>NC_058080.1:716110725-716710725 GCF_014858855.1 Bufo gargarizans | reverse complement strand
TTCGGTTTTCTGGTTTGGCTAACAGAAGCTAATCTGTATATTTTTCCCATAAAGCATTGCCTTGAATTTAAACGGGTTATCCAGGAATTTGATATTGATGGCCAATCCTCGGGATAGGTCATCAATACCAGATTGGCAGGGGTCCGACTCCCGACATCCCCGCCGATCAGCTGTTTGAGGAGGTCATGGTGCTGCTGTGAGCACTGCGGCCTCCTCAAAACTTACTAAGCACAGAGCCGTCCACTGGATAGAGACTGTGCTTAGTATTGCAGCCAAGCTCCATTCACTTGAATGGAAGCTGAGTCACCTGACCGATGTATGATGACGTCACTGACCTAGAAAAATACCCAAGTGCTCACGGAGCGATGTACAACCAGCTGATCAGTGGGGGCGCCGGGAGTCGGACCCCCAACAGTTTGATATTGATGACCTATCCTGAGGATAGGCCATCAATATCAGATTCCCAGAAAGCCCCTTTAAGTCTCCTCACGCCCACTGGGTCTCTTCAAAGAGCACCAGTACCCCCCCCCCCAAAGGCAGTTTGTCACGCAGCTCAGCCCACCAACCAGTATCCTGCTCTCTACTGATGAGGGGCAAGTACTGAAGAGGAAAACTCTTCTTACAGGGAAGTGCTCAATACGTTGCTTGTAACAGAAAAACATAACGTCAACGTTTTTAAAAAAATTTGGGCCGAATTCGGTGTTCGTATCCTATACGTAAATACAAAGAAGAGCAGTAAAGTGCTCAAGATGCCGCTGATAAGAGGTTTAACGGCCGGGCATTAAGCAATTGGGATCTGCCAAGTGTGTGCGAGTCTTAATGTGGAAACTTTGTTCTTAGAACAAGTTTAGGAGAGTGGAAGGCGACAGAGAGCAGCCGCTGGAGATAGCGGAGGAGACGTTTAGAAGCTGCAGGCTGGAAGAAGTGGAAATCACTTGATAATGAAGTGAGGGGAGGAAAGAAATGGTGTGTGATCCCAGATAACATTCCTGAGGAAGCGACAGCGTGATAGGGCTGGAGAGAGGCAAGGAATGCAGGCTGTAGAGGAGATAACTGGCTCTGGCCCTACAGTGACGGGAGGGGGCTTCTATTTCAGAAAGGGGCCCCTTACCAGACCCAAAAGTGTAAAAATTTCAAGTGTGAGCGTCCTCGTCAATACGTGGCCACGTGGAAGCTATGGACATCCTGCACAGAGGAGGCTCAGTCAACTTTGGCCTATTCCAGGGATGCCCAACCTGCGGACCTCAAGCTGTTGCAAAACTACAATTCCCAGCACGACTGCAGAGCCTACAGCTATTAGGGCCTGCTGAGAGTTGTCGTTTTGCAACAGCTGGAGGGCTGGAGGTTGAACATCCCTGGCCTATTCCAATATATCAATTGCTGGTGAGGACAAACAAGTTGGAAATTACCCCAAGAGTCAAGAAATGGAAGTGAAGTCCAAGCACCAGTCCTTGGCCAATAAACAGGTCAACAAGCCTACTACTCTCCTATTATTCAATGCGATCTATCATGAGTCATAAAAAAGTTTGACCTGTTCTGCTCACTTTTAAAGGAAAACAACCTCTTCGTGGTACCCTCATTTGGTGGACGTGTATAGTGGCTACAAAGAATGTCTCTACCTCTGGATGACTCCATTACATGGACAGTCGATTTATTTAAAGGAGAGCTGCATAATGCTTCATGTCACCTCTCATGGCACTGCAGGGATATTGACTACTTGCTTTCAGCTCCCTTAAAGGGGTTATGCCATAACTAATGTAAAAAATGAAATCAGACATCATATAGTACATGACAATACCTTTCTAACAAAGCTAGAACCATCCCCGTACCACACATGGATCCAGAGATATCCTCACTCATTGCTCCAATTGTTCTGCTAGGTTCTCTTCAACCTGGCATCTCAGGGGGCATGTCCTTTCTACTGCAGTTCTCCCCAGGTTACTGCCACAGCTTCTAAAAGAAGATATGGCTCATCCCTGGGGAAGATTTAAACTGAGCACGTTCAACCAGCTCAGCGAGACGGACAAAAAAGTAAGGAAAAGAACAAACAGCAGGTGGCGCTATACAGATTCATTTTATTGAATAGCTCAGTGGTTATACCAAGTTTTTAATTTCATGCAATTACAAAAGTATTCAGATAGGGGAGCAGGTTTACAAAATGTAGACAATGTTTTGTGACACAACCCCTTTAAAAAGGGAGTGTCATGAAGACAATCCCTGTCCATATGGTCGCTGGGTCCCCCCTTTATGATAAAGAGCCAAGCGACACAATCTTTAAGGGTAGCTCCATTTCTGGAGGACCTTGCTGGGATTGTTTGTAAAGGGACCATTGAGTCAGGGTCCTCATTTATAAAGGGGTCGTCCTTGAGGAGACAACCCTTACAGCTGGTCGCTGTGGGCCAGCCTGTGGTCAGTTTATTTTTTGTAGGACCCTTGCAGATATAGGGATTGTCCAAAGTGGACAACCCCTTTAACACAAGGAATGCATTTACAAATGTTTTTCCATAAGAAACACTTATCACATACGATATGTAATAAATGGTTTTTCGAGGACCACCACTGATCACAAGAAGTCCCATTGAGATAGATCCTCAGTCTCCTCACTCTTCTTACCTACCTGCTGGGTGACATCTCATCATATGTTCAGGCATCTTACAGATTAGTAATATTTCTCTTTAAATAACAAATATATGGGGCAAACTTTCCAATACTCAGCCACTGTGACCCCCTATATCCAAATATTGGATAATTTCACATGAAGCCAACAGACCCTAGAAGATGAGGACCATGAGTAGACCATGGATTATCATCATCTAATCATCCTTAAATTTATCTCCTGAGATGTGCAGATCTCCCTATAGCAAATCATTGACTTCTGCAGGGTCTCGTCAGTACGGTAGTGCACAGACAGGTTACGTGCTTGGATGTACACAGAAGCTGTGACACTGGTAACACATAGTAACGCCGCTCTAATACCCCCAACCCACAACAAATTCTTCACACGTGCATTTTTGTCTGTGTCAAAAGGCTATCGGGTGGCAGAAAACTATGCCAGCTATTCCTAGCCTGAAGGAGAGATGCCCAGGAATAAAACGAGCATGGATAGCTGAGAATGCTGCCATTCTGTGTCATGGAGACAAGACCTTTACACCCCCCCGGGTGACCAGGTCAGACCTGTTCAAATCACAACCCATGCCTTGATGGGCAGCTCTAGCAGAAGCCCGAGAAATGCACAACATGAGCATTTCCATGGCACCATAAAATGTCTTAAAATATTTATCTGTGATATTATGACAGTGGCTTTAAAGATTGCCCCCCCAAAAATGTGATACCAAGCCAGTAAAATATAACATTTGGTGGGTAGTGACATCACGCAACTGACTGCGAGCAGTGATGTCACTCCTGAGAAATACAGAGTCTACTGGGAGAGTCGTGACATCACTTGCGTCACATGATCCACTGCAAGTAGTAATGACACTCCTGTAAATTGTATTTGGACAGTGTGACATCACTCCTGTCAAATGACTAATTAGTAGTGATGTCATTTCTGTGGAATACAGGTTATAGCTACAGGGATGATATCATGCCTGTCAAATGACTTGGACACTGGAGCAATGACATCACTCCTGTCAATGTGAGTACTGATGACAATTCCATAAATCAAACTGTATTTGTCCCGTGTGACATCACTTGAGACTCAAGAAATGAAGTCATAAGTCTCCATCCATAACCTATGTTTCACAGGAATGACATCACTCAAGTCACAGAACGGACTTGTGAACAAAGATGCCACTTCTTTACATTAAAAAATATATATATTTTGAAAGTTTGACATCACTCATGTCACAAGACTCATGAAAAGTGAAGTCAAAACTCTCCTTCTATAACCTGTATTTCACAGGTGTGACACCACTCAAGTCACAACCCACTATGAGCAGTGATGTCACCCTTTTAAATCAGAAATTGTATTTTGACAGTGTGACATCACTAGTGCCACATGACTCTAAAGTAATGATGTCACTCCAGTGAAATACAGGTTACAGATGCAGTGAAGTTGCAAGACCCACTGAGCAGTGATGTCACTCATGTAGGTCTAAAAATCGTATTTTGACAGTGTGACATCACTGCTCTTACATGACTCAAAATTAGTGATGTCACCCCTGTAAATCTAAAAATTGTATTTGGACATTGTGACATCACTCTTCTCACATGACTCTAAATTAGTGATGGAAATACAGGTTATACAATCACATGATTTATTGTGATGTCCCTCTACGGTCATGTTTAAAGAGAGATATTAACCAACATGTCTGATCCGCCACTTGTCACCCGTCTTTCTTAAAGGAATGTTTTACTTTCTGATTGGATTTGTTATCATCTTGAAAGGAGTGGGTGACTCAGCGACTGGGGAACGTACCAAGTGGTCTGCAAACACTGGCGCACAAAGTTCTGCTGCGCTAATTGTTTTACATTGAAGCACACAGCATTGTCATGAGGAAGGACCGCTATCTGTTTATGGTCTGAAACGCGTAACCGAACTTGTCCTGTGTGTCGAACATTTTATACCGCAATAAAGCTAAGATTTCTTTCATCCTCTCTGAGCTGGATACTTCCATTTTTCCTGGTCAATTGTTTTACGCATCTGGCAAAGGATAGGACGGAAGCCCCCATAGGTGGGTATGTCCATGCATGCCACAGGGCAGACTCCATCGCCACCGTCTTCCTCTCCAGACACAAGTCCTATTATTGGCACATCCTAAAATACACAGCATTTCCTAATTCCTAATTCCCTATACTATCTCACCACAATGGGGTTGCTCAAGCTTTCCTTTATTTTGGGGAAGAGCCTCATTTCAAAACGGACTGTCTCTCAGACTTCAAAGGGAATATGTTGCAGTAAAACACAATCCCAGCCACGAGCCGCACGCACATGTCACCTCTGACCTCTGTTTCTGTGGATTCAACAGTAAGGAAACCATCTACAAGAGTAACATAAACAGCATTTAGAAGCGGCAGAGATGGGGGTCCGCTGAAGCTCTGGTAAATGTTGCTGCCTGATGGGCCACATACCGTCATATATATTCAAAGTGAAGCTCCTTCTTTGAATAACAATGGCTGACAACTATGTAATAGCTTTATAATCATTTCATCTTATTTATGTTAATGTTGTCCTTTGTGTGTTCCTGTTTTGTGGAAACGGTCAATAAGCTGCTGTTGATGGATCTCTCCTGAATGATATGTCTATATCTTGTATGTGATATATCGCTTATCACTTTTCCATGCTGGAAGCAAGTGCCAGACTACCTGACATATTGGATGGCGGATAAAAAGAACTGTACTGTTTTAGGGATTAAAGGGATTATCCCTTTAATACCCAATAGGTGATCAATGTTGGATGGGTCGGAGCCCCAGTGATCTTGACTCTCGAGCGCCCTGTCTGAATGGAGTGGTAGTGCTCATTTCAGTCCGCCGCACTTCTATGTGACTGACTGAGCGAGGTCTACCACCAATCTGGTCACAGACGGCACTCCGGTTCCTAGTGGTCGGAACCCCCAGTCATACGAAATTATAGTCCCTTTAAAATTACTGTCTTTAAGAAGTTATCTCATGAAGTCTACCTTTTTTTGTATGAAGGCCAGTTGATCACCTCACACCCGGTGATCATCTCCCAGGAAGACACGGTCTAGTAGGGCAAATGGACAGGGATTGTCTTCATGATGCTAGCCCCTTTAAATGAGTTCCCGGCTTAGACAACCGTTATGCATATGCTCTAAGTGCATAAAGATGTAACGAGAGGACCTCAGCTTGGGTCCCTAGAGAAGCTACAAAAATTGGCTCTAGGTGGTGCAACCGTACATTACAGGAAAGGCCGAGTGATTCCGATGAGCGCCTTGTAACGCCTTGTGTATCCTACAGCGGGATCACTAGTGATCCCTGGATCCGGCAGCTTGGTGTGGGGGAGGGGTTGTCCTAATGGGACTGAAAACGCCACAATACAATGGCATCACGCCAAAGGTGACATATCAATTAATCAACAGACCCGGTATTAAGCCACCTTGTCCAAATCTGCTTAGAAGAAGCACAGAAGTGCGGTCCTGAGCTTCCTTAGAGGAATTAATCAAAGGCTTTAGACTAACACAACCCTAATTAGTTAACAAATGTTTAATTGTTATCCAGGCCCCCTGCCGCTATTGTGGCTACCTCTGTCTTCCCGTCTCCTCTGCTGATGTCTCTGTCACCTCGCACACTGGGCCATGCTAATGCATTAGTCTGAGAGAAGAGCCATCTGTCACCGAGTCTGCTCCCTTTAATCCCAGTCAGTCTGAACAGCAACTTAAGAATTTTCTCTCAATGACTCCATTGCATTAGAAGGCGAGGATTTCCTGGAGCTTATTGTCATGCAGCCAAAGTGACCCCAAATCCCTTTTAATATGTGGAAAGAAGCTGGCAGACGCCTCCTGCTCGTCGTCCATTAACCCATTTTTACACAGACGTGGACGGCAACCTGTGACCGCTTTATTAGCTCGTGTACTGGGGTGAAGAGCGCGGTGGTTTTTGTTGCAATCCATTAGCTCTATTGTTGGTCCCATCATCTGCTCCTTTTGACCGTGACTGGTCTGAGTCTATTATAGCATTGTGTGAAGATGCAAATGACAACTGAGCGAATTAGGCTGCTGGGGAGCAAGTGACATGCCATCATTAACGATGGATGGATGAACAGATATATGAGAGAGACAGATGAATAAATAAAAAATATAATAGATATGAAATAGATATAAATGAAAAACATATACAGTGCATTCAGAAAGTCTTCAGACCCTTGTTATGTTGCTCCTTGTGCTAAAAAGAAATAAAAAAAAAAATTCAATTGTTCCCCCTTCATTCTGCACTGTCAGTACCCCATAACGACAACGTGAAAACAGAATTTTAGAAATGTTTGCAAATTTATTAAAAAAGGTAAAACTACAATTTTGCAAGGACATAAGTATTTAGAACCTTTGCTATGACACTTGACAATTGGCTCTAGGGGGCCTACCGTTTCTCTGAGATGTTTCTACGCCTTGCTTGGAGTCCACCTCTGGTAAATTCAGAGTTGGTTGAACATGATTTGGAAAGACACAGCCCTGTCTATATAAGATCTCACAGCTGACAATGTAGATCAGAGCACAAACCAAGCCATGAGAGGAAAGAACTGCCTGTAGAGCTCAGAGACAGGATTGTGTGGAGGCACAGATCTGGAGAAAGGGACAAATAAAATGTCTGCTGCACTGAAAGCTCCCAAGGGCACAGTGGCCTCTACAATTCTTAAATGGAAGAAGTTTGGAACAACCAGGACTCTTCCTACAGCTGGCCGCCCCACCAAACTATGTAATCGAGGGAGACGGCCTTGGTAAGAGAGGTGACCAAGAACCCAATGGTCATTCTGGATGAGCTCCAAACACCCTGTGTGCAAATGGGAGAAACTTTCAGAAGGTCATCCATCACTGCAACATTCAACCAATCTGGGCTTTATGGCAGAGTGACCAGAAAGAAGACTGTCCTCAGTAACAGACACATGAAATCCGCCTGAAGTTTGCAAAAAAAGTGCTTAAAGGACCCTCAGACTGTGAGAAACAGGATTCTCTGGTCTGATGAAACCAAGATTGAACTTTTGGGCCTCAATTCTAAGTGCCATGTCTAGAGGAAACCAGGCACTGCTCATCACCTGCCCAAAACCAACCCTACAGTGAAGCATGGTGGAGGCAGCATCATGCTGTGGGGGTGTTTTTTAGTGGCTGGGACAGGGAGACTGGACAGGGTTGAGGGAAAGCTGAATGGATCAAAGATATTCTTAATGAAAACCTGATCCAGAGTGCTCTGGACCCCAAACTGGGCTGAAGGTTCACCTTCCAACAAGATAATGACCCTGAGCACACAGACAGGACAACACAGGAGCGGCTTAGGGACAACTCTGTGAATGTCCTTCAGTGGCCCAGCCAGAGCCCTGACCTGAACCCAATTGAATACTGGAGGCTGTAATCACTGCAAAAGGGCTTCAACCAAGTCTTGAGTAAAGGGTCTGATGACTTATGTCACTGCAAGACTTACATTTTCTAATTTCAGTAAATTACCCATTTATGGGGTACTGAGTGGAGAATGATGGGGAAAAACTTTATTTTATATTAGCACAAGGGTGCAACATAACAAAATGTGAAAAAATTGAAAGGGTCTGAAGACTTTCCAAATGCATTGTATAGGAGATTGATAGAAAGATATGAAACAGACATGAGATAGATAGATGAATAGGTAGTTCTGAGATAGCGACAGACATAGTGTCACAGTTAGAGGTCGTATACAGCACACCACCGCTGAAGCCTAGCAGACAAAGACTACAAACAAAATGTTCAGTCATACTACAATCAGCTGATATTTAATGTGTATGGCCAGCTTTAGACTCATAATTTCTGGTTTTGATGCCTACTTGTCCAGCATTACAATAGTGATGTGAATATTGGACTACTAGTATTGTAATATCTACTGATCTGGTCTCTTGTAAATCAGAGAAAAAAAAAAGTGGGAAGAGACGAAAGGATGAGGAATGTTGGTGCTGTTTTGGGATGCAGGCGGAAAGGGGTTAAGTCAGAACAGGCCATATTTATCTATGGTCTGCTTCACCGACTGGAGGTGGATCACAGGAGGATTTGGAGTCCCACCCTGCAATGCTGACCTGTAATTCACCAGGCCCAGGGGCGGTTATAAAGGCTTCTCCATGTAAAGCTGTTTTTTATTTATAGAGGAGAGAAGAACTTGATGTTTCTTTTATTGGAGCTGTCGAGCCCGGGCTGGACTGAAATATAAATAATCTCCCAGAGCTCATGGGTTCATGGCAAGTGTGTCCTTCTCCCAACTCACCGCAGTTTATATGAAATGCATGAGGTCTTGCTGGTGTGGAAACATAACCACGGTGTTAGGAAAACATTGCCAGAAAGCCTCGATCCATTCCATCAAGTAGAGCTTTGATATTGCAGTAGACCAGAAACCTGCAGGAGAACATGGTCAGACGATCTTGAAAACGATGCCACTTGCTCAGGGAGGAGGCCGACATCAATACTAGTGAAGAAAATGGGGCTATAAGAATCAATACCGGTGGTGGAAAAAAATCACGTCAAGGTGACTGAAATGCCCAAAATTTGACTTTATCTCCACGATCATGACCAGTTGCAGTCAAAAAAGACGACCACAATGTTATGGTGGCTTGTCATCTAACTGCATTTCAAAAAGTCCATCTCAAATTGCCCGGTTGGTATATGGATCAGATAGGCACCACTTAGGCCTTGCCTTATACTGCCGACTGATCCCTGAATCTCAGAAAATGGAAGGACTCCACCCATCATCTTTGTATGGAATTGCCCCTTCCAACAAACTTCAGATTCTCAGTCAGACAACTGTAGGAGTTGCCCAGGATTTTGGTATTAATGGCCTGTTCTCAGGATTGACCATCAACATCAGATTGGCAGGGGTTCAGCACCCTGCACCCTCACCAATGTGCGGAATGTCGACGGACGCTGATCTGATATTGATGGCCTATCCAGAGGATAGGTCATCAATACAAAAATCCTTTAAAGGGAACCTGTCACCAGTTTTATGGTGTCCTAACTAAGGGCAACATAAATAAGTGACTGATTCTCTTAGCAAAATGCTGGGTCACTTTCTTTAAACGACCCAGTCAATCTGCCAACATCTTGTATTGAAAAGCTCCATGAGTGATGAATATTCATGAGCTCCTGACTCTCCCCGCCTACCGGCTGCAGATTGACAGTTATTCTCCATATGAATCAGCAGCAGGTGGGCAGGGGAGTGGCTATAGCTCTGAATTAAATATACGCTGGACTCAATGACATCACGCTGGACTCAAATCAGCTCATTAGCATGTGGCATCTTTGTGTGTATATTATGAGGTAACCATCTGTCACACCAGTAAGTGAATACATCTAAGGTACTTTTTAGTAGTTAATGATTGTATATAATTAGTTAGATTATAATCAAATATCCACATGACAGGTTCCCTTTAAGGCAAGGCCCAAGTTTCATACATGTGATTGATTTACTAACCATGCAATTCAGAAGCTCTGTACTTTTAAGCACGAATCCACATGGGTCAGAATTGCTGCAGATTTCTTATAGTATCAGCAAAAGGATGAGAGTTTTAAAAAATCTTAACCACATGTGGCAAACTTTTTTCACAAGGAAAAATGAATCCACAGAAAAATCCACCCATTATGCGGATCTGTGGCAAGATGCGTAGTGGAAAATTTACACCACGTGTGGACTTTACCTTCAAGGTCAAAAAGTTTGATGGGTGGGGGTCTGGGTGCTGAGAACCCCACTGATCGCTAGAACAAGGAGAGAGAAGCTCTCATATTGCGCTCTTTTTTCTCCTCGCTGCAGAGGACGAAATCAATACGATCCCCATAGACTTCTATTGAGCCCCTCTCCTGGAGCGAGGAGAGAGAACAGAATATGCAGGCTCTTCTCACTCCTCTCAGTGGGGGTCTCAGCACTCAGACCCCCCACCCAACAAAACTTTCTAAATGTCTCAGTGACCCTTTAAGGGTACTTTCTCACTGTCTGTCTGAGGAATACAATGGGAGGATTACCCGACCACTGATAGATGCCGCTTGTATACAGGGGTCGGCAAACTCCGGCACTCCAGCTGCTGTGAAACTACAACTCCCAGCGTGTTGCATTTACTTCTATGGGAGTTCCGGTAATGCCATGCAGAGAAAGCAGAACACATCGAGGAACACTACGTTGCAACTGTGCAGTCCATAGTCAGAAAGCTGGCAGTGACGCCATCTATTGGCAGAGTGCTGAACTACCATGAATTTTCAACAAATACGTTCAACCTCAGCGACGCTGTTTAACAACTATATAATAGCGGCCAATGCTACAGATTCCGCCATGTTTTATTCTTTATACAACTGTCGATTATGGGAGAATTTTCCTAGAACTGTTAAGATGTAAGACCATATGTAAAGACAGCGACTTTCTCCAGCGATGTCAAGTCTGGTTTTGCTGTGCCGCAGCGATGCGGTTCTATACCATTACTGCTCTGTATCAGTGTCGCCTTAGGTTCACACGCGGCAGATTTGCTGCAGCAATTTCTCCAACCGAGAATCAGTTTCATGCACGTCAATGGGGTTGTCTAACTGGAATAACCTGGGTCTGTGCAACATCCAATGACATGAATGGGGTTCATGGCAGAAATTCTGCCACGTGTGACACTGCCATTAGGGTATGTTCACACGTGGCCAAAGCGCTGTGGATTTTCTGCTGCTAAATGGAAAGCAGAAATGCTGCAGTGTAGTAGAGTAGCAGCAAGGTGGATGAGATTTTACCAGATAAATTCACATAGACACGGGGTGAGAAGTATGGAAAATCTGCAGCAAAATTTGCAATAAATCTGCATGTAACTGATGTTATTTTTCTGCTGCAATTTCCATCCCAGGTGGATGAAACCTTTGACACGTGGCGCTCCTGACCCATCTAACATTGGGGACAGAGAAAAGTCCATGCATGCTGCGGAGGTACAGCCGATAACGTGCCCCGTCTTATTGTAATTAGTAAGACTCATGCACAATACGTTCCAAATGTAGGAAGACAAGGGCGTCTATCAGTGCCGATGTCTGACCAGGTGGGAGAGTTATTGGAGATGTAACGTCTGCTCTCGAACGCCACGCTCGTTGTTTTTCATCTATATTTTATGTCACTTGGAGCTCCACGTCTCTTCTTACAGAGCTTTAAAGGGGTTATCCTGGATGCAAGCAGACTGACCGGCACTAGTGAGGATACTCACCGACGAACATTTGTGACGCTCCCCTTGTGTCACATGAAGGTACCGATGACACAAAAGGGGGTAAATTATATATACTGACGGCACTAGGGGCCCGTTACTTATACTGGGGGCAAGATACTAATGAGCAATAAAACAAAAACCGGAATACGATTGTACAGCACGAATAGAATGCAAGTGTCAAAAATGACTAGCTCCTAGATGGGACAAGCCCAGGCACTCAGCATATACAAAAATCTAATACAAAAATATATATCCAAAAATTATTGAAATCGATAAAACAAATAAATAGATGCAGAAATTGGCAAAGACAAACACAACCACATGGAGAGTGCACAAAGCACGTCGGGACATCAAGTTATAGCATTACAAGTAGTGGAAAAGGTGGGATGGAAGAACAAGTATAAATAAATACTAAATCAAACCATGTGGCTTCCCCACTTAGATAAAAAAAAAACATGATTCACAACATATAGACAATACATGTTGTATTGTCTATACAACAAACCGGAATACCCCTTTAAAAGTAACGCCTCTAAGGGCGACTCCGGGATCCCCCTTATTGCTGCTCGTTTCCACCACAATACATGCGGTAGCCGCTGTGGAGTAAGATTTCCAATATGTCCTCCTGAACAGATGGAAAACTAAAACTACTTTTCATGTATCTTTCCTATTGGGTGTAGTTCTCTGTTTCCACCACTAGAGGCTTAAGTGTTCAGAGATCCACTGAAATATTAGTGTATACCCTGCTTGGGCCGGATGCAGAACCACTTATAAAGAGTGCTTCTGACTATAGCAGATCTGACCCATTCATTTATTACATGAATACATCATTTCCATATGACAATCCGCCTGCAGCAGAAATATATGGCAATTTCCAATTTTTTTTATCCGATTCCCCCATCCACAGGGTCACTGTATGTCACTAATCAGATTGTGAAAGTGATCTAGGGTGAAGGCCGCGACCCCCACAAAAGCTAGGAGGCATCTTGCTGTACCATAAACCTTCTGACTGCAGAGATAACCAAGAAACGCTAGATCCCATCTATTTATCCAAGCCTTATAGATACGCTAGGCGCATGCGCAGAAGTTTTTCCCATGCTGGGTGCCGGTGCCTAAAGGGCATCTGTCAGCAGATCTGTCCCTATGACACTGGCTGACCTGTTACACGTGCGCTTGGCAGCTGAAGGCATCTGTGTTGGTCCCCATGTTCATATGTGCCCGCATTGCTGAGAAAAATGAGGTTTTAATATATGCAAATGAGCCTCTAGGAGCAACGGGGGCGTGGCCGTTACACCTAGAAGCTCCGCTCTCTCGGCATCTGCCGCACCCTCTCCAGTATGATTGACAGGGCCAGGCAGTGAAAACATCATAATACCGGGCGCAGGGCGTGGCAGTTGCAGAAAAAGCAGAGACTTTAGGTGTAACGGCAACGCCCCCGTTGCTCCTAGAGGCTTATTTCCATATATTAAAACAAAATTTTTCGCAGCAATGCGGGCACATATGAACATGGGACCAACACAGATGTCTTCAGCTGCCAAGTGCACATGTAACAGGTCAGCCAGTGTCATAGGTACAGAACTGCTGACAGATGCCCTTTAATGGCACTCAGCTTTCCTGGAAACAAATAAAGCTGACCATGGCGGAATAGAAGGATTATATTTCATGTTCCTTTTTTAGGCCACAAATGTTCCTTATGTAAATGATTTACTGTGAAAGCCAAAGCGCTGTTGGCAAATGTGTGTGACTGAGCAGTCAGCAGCACATCGCACATAACTGGGATGGAGCTGCTCACCGCTCTGTAAGCCTGCTGCAGACACGGACTCTGCTGCTTATTTTCCCAAATGTACAGAGCAAGCGCTTGTTATGACCTCTCTTCTACATAATCACTTCCCACCTAACGCTCAAGGTCATGTGAAGGACACGCCGCTCTCCTATCCAATATCCCTGATGTTTTTTATGAGGTTGATGCGATTGAAAATCCTCCCAACATACCAGTTGGCAATAGGCGGTATCTGCGCTGGAGACACATGGTATCTATTAGAGAGCTGTTTTACCAGCCCCGTTCTGTTAACTTCTATAACAGCTGTCAGTGCGGACAGGACCTCAGGGAGGCATCAACTGGATGTGGGAATGAAAGCATTGAATACATCTGATTCATCGTAATACACGATGAAACCGGCGGATATGGGGACGAGAAGATCTATATAATGTGGATACAATGTAACCAGCATTCCTTAACATCGCAGAGAAATAAGGGATGTATCCATAGAAACCAACTTATATCAGAAAACTAACCGAACCCAAAAATAATAAACAAACCCATAAATAATAAACAAACAAACACAAAAATAATAAACACAAAAATAACCAAAACACAAAAATAATAAACAAACCCAAAAATATCTGCGTACCATGTTAGGCTACTTTCACACTTGCGTTCGGGGCTCCGCTTGTGAGTACCGTTTGAAGGCTCTCACAAGCGGCCCCGAACGCATCCGTACGGCCCCAATGCATTCTGAGTGGATGCGGATCAGCTCAGAATGCATCAGTCTGGCACCGTCTGTCCTCCGCTCAGCAGGCGGACACCTGAACCCTGCTTGCAGCATCCGGGTGTCCGCCTGGCCGTGCGGAGCCAAACGGATCCGTCCAGACTTACAATCTAAGTCAATGGGGATGGATCCTTTTCAGGTTGACACAATATGGCTCAATTTCAAACTGATCCGTCCCCCATTGACTTTCAATGTAAAGTCTGGACGGACCCGTCTGACTAACTTTCACACTTAGAATTTTGTCTGAAATATAATGCAGACGGATCCGTTCTGAACGGATCCCATCGTCTGCATTATAAGAGCGGATCCGTCTGTGCAGACACCAGACGGATCCGCTCGGAACGCAAGTGTGAAAGTAGCCTTAGCTAGTGAATAGAAGATGTAAAATTAAGACTCCTCAGAGGTTGATCGCTTTTAATGGCTAACTGAAAAGATGATGACAAAACTGCAAGCTTTGAAGACCATTCAGGTCGATTCTTCAGGCAGGCTATACCACAGTGTCACATACAGTGAGGAACAGAAGTATTTGAACACCCTGCCATTTTGCAAGTTCTCCCACTAGAAATCATGGAGGGGTCTGAAATTCACATTGTAGGTGCATTCCCACTATCAGAGACAGAATAAATAAAAAAATATTCAGGAAATCACATTGTATGATTTTTGTAGAATGTATTTGTCTTGCACTGCTGAACATAAGCATTTGAACACCTGAGACAATCAGTGTAATATTTGGTCCTGAAGCCTTTGTTTGCAATTACAGAGGTCAAACGTTTCCTGTAGTTCTTGACCAGGTTTGCACACACTGCAGCAGGGATGTTGGCCCACTCCTCCACACAGATCTCCTCTAGATCTGTCAGGTTTCGGGGCTGTCGCTGAGCAACACGGAGTTTCTGCTCCCTCCAAAGATGTTCTATTGGATTTAGGTCTGGAGACTGGCTAGGCCACTCCAGAACCTTGATGTGCTTCTTACGGAGCCACACCTTGGTTATCCTGGCTGTGTGCTTCGGGTCGTTGTCATGTTGGAAGACCCAGCCACGACCCATCTTCAATGCTCTGACTGAGGGAAGGAGGTTGTTGCTCAAAATCTCACAATAAATGGCCCCATTCATCCTCTTCTTAATACAGTGCAGTCGTCCTGTCCCCTTCGCAGAAAAGCACCCCCAAAGCATGATGTTACCACCCCCATGCTTCACAGTAGGGATGGTCTTCTTGGGATGCAACTCATCCTTTTTCCCCCAAACACGACGAATGAAGTTTAGACAAAAAGGTTCTACTTTGGTCTCATCTGACCACATGACTTTCTCCCATGCCTCCTCTGGATCATCCAGATGGTCATTGGCAAACATCAGACGGGCCTGGACATGTGATGACTTGAGCAGAGGAACCTTCTGTGCAATGCATGATTCAAAACCATGACAGCGTAGTGTTCTACCGACAGTGACCTTTGAAACTGTGGTCCCAGCTCTCTTCATGTCATCGACCAGCTCCTCCCTTGTATTCATGGGCTGATTCCTCACCTTTCTTTTTTTTTTTTTTTTTTTAAACAATTTTTATTTCGGAGAAGCAGGCAGCATACAAGAGTACAGGTGTACAATCAATAGGCATGCACGCAGGCATGAATATACATGCTGTTCAGCCGAACAGTACATACAATAAAAATCTGTCTGTTATTCAAACATTGCCTGCTACCACCGAATTTTTCAAATTTTCTCCCCCCCTTTAATAATTATCCCCTCCCCGTTCCCCCCAACTGTTTCCAAACTCATAATGCCATGCCAACACTTCAGATTGAGATTGCCTGGTAAAGTATCCCACCTCCCTGTGTAAAAAGAAAAGAAAAGGGTGACATCCAGAAATACTACCTCTCTCTAGACTATCTCTAAGCCTCCTAGCGTTCCCTTCAGTTTCCCGTCTAGGTACCATTTAGTATGTACAAAAGGCCTAACCACCTCTGAGACTTCTGTCGGTGTCAAAGAATATTCAATGAATCTTTTCCAGGTATGAAAAAACTGCCTTGCGGATTTCTCCTTACTACTCTCTACTTCCAACCTGTCCAGATACATAATATACTTCACTGCTCCCAGTGCTTCTTGGAAAGTAGGAACCGTGGGGTATATCCAGTGTCTGAGTATGGTCTTCACTACCGCCAGTAGAAACAAATGTACCCCCCTCACATTAGTAGAGTGGGATATTTCTCCCTTCTCATCCAGTGGGATATAATGGAAAATGCAGTGTAATGGAGTCATTTGCGGCTTAAAACCCCATACCTGCTGGATGTACTCTACAGAGTCCTCCCACAAGGTCTGCAAGCAAGGACAATGCCAAAGTCCATGCAGCAAGTTGGCTTTTTGCAGTGAACATTTCGGGCACCACCTCAGATAATGTGCGGGCGCGTCTCTATAAGATAAATCAAAGGCATACGTAGCTTTATGGAGGATCCTAAAATGCATCTCCCTCCACATCTCACTCGCGATCGCCTGTCTCACTCTCTCCATCCCTTCCCTCAATTTAGGGGTGACTGCGACCTCTCCTAATTCTTCCTCCCACCTCTTATACACTTTATCTCCTAAAGGAGTCGAAAGGATGTTCTGCATACGCCCATATAGGTCCGATAGCGAGTATTCTTGGGATCCCACCAGAGCCCCGAACCAAGTTAATCTCTCAGGATCTCCCAGACTCCCTGACTGGGCAAGACAGAATGAGTGAATCTGCTTATATGACAGAAAATGGGACGCAGGAATTTGGTATTTGGATTGAATCTCAGGCCAGGTTAAAAGCTCAGTACCTCCCTCGTTCAATAGATGCTGCAATACATGAATCTCCTTACCTCTCCACAATCTAAAAAGACCTGATTGCCTGCCTTCCGGAAATGCTGGGAGACTCCATAACGGCATATAAGGAGTAATATACATGGGTAATTGATATAATTTCCGAATGCTCCGCCATGCAGCCAGCGTGTCTCTCAGAACTACATAATCCTTTAACGGTTTAGGAAGATCTCTTATTCTAGTATGTAACAAGGCTACTAAATTCCAAGGTGCTACCAATTCACTCTCCAGGGGGGTGTTTGAAAAATGCGAGGTGTTCTTCAGCCAGTCTCTAGCATGTCTAAACAATGAGGCCAAGTTATATCTCCTAATTGACGGCATCTGGAGTCCTCCCTCCCATTTAGTGAGACAAAGTTTATCGTAGGCTACTCTAGGACGTTTCCCCTGCCACAGGAACCGTACAAACGCTCTCTGGATCCTTGTGACATCAACGTGCGTTATCAGAAGGGGAATTGTTTGAATCGGATAGAGCAGTCTCGCAAAACTCACCATTTTTAAAAGGTGAGCTCTCCCAAAAAGTGAAAGCGGTAATTTAGTCCACCTTTCTAACTCCAACTCTATCTTCCTAATTAGGGGATCATAGTTCAACTTATACAACGAGGACGGGTGCCGTCCTATTTTGATACCCAAATAGGTCAGATATTGCGGTACTACGTCAACATTACATAGATCTCGTTCGAACTGAACTGGAAAACCTCCTTTATTCAGGAATAACAATTGGCTCTTAGTGACATTTATTTTATACCCAGTGGTCCCCCCAAAATATTCAAAAGTGTGTAGTACTTTTCGAAGGTGGAGGCGAGGGGAATCTATGAACAACAAAATATCATCTGCAAAGCAGACTAATTTAATTTCTTTCCTCCCTACCCGAATCCCTTGAAAAACATCTGATTGGACCAGATGCTGCACAAGTGGTTCTAGAGCCAAATTGAATAGGAGGGGAGACAAAGGACAGCCCTGCCTTGTGCCTCTGCCGAGCCGGAAAGGAGCCGACAAAAAACCGGGCACGCTCACCTGAGCTTGCGGGCTTTGATAGATGTTTTCAACCAGTGATCTGAAAGCCCCGTCTACTCCAAAGGCAGTCATGGATCTCCACAACCAGTTCCAATTAACAGTGTCGAATGCCTTCTCCGCGTCGACAGACAGCAAGGCAGGGTTCCCTCCCACACACCCATTCTTATGATGAATAAAATCTTGCGCCACCAACACAGATCTAATGTTAGCTACCGCAGCTCTATTTTTTATGAACCCAACCTGGTGTGGTCCTATAAGGTGTGGCATATACTGTGCCAGTCTATTAGTTAGCAGTTTGGTCAGTATTTTAAGGTCTTGGTTAATTAAAGAGATTGGTCGATACGAGGCGGGCTGTGTCATGTCTTTGCCTGGCTTGGGGATAAGCTTGATATGCGCCATATTTCCGGATTGCATAATGCTTCGACCCTCCAGGCAACTATTAAACAGTAATGTTAAAAAAGGGGTGACCTCCTCCTTAAGTCCTTTATAAAAATCTGCTCCAAATCCATCAGGGCCCGGAGCTTTCCCGTTTGCAAGGGATTTAATGGTACTTTTTACCTCATTCTCTGTAATCTGAGCATTAAGTTGGGTACACATTTCCACTGTAAGTCGTGGTAGCGATACAGTAGAAATAAGTTCCTCTGCTACCTCAGCGTCATAGTCTGCTCGACCATATAGCGTAGCATAATATTGCCCGAAGCAATCTACTATTCCTTTTGGGTCAGTAACTCTGTGCCCCGATGCATTTATGACACACTTAATGCTTGTGTTAGGTACATAAGGTTTGGCTAAATTAGACAGCATCCTCCCTGCCTTGTTCCCATATTTGAATAATTGTGCTTTTTTATAGTCCCCAGACAGTTTGGCATTTTGTTCGGCATAGAAATCGTAACTGTGCTTAGCCGTAACCCAACGGGTCTTATTCGCATCTGTTTGGTCATTTAGGAAGGACGTATAAGCACATCTCACCTCATCTGTCGCCTCATTCAATTTTTGGGCCAGTTTCCTCTTTTTAGCTGCAGCATACGACATTATGCGTCCCCTAATGACCGCTTTCGCCGTGTCCCAAAATAAAGTATAGTTATCTCGGTGTTCTCTATTAGTATCCGAAAATTCCCACCACCATCCCTTCAATTGTAGTAAAAACTCTTCATCAGTAGCCAGATGGCTGGGCATGCGCCATATATAATCCGTGCCTCTGGGTACATTTTCTAAAAGAGACAGGGACACCGGGGCATTAGGGCTGCAACGATTAATCGATGTAATCGATTATATTCGATAACTGGATTCGTTGTCGACGAATCCAGTTATCGAATAATCGCCGATTCGTTGCTATTCGGGCGGGCGGGCGGTCGCTGCATCTTTATTTTACCTTTTTACAATGACGCTCCCGCTCCTGTAACAGCCAGGCAGAGCGGACGGCGGCGTAACGTCACTCACTCACGTGACACGCCTGCTCCGCCTCCTTCATTCATGAAGTGGGCGGAGCAGGCGCGTCACGTGATTGAGTGACGTAACGCCGCCGTCCGCTCTGCCTGGCTGTTACAGGAGCGGGAGCGTCATTGTAAAAAGGTAAAATAAAGATGCAAGCAGCGGGGCCGGGGCTGTTAGGGGGAAGGGGGGTCTGTGTATAGCACTGCTATGGGGAGGGGGGAGGATCTGTCTATAGCACTGCTATGGGGAGGAGGGGTGGTCTGTGTATGGCACTGCTATGGGAAGGGGGGTCTGTGCACTGTTATGAGGAAAGGGATCTGTGCACTGTTATGCCCATAACAGTGCACATATCCCCCTCTCCATAACAACGCCGTCCACAGATCCCCCATAAACGCCGTCCACAGATCCCCCATAAACGCCGTCCACAGATCCCCCATAAACGCCGTCCACAGATCCCCCATAAACGCCGTCCACAGATCCCCCATAAACGCCGTCCACAGATCCCCATAAACGCCGTCCACAGATCCCCCATAAACGCCGTCCACAGATCCCCCATAAACGCCGTCCACAGATCCCCCATAAACGCCGTCCACAGATCCCCCATAAACGCCGTCCACAGATCCCCCATAAACGCCGTCCACAGATCCCCCATAAACGCCGTCCACAGATCCCCCATAAACGCCGTCCACAGATCCCCCATAAACGCCGTCCACAGATCCCCCATAAACGCCGTCCACAGATCCCCCATAAACGCCGTACGCCGTCCACAGATCCCCCATAAACGCCGTCCACAGATCCCCCATAAGTGCCGTCCACAGATCCCCCATAAGTGCCGTCCACAGATCCCCCATAAGTGCCGTCCACAGATCCCCCATAAGTGCCGTCCACAGATCCCCCATAAGTGCCGTCCACAGATCCCCCATAAGTGCCGTCCACAGATCCCCCATAAGTGTCGTCCACAGATCCCCCATAAGTGTCGTCCACAGATCCCCCATAAGTGTCGTCCACAGATCCCCCATAAGTGTCGTCCACAGATCCCCCATAAGTGTCGTCCACAGATCCCCCATAAGTGTCGTCCACAATTTGTTTTAATATGGCCTTTGAACATAATTTTTCAAGTAAGATCATATAAACCTCTGTTTTGTAATTTTGTCGTTTTTCCCGATTAATCGATTAATCGTAGAAATTAATCGGCAACTAATCGATTATTCAAATAATCGTTAGCTGCAGCCCTACGGGGCATGGTCCGATATTAGAATATCCAGTATCTCCGCTCCCTTCACCTTCCCCATCAGTCCCGGTGAGACAAGAGCATAGTCTATCCTAGACCAAGACTGATGAGCAGGCGAGAAATGAGTGAATTCACGTTCTGCCGGGTTTAGATGTCTCCATATATCCGTCAGGGCGGTAGATTGTAAAAAGGGGCCAAGCGATACTCTCTGAGCAGATGTCCCTAGCCTTCTTATGTCCGCTGTCCTCCCGCTCCTGCAATCCTCCTGGGTATTATGGACCACATTAAGATCGCCCATCACTATCATATTACCCCTATTCTCTTGCACAATCCTCAACTCTAACTCTGAAAGAAAAGTAGCCTGCATAATATTTGGCCCGTAGACATTAAACAGTGTTAGCCTGCCTGCGTCCGTATCCAGATCAAGCTTCAATAGCCTACCTTTATCATCAACCTCCGTCGACAATACTTCACATCTAAGCCCCTTGTGGATTAATACCATGACACCTGCCCGTCTCCCATCTGAGGGAGAGCCATATATTTGACCCACCCACATGCGCCTCATCCGCCAAAAATCAGCCTCCCCAAGATGCGTCTCCTGAATCAAGGCTATATCTGTTTGTAATCTCTTTAGGTGGCGTAGAACCATTATTCTTTTATGTGCGGACTTCAGCCCTCTAACATTCCACGAGACTAGTTTAATCATTTGAGCTAGGTGAATGGCATTGATGAAAGTGTGCCACCCCTGAGAGGCTGATTTCCGGCGAATTTCCCTCCACACAGATTGTCAGATACAATACAAACATGACATTAGATGGCATAGCAAACACAACCCCCCCTCCCAACGTAATCCCAGTAAACACAGAAACCCTCTCTCCCTTAAGATCCTGGAGAGTATTCAAACAACACAGCAATTCTTCTATGGACTCCTCTTTTTTCGCACCGACCTGGGCTGGAGCGCTGTGTGTTCCTAACCCAGAATCCATTCTCTAATAACACTTCAATCGCATCGACCTCCCCTCCCCGGACCCAATGTATCTGTGGTAGTAAATTTGCCCGTTAACCTCCTCTCCTCCCAACATATTCAAACCAATTGGAACATAACCCACCCAATCCGTACTGAGTTTTCTACAAGAATGAGATCCCAACCTCAGCATAGGTCCCTGCCCCTCCAACCTCTAAACGTTATTTACAGCGTTCATCTCCAATCCGGGCTGGACGCAGGATCCCTTCCTCGCCTCGGGGAAACTCCAGGTGACGCAGTGGACCTTGTATTCCTCGACTTGCCGAAGCGACGTCCTCTCG
This sequence comes from Bufo gargarizans, assembly GCF_014858855.1. Taxonomy (NCBI): domain Eukaryota; kingdom Metazoa; phylum Chordata; class Amphibia; order Anura; family Bufonidae; genus Bufo; species Bufo gargarizans. The sequence continues at coordinate 716,688,528 of NC_058080.1, read as the reverse complement.
GAGACGTCATCCCTCCGGTAGGTGATCTTGTGACCGCGTCCCTAGGTAAATTACTGTCCTCTAAGGCATCCACAGCGTCCGAAGGCGTGAGGTAAGTGTCCACTCTTCCATCTTTCTTGAACACTCTCAGAATTGCCGGATAAATGAGAGCGAACTTAACTCTCCTCTGTACCAGCTCAGTGCATATGCGAGAGAACGCTCTCCTTTTCTTGGATACCTCCATGGAGTAGTCTCCAAAAAGTAGGATCTGGTGACCACGTAATTTAAGTGGCTGCTGAAGCCTTCTGTATTTAAACAAGATGGCCTCTTTATCTGCGTACTTCAAGTACTTTACTATGGTCGTTCTGGGTCGTCTTTGCGGCTCAGTCCCCACATTTTCTTGCGGCGGGCCTATTCTATGCGCCCTTTCGACCGTAGCAGGGTCCTGTAATCCCAGAGCTTGCGGCAACTCATCCGAACAAATCCTGGAGAGCTGGTGTGCTGGTATGTTCTCCGGTAAACCAAGTATACGCAGATTACTTCTGCGGGATCTATTTTCCAAGTCCTCGACTTTGTCCCGGAGCGCCGTGTTGGACTGTGTTACATCTCTGAGCTGGGTATGAACTCTCTCCAGTTCGTCCTCAACAATGCTCATTCGTTGCTCAAGTTCTTGCACTTGTTCAGTATGCTGGCTCACCGTGGCCTGAAGCTGCTGCAGGGAGTTAGTAATCGTAGCCTCCAGAGTAGCTTTGATATCCGGCGCCAACAGCTTAGCCACCGCTATGGCCATATCCCTGCACGAGGCTTCCAAGTCACCCGCCTGCTGGGCTTTCTCCAACTGCGTCAGTATTAGTTCCTCTGACTCAGGAGGCTGAGGAGGTTGCGAGGACGAGCGAGTCAGCCGTTTCCCGGCGTCCGCCATCTTGCTTTTCTGTAGGTCAGCCACGTCGCGAGGCGGGAGAGGCGAGCTGGTCAGCGGGGTGCCACTGCGCACTATAAACTTCTCCATCAACCTTTCGGTATGCTGGGGAGATAAATGATCGGGGTAGCGAAGCCCCGGGTCTTGGCTGTGCCCGCTGTTAGCGTCCGGGGAGACGGAGCTCTCTCTGCACACCTCCTTACATGTGCGCGCCGGAACCGGAAGTCTCCTCACCTTTCTTATCATCAGAGATACCCCACGAGGTGAGATCCTGCATGGAGCCCCAGTCCGAGGGAGACTGACAATCGTCTTTAGCCTCTTCCATTTTCTAACAATTGCTCCAACAGTTGATCTTTTTTCTCTGGTGTCTTTTGACAGCTCTTTGGTCTTGCCCGTAGTAGTTGGTGTCTGACTGACTGTGGGGTGGACAGGGGTCTTTAAAGAGCTCGGACAGGTGCTACTAAGTTAGATTAATGAGTGGAGTAGAGGTGGACTTTTTAAAAGGCACAGTAACAGGTCTTTGGGAGCCAGAATTCTTGCTGTTTCTCAGGTGTTCAAATACTTATGTTCAGCAGTACAAGACAAATACATTCTTTAAAAATCATACAATATTCTTGTATATAAGAGGCAGTATTATAGTAGTTATATTCTTGTACATAAGAGGCAGTATTATAGTAGTTATATCCTTGTACATAGGAGCAGTATTATAGTAGTTATATTCTTGTACATAGAAGGCTGTATTATAGTACTTACAGTCAGGTCCATAAATATTGGGACATTACAATGAGCAGATAAAAGGAGTTAATTTCCAGTGTGCTATTTGCATTTGGAATCTGTTGCTCTCAACTCTCAAGATGAGATCCAAAGAGCTGTCACTATCAGTGAAGCAAGCCATCATTAGGCTGCAAAAACACAACAAACCCATCAGAGAGATAGCAAAAACATCAGGCGCGGCCAAAACAACTGTTTGGAACATTCTTAAAAAGAAGGAAAGCACCGGTGAGCTCAGCAACACCAAAAGACCTGGAAGACCACAGAAAACAACTGTGGTGGATGACTGAAGAATTCTTTCCCTGGTGAAGAAAACACCCTTCACAACAGTTGGTCGGATCAAGAACACTCTCCAGGAGGTAGGTGTATGTGTGTCAAAGTCAACAATCAAGAGAAGACATCACCAGAGTGAATACAGAGGGTTCACCACAAGATGGAAACCATTGGTGAGCCTCAAAAACAGGAAGGCCAGATTAGAGTTTGCCAAACGACATCTAAAAAAGCCTTCACAGTTCTGGAACAACATCCTATTGACAGATGAGACCAAGATCAACTTGTACCAGAGAGTGATGGGAAGAGAAGAGTATGGAGAAGGAAAGGAACTGCTCATGATCCTAAGCATACCACCTCATCAGTGAAGGATGGTGGTGGTACTGTCATGGCGTGGGCACGTATGGCTGCCAATGGAATTGGTTCTCTTGTATTTATTGATGATGTGACTGCTGACAAAAGCAGCAGGGTGAATTCTGAAGTGTTTCGGGCAATATTATCTGCTCATATTCAGCCAAATGCTTCAGAACTCATTGGACGGCCCTTCACAGTGCAGATGGACAATGACCCAAAGCATACTGCAAAAGCAACCAAAGAGTTTTTTAAGGGAAAGAAGTGGAATGTTATGCAATGGCCGAGTCAGTCACCTGACCTGAATCCAACTGAGCATGCATTTCACTTGGTGAAGACAAAACTGGAAAATGCCCCAAGAACAAGCAGGAACTGAAGACAGTTGCAGTAGAGGCCTGGCAGAGCATCACCAGGGATGAAACCCAGCGTCTGGTGAGGTCTATGCGTTCCAGACTTCAGGCTGTAATTGACTGCAAAGGTTTTGCAACCAAGTATTAAAAAGAGAAAGTTTGATTTATGATTATTATTCTGTCCCATTACTTTTGGTCCCTTAACAAGTGGGAGGCACATATGCAAACTGTTGTAATTCCTGCACCGTTCATCTGATTTGGATGTAAATACCCTCAAATTAAAGCTGACAGTCTGCAGGTAAAGCACATCTTGTTCGTTTCATTTCAAATCCATTGTGGTGGTGTGTAGAGCCATAAATGTAAGAATTGTGTCGATGTCCCAATATTTATGGACCTGACTGTATATTCTTGTACATAGGAGCATTACTATAGTAGTTATATCATCATTGCTTGTAGTGTCAACAGTGAGTGGAACTATTAAAGGGAGTCTGTCACCACATTTGACCATATTAGACAGATCCTATAGCGTTATATGTGCCACCCAGCAGTTAAAAACGGTACCTTTGTTGCATATAACCGAGTCTTCTTTCTGCCAAAAATGAACTTTGAAGACTGTGTAAACGAGCCCTCTCAAGTGCCCAGGGCGGTGTCTCAATCTTCCGAGCCCAAGACCGGACCTCCCTAACGGCTCATAACCCTGCCCTCCTGGTGCCTGTGCCCGCCCGTTTACTCCCCTCCCCTCGCCTTTTCCATTGCGGCTGCGCGGACAAATTCGTAGCCGGCGCATGCGCAGTAGGTATTGCGATGCCCTGCCAGGACCGGGCATCGCATTGCGCATGCGCCAGCTACGAGTCTCGTAGCTGGTGCAGGGAGGTCCGGTCTTGGGCTCGGAAGATTGAGACACCGCCCTGGGCACTTGAGAGGGCTCGTTTACACAGTCTTCAAAGTTCATTTTTGGCAGAAAGAAGACTCGGTTATATGCAACAAAGGTACCGTTTTTAACTGCTGGGTGGCACATATAACGCTATAGGATCTGTCTAATATGGTCAAATGTGGTGACAGACTCCCTTTAAGTGTCTTTTTCTACATGTTACACTTGCCACTTTACAGTATCAAGACCATAATGTTTGAGGTGTCTTTTTTGTGTTTACACAGGGAGAAGCTCTCAGCATATATCTACCGTGTGTGTATATATATATATAGTTTAAATTTAAACATGTGAACATATATGCCATGTATCCCTATATTGATATGTTGTTGCCTTTTATCTGGACTTACAAATGTATACCTGCTGCCAAATGGTCAAACATTATGTAAACAGGGCCTTATATATATATATATATATATATATGAAAAATAAATAAAAAATCTGTCACATATCAAGACTAATTGCCTAAATATTGCACATACCAATCTATATTAAATTGGCAGAGTGGTTGTTAACTGATACTTAATGAGGAGGGGGAGTTGTGATGAAGGGCAGAGGGCAGGGAAGGGGGAGAATCCCACCAGAAGAGGGTCCTTAAGTGCTGACTTTTTCAGAAAGTCAGAGGAAAGTTAAGGACATAATGAAGATAAAAGCAGAGGCCGCCAGACGAGGACTGTGTAATGACAATACACTGTGCACACAAACATCGCTGCCCATAATAAAGCTCTGTTCCCGAGACACTAGCACAACGCATCGTCTGCCATCGTAGTCACGGTACAAGGCGTACCATCATAAAAAGCCAAACAAGTGTCGTCTTGTACAGACTGTGCGGTGTACCAAAGATCTGCGCGTTCTGGATTAAGGTTCATGGCTGAAGGTCCTGCACCATCTACTTCATATCATTCTCCTTCAATTGGTGCCGTGCAAGAAATGTTTACGTTTTATCAGCACTTAACGATTCTCGCAGAAGGCAGAAAAACATGTAAAATGCAAAAATATTTTCTAAAAAGAACTAGTATCGAGATGGCTGCTGGATATTGGTAATGAAGTGGAGATTTTAAGGGTGTTCCTCAAATAAGTATATGGTATATACACACTAAGCCAACGCGTTTCAAATCTGCCTCCTATTCTGAGCATGGCAGTAGATACAAGTTGCTGAGGTGTTCGGCCGCGCTTTTGCATTCTGTTTTCAGGAGATGTGGGTGATATCAGTATGGCTGACATTGCAGCTCTACACATGGGAGCGGTGACTATCGCTATATAAACAGGAAGACTAGGTTAGGTCACTCCTAACAAAGCCAAAGTGATGGTGGATCTTAGCTGGGGAGGTGTTTTACGGCTGCACCCATGTTATGTCCTGCTTCCAAAATGCATGGTGACCAGCTGCTATCGCCAGAAGAAGTTCCATGCTGGCCATCAGCGGCGGACTGGCCATAGACCCTACAGGGGAATTTTTCAGTAGTCCGATGGCCAGGGAGCCACCTGAGCCCTTCTCACAGCTACAGGACGGATACATAATGATCTGATGCTCTCAGCATTAATTAATGCTAGGAGCATTAAAGGGGTTCTCTCATCTCAGACAATGGGCGTATATTGCTAGGATAGGCCCCCATTGTCTGATAGGTGCGGGTCCTGTATCGGGAACAGAGCCCCGGCTGGCTGGAGGACTCCGATCCGACCACTACCAAGCTCTCTCCCCAAAGAACTCAATGGGAGCACGCCGCGCATGACCGACCGCCGCTCCCATTCACTTCTATGAGCCTAGTGGAAATAGTCGAGCCAGCGCTCGGGTATTTTTGGCGGCCCCATAGAAAATGAATAAAGGACAGCTGCGCATGTGCAGTGCGCCCTCCACCACTTTCGAGGCTCCATTGTGAAAATAGGAGTGGGTCCCACCGCGCGATATGCCCCCATTGTCTGTGATGAGAAAACCCCTTTAAGTACTTATACACCTGGCCAGCAGCGGCATGTGACATCCTGATTTCATCTACATTGCTGTCCTCAGGACAGTGATATAATTGAATGCTGCAGCGGGGACGACAGTGTTTTGTGCTGCACTGTGGAATTTGGTTCTGCAGGGGCGGTACTTTGCTGGCCCTGCCTACTTGTGTTGCCTTGCCTTCTGTCAATTTGGACTTGAATACAACATGGGGTTCCCAGTCCACCCTTGCCAGCTATTTAAACGTGGATGTGTCAGATTTACTACAGACGCTAATACGTCGCTGCTGACTGCACTCTTAAGGACCCGTATCTATGAAGTGACGGGTCCCCTTTAAGACCATGTGGTAGATGGAATTAGAGGTGACCTATCACCACCCTTTCCTCTGTGAAGTAACCCTAGAGGAGTGTACAGATTCTCTAGACTATATCCTTTCATTTGCTAAATCGGGGAGCTCGGAGCCGCCAAATCTCGTCTCACATCCATGTAACTACATGACAATATCATGTATGGCAGACGCCATACTCCCCTGAGATCTAAGGATTGGGCATGTTGAAATTCAACATGCAAGATTGATATGTTGGATGTCAAGACATATTAGAGGATCAGGGGCGGATGAAGTGTATCATAGGCCCAGGGCTGTTAACCCATCTTGGGTCCACTCCCTCCATTTGTCCCGACCATCCCCCTTGCTATGTTTTGCCCTATAGATTTTTTCCGTTGTAAATATTAAAGAAAACGATACCACATATATAGTATAACACCCCCAGCCCCTCATAGTGTATATTATACAACACCCCACAGTATGCAGTGTATAGTATAACACCCTACAGTATATAGTATAACATCTCACAGTATACAATATATAGTAGAACATCCCCAGGCTCTCATAGTGAGTAGTATATAGTATAACACCCTACAGTATACAGAATAAAGTATAACACTCCCAGCCCATCATAATGGTATAGTATACAACATCCCACAGTAGGCAGTATATAGTGTAACACCCTACAGTATATTGTATAACACCCCCAGCCCCTCATAGTGTATAGTATATAACACCCTCAGTATGCAGGATATAGTATAACACCATACTATATATAGTATAACACCTCACAGTATGCAGCATATAGTATAACACCCTACAGTATGCAGTATATAACACCCCAGCTCATTATAGAGTATAGTATACAACACCCCACAGTATGCAGTATATAGTATAACACCCTACAGTATATAGCATATAATATCCTCAGCCCCTTATAGTATATAGCAGGCATGACCAACCTGTGGCTCTCCAGCTGTTGTAAAAATACAATTCCCACCATGCCCTGCTGTAGGCTGATAGCTGTTGGCAGTCTGGGCATGCTGGCAGTTGCAGTTTTGCAACATCTGGAGAGCCTCGGGTTGGCCATCCCTGGTATATAGTATACAACACCCCACCCCAGTAAAAAAAAAATGTGTCTATTTAGAGCAGTGATGATTTCTGAATTTCAGTGACGCCTACATCTGTTACCAAGTGAATAATTGTTAGTATATAGCAAAACACCCCATAGTATGCAGTATATAGTATAGCACCCCACAGTATACAGTATAAAGTATAGCAGCTCTCAGGAAGCAGTATATAATATAACACCCCACAGTATCTAGTATATAGTAAAACATCTCACAGTATGCAGCATATAGTATATCACCCCGCAGTATATAGTATATCACCCCACAGCATGCAGTATATAGTATATCACCCCACAGCATGCAGTATATAATATAAAAGCCCACAGTATGCAGTATATAACACCCCACATTATGCAGTATATAACACCCGACAGGATGCAGTATACAGTATAACACTCCAGAGGATGCAGTATACAGTATAACACTCCAGAGGATGCAGTATACAGTATAACACTCCAGAGGATGCAGTATACAGTATAACACCCCACAGGATGCAGTATACAGTATAACACCCCACAAGATGCAGTATACAGTATAACACCCCACAGGATGCAGTACGTAGTATAACATCCCACAGTATCCAGTATATAACACCCCACAGTATCCAGTATCCAGTAAAACACCCCACAGGATGCAGTATATAGTAAAACACCCCACAGGATGCAGTATACAGTATAATACCCCACAGGATGCATTATATAACACCCCACAGTATACCTTATATAGTATAAACCCCCCCACAGTATCCAGTATATCACCCAACAGGATCCAGTATATAACACCACAGTATGCAGTACATAATATAACACCCCACAGGATGCCAGTATTATAACTTTTTTCACCTCTTGCAAAAATGGCTACAGCCTGATGTGCTGAGTCCCACTGCTATGCTGGATCGTCTGTTAGCCGATATGTTCTGGAGGGCTTTGACATACCCTCTCCAGCACTGGATCGGTCAGGTGTCTCCTGGCAATGCCCTTGAGATGGTGGACCCGGTGGAACGCTATGAAGCTACCAGGAATCTAAAAGAGGGTTCTGTTGGAAGGGGTGACCGCCACTTTGGTGGAAGAGGGGGAGACAACCTCACTGAATGTGATGGTGGGAGACGTGGAGGACTTGCCGCCGGGTCCTGAATTGGCAGACGTCAATGTCTCCGGGGATAATTTTGGTACCGCACAACACCGGGACCCAACCCTATCACGAGCCTGGGAGAATGTGTTAATAGTAGATGGTGAACCACAACAACCTGGGGCAGAGGCGTATCTATCGCGAGGCAAACAAGGCATTTGCCTGGGGCGGCACTTGCCAATGGGGCGGCAAAATGCCTTGTTTGCCTAGTTAGTTAACGTACACATCGATCCGATCCTTCACTATGCAGCTGCGAGCGGCAGCATCGCCGGCGCCGCATAGTGAAGGAGTGACTTACTTCCTCCCTCCTCCTCCTCCTCCCGACCCCAGGTGTTTCCTGAATTTTTACCTACCTGGCCTTGCTACCCACATCACTTCCAGTAGTGACGTGGGAGGTGCGTCTCTCCCCTCCGCTCCTGACTGGCTCTGCTGGGGGTTTGTCGGCGCAGGCGGATTCTGCGCATGCGCCGAGTCGTCTTTTTTGTGCATGCGCAGTGGGTCAGAATAGTCACAACACAAGCGGCAGCCACAGCCAGCCAGGAAAAGTCTGTCCAGACCGGCTCCCTCCTCACACACCGTCCGTCAGACTCATAGAACAGAGTTGGCCACTTTGCCTGACTACTGGCCTACCCTGCGAGGAATGTCCAGTCCAGGACCAGGTCCAGACAGAGGAACAAACAGGAGTGAGTGAGACGAGAGAGTTAAAAAGCAAATCGTGCACAGTGAGAGTGAGACATAAATAAAAGGTGGTATGTCAGACTGTCTATGGTGGCCCTGGCCTCTCCTTGAGGCTGCCCCATACAGACTGGGGCAGCCTCAAGGAGAGGCCAGTGCCACCATAGACAGTCTGACATACCACCTTTATTTATGACACAGTGCAGAGTGCACTATTTGCTTGTGGCAGCCCCCATACAGTTTAGTGTCTCCTTATGTCTGCCCCCCATACAGTATGTATAATGTCTCCTTGTGGCTGCCCCCGCCCCCCATACAGTATATCGTGTCCTTGAGGCTGCCCCCATACAGTATAACGTCTTGTTGAGGCTGCCCCAATACAGTATAACACCTCCTTGAGGCTGCCCCCATACAGTATAACGTCTCCTTGAGGCTGCCCCATACAGTATAACGTCTCCTTGAGGCTGTCCCATACAGTATAACGTCTCCTTGAGGCTGTCCCATACAGTATAACGTCTCCTTGAGGCTGTCCCATACAGTATAACGTCTCCTTGAGGCTGCCCCATACAGTATAACGTCCCCTTGTGTTTTTTTCTTTTAAATGGGTATTTATTGCGATATATATATATATCATCGCGATAAATTTTTGAATATTATTATGCAAAACAGGAAAGGGTGGAGCCTAAAGAGGAAGGGGTGGGGTTTACAGAGGGATGGGTTTGGCCGTGACAGGAAGGGGTGGATCAAAATTATATTAGGGGGGTGCCCGAGTTTAGTCTCGCCTAGGGCAGCACAAAACCAAGATACACCACTGACCTGGGGGCCGAGTTGGTGTTTTCCTGTTTTGTGGTTCATCAGGGTATGCTGTACACATCTTAGTCATCCTAGACTACGCCACTCGGTACCCGGAGGCGGTGCCACTGTGACATACATCGGCCATACTCATAGCTAAGGAGTTAATGGAGATGTACGGTCTGGTAGAAAGGTTTAACCAAACATTAAAAAATATGTTGAAAAGGGTGGTGGCTAAAGATAGGAAGGACTGGAACCTTCTTCTGCCCTATCTCATGTTCTCAGTACGAGAGGTACCCCAGGCCTCTACTGGGTTCTTGCCCTTCGAACTGCTATATGGCAGACACCCTCGCGGTTTCTTGGATGTAGCCAAAGAGACATGGGAACAACAACCCACTCTGTATAAAAGTGTTATTGAGTATGTTACCCAGATGCAAGAATGGATAGAGACAGTGTTGCCTCTTGTTAGGGAGCATATGGAGGCAGCTCAGCGAGCCCAGAGTCGGGTCTATAATCGGCAGGCTCGGGTCTGGATCTTTAACCCGGGTGATCGGGTTTTGGTTCTGATACCGACCGTGGACAGTAAGTTCCTGCTTGCTAGGTGGCAGGGGCCCTACGAGGTACTCGAGAAAGTTGGAGATGTGAACTACAAGGTACCCCAGCCAGGGCGGCGAAAGTTGGAACAGATCTACCATGTTAATTTGCTTAAGCTGTGGAAGGATAGGGAGACCTCTACGGAAGACAGCCCGCGTCTGGGTTTTCTAGGGGAAGAGGTTCTGGACCCTTTGTCTGATGCAAGGGTAGCGGTTGCCGCCGTAAAAGTTGCTGACAGCCTCTCCTCTAAACAGGTTCACGAGGCCAGGGAGTTCGTCAGTCGGAACACGGATGTGTTCTCTGACCTCCCCGGACGCACTTCCACATTCCAGCTTGACATTGTCAAGGAACCTCAGGCCAAAGTCTGGTTAAAACTATACCGGGTACCCGAGGCTTGGCGACAAGCCACTTCGGAGAAGGTGCAGTTAATGTCATTGAAGAGTAGTGATGAGCAAGCATGGTCGGCCGAACTGCTGTTCGGCTCGAGCATTGCTATGTTCAGCAGATCCGAGTGCTCGGCCGAATAATTCTGGTGCTCGAATACAATTTAATACAATGGAAGTCAATGGGAGAACCCCAGGCACCCCCTGCTCGGAAGACAAGAGGGTGTCTGGTTCATAAAAAAAGGTTAGAAATTGATGGAACCTCAATTTGCATAAACATGAGCATATGGAAAAGACATTCAAATGAGCAGAATCTTCTTTGTCTTTCAGCTGTCATGAGACTATGAAAACCAATAGACGGCGCTATTGAGTTATAAACAGCGCCCTCTATTGGTTTCACAGTCTTATGACAAGACTAATATTCTTGTAAGAAGACTATAAAACCAATAGAGGGTGCTGTTCATAACTCAATAGAGCCATCTATTGGTTTCATAGTCTTCTGACAAGAATATTAGACTGAGTCTTATGACAAGCTTATTAGTGTAGCCTTTTGCATGGAAAATTTGCGATCTACACTAGGATAATATCTGACACTGGGAAAGCTGGGTAATAACTCGCGATCTACACTGAGTTATTACCAAGCTTTTCCAGTGTCAGATATTATCACAGACTTATTACATAATATTCGCTATATATTAGTTTTTTTTTAGAATATTACGAATATTCTAAAAAAACTAATATAGAGCAATATAGCGAATATTATGTAATAATTATGTTGTAAGTCAGTGATAATATCTGACAATGGAAGAGTTGGGTAATAACTCAGTGTAGATCGTGAGTTATTACCCAGCTTTCCCAGTGTCAGATATCATCCTAGTATAGATCGCAAATATTCAAAAAATATTCTACACTAATAAGCTTGTCATAAGACTCAGTCTAATATTCTTGTCAGAAGACTATAAAAACCAATAGATGGCGCAATTGAGTTATGAACAGCACCCTCTATTGGTTTCATAGTCTTCTGACAAGAATATTTGTCTTGTCATAAGACTGTGAAACCAATAGAGGGCACTGTTTATAACTCAATAGCGCCATCTATTGGTTTTCATAGTCTAATGACAGCTGAAAAACAAAGAAGATTCTGCTCATTTGCATGTCTTTCCCATATGCCCATGTTTATGCAAATGAGTTTTTACATGACAAAACTGCATAGAAAGGTTATTGAATATTATGTTAGGACAATTAAAAAACTTTTTGTCGCCCTAATATTGATCTAGGTGTGCAGGTCCACCCAAGCCATCCAACAGATGCAAATTAACTTTGAGGCTTACTGGTTTTCAGTCAGATGAGAGCTGGTTTGGAATATCTCATAGTGCACAAGGCTGCCATTGTAAAGTATGCTGACTAAGGCTGCTTTCACACTAGCGTTCGGGTTTCCGTTCGTGAGCTCCGTTTGAAGGAGCTCACGAGCGGACCCGAACGCAGCCGTCCAGCCCTGATGCAGTCTGAATGGAGGCGGATCCGCTCAGACTGCATCAGTCTGGCGGCGTTCAGCCTCCGCTCCGCTCGCCTCCGCACGGACAGGCGGACAGCTGAACGCTGCTTGCAGCGTTCGGGTGTCCGCCTGGCCGTGCGGAGGCGTGCGGATCCGTCCAGACTTACAATGTAAGTCAATGGGGACGGATCCGTTTGAAGATGCCACAATGTGGCTCAATCTTCAAGCGGATCCGTCCCCCATTGACTTTACATTGAAAGTCTGGACGGATCCGTCCCAGGCTATTTTCACACTTAGCTTTTTTTAGCTAATATAATGCAGACGGATCCGTTCTGAACGGAGCCTCCGTCTGCATTATTATGAGCGGATCCGTTCAGAACGGATCCGCCCGAACGCTAGTGTGAAAGTAGCCTAAGCCTGTCATCTGTCCCATGGATAGATTGATGTCTTGCACATACCTTGCTTTTGGCATACAGACTTTGTGTGGTTGTCTACTGTATGTCGTACATAATAGTAGTTTAAGATGCATCCAGCTATCCTCTTAATGTGGTTTCCAAACCATTTTGATGGGGTTTCCATCAATTTCTAACCTTTTTTTGTGAACCAGACACCCTTTTCTCTTCCGAGCAGGGGGTGCCTGGTTGTCTCCCATTATACTAGGGTGCTCAGCCGAGGAGGATGTGGGCAAGAGCAGAGAGGCAGACGTAAGGGCCGAAATATTTTTATTTTATTTTTTTCCCTGCCGGGCACGGTTATATGTCTTGCATTAAACCCGCTAAATTTCAAACAGTGACCCTTGACAAAATGGAGGCGGTAATGAAGGACCTCGTGGAGGCTAACAAACAGCAAGAAACAAATCTGCAACAGTGGGAGGCTAACAGGCAGCAGCAAGAAACAAACCAGCTTCTGCTACAACACGTGATGGCTTTGCAGACGGCAGGAGCAACCCCGAGCCCCGGAAAGCAGTCTGTGCGGCGAACCCCGCAGTATATAGTATAACACCCCACAGTATGCAGTATATAACCCCCCAAAGTACGCAGTATATAGTATAACACCCCACAGTATGCAGTATATAGTATAACACCCCACAGTATGCCGTATATAGTATAACACCCCACAGCATGCAGTATATAGTATAACACCCCACAGCATGCAGTATATAGTATAACACCCCACAGGATGCAGTAAAAAATATAACACCCCCGAGTATGCAGAATATAACACCATCTTTCACCTTATCCTGAGGTAATCTCCACATAAAACTATCCCAACCCTCCTGCAACAAAACTCCTCCGGGATGCTGGAAGGAGAACGGATCTGTGACGACACCATCACCATGTGATCAATAACAGCCATATGTTACATCACATGGCAATGACATCATCACAGGTCCTTTCTCCTACAGGCATCCAACACCGCAAGTCAAATGAAGCAGCAGTGGTCCAGGCTGTCTGCTCACATTCAGTGACACTCCTATTTCTCCAATCTTCCTCCCTGACACTAGGACACCCTCCTTTCTTGTCAAGGGTGTTTTGGGTGGCTTTGGGCCCCACAGGGACATCGGACCCAGGGCCATCGCCCCAAATGTCCCTTTTATGATCCACCATTGCATCAAATGGATGTTCTTTTGAAATTGGCCAGCATAGAAATCTAGTAGGTATAATTAACATTGATGAGGATGATTTTAGGCATGCAAATTCTAGTGCAAAAGAGGCCGAAACATTGAGAAACGTGGCACCAACCGCTCATAACCCTAACACTTTCATACATGCCCCCACTAATCCTACTGTGTTGTCTTTGGGTCAAGTCTTCTGTAAATTAAAATAAAAAAATGGCGGCAATGTTTTCTGTAGGCGGGTAAGCCGATGCCAGAGCTGCCCATCTCTATCGTACATTGGCATTTCATTGTTTACTTGTTATGGTGATTAATTCCGTCCCAACGAATACTCCATTAATCCTCCCAAGTAGAGGGGAGGTTACAATATATATTTAGGGTCTGTATAAAAAGGTGTGGTGTGGCTTCTGCCCGGGGTGACCGGATCCGCGAGTCCATTTTCAGACGTGCCAGCCTGGGAGAGGTGCAAGACGCATATCCTTATGTTTAAGCTGTTGCTGGAAACGGTCGCCAGGGAAAGCAGTGTGCAATTACAGGCGCTGTGATGTTCCCTCTAATAATACTTCGCTATGCATACTCTGCGTGGAGACAACTCTCTTCTAAAAAGAGAACAAGGATTTCACCCGTCTATTTCATCCAAGGCATAAATGTCAGCCATCAGTAGCTGATTAGCAGTGGGTATACAGCTGCGCCGCACACTTAGGCCACAAGCACCAGTGATAAGACACTTATTTTTATTGTCGTTTCAATGGCGCCATGCTTAGCAGTCGTGCTATCCAGCCCGAGAGAATGGATAGCGCACAGTTACGTGCCCCAAGTCCTTATTCTCTGTGCCCTCCTCGGTGTCTACTTGGTTGGGCTTTCCATATCAAGGAATGTAGCGGACCACTTTCGTAGGGGTTGAGCAGAGTGTTGCCCCTTCAATGCTCTAGCCCACCAGAGATATTGGCTTCACTACTCTTGCCCACCAGGAATATGAATACTAAATATTTTAGCATTAAGCCCTTCACTACCCTAGTCCATCGATATTAGAATGAACCCATGCACCATCCTAGACCACCATTAAAATGAACTCATGCACCACTCTAGACCACTATTAAAATGAAGCCATTCACTACCCTAAACCATCAGGGTTATTAGAATGAACCCAATCACCACCCTGGGCCACCAGGGTTATTAGAGTGAACCTATTCACCACCCTGGGCCACCAGGGTTATTAGAGTGAACCCATTCACCACCCTAGGCCATCAGGTCCATTAGAATGAACCTATTCACCACTCTAGACCACCAGAGATGCTACAAATAAATGACAAGTACAGTTTTGCTACTAATTTTTACCTTTTTAAAATAAAATACACAAAAGTGAACAATTTACTTAATTTTGTCCTTGGGGTAAGTTCACACAGACAAAAATTTTTGCGAATTTCAAAGGGTATTCCGAGCAGAAATCAGGGACAAATCTGCATCTCATTGTGCCGAATTTTTTATGTAAAGATCCGAAATCTGCATCAAGGAGTGCCATGTTACAAAATTGAAGAAGAAACCGCGGTTGGGTAGCTGCAGGTGGAGAAGCCCCACTGAATGGGGCTAATCAGTGGTTGATTCCGTGGCATGGTAAAATACAAATCCGCAACAAATGTACATGCCCTTAAACAGAAAGGCCTTCGTGGTACTCTAACCTGCCTTCGCATCTTTCATTGATACGTTGCTAATAGCATTCAGTACAAACCTCCTTTCGTTTTCCGTCTCCGGCTCCTGTGCAGATCTATGTGTCACCATGGCTATAGACAACATTTTAAACCAATGTATTCTGCAGTCATAAACCATTCCATTTGATCAGACAGATAAAAGGAATTGTCTGAATCTAAGTAAATGCATGGATTTTGGGGATTTTTTTTATGGCTGAAAAGCATTTTTGCTAAAGAATTTAATGAAAGTTCTGCACAGTTTGGCTTCTGCAGCTTCCATTGTCTGACGGCTCTTCAGCCCCTCTCTGCTATCCTGAAAAATCTTCTCGGCTGATTATTTTTTTTTTTTCACCAAATCAAAGTTCAACTTTGGAAAATACAGTAAAGGTGGAAGAAGGATGTGTAATCACACTCTGACAGACTTATCACTAGAATAGCTTTCTGCAGCTGCTATACACTGTGAAACATATAGAGCAACACTATTACAATAAATATTTGTATTTTTTTTAGCCCAAAGTACATGTAAATCAATAAGAAATGTCTCTGCAGATGTCCATAGCCTTTATCATTCTAATATTGATTTATCAATCTCTATAGATAGTATTCCACCCCTTAAATACCCAGCATCTGTCCATTACCCAGGCATATATCCAATACCCTGCTGCCTATCCCATCTGCCAAATTATATCCAGCCCCCTATGCAATACCCAGCCACGTACCAAATACCCAGCTATCCATCCAACACCCAGCTAGGTATCCAATACCCAACCAGCCAGGTATCCAATGCTCAGCCAGCCAGGTATCCAATGCTCAGCCAGCCAGGTATCCAATGCTCAGCCAGCCAGGTATCCACTTCCCATCCATGTATCTAATCTGCCGCCTCCAGTCCAACAGACATCATTTTTAACCAGTGCTTTTTAAGATCAACAAGGCATTGTGCGCCTATGGCTGCAGTTTATGGAACCTCCTGGAAAGGATCTGACATAATTTTTATGAGAACATAGCTTCCTGTATTTTTTTTGGGTGGGGGAAGGGGTAGTTATTTTACAGTAAATTCCTAATTCCCCTTAAATTTACGGGACGTCACATCTCCTGATTTCTGCGACATAAGTTGTGAGCTTGAGACACACTCCCAATTTCTTTCTTTTTTTTCTGACTGCTTCATGTTTATTTTTGAGAACACGATTCTCGCTTTTAATATTTTCTTTGGGTGGAGGACGTGTGTGAAAGGGAACATAATATTTTTTCTGTAAATATGGCGGAGAAACGTGTTAAGTGTCAAAAAGTTATGGCCTGAAGTTCAACTGCGGACTGAAATCTCAGTCGCCAGAGAACTTATTCCAGCCCGGGCTTAGTCTGATTCATGGCGGTCACCAACTCCTTCCGCCTCAACTTTAAAGAGGATCTGTCTGCTCTACTGACATGCCTGCTTTAGTGAATTCTTGCATTACCATGACATTCTGGAGCTTCTCTTCCTCTTTTATTCCTCCTGGAAAAGTATGAATAAACGGACAACTGGATGCTACCATTTGTCTTGTCAATCAGGTGTGTCCCCGCAAAATCCTGCGCTGTCCAATCAGTGCTGCCAAGGTCAGATTGTGACACACATTATTGACAAGGAGAATGGTAGCATCCATTTGTCAATTTATATATTTACAGGAGGAATAATAGAGAAATGATCAAATGCTACAAAATATGCTCCAAGGTGAATACAAGTAATTATTAAAACAGACAAGCCAGGAGAGATGACAGGTCCTATTTAAAGGCTAAATCCCTGTTTATATCACATTCAGGAGGGTCTAGGAAGCTAAGATATGAGGTGCTGTTTGAAGGACCCCTCCCCCCACGTCAAAAAACGCATAATGTCTGTCAGGACATATCTCTCTCTGATCCCTCTCTAAGATCTGACCTCGCTCCAGTTCAGATCTCTCTTCTCTTTCAGATCTCGCTCCAGTTCAGATATTTCTCCCCTCTCTCGTATCTCTCGCTCCAGTTCAGATCTTTCTCCCCTCTCTCGTATCTCTCGCTCCAGTTCAGATCTCGCTCCAGTTCAGCTCTTTCTCCCCTCTCTCGTATCTCTCACTCCAGTTCAGCTCTTTCTCCCCTCTCTCGTATCTCTCGCTCCAGTTCAGCTCTTTCTCCCCTCTCTCGTATCTCTCGCTCCAGTTCAGCTCTTTCTCCCCTCTCTCGTATCTCTCGCTCCAGTTCAGCTCTTTCTCCCCTCTCTCGTATCTCTCGCTCCAGTTCAGATCTCGCTCCAGTTCAGATCTTTCTCCCCTCTCTCGTATCTCTCGCTTCAGTTCAGATCTTTCCCCCCTCTCTCGTATCTCTTGCTCCAGTTCAGATCTCGCTCCGGTTCAGATCTTTCTCCCCTCTCTCGTATCTCTCGCTCCAGTTCAGCTCTTTCTCCCCTCTCTCATATCTCTCGCTCCAGTTCAGATCTTTCTCCCCTCTCTCGTATCTCTCGCTCCAGTTCAGATCTCTCTCCAGTTCAGCTCTTTCTCCCCTCTCTCGTATCTCTCGCTCCAGTTCAGATCTCGCTCCAGTTCAGATCTTTCTCCCCTCTCTCGTATCTCTCGCTCCAGTTCAGATCTCGCTCCTCTCGCTTTCATATATTTCACCCTCTCTCTCATATCTCTCTCTTTCATCTCGCTCACGTTTCTCTTTCACCTCTCTCACTCTCATATCCATCACTCTATTTCATATCTATCAATCCCACGTGCCCAATCCTCTTATATCCACCTCTCTAACCATCTCCATCTCTAATACCTCTCTAAATCTAAGATCTCTCTCTCACTTTCATCTTCATCCATTCCTCTTCCATCCCTCCGTCCGTCCATCACCTGCACAGTTCCTGATGCCCGGCTCTGTCTAGCTATGGATGAATTATTCAGGGTGTTTACATGCGTGCTATATACTATGCATACACACATTTGCTCATTATGTATAATTTATTCGGCTTTGCCTCAATTCTCCCAGGGAAGAAGCCATGGAGAAAGATAGAGCGCTGTGCTCGGGTTCCCGGTGGCGGTGGGCACAGAGCGCTCGCTGGCTCGCAGGCACACTGGGCGGATTTCCTCTCTCCAGCTATGACATTCCTCAGGAGACTCCGCAGCAATAAACACACATCCCCACTGGTAGACACAGAATATAGAATTAGGAGGCGATTCAGGATGTGAACCGCACGGCCAGAGACGGCTGCACTTCAAATATTTCTCCTCGCTCGCTGTTAACCACTTCCTGGCTGCAGGAAATTAAATATTTGACAAATCAAATGAATGTGGGGTACAGCCTGAAAAAGGGGGCATCCATCAAAAGGCATGCGGCACAGTCTCTCTATCGAAAACTCTCCAGACTCTAAGATATGCTATATAAGTGCGCTCTGAGCCAATGGCCCTGAAGGTGCAGGTAATTTAGCACTGCCATTTAAAGTGCGTTGCAAAAGTATTCAAACCTGACACAATACGCGTTTCTTTTCTAAACTTTTGCAAAATTTTGAAAAAATTTATTTGTTTAACTGTGAACACTTGTAAGTGCGCAGAGGTAGTTTAGCTAAAGGGTATGACCGAGTCTTCAACAGCTGTCGCTTAGCTGGTACCCATCGCTCCAGATGCCCACATGCACGCTCGGTTTGCTGGGTATGCATGTGTTTAAGAGAGAAGAAAGCTGCCTGTAGACACTGGCAAAACGGATACTCTGTCTTGTGCAGGTCCTGAGGAGGCGGAGCATGACACACAGACATGCTTTTTGGGGTCATGCGCCGTCACCTCAGAACCTGCACAACACAAGACAGTAGCAGTTTTGCCTAAAAGATTCCTTAAAATGAGGGTTCAATGATGTAACAGTGGGAGGGGCTGTGACACCTTACTAGACAGTGTAGTTCCTTTAAAAATAATATAACCAATGAGCCGGAGTACAGGTAAGCTTCTCTTATTAAGGGCTCATTCAGACAACCGTATCCGTTTTTGCAGGCCGCAAAACATGGATACCGGCCGTGTGCGTTCCCTATTTAGCAGAACGGAATAATAGCCAGCCGTATGATAGAAATGCCTATTCATGTCCAAAATTGCAGACGAGAATGGGACATGTTCTGTCTTTTTTTCTGGGGCCAAGGAACAGACGTGCAGATGTGGACAGCACACTGTGTGCTGTCCGAATCTTTTGCGCCTCTGTTGAAATGAATGGGTCACCATCCGTTCCGCAAAATTACAATTGAATGGAGTCGACCAACTTCTGGCCCCTCTGAACAGGTATTCCAGTCCAGGATGACTGGATGACATTCCACGGAGCTTATGCATTTTTGGATTTTGCCCAGAAACAGTATTTTTAATGTCACCCCACAAGTTCTCTATGGGACTGAGGACGAGGGGTTGGGCTGGCCACTCCATTACCTCAATCCTGATGGTCTGTAACCAAGATGTTATTTGCTTACTGGTGTATTTTAATGTTGTGTTAAAAACACACATTTCAAGGGCATTTCTTCTTTGGCACAGGTCAACATATTCTCCTCAAGTATTCTGATCTATTCAGACTGATCCCTCGTATGCGATAAACAGGCCCAACACCGTACACGGATATGATTCATGGACCACCATGCCTTGCGGTCTTTACAGTGTACTGAGGTGCCTGGGGTTCGTCTGGTATACTGTTTGCGGCCATTAGACCCCAAAAGAACAATTTTTGTGCCAGTTAATGTGATCCTTTGAAAATTTTAACCTATTCATGACATGTCTTCAACACCAGGACTTTGTTGGTAACTTGGCTTCACTTCATTGTCTTCTGATTTTACCAGTGCTGACTGGTAACTTCTTCTTAGATTTTTCTGGAGGTCATTATTGGCTAAGCCTTTGACATTTTGGTCCATTCGAACATTTCGTTTAGCATAATTTTCAGGTTTCGGTTGTCATTTTAATGCATTTGAGAGATTTTAGCTGAGCCTAGAATTTGCTGCCCTTCTCTATGTGTTTTTCCTTCTCCAGTCAACTTTATAATCAAAGTATCTTCTTCATCGGAACAATGTCTGGAATAACCCAAGGAAATGCACTATAACCAATAAGCCCAACATTTGCCGCCCTCCTACCTTATTCCACAGAATGAATGACTTCACCAATTTAACTCCTCACTGATCACTGCTATGATTCAAATACACAGGTTGAGCGGGATGCATTTCCTGATTGTTGGGTCTGGTTTTTTTTTCTATTACTCTACTACACTTACATGCAAATTATTTGCCATGTAGAAATATCACTTCTACCAAAAACAGTGATTTTTCAGGTTAATAACACTATACAGCTTTTTGATTTGAAAATCTCATCTACATAGTTGGAAATTCATCACATTGCGGATTTTCCGCACACAAATCCACAAATATGCACCGTGTCTCTACCTTTAGGCCTCTATTACAGAATGTGTCAGGGTCTGTTCAGTGAAAAACTGATGGTGGAATCCGTTTTGACTGTGACTGAGTTCAGTGTGTACGTTTTTTCTATCAGGACTGCCTCTATTTTACACGGGAATAAAGAAAAACTGAAGAATAACACATATCTCCTAGCAACCATCAGTAAAAAACGCATTGCATCCGGATATCTATAGTTTTTCACGCAGCCCCATTGATTTTGATGGCGCCAAGGCTGCGTAAAAAAACGACAATATAGAACAAGCTGCGATTTCTCCTGCACGCAGAGATAATCAGTGATAAATGCTCATGTGCACAGACCCATTGAGATGAACTGGTCAGGATTCAGTCCTGATGTTGTCCATTCGCAAAACAGAACGCATCTGGAAAACTCACTTGTGTAAAATTATGTTTAGGGCTCATTCAGAGCTGTCCGCAAAAATGCGGATCCTTATTTTTTGCGGACAGATAAAAAAAACGGATAGCATTCAGTATTTTTGCGGACCCATAGACTTCAATGGGGCCATGTCCCGATTTTCACTGACCAGTATAGTACATGTTTCATTTGTTTTGCGGAGCCGTGGAATGGAAAAGGGCCCCATAGAAGTGAATGGGTCAGTATCTAATCCGCAAAAATGGATCCGCATTTTTGTGGACAGCATACGGCCGTCTGAATGAGCCCTTAGGGTGGTTTCCCAAGTAGTGGCCACAATGCAGCCAGAAGACCCATTTCTGCACCATCTGCGAATGAATTAAAGGGGGATTGCAAGCCCCAAAAAATGTGAATGTTATATAAATAAATAAATAAATATTTACTGTATATATAGAATGGTCACCTGCCCAAACCCTTGCCATTCCAATGCAGCTGTTGTTGGTGTCCAGTGCTGCAGCAATGATGGGCTTGAGGACTCTATGTAACTGCTGCAGCCATCCCCTGGTCTTACTGGTCATGTGTGATAGATACGTGATTGCTGCATGCATAATGTACCCAACTAGCCCACCTGACCGCTGTGGCCAGAGATTGGCTTCAGCAGTCATGTGAAGTAGTCAGACACATCATGGCTGCAGCATTGGAAACAAAGACTGTCAGAAGCACAGCAGCAGCTGCGGTGGAATAGAGGGGGATTGCGTAGGTGAGAATTTTAAATTACAATGTTCCCGGCTGTCAGCTCTTCTTTGGATTCTTCTTGAAAAAAAAACTAAAAAACTAAAAAAAACTTTAAAATGGTGAAGCACAAACACAAAATATGTTAAGAAGTTGCAGAACTTTTCGTTAGACATTTCGGACTTACATAGTGGTCCGTCTCTAGTGAAAGCCACAGCGACAAAGGCCGCAGAGGTCGAGAGGCGAGGAAGACATTGCAGCCGTCATGTCCGTCGTCGCCTTTGGACCCTGATATGACTAATGATACCCTTTTAGCTTTTGATATAAATGTGACACAGCCGGCTCACGTCTAAATGTGGCAGCGATCTGTCAGCCTACACACGTTCATGCTGAATGACAGCGAGCGCCGTCATGTGACACATTTTATCCTAACTCCCCTGCAGACGACCGTCACCACGTATTCCTCCCACGCGTGTGCGTGGGCTGCAGACCTAGAAACGATTGATGTAGGAGCCAGCGCACGGCTAAGAATTGAGAGAAAAAAAAAAAAAAAAAGGGTGTTGAAAGCCTCAGAGCACGTCTGTCGGCGGAGAGCGTTATTTATGAGGGAATTGAGGACTCGTTCAGCGAGACAAGCGGCTGCTATTTCCATTTAAATGGCTTTGCTGCCGTCCCTCCTGTCGTCAGTCCCCTTTTGTGCATTGTCAGTAATGGGTCAAGTGCGAGCGTTTACGTGATTTCTTTATTTGCTCAATGCACAATGTGAAATGACATTTGCCCAAAGACCTTACAGCAGACTGGAGCATCCTTAAAGGGGCTGTCCACAATATCCTATCAAGCACTGGATGGTAAGGGCTCATTCACACGAGCGGATCCCGTGCGGGTAATCCGCTGCGTGAAAGAGAGCCAAGCCCAGTTCCGGACAGCAGAGACACGGAGCTGTAACGTGATTGATATTGCTCCGTGCCTCTCTGTGATCATTTTTACTACAAGATCACAGTGAGATAAAGTTGTCACTGTGATTTTTTAGCAAAAAGGTCACAGAGAGGCACGGAGCATTATCAATCTCAAGTGAAAGAGCCCTAAAAGAGGAGAAGGGGGTCATTCTATTGAGACTTCATCCCTCTCTTTTTACTAAATCACAGAGCCATTAGCAAGATCACCCGAGGGTACGCAAGCCCCGATATTAAGGACCTTTTTAACAAATTGCCCCCTTGATAATAACAGATGACCATTTGATGTCCCAGCAGCAGGACCTTCCAAAACCATCTTGTCAAAAATAGAAATAAGTGAATTTCTCAATTTTGTTTCGGGTCCAATTTGCGATGGATCATCCATGTGATTCGATTTGGATTCATATAAATTCTACCTGATTTGATAGTGCTGTTATTGCCAGGAAAAGTCTCTCTCTCCTCAATTCTCCCAAACTGAATCACCCAAAATTCAGTAGAATCAGAATTGTTCAAGGCAAAAAAATTCAAGGCAAAATTTCCAAATTTTAGAATCAATTTGCGCATCTTTAGCCATAGATAAAATTATTAACATAAAAAGTTGAGTCACTTTGTAAATACATGATATCATTTATATTTTGCAAATCCTGTATTATACTCCAGAGCTGCACTCAATATTCTGCTGGTGAAGTCACTGTGTACACACATTACTTATCCTGTACTGATCCTGAGTTACATCCTGTATTATACTCCAGAGCTGCACTCACCATTCTGCTGGTGCAGTCACTGTCATATAACATTACTTACGTACTAACATCATGGACATCACATGCAGCCTACCTACCTGCAGCATGTTGAGTAAAAGGCTCCGGAACTTGGTTCCTTCCACCATGAACAGAGCCATCTTGTCGCAGAGTTTAGCGGCGGTATGCGCAAAGCTTCTGTCCGTCACGGCTTTCTGATAAATAGTCTTTACAATCTCCCCTAACATCTCCTCGGAGTTGGCAGAGTTCTGGGCTTCCTCCATGAACGTGGTGAGCTTGCAGTCCACATCGCTGCTGTTATTTCGCATACTGTTCAATATTTCTATAAGTTTGTCCATTTTGGTCCTTTGAGGATTGGTGGACTCCACCGCGTATTCTTCCTACCGGTGATAAAACAAGATAAATGAGTGCGACATTTCCAATACTTGAACATTGGCTTAAAGGGACAGGAAACCTAAAACCTACGGGGGAGCACCGATTGGCCAATCTATAACATTTCCTGCGAGCTTTAGAAAAACATTTCTATAAATCTGTCGGAAAAAACAAAAGTCTCAACCACTGCCACAATTGGGGATCGGCTAAGGTGAGAGTGTTGGTCATTACTATAGACCAGGAATGCCCAACCTGCGGCCCTCCAGCTGTTGCAAAACTACAACTCCCAGTATGCCTGCACAGCCTACAGCTATTTGGGCATGCAGGGAGTTTTGGAACAGCTGGAGGGCCGCAGGTTGAGCATCCCTGCTATAGACGGAGCAGTGGGGGAAGGTTTCTGATGCAGCAAGCTTTCCCCCCAAAGAAAAAGCAACCCAGGTCTTTTCTTTACATGCTTTAGCACTGGAGGAAAGGGATGAAAAGGGGATGACTTGTAGGGGTAGTCTCCTTTGCAGCAAGCTGCCTCCCAGCCATAAAAAATGCAACCTAAGTCCACTTATATGCACTAGCACTAGGAGGTGTGAAGAGGGTAGAACTTAGCTTGTCTGGTCATTTCTGTAATAGGGCAGTGGAGGATAGAGAGGGCGGGGGTCTCCTTAGCAGCAAGCTTCCTCCCAGTTAGGGATGAAACGATTACTGAATCGATTATTGAATCGAGTAATTCGACACAAAAATAAATCCTTGATGCAATTTTTGTGACCACAGAGCAGAAGTGAAGTGCTTGCTGTGACTCACTGGCTGATGGCACTGGGGGGGGGGGGGGGGGAAGCTGATGGCACTGGGGGGGGGGGGGGGGGGAGAGCTGATGGCACTGGGGGGGGGGGAGCTGATGGCACTGGGGGGGGCAGCTGATGCACTGGGGGGGGCAGCTGATGGCACTGGGCTTTTGGGGGCAGCTGATGGCACTGGGGGGGGGGCAGCTGATGGCACTGGGGGGGGGCAGTGATGGCACTGGGGGGGCAGCTGATGGCACTGGGGGGGGCAGCTGATGGCACTGGGGGGGGCAGCTGATGGCACTGGGGGGGGGCAGCTGATGGAACGGGGGGGGGCAGCTGATGGCACGGGGGGGGAAGTGATGGCACGGGGGGGAAGCTGATGCACGGGGGGGGAAGCTTGATGGCACGGGGGGGGAAGCTGATGGGCACGGGGGGGGGGAAGCTGATGGCACTAAAGGGGGGCAGCTGATGGCACTAAAGGGGGCAGCTGATGGCACTAAAGGGGGCAGCTGATGGCACTAAAGGGGGCAGCTGATGGCACTGAGGGGGGGACTGATGAGTTTTTTATAAAGAAAAACATTCTTTTAATCAGTTTTATGTTATTAGCGTACTTGATTAATTTTTGGATTGATAGAATACTCAATTACAAAAATAGTCGATAGCTGCAGCCCTACTCCCAGCCAAAGAAAAAGGTAACCTATGCTTTTTTTTTCATGGGAGGGAGGGAGTGAAGAGGGTAGCATTCAGCTTGTCTTGCCATTACTTTAAACAGCGCGGTAGGGGTGGTTTCTTTTGCAACAAAAGCAACCTAAGCCCTTTTACTTGCACTGGCACTAAGAGGAGAGGAGTGAAGGTTAGGACGCAGCTTGTCCGGCCATTACTGCAGACAGAACAGGCGGGGTCTCTTTAGCAGCAAGCTACCTCCCAGCCAAAAAAAAAGCAACCTATGGTTTTTTTACATGCCCCAGCACTGGAGGAAGGGGTGAAAAGCACTCAGCTCGTCTGGTTATTACTACAGACATATCAGTGGGTGGTGGTGGGTCTCTGTTTCAGCAAGCTGCCTCTAAGCTAAAGCAAAAAGCTATCTATACCCCTACCATGTCCAAAATGTAGACTACCCCTTTGGCCCGGTTGTGAACCAGCGATCACAAAGATGAATACCCTCTCCCCTTCACCCATCCTCGTAAAAACTTTTGTATTTTAAACTAAACCTTTAAGGGATCTTTCACCAACATGCTGATCGGTAAACCGTCCTGGCAGCAAGTGTTCAACTCCACTGCAGCGCCACCACAGGAGAAATGAAGCATTACACAGTCTTCCTTGAAATCAACAGGCTGTTTGTGTTTCCTAAACCAAACAACCCCATCCTATTGTCAACTCATGAATACAGTATTAAGGGTTCCTTCACATGACCGTGCCGTCCGCAAATTGTGGATCCACGAAATACGGATACTGGCCGTGGGCGTTACGCATTTTGCAGAATGCACAGGGCCAGCGCTGTATAGAAAATGTCTATTTTTGTCCGCGATTGCGGACAAGAATAGGACATCCTCAGTATTTTTTGTGGGGCCGCCTAACGGAACTACGGATGCGGACAGAACACTGTGTGTTCATTGAAATGAATTGGGTCACCACCCGTTTCGCAAAATTGAAGCTCAGAATGGGGTGCGGTGCTAAACCATTGCTGGCCCGTTCATCTACAGGATCGGTGGAGATCCCAGAGGGTGGACCACCCACTCATCATAAAGGGATGGCATGTCCTAGCAACATGCCAACCCTTTATAAGATGGGAACAGCCCTATAATACTGTAATAATATATAAGATGGAAATATCCCTTTAATACTGTAATACTTTATAAGATGGAAATAGCCCTTTGATACTCTCGGAGATGTTACATCCATGCCGCCGCCCCCCCCCCCCCCCATCTCCCCCTAGATTTTGTCCTCGGCCTGCCTTTCGCTCAATACAATTAACCTGTGCGGTCGACAGCGCTTATTAAAACAAGGGCTACAAAATTAATACATCTAATAGTTTTAGGGCGCGCATCTGGCGCCTTAATGTGCGGCTTCTTCTACTTCCAAATTGGATTACGGGTAATTGCTGGCGACTTTTCAGAAGAGCATAAATGGGATTAAAAAATTAAAGATGTAGCAGGCAGCCTGGAAAATGACGGAAGTAACACAACCACACATAAATCACACCTCCGCTGCCCTGACGAGCTATCTGATCGCGGCGCTAATTAAATGGTCTGAGATAATAAGCACAGCGAAGAATGGGTAAAACATTTTAACAGAAAAGGCGACCATAAAACATGGGCTTTAAAGGGGTCGTCCTATAAAAGGAAAGTTTAATCAGCTCTCTAACTTTCTAATATACTGTGTGTATTAATTCCTCGCCACAGTTGAGATCTCCTCTTGCCGTCAGTGAATGGAGAACATTTGATTATAGACTGATTAAAAGGGAATGTGTCATTAGGTTTATGCTGCCCAATATGACGGCAGTGTAAAGCCTGTATTACACAGGCCAATTGAGCAAGTGATTGTTGAGAGAGAAGTGTTAGCGAGCAGGCGATCGCAGGCTAGCGGAGGAGACAGCTGCTATTACATGCAGAGATCTCCTCCACAGCATGGGGAGGAGCGAGCACTAATATCATTGCTCATCCCCATGCTGTCTCAGGCAGCAGATAGTAATTAGACAGCACGATCTGCTGCCATGCTTAAAAATCACAACTGCCCAATGAACGAACATTTGCTGCCCATTTCCCCCCCCCCCCCCCCCCCCGACTAGAGAAGAGTCCTATTTTTGTCTAGAGTAAAATGTTCTATTTTTTGGAGGGGGCTGGTGAACGGGTCCGCATCTTTTGTGGTCCCGTTGAGATGAACGGGTCTGCATCTAATACGCAAAAAACAGGGATTGGATGCGGACTGAATCTACGGTCGCGTGCACGAGGCCTACAGGTGAGATTTATTTCGTGCACTGCCAGAGGATGCGACCAATTTATAAAGAGATGCAGGCGTCGTCATAAATTAGGCCCCTCTTCCGTCAGTCTGTGCGCCAGAATGAAAACTACGGGAACTTGGAGCAGCTTGGTGCAAATGAGGATAAATGTGGAGAACCCGCTGGCTCTGCACCCTTTTCAGAAAGTGGTGAGGGCGGCACAGGAACGCCACATACAAGAAAATGTGTTGCAAGCGGCGTTTAAAAAGTTGCAAACACAAGGTTTGCAATTTTTGACGCCAGAAAAGAGGCGCAGGGAGATGATCAATGTCCTCCTTAATGTGTGTGCGTACACTATAGTCCTCAATGTTCATAAGCTGCTGCTAACCCTTCACCAGTGATCGACAGCTTTCTCCCCACAACTGTATATAGGGAGCATGCTGCAATTAGCAGACAGTTAAAGGGGTATTCCCACTTGGGACATATTGTCATAAATGTCAGACATTGGTGGATCCCACCTGTGGGATCTGCTACTATTACAGAATGGGGTCCCGGAGTGAACGCATGAGCGGTGTCCTCTCCATTCACTGCTATTGCAATTCCGAATATAGCCAAAAGTGTGCTTGGCTAGCGGTGGAGGGGTGGCTGCATATCTGTAGCTTGCTCTCCCTTCATTTTTGGGCCCCGTTCTGGAGACAGGAGTGGGTTCCCAGAGGTGGGACTTTTACCAATCTCACATTTATGGCATAACCTAGCAATATGCCATAAATGTCCTGGATGGGACAATCCCTTTAAAAGGAACATATCAAATATATGCTTCTCTATCTAAGGGCAGCATAAACTAGTAAACTAGGCCCCAAGTCAAACACAGGGCCACACACCTTGTCTTCTCCGTTTGTTTTCTTAACATCCCAGCGGGACATGAATGCTACAGTCCTTGTATTCGTGATTTGTTCCCTTTGTCCTCTTGCAAAGGTATGACAGCTTTCTTCTTAGACTGTGTATGGGGAGAAAGCTGTCAATCGGCAGCAATGGGAGGCAGGGACGCCAGCGAGGACTCCACAACATCGTTGAGAGCACTCAGATAGGACAGCATAAACTAGGTGCCCGATTCAGGGACTGTGTGTGGTCAGTGCTGCCCTCTGCTGGAGGTCTAAGACTGTAGCTAGTTTTGTTTCCTCTGTTTTCAGGCCTCCTGTATCGGGACCTGTAGAAATTTTCCCACACTGGTGGAGGCATCAAAAGAATATTCTCAACGTAAAAAAATGTGGAGAAATAACATAACAGAACGTGTTTTTCTCCTTTCCATGTTTACATCACAGGATGTTTTCTGCACATGTACGTGGCCTTCATCAGGAAAACAAAGAGTGTACATTTTTGTATTTATATATGCCATGCAGACTAAACGGATTCTGAATGCAGCTCTGGATGGGACTAGAAAAATTTGGATGGGCAGCTCTTACCTTATCTTTGAGCCTTCTTCGCAGGCGGTCTTTGGAGGACTGGAGAAGGTTTATCTTCGGCCTCTCCTGGTCTCTGCTCTGAATACTGTCTTTCCGTTTGGCTTCAGATTCGTTGCTGCCAGTCTGCTGGGATTGTCTCTCGGTAGTCTCTGTGCTGCGGTGAATGTCGAGGGGGATATGGACTGTGCAAACTGAAGCGTCCTCAATCTTCAGGCTCTCTGTGTCTTTGGCATGTCTCTGTGGGTCTTTTTCACTTGGCGAGTGCTTCTGGTTATGGTGCCATCGGCGGTTTTGGCTGTAGCCGTGGTGACCCTGCTTGCCTGAGGAATGCGGTGTTTGGCATCCTTGGTACGGTTTCTGGTGCTCCCTGGCGTTGTGTTTGGCAGGGGCCGGTTGGTGCTCGTTGTGTTGTGTTTGTTGTTGCGGCTTATTCCCTCCTTGCGCTTTCTGCTGTTTCCTAGAAAGAAGAAGACAACTGGTTAATGCAATCTGGTTCCTTCTCCAATTTCGTATTAGGACTTCTGGGGGGCGATTTATAAGAACCGTCGGGAACAAAAACATTGGTTGTTGAAGAGGGGGCCGGCTGGAGCAAACATGACTGCAGGATGAGCCTATACAGTGATTGTGGTCTATAAATCACTGTATAGAAGGCCAAACACTAACCTCCAGGCTATAGCCCTACCATGTTGAGAATAGTGGTTTTCTATACTTAGAAAGCTAATACATATTACTGGTTTCTTCACAGGCACAATATATGAATGCAAAGAAAGCAGTAATATGTATTCATCTTTCTAAACATAGAAAACCATTATTCTCAACATGGTAGGTTTATAGCCTGGAGGTAAGTGTTCTGCCTTCCCAGAAGAAACTTGTAATTTTTTTTTCTCCACTTATTTTTTTCTCCCTCATTTAACCCATAATAAAAGTCGCTAGAAATTAAAATCTTATGTGCATGGCAAAATGGCCATAGGCAGTAAGTAGTGTATATGATATCATGCTATGACACAGCTCTAGGATAAATGTTACTTCTTTCCTTATACCTATACAGAATACTCCCCATATCTACTGTAGTTCAAGATCTGTTTCTCACTGTAAAGGAAGAGTTTGAGCCAGAGCCAAGCGGCACAGAGGAGTTACAAAAACAGTGCTTAAATTTGCAGCACTTTTTACATAAATCTCCTCTACTATTATGATTTCTCCTTTTTGTGCCACTAGAAGACTTGAACGCTTCTATCACACTTCTGTATTACAGTGTATTGTGCCTGTCAGGCTAACAGGCATCCTATTAATATGCTAACATTGTAGATCTGGGGGCCATGGTTATGCCTCCGGCTGGAATAGCAACCGAAAGCCTCCACCAGATCACAAAGTGAGAGAGGCCAACTCTCCCTCGGTCTAACCTCTTGGATCCTGTGGCATTTAGGTGGGTAAACTGTTAGGATCGGAAACTAAATCTGATGAGGGCAGTTGGAACAGGAGCAAGACTGTGTATTACACCGCTGGTCTCGCAGGTACACCGACGGCACCCGCAAGGTCATGCGACCGATATCTATGCTTTATAGCAAGAATAAATAAATCAGGAAGCACCGCTGTAAATCAAGCAAATGCTGGAGTGCCAGCGGCTGAAGGGCAATCCCTCAAGCCCAAAAACACTAAAAAATTATTAAAGAAAATCCGCGGCACTTCCGTGAATGTGCGTTTATTTACCCGGTATCATGCGTCCTCTCAGTGGGACTATTCTCAAGCAGTGGTTACAAAGTAGCAGACACGTCAGATAGTTTTCACGTCCGCTACCTTACATTTTGTGTAAGTGAGAGGAGTATAATTTATTAAGAGGCAGATGCCCATTAATGAATTGGGCTCAACCCTGGCCTTCTGGGAGTCGGAATCTCAAATCTATGGCAGCTAGGGCCTGGAAAAGACTAGCTATACCGGCGCACACCAGTTTCTAGTGTAAATTATACTAAATCCAGTGAGCCGTGGCGCTTTGCCCAATGCCACCCCTTTATAAAAGTGGCAAGAAGCGTAAAAATACGGCACGGTGCATGAGAAGATGTGACCCTTGGTGCCTTTTTGCAACATATTTCCAATAACAAGTCTTTGATCAGCGCCAAAGGGGTCTGAGCTCTTTCACCTCACCAAAATCAGTGGTGGTTCAAGGACGTCCCCAACGCGATCGTATTATCTGTATGACCCATGAGAAGCTCATCTTCACAGTATATCACCATTCGTCGCTTAATGGCAGCTGTCATGGGCTCCTTTAACACTGCGTTTTGCATTGTCCATTTGCCGTATGTTCTGGGAAACGTCCCAGTGCACATGGAAAAGGTATCCACAGGCCACAATTTACCCAGAGACCAAAAGAGTGTCTTTTTGCACCGTCGAGTATGTACTTTTTATGCTGTATTTAACAGTGTTGGTAGAAGGCACTGTTCCATACAGAAAAAACGTATGCCATGTGTTATACAATTTCTTTTGAGAGCCTATGGCCACTGATGCCATGGTATGTCTATCCAATAGTATCGATTTGAGGTATATGTTGGGGATGCCAGATGTACACCTTTGATGGACAACTGCAGTATGAAAGCAGCCATATCCGTAAAGCATCCAGTCTCTTCATAGATGGCTGGTTTTCTTCCAAGATGCAAAATAAAAGGGGTCTTCTCCATTCCCATGCCCCTCAACGCAACTCGTGGTGAAAGGTCTTTGCAATTCTTCCCAAGCTGCAGTTTGGAAAACGGTGTGACACAGCATTCAAACTGGATCAATTAATATGGCCGCTAATAACGGCATTCAACACGGTGTTATATGGCGGATTGTGTGATGCAAGTGAGAAAACAAATACATGAAATCATGTGGGGATTTTCTTCTAGGGAGCGTTGGAGCAGGCCAGGAAGGAGCAGAGACTTTATAGATCCTCCTGAACAAACTGATTCGGCGTGCCCCAGCCTTTCCAAATTAAAGTGTTTCACTGTGAGCTGACCATGAAATCCCCAGGGTGCCTGAAATCTGGCCCAGCCAATGCCCTATTGACACTTCGGGGAGGGTGACTCAGTCATGGATACATTGGAGAGAAAGTGGAAACACCTTGACCTGTCAGTCTTCCTCAGATAGAGATACATTGCCTTGTACAATCACTCATGGGGTGTTGACAGGCAGGAGCATGGCTGCCGCTGCTAAGAACCTGACGTGGAGGTGAGGGCTATCCTTCTGGAGGTAGAACCGTGCTGCAATGTCTAAGGAGTGGTCCTTGCCTTGAACTCCCACCATCCCTTCCCTCTTCATCATCACTGAGAATCAGGAGGCTTCATGTTTACATGTAAATGGAGAATGCAGCCACTAAATCATTTTGGTGGCCCAGTGGTCAGCACTGATGCCTTGCAGCTCTGGGGTCCTGGATTCGAATCCAACCAAGGGCAACATCTGCATGGAGTTTGTATGTTCTCTCTAGGTTTCACTGGATTTTCTCCAACACATCAAACTACACTAAGGGTGCATTCACACGAATGCCATGTGCACCCTGCATCACAGTGCGGAAATATTGACTACAACGAATCCACAATTCGCAAGATGCGGCAAACGATAGGACATGTTCTATTTTTTTGCGGCGACATGGACCCGGAAGGGTTTCCAAGTGCTTTTGGGTCCCATGCCGCCGTGCCACAAAAGATAGGACATGTCCTATCTTTCGCCATATCATGCTGATTAGAGTCAATAGGTGTGCAAGGCACTGCGGTGTGCACAAGGGCGATGTCCGTGGTTTGAGGATCATCGGGCATGGCCGTCACATCCTAAAACTGTGAGAACCAATGAGGGAACCGAAACCAAGGCGAGTGACAATGTGTAAAGCGCGGCGAAATATATTGATGCTACATGTAAATAAAATTAATTTATTTTTTTAAAACTGTCAACACCTCTTAAAAACATCTTGGCCGATCCAGCAAAATTTTTGTGGGACCATCAGAATCAATTTGTCTCATTTATTGGCTGCCAGACCAACTCGGACGTCAGGGGATTGTATTTGATGTCGGGAGTGCCAAGCAGTTTGGCAGCCATCCGGTGGGGTGCAGTTATCAATCCCCCGTGCCAGAAATGTGGGGCTAAAAAGATGCTAATTTTTACGCACAAATTTGTCACTTTTTGTGATTTTATGTCGCTCACGCCATTTGTTCACGATGTTAATGAGCTGCACTCCAGAAATATCAGTAGACAAAAAAGTAGGGAGCGGTGTAAAAACTGGAGTAACAGCTCGATCCTTTGGTGGGGCGACAGGGGTGTCCGATAGGAAGACGGGGGGGGGGGGGGGGGGGGGGGATAAGCCACTATCGGTAAAACATGCAGGCTTGCCGGAGCCGAGCATGCACACGTATTGAAGGGGATGCAAAGAAGTGATCTAAGGTGCACGGCCACCTTAAGAATCAAGAAAAGCGAGGAGAGAAACGAGTGAAGAGGAGCGGGAGGTCTGTAATGAATGACCTCATGAGACGAATGTAGGGCAGTCAATGAAACACAAGGCCTTCATCTGGGGATTTAGCGGCTATGGAGAGATGTGCTAATTCTTCTCTCCTTCCAGCAGCGATTCCCCATGGACCAAAGACAAACAAGTGAGCGGCAGCAGGAATCTCACGTCTAGTGCGCTCCTATTCCCCGTGGAGTCTGCATTGCTATTCATTTTGGGGTTTCTAAATATACGGAGCTGTTGAATGATGTCTTCGGTATATGGGGATGGGGGGGGGGGGGAGGCTTCTTCGTCAGCACAGCAGATTAGCACTTTTAAAGAAAGAAACATGAGCGCACGACAGCAGGGACCATGGAGGTATTGAGGGACATGGAAATTAAAGAAACTCTCCAGGCAAAGCGGATACTGTGTTATGTCTGGTGGTCTGAGGGGGCGGGGCATGACACCAAAGAGACCAGACATAAAAGACAGCTGCTAAACTTTGCCCCTCCAAGTACATTGCCTAATGCGGATCATGGTGCGACCCTACGGGATCCGTGGTTCTATAACCAGTGGCTGCCATATTATGGATAACCATCTGAGCCCAGCCAGATATTCCAAAGCATGCTCATTCTATAATAAGATTTCTCATAATGTTCAAGATGTCCGCTTGCTTGCAGTGAATGGAAACACTGATACACTGATCCAACGGATACAGATGCCCATTTTGCTGACCACTGTCCGCCATATATAAGGGGTTAAACGGCAGGATCAGTTGCAGCAGAGAGTCCGCTACTATGTATACCTGAACCCGAGCAATCTCAGCCATGCATGTACAGTGGCTGTCCTTAAAGGGGTTTTCCAAGACTTAGATATCGAGGGTGGATCCTCAGGATAAAAGTCACCAATATCAGATCAGTGGGGGGTCCGACACCTGGCCTCCCTGCCATTCAGCCCCCATGGTGTAGTTTCCGGGGTACTGCAGACTAGCAGCCATTCACCTGCAGTACCCGGCACCGATACTACATACTGGATGACGCCTTCTGCTTCCGGCTCTGTCCGCTGTATGGTTTCTGGCGCTCGTGGTTGGACCCCAATCAATCTGATATTGATGACCTACCCTGAGGATAGGTTATCAATTTCTAAATTGTGCAAAACCCCTTTAACTCCCAGATAGCAACGCCATATATACGGAGCATGTTTGCCAGGGGGGTGAAAGGGGGGGGGGGGGGGGGATTTCGACTCTTAGAACTACCAGCTATCAACTATTTTGGTTGTTTACACTGTTCCGTACAGAACAGCTCCACACTTACAGTAGTGTCCGTGCCTGGTATTACAGATAAGTCCGATTCGCATGAATGGGAAGACGCACTGTAATACCAGGCACGGCCACTACTACAAGTACGGGGCTGTTCTGTATGGAGCAGTGTAAGCAATAAAAGGAACGTGGCATCTGCCAAAGCGTCATCGCCCATTCAACAAGCTAAAGGGGCCAATCGATGGCTTATTCAATGGGCGGGCCATTCATTTTAAGGAACCAGAAAATCCCTTTAATTGTCCTTTAAGCTTTCTGAATGGTTTAGATATGGTTTGGTGATGTTGGGGTGCACTGGGTCTGTCCTTATTACAGGTTCCCTCAAACTTCGGGCTCCTGGGACATTCAATCAACAGCATCTGGGAAACGGTGAGAGCCAGGGGCTGGAAACCGAACCATGGTCCAACTACAGACTATTTAAAGGGGCTTAAATATTGATGCCTTATTCTCAGGATAATAGACTGGTGGGTGTCCGAATCCCAGCACCCCAGCCAATCAGCTGGCGCTTGGATGAGCGCTGCAGCCTCTTCACAGTATACCGAGCACAGCGCTGTCCACTGTATAGTGGCTCTGCTTGGTATTGCAGCTGCTCCAAGGCCATGTGACCAATAGACTTGACATCATTGGCTATTGAATCGAGCACTGCAGACCCTTCTAACAGCTGATCGGCGGGGGTACCCGGAGTCAAACCTTCACCAATATACTATTGATTACCGATCCTGAGAATATTTAACTCCTGGAAAAATCCCTTTAACTACGATATCTCTAATGCACGCTATGGGAGCTGGAATGCAGGCAGCGCTTGTAATAAATAATAGTAATATTAGTGCAGCAGGCCTCCCCTTGTATGTGCACTCACAGCAGCTACAGCCTACCTCCCATTAATAGGCGTTCTGTGCTACTTTCACACTCGCGTTTGGTGCGGATCCGTCATGGATCTGCACAGACGGATCCGTTCAGATAATACAACCGTCTGCATCCGTTCAGAACGGATCTGTTTGTATTATCTTTAACAGGGCCAAGACGGATCCGTCTTCTATTGTGCCAGATTGTGTCAGTGAAAACGGATCCGTCCCCACTGACTTACATTGTGTGTCAGAACGGATCCGTTTGGCTCAGTTTCGTCAGAAGGACAAGCAGCGTTTTGGTTTCCGCCTCCAGAGCGGAATGGAGACTGATCGGAGGCAAACTGATGCATTCTGAGCGGATCCTTATACATTCAGAATGCATTAGGGCAAAACTGATCCGTTTTGGACCGCTTGTGAGAGCCCTGAACGGATCTCACAAACGGAAAGCCAAAACGCCAGCGTGAAAGTAGCCTAAGGAGAAAAAGCGCATCCCACGGAAAGAAATAATAACTTCATGAATGTGAATAAAAATGCTGAGCGCCCGCCACAACAGCCGAGCGCACGGTACTTGACTTCTTCAACTTAGCAGCAATTCAGAAAACTTTCCCGCAGTTATTTCAGGTTCTCTGAATGGAGCTTGGAGGGTCTGCGAGGAGCGGTACATTGTGTCTTCACTTGTTTTTCTACCGACGATGTAAACAAGTGCAGAAGTGAAGGGAACGTCCTTTACTGACTGCCGCGGGAGAAAGTTTTGTTCAATTTCATCAGTAGTTAGTGCAGAAATGGTAAACAGGCTGCTGTTGATGGATCTATTGTTCCTATGTTTCATTCGCACAGCCATACAAATCCTCAATACATATATAGAAAGGGATTGCTTTGTGCCAATGCCCAACCCTTTCACTCCCAAAGCAGGTGTCTGGCAGGAGATTATTCCGCTCTACCTATTGAGCGCACATGCATGCTCGGCTGAACCAAGCATGCATGTGTACTGGGAATACTATCTTCTAAGGTGTATGTCCAACTAGGGCCAATTGCACAGACGCCAACTGTGATGAGACAACCCCTTTAAAAGATGGGGGTAATTACAATTCCTGTATCGTTCCTATGCAAAATGGCAGTTTGAAGCAAAATATGGTAAGCATCAGCTGGGAGAAAGCTCCTAGGGTAAAAGTAATGGCAGCCATATTGGTAGTCACCCAGTTTTGACATCAGAGGACACTCAATGCCGATTCCTCGTCGGCGAAGTCCGGGCAGAATGACGCAGTTTTCCGTATGCAGCAGAGATGCGGTGCAATCTATAACGAGCAGTACGAGACGTATAGGATCCAGCAGTGAATAGCAGGGGTGCCAGGGAACTCCTCAGAAGGAAGCTGAGAAATGACATAACCAGGACCAGACTGAGCGCGCTGCATCCCCGAGGATCGCACATGATTTATCTGCGGCCTTTATATATGCAAAATTGGTGAATTTTAATGGTTATTCCCTTGTTTCTCTGCTCCATATATGTGAAATTACTGTTCAGTTTAGGACAAGAACAGATCACACTGTTGTGGATATGAGACTGAAAACTCTGAAGCCATTACAAGATGGCGCTGGCATCCACTCCCCACTTATCTATCGTCTACATTCCTTGCTATGCTAATTGCGCAGAAGTGAAAATGTATCTTTGGATAATGACCAATGGAACAATGCCACGAGCCTGGGGGGGGGGGGTGCGCGCCCCCTCTGATGTACATATATACTGCTTAACTTCCTCTAATAAACCAGAGAATTCTGCTTTGATCCTTGAGAAGGGGTCAGTGTGGTTTACTCCGTCGTGCACGACTAACCAACAACTTGCAATTCGGAGCAGACAGTTTGATAAGATAGTACAGCTCGTGTGCATCCAAAACAACGTAAATGTAAGGAGCCTGTTAATAAAGTACAAGACGTCTGCCTACAGCAGGCCATCACAGCACTCCGACCGCCGGTGCAACACCACCTCCAATATAATACCACCGCCGATGCAACACCACCTCCACTATAATACCACCGCCGGTGCAACACCACCTCCAATATAATACCACCGCCGATGCAACACCACCTCCAATATAATACCACCGCAGGTGCAACACCACCTCCAATATAATACCACCGCCGGTGCAACACCACCTCCAATATAATACCACCGCCGGTGCAACACCAACTCCAATATAATACCACCGCCGATGCAACACCACCTCCAATATAATACCACCGCAGGTGCAACACCACCTCCAATATAATACCACCGCAGGTGCAACACCACCTCCAATATAATACCACCGCAGGTGCAACACCACCTCCAATATAATACCACCGCAGGTGCAACACCACCTCCAATATAATACCACCGCAGGTGCAACACCACCTCCAATATAATACCACCGCCGGTGCAACACCACCTCCAATATAATACCACCGCCGGTGCAACACCACCTCCAATATAATACCACCGCAGGTGCAACACCACCTCCAATATAATACCACCGCAGGTGCAACACCACCTCCAATATAATACCACCGCAGGTGCAACACCACCTCCAATATAATACCACCGCCGGTGCAACACCACCTCCAATATAATACCACCGCAGGTGCAACACCACCTCCAATATAATACCACCGCAGGTGCAACACCACCTCCAATATAATACCACCGCCAATGCAACACCACCTCCAATATAATACCACCGCCAATGCAACACCACCTCCAATATAATACCACCGCCGATGCAACACCACCTCCAATATAATACCACCGCCGGTGCAACACCACCTCCAATATAACACCACCGCCGGTGCAACACCACCTCCAATATAACACCACCGCCGGTGCAACACCACCTCCAATATAATACCACCGCCGGTGCAACACCACCTCCAATATAATACCACCGCCGGTGCAACACCACCTCCAATATAATACCACCGCCGGTGCAACACCACCTCCAATATAATACCACCGCCGGTGCAACACCACCTCCAATATAATACCACCGCCGATGCAACACCACCTCCAATACAATACCACCGCCGGTCAGGGCTGTGGAGTCGGTAGATAAATGCTCCGACTCCGACTCCTCCGTTTTTTGTACTTCCGACTCCGACTCCCCGACTCCGACTCCTCTGTATTTAATATGCAAATGTATTTTATACATTCCTTGAAGGAAAGAAAGAAGTTCTTCTAAGCTCTTCTAGCACAGAGAGGTAGTTGGGCAGAAGCTGCTGCCTTCTCCTTTGTGTGCTGATCTTCTGCTGAAGATCGGGCAGTGGGAGGATCCAAGAAGGGACATTTATTTTAAAACATGATTTCCCTAGAAGAATCCCATAGTCATGTTTAAAGTTTAAGATAACATTCTGAGTTTACACGTTTTATAGCCTTAGCTGAATGACAGCAGTTTTTCCAATGGTTTACAGCAGGGATGTCAAACTCGTGGCCCTCCAGCTGTTGCAAAACTACAACTCCCATCATGCCTGGGCATACTACAGCTATCAGGGAATGATAGGAGTTGTAGTTTTGCAACATCTGGAGGGCCATGAGTTTGACATCCATGGTTTACAGCTTCAGTCTTGAACTATTGACCCTCCATTCCCTTCACTTATACAAGTGTCTCTAGTCCTGCAAAACACATATTTACTTAATCCCTTATCAGTGAGAGGCGAGGTAAACCATGGGCGCTGCGTTCCCTGTAACATCAGAACACAACACAATGCAAAGTATATGTATTGCCACTCCTAATTGTGCATTGCGTACCATATAGTGAAGCATATGAAAAGCATGCTTCTTCACATCACTGAACGCGTTTGTTTTGCGGTTACGTGAGGCACTGCATGCATTGACCTTTATTCTTACAGTAGAGAAGTCATTAATTATAACTGTTTATGAATTCGGACATTTAAACTTGCTTTTTTATTTTTTTATTCCAATTTAAATTTAGTAGGAGTCGGAGTCGGAGTCGGTTCATTTTTTGCCGACTCCGACTCCAGGTACCCAAAATTGACTCAGACTCCGACTCCTCGACTCCGACTCCACAGCCCTGCCGCCGGTGCAACACCACCTCCAATACAATACCACCGCCGGTGCAACACCACCTCCAATACAATACCACCGCCGGTGCAACACCACCTCCAATATAATACCACCGCCGGTGCAACACCACCTCCAATATAATACCACCGCCGGTGCAACACCACCTCCAATATAATACCACCGCCGGTGCAACACCACCTCCAATATAATACCACCGCCGGTGCAACACCACCTCCAATATAATACCACCGCCGGTGCAACACCACCTCCAATATAATACCACCGCCGGTGCAACACCACCTCCAATATAATACCACCGCAGGTGCAACACCCCCTCCAATATAATACCACCGCCGATGCAACACCACCTGCAATATAATACCACCGCCGATGCAACACCACCTCCAATATAATACCACCGCAGGTGCAACACCACCTCCAATATAATACCACCGCAGGTGCAACACCACCTTCAATATAATACCACCGCAGGTGCAACACCACCTCCAATATAATACCACCGCCGGTGCAACACCACCTCCAATATAATACCACCGCCGGTGCAACACCACCTCCTATATAATACCACCGCCGATGCAACACCACCTCCAATATAATACCACCGCCGCTGCAACACCACCTCCAATATAATACCACCGCCGGTTAAACACCACCTCCAATATAATACCACCGCAGGTGGCAACATTACCTCCAATATAATACCACCGCAGGTGCAACACCACCTCCTCCAATATAATACCACCGCCGATGCAACACCACCTCCAATATAATACCACCGCAGGTGCAACACCACCTCCAATATAATACCGCTGCAGGTACAACACCACCTCCAATATAATACCACCGCAGGTGCAACACCACCTCCAATATAATAATACCACCGCAGGTGCAACACCACCTCCAATATAATACCGCCGCAGGTACAACCCCACCTCCAGGTACAGGTACAAGACCAACTCCAATATAATACCACCGCAAGTATAAGACTAACTCCAATATAATACCACTGCAAGTACAAGACCAATCCCAATATAATACCACCGCAGGTACAACACCGTCTCCAGTAAAATACAATAGCATAAAAACATGGTGATTATGGATTGCTGTCCACACACACAAGATCGACCAGTAAGATCAATAGTATTTTAGCGTTTTTGACTGGTTACCTGCAGCGGTATGTGGCATGTTTTTTCCCCAAAAATCATTCACACTTGCAATTCACCATATGATACAACAACCTTCTGCTTCTATTTAATGTAGAAGACCAAGCTGATCTCTGCACTGGCAACTTGACCTCTAAGAAGTGCAAAATTGCATGAAGGCGCTTGAATAATGCAGTTCTCCGACTTTAGTCTTGCAACTATTTTTCCTAGCCACAGTCTTGCGGCTTTCATACTGCTCTAGGAGGAATAAAGTTGGATGCTATCAACATGAAGCGCCAACCTGCAACATTGTCCCTAATGATTTTGACCATGACTTGAATATCCATTCCTCCACATACTCAACTTTAATGTCTGCTTCAACACGCTTCAGTACTATCCAGAACAGCGGCGTCATGATCAGCGCCTGCTGCATTATTCATGATTATGACATCTCACCCCAGGGTGCTGACTCCTCAGATGGGTGTATTTTTTTACAGTCGGGGACTATTGACATTTGGATTCGGTTTCCGCACATTTTCTGGAATGTAGCAGCCATATAATTACAGATCTGCATCAGTTGTAAAACACTTTCCCATTAACTAAGAATAACGCGCTCTCGCCCGAAGTCTA
The DNA here is from genome assembly GCF_014858855.1 of Bufo gargarizans. Classification (NCBI taxonomy): domain Eukaryota; kingdom Metazoa; phylum Chordata; class Amphibia; order Anura; family Bufonidae; genus Bufo; species Bufo gargarizans. Next base: position 716,646,991 of record NC_058080.1, on the reverse strand, counting down.
TTACTAGCTGCATTCCTGCGGGGGGAGCTATATCGGTTGGAGAGGCCTTCATGGCGGTCATTAATAGAACGTTATGAAACTCTGCAAATAGCCGAGAATCTTAATGGAGGGGATCAGTCCTAAGGATTTTGGAGGCATTCGATGCATATTCAGATGTGATGAAGCAAAAGTCGCAGCCAGAAAAATTTCGTTTTACAGAATGGACATCAGGGTTTAAATGGCCAACGGAAAACCTGTCCCGATCATGTTCTAGGTGCCGCATTCCCTTTCATTGTGCACAGTGCTGTACATACCCTTGTGGCAGTGCCTGGTACTGCAGTTCAGTCCCACAGAGGACAGAGCCGCAGTACCAGGCGCTGTCACAACTGTGCTTATGGCGCTGTGCGTGGATAAATAATGAAAGGGTCGCATTGTCTGCTGGTGGGCCAGATGCTGAGAACTGACGGCCCCCCAAGACCAAAGTTTGAGCTGTGCTGCTTAACACACAAAGCTCTCTACAAAACAGGTCCCATCTACCTGCAAAAAAAGATAACACGTCACCATCCTCCTAGAGAACTGAGATCCACCTCAGCCTCCCTTCTGTCGGTGCCAAGAACCCGCCTCAAGACAAGGGGGGACAGACGTTTCTCAGTATTGGCCCCCAAGATCTGGAACTCCCTCCCAGAACACATTAGAACAACATCAAACTACCTGGAATTTAGGAAGTTGGTTAAGACCTGGCTTTTTGTGTAGGATGACGTAGGGGCCCACCAATATAGCCGTCGACAAGCGCTTCGATCGGATTGAGTTCCTCTAGAGCGCTATACAAGGACTTAGTAACATAACATAACATAACCAAATATTATTCGGGCCAACCTATACATAGGTCATGAACATGACTTACTGGGAAAAACCGCAGTAACATGGGGCGGAATTGCGGCAAATTTAACCCAGAATTCTATTCTATTTTATAAAATGGCATTCTGTGAACTCTCAATCACACAGTGATGTAAATGGCACAATTTTCAGTGCATCTTGTGATTTTGCATGAAAAAAGTTGCTCCATTCACCTCTAGAGCTGCATGCAAAAAAAAAGACAAACCGATTTCCTTTTGCCACTGCAAATAACACTGAGTACTGTGCATCAGAACTCTGAATGCAGCTCTGGATGTGAATGTACAAGCAGGTCATGGTACACATTATGTCCTGTACGTGCCTAGACTTTGGCGCTGACTTCGCCCCCTCTATTTGCATCACATGGGCACAGCATTACCGGCTGCCAGCATGTCCTTCCAAACAGACATTACACAGTGACCGGCCCGTCGCTATCATGAGAAGCAAACATACGCGTTTGTTCACCCGCTATCAAATTTACACTATACTGCCATTTCCAAGAGGCGGTGAAGTCACTGTCAATAGCATATGTTTACACTGGAAAATAAAAATTTGATGCGTAAGAGTAATCAAGGCCTAAACTTTTCAGTTATTGTCCAGGTCTGGCCTTAAAGTGGTAGTGGCGCCTGTGTGAGCACTGCTTGTGTTTCAAAATTACCTGCGCCCCGTTTCCGGTGTAGCGGTGGTGCAGTGTACGTATCGACAATACATTCACTTGAATGGTACATGCAGTTGCAACTACACTGCGCCGCCTCTACAAGCGAGATGAAACGCAGATACTAGCACCGCCATCTCTTTTACAGCTGATCTGCAGGGGAGCCCGGTGTCAGACCCCCGCCGATCTGGAGGACAGGCAATCAAGATTTCAGTCCCGGAAAAGCCCTTTAAAGTTAACCTCAAGTAACAACCCTTTCAGTTGGCTTTGTGACTGGTGTAAATGATGACAAATATGCTGGGGGCACTGGCCCTGACCACTCTCCTCCGCCTTTTCACAAAGTGGCGAGGGCGGTATTGAAACGCCACCTGGGTCTAGATTTATAAATTGATAAATCCCCCCTCCATTGGGTTTAGACTGGCATGTGACACACCTACCCAAGCAAATCTCCCCCATAATCTTACATTTTGCACAATGTACATAGAACATGTGCTGCACATTAGTGGTCATACCTTATTTTGTCACACTCTAGTCCCCTCCAGAGCTGCACTCAAAAACTAACAGGTTACAGCACATTGTTTGGTGGAAATTCTATACATTCTACAATGAGCTAGCAGAAACGATAGGCTCAGTAGGCTTGGAGTGAACAGAAAAGCAGCAGGGCTCTGTCCACATCACATTAGAAAATCTCTCTGCACATATATAAAACATATGTAGGAAGGCCCAAGCATAATGTGAACAGAGCCTCACCTAGGTATGGGTTAGGTAGCTATAATGTAATGGAGTCTTCCATGATTTGCGGTAAGAAACGCTGCATTAACATGAAATATAGGAGACTTCAAGGGGCAATTATTACCTTCAAGGGGCAATTATTATTTTTTTTACTGCATTTTACTTATTTGGGGCTAAAAATCATTTTCTCCAATTGGTCTTTGTGACGGATACCACGCCTCGTGCCCCGCTTGACATCACCTACGTCGAGCTCCCGAGACGAAGTATGGTCACTTGTTACCAAAGCGTGACGTTACGCCCTCCAGAGGATCAGGTAAGGTCAGCTTGGTTCAGTTTACACACAGACATCTCCTGTCCACGCGGGCACAGAGAGGCAACGAGATGAGAGCCTTTTCACTGCCACAGTGAAAACAGCGCTGACTCAGCCCGGGAAATCTGTCACCAGCTTCTCGTTTGATATTAGCCCGGTCCGCTAACGGGATTATATAGGGTGAGAAACCAACCCACTGTAGCTTATAACTAGCCCGAAACACGGACGTGGGGATTCGTGATCGAGATACAAGATAGCACATGATTAAATTATATCTTTAATCGCCTTAAGGGCACACTAGATATAACATAATATACACAGACAATATATACAGTGGTCTGAGGTTACAGATACAGGTACAACAGGGTTAAGCAGAGCAAAAGTCAGTCACCGGGTAGATGAAAGTTCCTTTGGGTTATAATGGTGGAATAGTCCTTGGCTGCAGTCACGCGGGGGCAGTGATGTCAGCTGGTTCCTGGTCTCTCCAAACACATTGGCACGATATGACCCCCTTCAGAAAAGACACCGCCCGCTGGCTTGCATAATGACCTATAAAACCCCTTAGGGCTCATAGCCCCAGACCAGAATGTTGCAGGAAGATGGTTCCGGGCCCAATTGATCCGACTGGGTTCCGGCTATAACTAGAGTCCAAGCATGGTACAGTTATTTGGTTTCTGTGGGGAGATATGTATATCTCCCCTCCAGGGCATCCTAGCATCAAGCCAGGACCACGTGGATGTTTGGCTTTGCCCCAGGATTGCAAAAATATAACCGAATTATGCCTGGGATGGACGGACGATTCATAATTCCTTATGAAATGTAGGTGCCGACATGTCTGGGAGGTATCATTGATCCTGGGCAAAGGCTGAGACCTCCAGCTGGGGGTTTTTTCTGCAGGATTAGCTTGCCTCCAACCTGGCTGGTTAAGGCGTGACTTTATCCACCTGGGGCCTCCTTGAAGCCTGGACCCCTGGGGCTTTCTCCCTTGCTAGCTGACAGCAGATGGCCGGGGAGTGAGAACCTATTTTGCATGTACACTGACTGGGGCTGCCAGTAAATGATAATCCATATTCCTCACAGTTTTTATTAAAAATATTGAGACGTTCTGTCACAAAGGGTTAACTGTTTTTCGCGCTGTGTGCATCCTACTTTCCCTTTGTCATGGAATAACCCTTATCTCTAAATTACCAAGAGATCATAAACACTTATTTAAGCCTCATTCTTATCAGTAAGATAAGGATTGAGCTTTGATGACTGTTTATAAGGTCTGAGAGCAGAGATAAGGAGAGGTCAGCTCCCTGTCTGATGGAGCAGAGGGGAAATTCAGATTCTGCTAGTAGAGCATCTTGGCTCTGTACAGAGAAAAGGACTCCATATTTTTTATAAAGACCAATTGAAAAAAATATTTTTAGCTCATAATGAGTACAATGCACTAAATTGCCCCCAAAGGTGTACATAGCCTTTAAAGCATATATTGGTGTAAATGCACCAAATTCATAAAGAAATATAGCGCATCTTGGGTTGTCTTAAAGACTAATTCTGCAATGGCCAAGTGAGGATTTGCGATATCCCCAACTTTTTAAATGGGGATGAGCGGCAGGAAAAAATTTTTTTTTTAGCACAATAATGGTATATAAGCCAGAATTTGCAACTTTTTAATGGCACTAAACGTAATAATTAGGAAATAATAGAAGTCGCCATAGAGATATATCCTTATCCAGAACACAGCTTCACATCAATACAAGTACGACCTCCCGCACACAACCAAATCTGTTTTGCGGTCTGCAAATCGTGGATCTGCAAAATACGTATGCATTCTGTGTGAATCCTACAATTTTTGCACGACCCACTGTAAAAAAAAAAAGCGCCTCGTCTTGGCTGTAATAAGGACAAAAATAAGACAGGTGCTATAATTTGGCGTCCCGACCGCTCGGATGTGGACGGCACACTGATGACATCCGTTTTGCTGGATCGAAAGAAATGAATAAGTCCATAAGTGATCCACAAAAAATGACTAACGATAGGGTCGTGTGCATGAGACAAAACTTTCTAAACTGTTCTGATAGTTGCAATGTATATGCCTTATTTTGAGGGGGCATTCATATGACTGTATGTATTCTGTGGACCACAAAAGCGGATTTGCAAACAATATGGATGAAGTCCATGTCGCATCCTTTTTTTTTCGTGGACCCATTGTAACAATGCCTATTCTTGTCGGCAAGACTGTCAAGACTATGACACGTTCTATCTTTTTTGTGGGGCTGCAGAATGGACATACGGATGCAGACAACACACAGTGTGCGCGGATTGGATGCGGAGCGAAAATACGGACTCACATTCAGAGCTGTATTCAGAATTCAGCTACTTCATTTATAGTTCTGAACTCACATCTCCCTATTTCCCCTTACTTGTTCAGAGTGTGTGCAGAACATGTTCTTCAATGGGTGATGTTTGGTTTATGTTGACCTCAATTTGGGTACAATAATTGGACTCTATCTCCGAAGTGCTGATTGATTCCATGTGGCAACCAGCAGAATTTTGATTTTAGCTCTGGATCTCAAAAGACCATAGCACGAAATGTAATTTGTACTTGCAAAGTGACTCAGCGTTATACATAGATCATATGTAAATCCAAACCTAAAATAATTATTTTTTTTAAAGAAAGAAAAAAAAAATTCAACACTAAAAGAAGTAACTTGCGCTCCCTTTCTTGTTCCCAAAGAGCTGCCAATGGTTCCTGAAATGTGAAATTTCCAGGAAAAGCAGCACTTGTACTTGTGTAGCCTCCAAGAACCCATTATGTGCGGAGAGGTAGCCTCGCAACATCTTTCTTCAACATGGGCCGACGTAAACCTGCCACTAATTACGCCATCTTCCAGTGTCTTCCGTCTGCCCTTCAAATGGATTAATAAAACCAGGGAAACATTTTATGTTTTACTTTTAAGTCATAAGAAATAATTGCTCGGACGTTACTCAAACCATCACATTTTCTTGAAAGGAGGGAGGACAAAAAAGAAAAAAAAGTAAAAAAAAACAAAAAAAAAAAAATACAAAAAGGACCATGGCTTCCTGTTTTCTTGCTGAGAGGAACAGATTTGTGTGTAAATCAAAACGTCCTCTTTGATGATCTCATAGTAAATCAGGAACACATGTGAGCTCCGGCGAGCCGCTGGACGATTTCTGAAGAATTTGTATCTTTTTTGTTCGTTTTTTTATATACATTTTTTTTTATTTATTTTTTTAAACAATTCTCAATCTGCTCTTGATAGAACCATAGCGGTTCATGCTTCCACAAGGCGGGCCCACTCGTGTCAAGTGCAGCTGTTAATATTGTAGGAGGGAAATCCAGTCACTGCCCAACATTGGGGCAAAAGGATAAAAATAGCAATTTCGTTGTCGTTTGGTCATTCCCATTATAACAAAGTCCAGATGGAAACAACTCCACCCCTGCACACCAACACAGATTTCCATCTACACTCATTAACAAAAAAAATATAAAAAATACTGCGCCCAGACAGAAATGTCGGATTGCTGCAGAATTTGTCTTTCGGTTATGACTCAGGCAGATATGTAGATGATTAAAGGTGTGGACACTGGGTATTGCCACAAGAGGCAGTGAAAGTGCTTCCCCTGCTGTCCTATAAAAAAAAAAAAAAGTCTCTTAGAGGCTACTTTTGGGTAGTGTACCTCTTGTGAGAGCTTGACGACCACTATACAAGCCTCTACGACGCACTCAAAGACATTTTGCCCAGTTGGCAGACTTTGAGAGGGGGCACATAATTGAACTGAGAGAAGCAGGATGGTAGTTTTGACAAAATTGCCCACCATCTGGGTCTTTTGGGCTTAAGTGTTAAGAGGTGTTGGGAGCAGCAATTACGTGATGGCATGCACACACTTGGCGAACAAGCTCCGGATGGCAAGACAGACACCAGTATAGAGCATCAAATAATAACCACGAGCAGCTTCCAGAGTTTTGTTATCCACCATCCAGACACAGGTGGCACCTTCATTACGCACGCTTGTCTCTGCCAGGACCATTTCCAGGTGCTTAACAGAAGGAAATTTGCTGCCAGAGCACCCATTATGAGTCCTGCCATTGACAACCAGCCACTGTCTTCTTAGTTTGCAATGGTGTCATGAACGAGAAACCTGGACAGCTACAGACTGGAGCTACACTGTCTTTAGCGACAAATCCCCGTTCTGTTTGGGATCAGACAATGGTCGGGTTGGAGTATGGAGGCACGGCCTTTGCTGTGGAGCGACACATGGCAACCTACCAGTGTGCAGGATCTACAGGCCCAGCCGTAACATCTGTGAGCAAATGTGCCGCAGTATACCAGGAACCTGTAGGCCTCCATACCCAACCGTAGCTCATCTTGTACCCAGGCTAGGGGCCGTAGCTCATCTTGTATCCAGGCTAGGGGCCGTATCTCATCTTGTATCCAGGCTAGGGGCCGTATCTCATCTTGTACCCAGGCTAGGGGCTGTATCTTATCTTGTATCCAGGCTAGGGGCCGTAGCTCATCTTGTATCCAGGCTAGGGGCCGTATCTCATCTTGTATCCAGGCTAGGGGCCGTATCTCATCTTGTATCCAGGCTAGAGGCTGTATCTCATCTTGTATCCAGGCTAGAGGCACCCAACAGGGTCCTAGAGCCTCCTCTCTATTGTACAATTTTCCCCAATAAAACTTTTCCCTCTAATATTGCAATCACTTCCATCTATCATCATTATAGTCTCACAGAGAAAGTTTCAATCCAACACCTCCTTCTTGGTGTGGGATTTTATTGTCAATGAGTGTAGCAATTTATTGAACTCTTCAATGACGTGATCTTCTATAAAATTTCAATCACTTAGGAGTTTATGTTCCACAAATGTGAGATTTTACAAATAATTTACTGCCACAGGTCTGATGCCAAGAATCTTATAAGGCGTGTACATTGCAACACGGTACTGAGAGACACAACCTGCGTGCATGACTTGGCATCCCCTAAAGCAGTGTTTCCAAACCAACCCTGATTAAGCAGACCGGAATAGGGTCTCTCTTAGCGGGTCTGATCTGGGGGTCCAAATTTAATTAAAGGTCATGTACACCTTCAGAGGCAATTTTTTGTTTATGATTGCATTTCACTAATATTTGGTTAAAAATCATATTTTCAATTGGCCTTTATTAAAAATATTGAGCCATTCTGTCACAAAGGTTTAACTGTTTTTCTAGCTGTGTGACTGATACTTTCACTTTGTGTCAATCATCTAATAAACCTTATGTCTAAACCACTGAGAGGTCATAAACACTTATTTAAGCCACATTCTTGGGCTACTTTCACACTAGCGGGAGGAGACTCCGGCGGGTGAACAGCCTGTCGGATCCGTCCTGCCGCTAGTTCACGTGTGCCCCCGGACTGCCGCTCCGTTCCCATTGACTATGAGGGCGGGGGCGGAGTTTGTGATAGTCCAACTTCATATAGGTTTTTAAACCCACAACTCCAGGTGCTTGGTTTTCGACTCCGTGGGTCCACTGATCTCTTCACTGCACTTCCACCCTAGCTTGTAATCTTCTGCATGGATAGGGTCCTGTGTGCTGCTGCAGCCAATGACTGTCCGCAGCGGTGTCGTGTCCCCAAGCGCTAAAGCACAGTTTGATCACGTGCCACTTGGGCTGCGGCTAGTCGGTGGCTGCCACAGTTCATGGGACCCCATCCATGCCAGAAGTTTGCATGCGGGGACCAAAGCACCATGAAGCAGGTAAGGATGCTTCCCTCAACAGGCTCCACTAAATGGAGGTGGGGGAGGGTTATTTCAAAACCTATATTAAAAAGGTAGACAACCCCTTTAAAGGGGTTGTCTCATCTCAGACAATGGGGGCATATCACTGGGACACGCACCTATATCGGGAACAAAGCCCCGCAAGGTGGCCACCACCAAGCCGGCTCCCCATAGAAGTGAATGGGAGCGCACCGCGCATGACCAACTACCACTCCCATTCACTTCTATGGGACTGATGGAAATATTTTCGGCAGCCCCATAGAAAATGAATAGAGGGCGGCTGCGCATGCGCAGTGCGCTCTCCACCACTTTCGGGCCTCGATTCTCAATATGGATGTGGGACCCACACTTATAAGACAATAGGGGCATATACTAGCGATATAGCCCCATCGTCTGTGAGGAGACAACCCCTTTAAGCTTTCCCTATGCAGAATGATACCAAATAACTTTAAAGATTGCAGTGAAGCTTCCTGATTGGCTGTGATCCCTGGATTTACAATTGGATTGATCCCTGACGATTGATCACAGGCTTGTTTAACCAGTGTTATATCAGGCAGAGAGTTACAATCAGACAGTGGTGTGCTACAGGGAGACTGGGCGGTTGTGGACAGACTTTCCCACGACGTCTCTTTCTCGGATGTGTCTGACCTTCTATAGATCCCATTTCCTTCCAACATTTGAGGTAATAATAAGAGAACACGCCCGGCTCTGTCTATAAACTGCAGCATGTATTAGTGAATGGCCATTTGTAGATCATTTCCTTCTCCCATATTGCTCAAGAGGGGCAGTTTCTACATCAGCACGTGCTCCGCTCCTCACACTCCTGGCTACACCCTTAGGGTCCATTCACACGTCCGTTGTTTCTTTCCTGATCTGTTCCGTTTTTTGCGGAACAGATCTGGACCAGTTCTGTACCCATTCATTTTCAATGGGTCCTGAAAAAAAAATCGGACAGCACAATGTCCGATTTTTTTTCAGGACCCATTAAAATGAATGGGTACAGAACTGGTCCAGATCTGTTCCGCAAAAAACGGAACAGATCAGGAAAGAAACAACGGACGTGTGAATGGACCCTAAAGGAGCTTTTCCTGGAACATCCATGGGTTAAAGACGCGCCATTAAGTTATGAGCTTGTTTTAACATTTAAATGGGTATTCCTACCTTATGAAGAGATCACACTTATGATCAGTGGGGGCCCGACCTTAGGGATTCCTGAGAATGAAGGGCCCGCAGTCCTGAATTAGCATGATGTCCCCTTACTTTTGCATGCACAGCGGTGTTCCTGACTGCGCTGGGAATTACAGTCGGCCCCATTCTGTTGGACAGGGCCATGCTCCAGCTCCCTGTGTGGTCGGCGATTGTGGCGTCACTTTACAGGGGGGAAACAGTGAAGGGTGCACAGTGTTAGATCCTTACTTTTTCAGGATTGGCAGAGGTCCTAGCAGTCAGACCCCCACTGATCACAAAGTGATTGTGTATGCTAGCGATATCACTTTATAATACCCCTTTAAATACTCTGTGTGTCCTTCTACAATCTCTTGTTCATCCTGGGCTTTCTGGTTCAGGAACATGAAGTCAGAACTACTGTATACAGGAAGAGCAGTGGGAGAGTGGTATGTGCCAGGTATGTGGACAGCTGGCGAGCTGCAATTACGCTGCCTACATGTTCTAAAAGGTATGCCACTGTTTTGGGACTTCTGCTGTATCAGCCAGGGTGGGAAAATGCTATAAAGAGTGGTTCCCGCTCTGGAGGACTTAATGCAGCCACCTATTATATAGTCAACCATTAATCATTTGGACAAGCTGCATTGAGGGAGTTGTCCAGTTGAGACTTCCATTTCCAGGTCACATCCATGGTTTCACAGACAGCTACAGGTCCGGCAGGTCCTACAGACATAATCTTGTGTATAGGAACGGGAGGAACCTTAACTGGTGGCACCTGTGGTTTTCCCATTGGACTGCAGGTAAACCTTGCTTAGAACTTTCAACTCTGCTACATCTCCAATTAACACAGCACGAAACACTCAGGACTGTGAAAAACGGCGTCTATGGGGCTATTGAACGTGAAACTCGCTCTGCACTGGAGGCAACTGGAAGGACGCTCCCACATGTGACACCATGATCTTGTGACATCAGGTCCTTCCAGTTCCCTTCCGTTTTTCATGCCCATTTTCAACAGCCATGAAAGACAGATCCAAAGTAGCTGCAAAAAGTCCATTAAAAACGGACAAACGGGCAAAAAAATGGATGCACGTATGGATGCAGAATGATCATTTTCACAGATTGAATGTAGCCTAATGGGGTGACAACTTAATATCTGCCTCTTCGTCACATGTCGCAACCCGTACAGCAAACCCGATGCCTCCCGAAACCGTGCACGTGTCTACTAGCCTATGGTTTGCATCCGGCTCCGCTGTCAGACTAACTGGGTCCCACCCTACGAGGAGTCCCATCATGTTAGAGCATAATGGATCCCTCTAAGGTTGCAATAGGACAGAGATGCTAAAAGTTACTGTCTGGGAAAAAAGAAAGCCAACGGCCTGTGTACACGCGGCTCCATAAAGACGTCCATCCTTACATGTTTCACCGCGTCCTGTATAATTTTGGGGAAGGAAATGAAAAACAGACCATTTTCCGCGGTTTTAAGTATATCATTTCTAACAAGCTTTCCATGGAGCTTCACAGCCCGGGAGGAGGGACGCAGGACAGGGAGCATGTCCTGCACCAAGGACACAATGGTGGAGATTTACTAACCAAACATTGAAGCATATTTCTGCACTCATGCAGCGGACCACATTTATTCGTTTTTTGTATATATTATTTTTTTTAGACAGTTTTTGCATTTCTATAAAGTAGTCTAGCGAAGGCTCGTACATTTCGCACACTGTGGTGAGGGGGATCACGCCATCTTTACTGTACAAAAAAAAAAAAGTGTGCATCTACCACCTTTAACTGGACCCGGTGCCTTTTCCTCCAGGCGCCTGCTGTATTGCAGCCAATAAGTGCTTAAAGGGGTTGTTTCACAAAAATAATAATAATAATAATCTACATTTTTCAAACCAGCACCGGGATCTGAATGCTTTTGGATATAATCCAAAATTTTGTACAGCCACTGAGTTATTCAGTGAAATCTGCACAGCGCCACCTGCTGTTTGTGTTCTTCTTTATTTCTCTGTCCACCTCACTGAAGTGGTCGCACATGCTCAGTTCTATCCTTCAACTGCCAACAGACATATCTACTGTGACAGTTACAGGGAGAGAGCTGCAGTACAAAGTACACCCCTCCCCCTTGAGCTTTGATAGGGCTGCAGTAGAAAGGGCATGCCCCCTGAGCTGTGATAGAAGAGCGCCAACACAGAAAGAACACACACACCCTAGGCTGTGATAGGGAGGGAGCTGCCACAGAAAGGGCACTCACCCTGAGCTGTAATAGGAAGAGCTGCTGCAGAAAGGACACCCCCCTGAGCTGTGATAGGGAGAGAGCTGCCACAGAAAGGGCACTCACCCTGAGCTGTAATAGGAAGAGCTGCTGCAGAAAGGACACCCCCCTGAGCTGTGATAGGGAGAGAGCTGCCACAGAAAGGGCACTCACCCTGAGCTGTAATAGGAAGAGCTGCTGCAGAAAGGACACCCCCCTGAGCTGTGATAGGGAGAGAGCTGCCACAGAAAGGGCACTCACCCTGAGCTGTAATAGGAAGAGCTGCTGCAGAAAGGACACCCCCTGAGCTGTGAAAGGGGGAGAGCTGCAGCAAAAAGGTCATTCCCCCAGAACGACTAGCTTTAAAAAAAAATCTAGCAGAGTAACTGGAGCAATCCTTGGGATATGTAATAATGTATTTAGAAATACAAGGAGCACAACAGCTCTAAGACAGGCTGGGAAGGAACACAAGGATTTTTTATTTTTTTATAGGAGGAGGGGTATCGGGAGCATCCGCAACCTCCCGTCTTCATTCCACGAAAGATACAAATAGCCAAAATACAAGAACCGGGAGGCGCATGGCCTTGGTTTATCCATCACCTTGTTTTCTGACCTTGTAGTATCTGGAAGGTATTTGTCCTTGCAATTTTCGCCATTATTTTTCTCTGGCTGTACGTGGATCCCGGCTGCAGAGGCGGACCCCCTCCTACAAACATCCAGCGTAGTCTGATAGGAATGAAATATCAGAGGAACATCAGGTACAACGCGTGGGCACCGGAGTCCTTTGTGTGACCCCGGTCTACTGAATTATTATCTTAAAGGGATATTCAAGCCAAAAAGATAAGGATGAGTGAGGAGTCGGTGGTTCTGTTACTGGGGCCCCCAGTCATAAATAGACTTCAAGTCCCATGATCTTTAGGCCTCTTTCACACGACCGTATGGCTTTTTCACCATTTTGCGGTCCGTTTTTCATGGATCCGTCGTGCCGTTTTTTGTTTCCGTTTTGTTTCCGTTTCTGTCTCTTTTTTTTTTTTCCGTATGGCATATACAGTAAACAGTAATTAGAAAGAAAAAAAATTGGGCTGGACATAAAATTTTCAATAGATGGTTCCGCAAAAACGGAACAGATACGGAAGACATACGGATGCATTTCCGTATGTATTCTGTTTTTTTTGCGGACCCATTAACTAGAATGGAGCCACAGAACGTGATTTGCGGGCAATAATAGGACATGTTCTATCTTTCAACTGAACGGAAAAAACTGAAATACGGAAACGGAATGCATACGGAGTACATTCCGTTTTTTTGTGGAACCATTGAAATGAATGGTTCCGTATACGGAACGCAAAAAACGGCCCGTAAACGGGGGAAAAAAAACAAAAACGGTCGTGTGAATAAGGCCTTACATTGGAGACAACAGGGGAGAAGAGGACCAGACCGCCGGTCACGCGTGGCCAAATCTCAGGTTCTCAGAAATGAAGCACCACACAGTGACTACTGAACTCAATGTGCAATACATAGACCGGCTGGGTCTTCCACAACAAAGGTGGCCATTCACACTCAATAGACATGTAGACATGTATTCTCAGCCCGGCCAAGTGTGCATGTGTTCCAAAATGAGACAGGGGAATAAGCCGCTTCCAGACACCTCTGATGGAGGCTTTTCTCTCTTGAAAACAAGGATTGGTCATGTTAACATTCAGCACGCCCGATCCTTTTTTCCCCCCAAATGAACTTGGCCAAACATCCAATACACATTAGATGGTTGGCCAGTCTCGGCAGGTTCGGCCAACCTCAGTCTAATGTCTATTGCCACCTTACTGATCCTGTACGTGGGACCCCTTCCCATGACGATATTCTTGGTCTGCATCCGATCCGCATTTTTTGCGGATCACACAAAGACCCATTCATTTCTACGGGTCTGCAAAAATATTGGACAGCACACGACATGTGCTGTCTGCATCCGTTCTGCAGTTTGCAAAAAAGATCTCCTATTCTTGTCCGTTTTGCAAGAATAGGCATTGTTACAATGAGTCCGCAAAAAAAACAAAAAACGGATGCAACACGGACGTCACATGGATGACAGACTGCAAAATACATATGGTCGTGTGAATGCACCCTAACTCAGTATCCCCCAATATATTTGAAAATTGGCTTTGTATACTAGAAATTTCTCATGAAATATCTCATCACGGAGGTTTTGTCACCGACTGTGCTCCCGCTGAAGAGCGGTCAAAGTCACTCTCCTCTGAAATTTATACGAGAGCTGGAAACAGTCAGCATGCTTGTCCATTTCCGTATCGCTCATGCAGTTCATTATCATATGTCGTGCCATAAGTGCAAGTACAAGATGCTGAGATACTGGTGTGATTGAATCATCTTGACTGCTAATGCGGGAGCGTAGTTGTCAGTCTGCGCTTGCGCAGTTAGTGCAATGCTTAAAAATAGCAGGAAATCTACCCCCCCCCAATTCACCAACGAAGGAGAAATCTACTGAATACAAATTAAGCATCTTAACCCCAGGACTTGCAGCAAAGCGCATTACTGAGCGCGTGCACACAACAGACCTGCTTTGTGTCAGGCCCGACGCATCTGCTCGGAAAATTTTTGGCGCCTGTCCAAATCATGTGCGGAGAAGACTGGCTTTAAATGAGCGGCCTTTAATCACGAGAGGAAATAAAACGAGTTACGAGCACAAATTTGACATATAAAAGAAGAAAAAGTTTCTCTTTATGGGAAGGAGACAGATCTGGGTTAATTGACAGCATGTGTGCGGACATAAAGGATGTCCAGAGCGCTGCTGCGCGGCCGTCCCCGCACTGCGCCGCCACTACAAGGTCACGATGAAATTCATGCAGATCCGCTCGAATCCAAAGCATAATACAGTAATTTGTTTCTGAATTTAAAAAGAAAAAAGGAAAAAAAAATTGAAGCATATTGTGCAGATTAAATTATGGTTTATTTCATGTACATTTAGCCCAAAACCAGACCATGGAAAACTGGAATTTTCTCATGTAGGAGGAGGCTCGAAGAAAAAAATGTCTATTGCACTCATTGACAAAAAAAACAAAAATAGAAATGTCGGATTTCTGCAAAACTCTCCATGCAGTTATGTCTCAGGCAGACATTACAGGAGTGGTCCGATTGGACCATGGGTCTGGCCACAAGAGGGTGTAAAAGTGCTTCCCTCACTGCTCTATAAAAAGGCTCTCAGAGGGTACTTTTGGGCAGTGTGCCTCTTAGATAAGAAATCCATGACTACTAGACCTCTACAACGCACTAGAAGACATTTTGCCCAGTTGACAGACTTTGAGAGGGCATTCATCTGTGGACTGAGCGAAGCAGGATGGTTGTTTCGATGAAATGCCCGCCATTACGCTGATCTGACCTCGTTGAAGGGAGAAGTGGTTATGTGAGGTCACACACACATGGTGATCAGGCTGTGGATGGCCCAGACAGACACCAGTAGAGAGGATCATTTGATCCACTGACAAGCATGAGCAGCTCCCATAGTTTCCCTGTCCACCATCCAGACACAGGTGGTCCCATCAATACACATCCCTGTCTCTGCCCGGACCATTTCCAGGAGCTCAGCTTTCACAGCGCCCATTCCATGTCCTGCCATCGACAAGCCATCATCGTCATTGTTTGCAGTGTTGTCATGATTGAGAAACCTGGACTGCTATGGAAACCGTATTGTCTTCACTGATGGATCCAGGTTCGGTTTGGGATCAGACGATGGTCAGACCTTGTGGTGAGCGCTTCAGTCCTGCCTTTGTGGTGGAGCGACACACTGCCCCAAACGCTGGTGTGATGATCTGGGAGCCACCACATAGGACAGTAGTCACCCCTAGTAGTGATAGGAGGGACACTAACAGCTCAGCGATACGTGCAGGACATCCTGCCACCACGTGTGCTCCTCTCATGGCAGACTGTAACCACTGACACCAGTCCCACAAGAAATGTCTCCCAGCTTTCCCATATCCCTGAATTGCAAAACTTCTTAGTTAGGCATTGCTATCCAACGACTCAAATTCGTCATGCAGGACGCGTGGGCTGACAACCCCTCTGCAATACGAGTTGTCACCCAGCTTTTCATGAAAACAGATATCATTGAGAAAGCTATGCTCCTGATGCAATGTCAGACAGTCCTATGTGCACGAGGTCTACGTTCGCCCTAGATTATGGTCACAGGTCATCTCTGCGTTACATGTTGGTTTTCTCCATTGTGTTGAACTTGAGGAGTTCCTGCTTGAAACTGCTTGGTAGAATGCATCAGAAAACCGCTTAAGTAACAAATCTAAATGCAATGTTATTACCGCGTATTCTCCACCCTTGGAGCAAATCCTAGGAATTTATTTAAACTTTGTTGAGGGTAGAAGAAAAAAATAAATAAAAAGAACAGAAATTTTACAGCCCTGGAGAAGTCTTCAGTCTCCTCCACAGGAGCTATTCTGATGCAACCATACTTAAAGGGGTTGTCCAGTTTAGAAAACCCATATTCATACACCCAATTAGGGATTTCTGAGTTAATGGGGAGGGGGGTCCCTCCGTGCAGGATCTTTATCACTTGACCACAGTGAAGAGCAGATACAAAGAGTGTCTCTCACTCTGGAGGACCTGTCCTGTCCTGCATTACACAGATGTAATGCCTCTTTTCTACTGTGGTGGCACTGCAGGGAAATTGATCACTTACTGCCAGGTGTCACTGACCGTCATAAAAGACTCTTTAAGGAAAGTATCACCTATAGTTTTTGCTAATTACTGATAAATATTCCTTTTTTTTTTTTTCTGATTAGAGATTTTTTTTTTAAATTCTTTTTACTGATAATTATCGGGACAGTCTTTTTGCCTGAGCTTCTGCTAACTGGATTCAGAAACATGCTTTAGAGCAGCCACATGGACCATAAATATATGTGTGTTACCTGTCATTGGAATCCTAGCCGTGATGATAATGAGATGACTATTGATGTTGATCTCTATAGAATAGGAAGTATCATCCTATTACCAGCAAAGTGGTCAGTGTGAATACTCTGCAGGATTTCATAATTTTGTTTATGTAGACAGTGACATGGGAAATAAAAAAAATAAAAAACACCAAAAACTTTTAAAAATGTTAACCTAATAACATAACGGTTATTTTCTTACGACATCTTCCCTTTAGGCTTCATGTACACGGTGGCATTCGTATCTCAATCCACAAACAACAAAACAGGAATAACTTCCGTGTAAGGCTACTTTCACATCTGCTTTTTCCTTTCTGGTATTGAGTTCCAGCATAGGATCTCAAAACCGGAGGAAAACGCTTCCGTTTTGTCGCCATTCATTGTCAATGGGGACAAAACTGAACTGAAGGGAACGGAGTGCAGCAGAAGGTATTCCGTTCCGTTGCGTACCCATGATGCACATAAAAGCGCTGCAAGCAGAGTTTTTATGTGCGTCATGCGAAACTGAGCAAGACGCATCCGGCATGAAACACAATGCAAGTCAATGGTGCCGGATCCGTTTTTTCGGACACGAAGACGGATCCGGCACTAAATCCATTGTAAGTCAATGGGCGCCGGATCCGTCTTCTACAATTAGGAGATAATACAACCGGTTCCGCTCTGAACGGATGCAAGCGGTTGTATTATATACCAGATGCGTTTCTGCTGACGGATGTGAAAGTGGCTTAAATTCTGTATTTTTCTCACTCCTCTCAACCGCCATACGGACAAAAAGAGGACACGTTCAATAAAGTGTGCGGTGGCCACACGGATTTGCAAAAAAAATACGAGTGTGCGCCTGGCCCCATAGAAGCGAAAGGGGCAAAAAAAGTGGCTAGAACAAGGATGAAAAATGAAAAACACAGTCATGTGCGAAAGGCCTCATAAAGCAATTCTACAACCGCCATATAGTGCACACACTTTCTGCTAATTATCACTTGCTTTCAATATTTCATCCATAGTTTTAGGAACTTCAGAACGCCCCTGTATGTAGGAGGCTCAGATGAACACTTATGTTTCAGGACTGGAACTCCAAAACTGCAAGGACCGTCTGCAAGTGTCGGTGCTCTTACCTTCGATCGTTCCTTTTCCGTCGGAATAATTTTTTGGTGTGTGCTATCTCTGCTTCGTGGGGCATCGGGTGATATCCCTGGGAGACAAGAAAGAAAGAAGAGGGGGTGATGTCGCTATAGGAAAAAACACAGAGGACTTCTCACAGCAATCGCACCGTGTCTTTTTGGAAGACAACCAATATCCCTGCTGTCACAGGGGTTGTCACCCAGCTTTCCCAGACTCTTAAACAACATATCTGGCTGGTTATGCAGCGATCAGGAAAGAGGGATCACACAAAGCTGAATACAATTCTGTAATAATACGGCGGGGGGGAATTAGTACTGCAAGAGGAGAATGAATGGAGGGACACAAATGAACCTTTCCAGGCAGGGAGAATGCATCGCCAAGGTCAGACAGAGCACGGTACTGCTGTCTATAGCTATATGTATAGGCCTTTGTATAGCCACCATACACTCCATACATCCCCATACAACTCAAGGTCTCTCCATTATACGCAGTTACATTGTGATTACAGTGCTGCTGTATTCTTATACGGTTATACTACACCACATTCAGATAAATGTAGTAATTGTTCAGAGCGCCAAGCAAAGATTGCTAGTAAAGGGGTTGTTTTACACTGTGGCTTCTGGGGAACCGCTAAGGGGTCTCCAACTATGCCAGAATGCAGGAGCTGGCAGCATCTTCACACGTGTGCCAATTTCACATGCCATTACACACTTGCCTCTGCGCCACCAGGATTTAGACCATCTGAGCTTCTGTATAACAGTGCTAGACATGGCATGAAAGAGAAATTTAAGATTTTCATCCTGGTGCCCTAGTAGAAAGGGTTCACGATGGGCAAATGTCAGGTGCTGGATTAACTTATACCTATTGGCTGGGGCGCTAGTGTAGAGGCGGTTATTAATCCACTGAAGCTCTATCGCCACAATACAGCTCCAACCTTGTAGGGGCCCCGGGCCCATAAGCAGTGATCCACCTTCATTAAGTGAATATTACTCAGAGAAACGGATAAGAACACCAACATTTCAGGCACCGCAAGACATGCCAGGGGGCTATGGCAGTTCAGCCATTATCATGGAGGGCCCCTATGACCCAAATAAAAGCGCGGACCTTTCTGCTCTGGCTACTTTCACACTTGCGTTGTGGTTTTCTGGTATTTTTTCCAGCAGAGGATCTCAATACCGGAAAAAAATATTCTGTTTAGTCCCTATGCATACTGAATGGAAAGAGATCCGTTCAGGATGCATCAGGACGTCTTCTGTTCCAGCAGCATTCAGTTTTATGGCCAGTCACAAAAATGGAAAAAAAAACGGATGCGCTTTTTTTAGGAGCCTAAAAAACTGGATTCATCACTCATTGACTTTCAATGTATTTAGTGACGGATCCGTTTTTTTCCCCCCCCGTTTTGATTTCACACAACCGCATCCTATTGGAACGGAGGCATCCTGATGTGTAAAAATCGCAACGGATCCGTTTACATCCGGCATTGAGATCCTCTGCCGGATCTCACTACCTGAATTAACAACGCAAGTGTGAAAGTAGCCTAAGTTACTGTATACCCAGCACTGACTGGAGGGGCCCTTCACCAGATTTTGTTGTAATACATGGTCGCTTCAAGGCCTCCAGTGCGAGAATCAATCATTCTTTACAGCATCTCTCTGATATGACCGATTGAGGGGTCCCTATCCCCCCGTGAGGGTTATACATTCAACGAGGGTACTTGGACCAAAATATAATATGCACATCAATACTTGCATAGTTTTGTACTACAGTCACACCCAAAGCTGCATTTAAAATCTACTGACTTCCTGTCAGTACTAAAGCTTTATGACTTAACACTGCTGTCGGAGTGTCTGCATGTAGCATGCTCTGTTGTGCTGCACTGTGGAGACACCGATCAAGCACCAGGCTGAGGCCAAGTCGTGAAGCCTGAGAGCTAACTGGAGGTCCGTGATATTCTGAAGGCAGCTTTGCATATGTTTGAAGAACACATCGCAGGATATTAGGAGTTGTAGCAAAGACAAAGTGTGCAGACAGTTCTAAAACAACGATAAAGCGCTGCACTGGCACACTCCAGTCACATCCAAAGCTGCATTTAGAATTGTACTGATTTCCTTTAGGCACTAACGCTTCATGACTTCATCCTGAGAACTGTTAGATCAGTGTCTGCACAAAGCATGCTCTGCTGTGCTGCACTGTGGGGACACTGATCTAGCAGCAGGCAGAGATGTCAAGTCATGAAGCCTGAGAGCTATCTGGAAGTCAGCAGAATTCTAAAGGCAGCTTTGGATGTGACTGAAGCATGCATTTCAGTATATTACAGGATATTAAGAGTTGTCAGGCAACAGGAAAGGGTTCTGTTCTAAACATACTACTATAACACACTGCATTGGCATACTCTAGTCACATCCAAAGCTGCATTTAGAATTCTACTGACTTTATGTAAGCAGCGAAGCTTCACGACTTGACTCCGCTGAGATCTGTCAGGTCAGTGTCTGCATATAGCAGTGGAGACACTGATCTAGCAGCAGGAGGAGACGTCAGTCGTGAAGCCTGAGAGCTAACTGGAAGTCAGCAGAATTCTGAAGACAGCAGCATAAACTGCAGGATATTAAGAGGAACGCAAGCTCACGACTCCAAACATACAAGAACGCACTGCTTTGGCACACTCTAGTCACATTTAAAGCGGCCGACTTCCTGTCAGCAAAACTGTTGCAGCTTTGGAGGTGGATGGAGTATAAACCATGTCCTACAAAAAGCACCATTAGGAAGGGCCAGATGTAGCGAAGTTCAAAAGTGTTGTTTTTCTGAAGAGGATTTTCTGAACATAGAAGAATTTTATTTAAAAGGTTAGGACAGCAGGGTAATGAGGACTCAATGGGGAAGAACAAACATCAGGATCTGGAAAATAATTTTTTATTTTTTTTTGCTTCTTAAAGAAATGGAGCCCTCATTACTGGCTTCTTTAGAAGGGGGGAAATGAGTCTCTGGGCGAGTTTTCGTTTCGCTCTCTAACGTTACAAGCACGTTGCGTCCTGCCCTTTTCACCCTCGGCCTAAATTGCAAAATCCTATTTGGTTCTTCTTCCCCTCCCTCTGGAGATGTTCCGAGCTAATGAAAAAGCAATTATGGTGAAGACTTTCTAGCCGAGCTCAATGTTTTACAGATCATCCGGTGATACAAAAGAGCCGTCAAATGAAGAAAAGCAACACTTACAACATGAAAGCGTCTGCTTCTACTTACAACAAAGGCCCTTGGACGGAGTACAGAAACAGCTCATTAAACAGGCGTGCTGCGTACTCGGCCTCCCTAGCCCATATTCTCATTTCTTCAACGATCATTTTCCCACAAACATACAGCGAGCGCTCTTGCAAAAAAAAAAAAAAAAAAAGTCCCTTTAAAAATGTAAATGAGGTACCTTAAAAAGGGGTTCTCCGGGGATGGCCTACCCTCGGAATAGGTCAATATGAGATCGGCACCCCCACCAATCAGCTTGTTTGAGGAAACCGGAGCTCTGGTGACCGCCGCAGCCTCCTTACAGCGCGGCAAGCACAGCGCCGTCCATTGGATGGCGGCTGTGGTTGGTACTGCAGCTTACGACCGTTCACGTCAATGTGACTGAGCTACGCCTAGGCCATATGACCAGTAAACGCGATGTCAATGGCCTAGGAAAAGGCCTAAGTGCATAGGTAGCGCCACGGCCTCTTCATATAGCTGATCGGGGGGGAAGAGGGGGCGTGCCAGGAGTTGGACCCCCACTGATCAGATATATATGACCTATCCTGAGGATAGACCATAAATATTAACATCCTGAATACCCCTTTAAAGAGAAGGCAATGCCTATTTATTTTTATTTTTTTACTAAATTACAGCCAGATACTGGTACATATTTTTTATTTTAGATTTTTTTTATTCTATTCTCTGTACATAATTATAGGGGTGTCCACCTTGCCTGAGCTGCTGTTAGCGGCATTCAGAGAAAAGCTCTATAGCAGCAACATGGACATAGGAGCCTGTAGTCTCACTGACTTCTATTGGAGAGTGTTTTGGGCATGCTCTGTGGACATAGGAGCCTGTAGTCCCACTGACTTCTATTGGAGAGTGCTGTGGGTATGCTCTGTGGACAAAGGAGCCTGTAGTCCCACTGACTTCTATTGGAGAGTGCTGTGGGTATGCTCTGTGGACATAGGAGCCTGTAGTCCCACTGACTTCTATTGGAGAGTGCTGTGGGTATGCTCTGTGGACAAAGGAGCCTGTAGTCCCACTGACTTCTATTGGAGAGTGTTGTGGGCATGCTCTGTGGACATAGGAGCTGTAGTCCCACTGACTTCTATTGGAGAGTGTTGTGGGCATGCTCTGTGGACATAGGAGCTGTAGTCCCACTGACTTCTATTGGAGAGTGTTGTGGGTATGCTCTGTGGACATAGGAGCCTGTAGTCCCACTGACTTCTATTGGAGAGTGTTGTGGGCATGCTCTGTGGACATAGGAGCCTGTAGTCCCACTGACTTCTATTGGAGAGTGTTGTGGGCATGCTCTGTGACTTGCGCAGCGGTTATTGTGCAGGGACGGGGAGGAGGCGAGCTGTGACATCACCTATTGAGAATGGTGGATCCTTTGCTATTAATATATAGATGTTGCCTGTCATCGTGCACCATCCAGTGTAAAAACTACAAGATTTTCAGTAATTTCTTTTTTTTTTTTTTAAGGGAGCAAAATATTGATGACCTATCCTTAGAATAGGTCATTAATATCTGATCGGTGGGGGTTTAAATCCCAGCACTCTACTCATCAATTACTTGAAGAGGCCACGGTCCTCTATTTAGCTCTGTGGCCTCTTCCTAGACCAGTGACATTACATTCATCAGTCACATTGGCTAGGCACAGCTCAGCCCCAGCCTGGGCTGCAATACCAAGCACAGCCATTATCCAATGTAAGGCGCTGCGCAGAGGCCGCGGCAGTCATCCGGGCGCTGGGGTCCTTTCAAACAGTTGATAGTCAGGGGCGCTGGGAGTCAGAATACCCCCCGATCGGATATCAATGATCTATCCTGAGGATACATCATTGATATTATACTCCTGGAAGAGCCCTTAAATTATATAGACCATAACATGGAAATATCAGAGAAACAAAATGATGACAAATTCTTAAAAATTATGTATGATATAAAGTAATTTTTTGAAGACATATTCTCTTTAAAGAGCAAGTACTCCTAAAATGAAAACATGTGTTTCTAGGTGAACACCCATGCATCGGCCACAGGATCATTTTTTTTTTAAATGATGTTTTATGTGATCTAACAGAGAAATGTAATATTTAATTGTAACCTAATTAATAAAAGCTTTAATTGGTTGCAGATTCGCCCTCTGCTTGGTCCGTTTTTTATCTTCTACATGAAGATCCTGTAAATTATGAGATGGCTGAATGAGCTAAAGTGACAACCATTAGGGTAGTAAACCAGAAATGTGTCACTTCCCTTCCTCCACTTCTCTTAGCAGTTTACATAAAGGTCATTATCCAGCAGGGGGTGACAATGAGCACAGAAGAAAATCTAAAGATGGTAGCGAGCATCCTGCACAAAAATACAAAAATGTTCTGGAGGCTCCAGGTAATTTAATTAGAAGGAGGAGATCATCGAAATTTTCCAGCGGCCCGGAGCAGAGCGCTGTACGACTGCCAAGGGGCCCATCTCATTCATTTTATACTCCCAAGGTGCTCAGTGATGGGCAGAAATCCTTGACTTAAACTCTACAGATGAAGCCCAAACAATGATAGGAAGCGAGCTTGTAAAATATTTCCTTCCCAGCCTACGACAGATAATAAATGTGTCCGCAGCTCCTATACATTCCAAGTACTGCCAATGGTCAAAGGTGTACTCCACTTAAAGGTAAAAGGTACACTACACTCCCACCATAAGAATAATTACAGTCCGTACAAAATAACATCTCAGCTTAAAAAAAAAAAAAGTTTGCATAATGGCTTTGCTTCTTTGTACAATCATAACTGTGAAGGAACTGTTGTTCTTCGGGCTTCCCTAAAATCTCTTCAGCCATATTATTCCCTGTTTCAGCTGCTTAGCTAGATGCATTTCACTCAGAAGCAGTGGGCGTCTCCCTCCTGCCAGTACTGTATGCAATAACCTCGCTTCCTGCTATGTTTTCCTTCTTCTAGGGAGCTCAGAAAGCTGATAAGGAGGGATAAATCACACTTACAGAAAGGCAGGAGGCTCCTGTGATATTCAGAAAGAGTAGAAGCAGTTGTTTCATCAGGCTCACAATCTCGGCTAGCTCTGACACGCCCCCACTTCCTCTCAGCCGTCGCCTGAGTCCCTTATCAGGGATGGATCATGCCTGACACCAGGCAGTGGACTGCAAATTTGGTGAAAATGAGACCCCTAGTGGCCATGACTTTACAGCTTTTTCTCAGGCGGATGGGGGCAGATTTTTTTAAATTATGGGATTTAGAAATTTGCTGGTAACACCATTCTCTATAAACTCTATAAAACTCTTTGTTGTGCCGTTCCTCTGTTATTCTTCCTGGAAATGTATGAATAAACTGATAAGCGGGCATTACCATTCCGACTGTCAATTAGGTGTGACTACAGAAGGATTGGGTGAAGTGAACATTTTCACCCATCCTTTTGTTCTCCATAGAGACAAGCCACCATCAGAAGCATCAGGCAGCATCTTTATCCCCTCTCCCTATTGAATACACATACATGGATAGAGAGACCAACACGTAACACTCCTCTGGAAAAGAGAAGTGCAAACCAGTTGTCCTTCCAAAAGGAAAAAAAAAAAAACACGGAGTGTCGCACACCTGCAGATGTAACATAGCTATCCAAAAATCAATGCTTAGCCTTTTAAACAGGCCTTAAAGCATAACTTGGCTACTCGCAAAGTCAACACCTCATCTGTAAATAGCTCTTTTGGGGTGATCGCCTTTTATCAGAGCTGAGCAGACAGAATTGAATTAGCTAGTGGAGAGGCCTTTGTCAGGGTCTGGTGGGGTACTCTCTCTCATTATGGAGAGTGCCTACTATGCATGAGGAGTATAGTATGCCAGGCAACCATGCTCTGGACATTTTGCATCCATTTTAGCCATTTTCGTCTGAGGTCTGCCGGAAAAAAGGTTACGTCGTTGAGGATGCTAAATGAGCATAACGGATGCTCAAAATAACGGACCAGTTTTTTTGGTTGTTTTCTAAAAATAGTTAAAGGGAAGTACAATATTGACGTCCCCTTTAATAGGAGTGGGGTACCCCCATTTAGAACCCCCATCTACTCGAGACAGCAGATTATTGGCTACAAAGAGCATATCTCTGAGGATCCGGTGTTAATGTAAATTACATGGACAGCCCATTTATTTCAATCAACATGTTGTAATGCCACTTTTCGCCTGCGGTGGTGCTGTACGAGAACTGAACACTTGCTGCCAGGCTTCTGAGCAGAGCAGAGCCGATCGCTGGCGATCGTGACACCAGAACACCCTGTGATCATCTTATAATTGGAGAGCTTCAGTCCAGTTCAAGGTGGGCGACCACTTTTATGCATCGATTTTCCACTTTCAGTCTCAATGGAGCAAAGCAACAAATCCACAATGGGTTATATCTGTGTCTTGCAAAGCAGGTTGGGCAACCAATATAACCACTATGGGGCAGATAGGGGATCTGTATGGAGAGATACATACCATGAGTCACATTTCCGAAACCTGGCAATAGAAAGCTGAAAGATCTGAGTAATTGAGGAAGTTGAGCTGCGATTGTATTTGTTCCAGCTGCATATACATTAACTCTTAGGGCCAACAGCTGGGAGCCGCTGCCAAGCTTCCCTGTGCTAGAAATGCCGGTCATCCCCTCATCTTCTGCTGCCACCTAGTAATCATCTTCAGAGTTTAAAACACAAGAAAATTCCTGTAGAGTACGACCACGCGGGATGTATAAGCGGTGGATTTACAGGAGCAGCAAAATGAAAAAAAGAGTCCGGGCCGGGGGGAGAGAAAAAAAAAAGAGTCCGGGCCGGGGGGAGAGAAAAAAAGAGTCCAGGCCGGGGGGAGAGAAAAGAGTCCAGGCCGGGGGGAGAGAAAAGAGTCCAGGCCGGGGGGAGAGAAAAAAAAGAGTCCAGGCCGGGGGGAGAGAAAAAAAAGAGTCCACGCCGGGGGGAGAGAAAAGAGTCCAGGCTCGGGGGAGTCCAGGCTCGGGCTCGATTAAAAGATCTGTTCCTATCTGCATAGAGAGAGAGACACCTGTCAATCAAGCCAAGCACAGCTGGGACTCTTCACCTTCTACTCGTCTCATTTTTTAACTATTCTCTGAAAAGTTGCTGTGTTGATACGTCATAACCTGGTTCGGAAAACAAAAAACCCAATGATAGGTTCCAGTTTAGGTTCTGTTCCCACATGTCGAAATTCTGTCACAGTTGATCTGCAGCATTTTACAGTACCAGAAAAAGTCGATGAGATTTTAGAAATCTCATCCACAGACTGTGGAGAAAACCTGCAGCGTAAACCGACTACCTCCAAACATACTGCTGATTGGTGGAACCCCTTGATCACTCACTGATCCTAAGAACAGGCAATTTTTTTTTTTTCCCCTGAAAGTCCCCTTTAAATGTTTATTTCCCATGATGCTTCCTCTACAACCATGATATAATCCAATCCCGTCTTGGAAGGCACAGGATTTTGTGCAGCAGCTACAATTGGTACTTGTAGTAAAAAAAAAAAAAAAAATAGGGGTGGAGCCTGACACCTATTTGGTGTCCTGGAAAAAAAATGATGACATGGAGATAACAGCCACAAGCTGCTACAATGTGGACAACATGCTGCTACATTAAAAGGGCATATGGCAGCAGGATCAACCCTATCAAACCAGCCATAATGCTTCGTAGCGCTGACCCTGCTGAATAAAAACATACCTTTCTTTCCGCCAATCCATTGCTACATATTAAAATTATGCAAATTAGAAATTAAGTGCACTGAAAGTGAGCTCTCGCCACTCACTGCACCTTAGCTCCTCAAAGCAGAGGAAATAATATGCACCTTCAGTGCACTTAAAGACTATGGATACCTTAGGGACAATTTTAAAAAAAAATTGCATTTTACTCATTTTTTTAATTGGTAAAAAAATATATATATATATTTGCAGAGTATCGTTCCTCAGTCCTGTCAACTGACTGCTCATGTGACGCCTTATCACTGATCTCCTGACCTCATAAACACTCATACCTAAACTCTTATTAAACTGATAAGAATAAGAATAGATTGCATGTTTATGAGGTCAGGAGATCAGAGCTAACAGAACTGGGAAGTCATACTCTGCAGACTGATTTTTAACCCCTGGATCTCAAAAACGGCTGAAAATTTTTAATAAAGACCAATTGAAAAAAATATTTTTTTGCCCAAAATTAAAACATTGCCCCAAAGGTGTCCATAGCCTTTAACCACCTCCGGACCGCCTAACGCAGATTCGCGTTCCGGAGGTGGCAGCCCTGCGCACAGTCACGCATATATGCGTCATCTCGCGAGACGCAAGATTTCCTGTGAACGCGCGCACACAGGCGCGCGTGCTCACAGGAACGGAAGGTAAGCGAGTGGATCTCCAGCATGCCAGCGGCGATCGTTCGCTGGCAGGCTGGAGATCAGATTTTTTTAACCCCTAACAGGTATATTAGACGCTGTTTTGATAACAGCGTCTAATATACCTGCTACCTGGTCCTCTGGTGGTCCCTTTTGTTAGGATCGACCACCAGAGGACTCAGTACAGTCGCACCAAACACCACACTACACTACACCCCCCCCCCCGTCACTTATTAACCCCTTATAAACCCCTGATCACCCATGATCACCCCATATAAACTCCCTGATCACCCCCCTGTCATTGATCACCCCCCTGTCAGGCTCCGTTCAGACGTCCGTATGATTTTTACGGATCCACGGATACATGGATCGGATCCGCAAAACGCATACGGACGTCTGAATGGAGCCTTACAGGGGGGTGATCAATGACAAGTGGGTGATCACGCATATAGACTTCCTGATCACTTCCCTGTCATTGATCAACCCTCTGTCATTGATCACCCCCCTGTAAGGCTCCATTCAGACGTCCGTATGATTTTTACGGATCCACTGATACATGGATCGGATCCGCAAAACACATGCGGACGTCTGAATGGAGCCTTACAGGGGGGTGATCAATGACAGGGGGTTGATCACCCCATATAGACTCCCTGATCACCCCCTGTCATTGATCACCCCCCTATAAGGCTCCATTCAGACGTCCGCATGTGTTTTGCGGATCCGATCCATGTATCCGTGGATCCGTAAAAAATCATACGGACGTCTGAATGGAGCCTTACAGGGGGGTGATCAATGACAGGGGGTTGATCACCCCCATATAGACTCCCTGATCACCCCCCTGTCATTGATCACCCCCCTATAAGGCTCCATTCAGACGTCCGCATGTGTTTTGCGGATCCGATCCATGTATCCGTGGATCCGTAAAAAATCATACGGACGTCTGAATGGAGCCTTACAGGGGGGTGATCAGGGAGTCTATATGGGTGATCACCCCTCTGTCATTGATCACCCCCCCCCCCCCCCCCTGTAAGGCTCCATTCAGACGTCCGCATGTGTTTTGCGGATCCGATCCATGTATCCGTGGATCCGTAAAAAATCATACGGACGTCTGAATGGAGCCTTACAGGGGGGTGATCAGGGAGTCTATATGGGTGATCACCCCTCTGTCATTGATCACCCCCCCCCCTGTAAGGCTCCATTCAGACGTCCGCATGTGTTTTGCGGATCCGATCCATGTATCCGTGGATCCGTAAAAAATCATACGGACGTCTGAATGGAGCCTTACAGGGGGGTGATCAGGGAGTCTATATGGGTGATCACCCCCCTGTCATTGATCACCCCCCTGTCATTGATCACTCCCCCTGTAAGGCTCCATTTAGACATTTTTTTGGCCCAAGTTAGCGGAAATTTTTTGTTTGTTTTTGTTTTTTCTTACAAAGTCTCATATTCCACTAACTTGTGTCAAAAAATAAAATCTCACATGAACTCACCATACCCCTCACGGAATCCAAATGCGTAAACATTTTTAGACATTTATATTCCAGACTTCTTCTCACGCTTTAGGGCCCCTAAAAAGCCAGGGCAGTATAAATACCCCACATGTGACCCCATTTCGGAAAGAAGACACCCCAAGGTATTCCGTGAGGGGCATATTGAGTCCATGAAAGATTGACATTTTTGTCCTAAGTTAGCGGAAAGTGAGACTTTGTGAGAAAAAAACCAAAAAAAAAAATTTCCGCTAACTTATGCAAAAAAAATAAAAAATTCTATGAACTCGCCAGGCCCCTCATTGAATACCTTGGGGTGTCTTCTTTCCAAAGTGGGGTCACATGTGGGGTATTTATACTGCCCTGGCTTTTTAGGGGCCCGAAAGTGTGAGAAGAAGTCTGGGATCCAAATGTCTAAAAATGCCCTCCTAAAAGGAATTTCGGCACCTTTGCGCATCTAGGCTGCAAAAAAGTGTCACACATCTGGTATCGCCGTACTCAGGAGAAGTTGGGGAATGTGTTTTGGGGTGTCATTTTACATATACCCATGCTGGGTGAGAAAAATATCTTGGTCAAATGCCAACTTTGTATAAAAAAAATGGGAAAAGTTATCTTTTGCCAAGATATTTCTCTCACCCAGCATGGGTATATGTAAAATGACACCCCAAAACACATTCCCCAACTTCTCCTGAGTACGGCGATACCAGATGTGTCACACTTTTTTGCTGCCAAGGTGGGCAAAGGGGCACATATTCCAAAGTGCACCTTTCGGATTTCACAGGCTATTTTTTACAGATTTTGATTGCAAAGTACTTCTCACACATATGGGCCCCTAAATTGCCAGGGCAGTATAACTACGCCACAAGTGACCCCATTTTGGAAAGAAGACACCCCAAGGTATTCCGTGAGGGGCATGGCGAGTTCCTAGAATTTTTTATTTTTTGTCGCAAGTTAGTGGAATATGAGACTTTGTAAGGAAAAAAGAGAAAAAAAAAAAAAATCATCATTTTCCGCTAACTTGTGACAAAAAAAATAATAATTCTAGGAACTCGCAGTGCCCCTCACGGAATACCTTGGGGTGTCTTCTTTCCAAAATGGGGTCACTTGTGGCGTAGTTATACTGCCCTGGCAATTTAGGGGCCCAAATGTGTGAGAAGTACCTTGCAATCAAAATGTGTAAAAAATGGCCTGCAAAATCCGAAAGGTGCACTTTGGAATATGTGCCCCTTTGCCCACCTTGGCAGCAAAAAAGTGTGACACATCTGGTATCGCCGTACTCAGGAGAAGTTGGGGAATGTGTTTTGGGGTGTCATTTTACATATACCCATGCTGGGTGAGAAAAATATCTTGGTCAAATGCCAACTTTGTATAAAGAAATGGGCAAAGTTGTCTTTTGCCAAGATATTTCTCTCACCCAGCATGGGTATATGTAAAATGACACCCCAAAACACATTCCCCAACTTCTCCTGAGTACGGCGATACCAGATGTGTGACACTTTTTTGCTGCCAAGGTGGGCAAAGGGGCACATATTCCAAAGTGCACCTTTCGGATTTCACCGGTCATTTTTTACACATTTTGATTGCAAAGTTCTTCTCACACATTAGGGCCCCTAAATTGCCAGGGCAGTATAACTACGCCACAAGTGACCCCATTTTGGAAAGAAGACACCCCAAGGTATTCCGTGACGGGCACGGCGAGTTCCTAGAATTTTTTATTTTTTGTCGCAAGTTAGTGGAATATGGAACTTTGTAAGAAAAAAAAAAAAGAAAAAATCATCATCATTTTCCGCTAACTTGTGACAAAAAATAAAAAGTTCTATGAACTCACTATGCCCATCAGCGAATACCTTAGGGTGTCTACTTTCCGAAATGGGGTCATTTGTGGGGTTTTTCTACTGTCTGGGCATTGTAGATCCTCAGGAATCATGACAGGTGCTCAGAAAATCAGAGCCGTTTCAAAAAGCGGAAATTCACATTTTTGTACCATAGTGTGTAAACGCTATAACTTTTACCCAAACCATTTTTTTTTTTGCCCAAACATTTTTTTTTTATCAAAGACATGTAGAACAATAAATTTGGCGAAAAATTTATATATGGATGTCGTTTTTTTTGCAAAATTTTACAGCTGAAAGTGAAAAATGTCATTTTTTTGCAAAAAAAACGTTACATTTTGATTAATAACAAAAAAAGTAAAAATGTCAGCAGCATAAAAATACCACCAAATGAAAGCTCGATTAGTGAGAAGAAAAGGAGGTAAAATTCATTTGGGTGGTAAGTTGCATGACCGAGCGATAAACGGTGAAAGGAGTGTAGTGCCGAAGTGTAAAAAGTGCTCTGGTCATGAAGGGGGTTTCAGCTAGCGGGGCTGAAGTGGTTAAGCACTAATTTGCATATTTTTTATAGCACTTATTTCTCCTAAATTCAACAGTGGATCAGAAGAATAAAGTTATGTTATTAATCAGCAGGATGAGTCCTAAATGGCATTATGGGTGGTTTAATAGGGTTCTTCCTGCTCACACATTTGCAACCTGCGGCTCAGGAGCTCTACCATGGGAGGGATGAGGTTTTATTATGACTGACGAGTATAATTTTAGGGGGTTATGCTCCAATACACTTGGTCCTCAGGCATTTCGGCTGGTTCCAGCACCTGTCAATGAGAAGAGCAGCACTGAACTCTCTCACACAAGAGACCTGCACAGTGGCCGGACAATGGGAGGAAGAGGGTGGACAAGGGAGTTTCACACTGCTGACCCCAGTATTGTTCGCAGTCCTGCAGCAAGCTTCCTCGCCACGCGCTCTTTTTCTGGCTAAAAGTCACACAGTGTCACTTTGTTTGGTCGTGTAGAGTCGGCGGAGCGGAGAGTCATTCATAAATACCTGCGCCTCATCACGTACGCGGACGCTCGGCTGCGAGGAAGTATAACGAAGTGGAATTTTTATGTCTTTATTAATTGTTCCAAAAGTAGAAGGTGGCAAATTATCTCGGACGGTCAGAAATTCCAGACAAACAAAGCAAAGAAACAGGAGCGGATGCGGGGCGACGGAACAAATAAACATATAAATAAATATAACTATATGCTAAAATGCTGCAAAATGAGAAAGCTTTCAAAAATAAAAGAAGTGTGCATAGTTTATTTTTATGATTTCTAGAAATCTAAATCTAAATCAATATTTGGTGTGACCACCCTCTGCCTTCAGAACATCATCAGCTCTTCTAAGTACACTTGCACATAGTTTTTGAAGGAACTCAGTAGGAAGGTTGTTTCCAAACTCTTCTATGGATGAACACTTGCTCAGATCCTTCGGACTCTTTATGTGATCCCAGACAGGCTGGATGATGTTGAGATCAGGGCTCTGTAGAGGCTCATCACATCTCATCACTTCAAGGACTCCTTGTTGTTCTTTATGCTGAAGATAGTTCTTAAAGGGGTTATCTGAGACTAACAAATGCCCCCCCCCCATATGCCGGGCTCCTCAGACTGAATCTACTTACCTGGCTCCCTGCACCGCTCCTGGTCCCCGCACAGCTGCTTCTCCCCGTGCGCGGATGAAAACATCCGGTGCCGGGGTGCAGCCAATGGCAGGCGGTGACGGGGACAAGCCTCCAGAGTATCGGGGGTGACACTAGGGAGGCTCGTCCCCCTCCCCGCCTGCCATTGGCTCCCCCCCCCCTTCCCGAATGTTTTCATCTGTGCACGAGGAGAAGCAGCTGCAGCGGTGCAGAGACCAGAAGGGGCACGGGGGGACCGGTAAGTAGATTCAGTGTGAGGGGCCCAGCATATGGGGCAGCATTTGTTAGTCTCAGATAACCCCTTTAATGACATTGGCTGTGTGTTTGGGGTCGTTGTCCTGCTGCAGAAAAAAATCTGGAGGCAATCGGACTCCTCCTTGATGGTATCGCATGATGGATAAGTATCTCTTTCTGTATTTCACAGCATTGAGGACACCATTAACACTGACCATGTTGAGGACTGTAGACTCCGTGACTGGCCAAGGAAACTTGGTGCAGTAGATGAAATTAGTCCCCCTTTGAAATTGGAAGATGTTCAGCAGTGTCAGTGGGGAAAGCAGTGGGATCCAGGTATAGCCATCTACTGGTGGGAGATGTCTGGTCAGAAGACATGCAGCCAAAAAGACCATACCTTCAATGTGGAAACAAGAACAAGCGACTCAACTATGCTTGAAAACATAGGACCTGGGGCGCAGAAAAAAAGTGAAGCATGGTGGAGGCTCCTCGCAAGTTTGAGGCCGGATTTCAACAAATGGAGTTGGGAATTTTGTCAGGATTAATGGTGTCCTCAATGCTGAGAAATACAGGCAGAATCTTATCCATTACGCAGTAACATCAGGGAGGCGTCTGATTGTCTCCAAATTTATTCTGCAGCAGGACAACAACCCAAAAGATACAACCAATGTCATTAAGAACTATCCTCACCCTGAAGAAGAACAAGGAGTCCTGGAAGCAATTATACTGTCCCCACAGGGCCGTGATCTCATCATCCGTGAGTCTGTCTGAGATTACAAAAAAAAAGACAGAAGTATCTGAGCAAGCCTACATCCACAGAAGATCTGTGGTTAGTTCTCCAAGATGTCTGGAGCAACCTCTCTGCTGAGTTCCTTCAAAAACTATGTGCAAGTGTACTTTGAGGACCTGATGTTGCTCTGAAAGCAAAGGGGTTGCACCAAATATTGGCTGGATTTAGATTTCCCATTTTGCATTGTCTTAACTGATAAAAAACAATTAACACCTCAATTTTTTATATCATTCTTACTTTGCAGCATTTTTTTTTTTTGGACGAAAAATCTATTACTGCCTGGAAATCATCAACAAGTAGTCTAACCAACGCAGACAGATCGAATTATACATTTTTATATATAAATAAAAGCAATGCCACAGGAATATTTGGTGGTCGCTTGTAATATGGCTTTGGGCAGAAGCTGAATAATTTTGTGTTAAAGAAGGTTCAAGTTCTGTTGGGTTAATGGACTGGTTTGTGGGGGAAATTAAGATATTAAAAGGGGTTATCCAATGAATAATGTAAAAAATTAAAATCAGACATCATATAGTACATGGCAATCTCTTTCTAACAAAGCTAGAACCAGCCCTGTACCTCACATGGATCCAGAGATCTCCACATTCATTGCTCTGCTAGATTTATATCAAGCTGGGAGCTCAGTGGGAGTGTCCTCTCTGCTGCAGCTCAGGGGGAGTGTTTTTTTCTGCTGAAGCTCAGGGGGCGTGTCTCAGCTCTCCCCATCACAGCTCAGGGGCGTGTCTCAGCTCTCCCTGTCACAGCTCAGGGGCGTGTCTCAGCTCTCCCTGTCACAGCTCAGGAAGCAGTTGAAGGATAAAATTGAGCATGTGCGGCCATCTCAGTGAGCAGGACAAAATATAAGGAAAAACAAACAGCGGGTGGCGCTATACAGATACATTTTACTGAATAACTCAGTGGCTATGCTAAAAAAAACTATTACATGCAATTACAAAAGTATTCATATGCAGGTGCTGGTTTGAAGACTATAGAATATTTTTTGTGGGACAGCTCCTTTAAGGAACTCGCCCCTTAAACATAGTACAAGGGGCATAATACAGGAAAACAGATCCATCAACAGCAGCTTGTTGAATCTTTCAATGGCGTAAGGGGAGATTTTCCAATACAGCAAAGAGTAAAAAAACGGACTCTAAAAGCAGAAAAATATAAAAGCAGAAAAATATAAAAGCAGAAAAATATGCACCTTCAGTGCACTTAAAGACTATGGACAATTTTTTTTTTATGATTGCATTTTACTCATTTGTTTCAATTGATTAAAAAAATTATAAAAATAATATTTGGAGAGTATCACTCCTCAGTCCTGTCAACTGACTGCTCATGTGACGCCTTATCACTGATCGCCTGACCTCATAAACACTCATACCTAAAAAAGAGGTAAAAAAAAAAAAAAGCTGACTTTCTATCTGATGATCAAAAAATAAACTTTTAATCAAAGGTGAATCTTAAGGGGTTAAATATATTCAGCAGTTTTCAAACCAGCACCTGGATCTGAACTTTTGTAATTGCATGTAATTAAAAATTTTGCATAGCCGCTGAGCTATTCGATAAAATGCATCTGTATAGCGCCACCTGCTGTTTGTTTATTTTCTTATTTCTCTGTCCATCTCGCTAAGGTGGCCGCACATGCTCTGTTCCATCCATTAACTGCCTCCTGATCTGTGATAGGGAGAGCGCTCGGACATAAAGGACACGCCCTCTAAGCTGCCAGCTTGATATAAATCTAGCAGAGCAATTGGAGCAATGAATGTGGAGATCTCTGGATCCATGTGAGGTACGGGGCTGGTTCCAGCTTTGTTATAAAAATAAATAAAATTGTCCTGTACTATATGACATCTGTTTTTAATTATTTATTTTTTTTATAACCCCTTTAACTATGTTGGTTTCTTTATTTGGCTTTTTATTTATTTATTCCCTTTAGATGTTTTTTGGGCCTTTTGATGTCTATGTATGCCCACACAACCCTCCTTTAATCTGTTCATTTAGGATGTTTGTGGGCATGCTCTACAAGGATGCCAACGACCCTTAGGGTTAATGACTAACCAAGCGATCTATCCGCGCTCACATTCACTAGGTCACGTTCCGTATTGAACCTTTTACCTGGTGGCGGCAGACAGGAAGCTGGCGGTGTAAAGAAATCCTAGTCTCTTACATTGTGCCTATTAATAAACCGGAGAGGAAATGCGGAGAGGGGACTACGAGGACTTTCCTAGCAATGGCAGGCGCTCTCAAGAGGCAGGAAATGCTCCGCTGCATTATTTCCTCTGGCCGGCCAGGATTGTTTGATTGAATTGGAAAAAATAAAGGTTTCTCAGGATAGATAAAACTCAGGATTTATTTCCCATAGACACAAACATAAAGGGGAGGGGGGGCCGGGGGGGCCTGCGGGCGCCACAGACAATGGGAAGCATAGAGACTGAAGGAGATATGGAGCTGCCTTGTCACCAAGGACGGCCGCGGAACAGTCTGGGAAAATGACACAATAACACACATTAAGGAGTCTCTGTTTTCTTGAATGGAGACAGAATTAAAAGCTGAACGGGGAAGTATTTAGCAACTTCTGGCGCGCAGGAAAGAGACGTCACGTGGAATGTACCATTATTAGAGAGCGAGTGGCGGAGCAGAACTAGCTGCAAATATAAACAACCGGAACGCTTCAAAGAGCAATATGCATCCTGCCAGAAATAAATGCCAATGTTCTGAATACTGTACAAAGGGGGCAGTATTATAGTAGTTATATTCTTGTACATAGAAGGCAGTATTATAGTAGTTATATTCTTGTACATAGGAGCAGTATTATAGTAGTTATATTCTTGTACATAGGAGCAGTATTATAGTAGTTATATTATTGTACATAGGAGCAGTATTATAGTAGTTATATTCTTGTAGATAGGAGGCAGTATTATAGTAGTTATATTCTTGTACATAGGAGGCAGTATTATAGTAGTTATATTCTTGTACATAGGAGCAGTATTATAGTAGTTATATTATTGTACATAGGAGCAGTATTATAGTAGTTATATTCTTGTAGATAGGAGGCAGTATTATAGTAGTTATATTCTTGTACATAGGAGCAGTATTATAGTAGTTATATTATTGTACATAGGAGCAGTATTATAGTAGTTATATTCTTGTAGATAGGAGGCAGTATTATAGTAGTTATATTCTTGCACATAGGAGCGGTATTATAGTAGTTATATTCTTGTACATAGGAGGCAGTATTATAGTAGTTATATTCTTGTACATAGGAGGCAGTATTATAGTAGTTATATTCTTGTACATAGGAGGCAGTTATATAGTAGTTATATTCTTGTACATAGCAGCAGTATTATAGTAGTTATATTCTTGTACATAGGAGGCAGTTATATAGTAGTTATATTCTTGTACATAGCAGCAGTATTATAGTAGTTATATTCTTGTACATAGGAGGCAGTATTATAGTAGTTATATTCTTGCACATAGGAGTCAGTATTATA
Organism: Bufo gargarizans; assembly: GCF_014858855.1. NCBI lineage: Eukaryota > Metazoa > Chordata > Amphibia > Anura > Bufonidae > Bufo > Bufo gargarizans. Next base: position 716,610,095 of record NC_058080.1, on the reverse strand, counting down.
GTAGTTATATTCTTGGACATGGGAGTCAGTATTATAGTAGTTATATTCTTGTACATAGGAGGCAGTATTATAGTAGTTATATTCTTGTACATAGCAGACAATATTATAGTAGTTATATTCTTATACATAGGAGGCAGTATTATAGTAGTTATATTCTTGTACATAGGAGGCAGTATTATAGTAGTTATATTCTTGTACATAGGAGTCAGTATTATAGTAGTTATATTCTTATACATAGGAGGCAGTATTATAGTAGTTATATTCTTGTACATAGGAGGCAGTATTATAGTAGTTATATTCTTGTACATAGGAGGCAGTATTATAGTAGTTATATTCTTGTACATGGGAGGCAGTATTATAGTAGTTATATTCTTGTACATAGGAGCAGTATTATAGCAGTTATATTCTTGTACATAGGAGGCAGTATTATAGTAGTTATATTCCGGTACATAGGGGCAGTATTATAGTATTTATATTTTTGTACATAGGAGCGGTATTATAGTAGTTATATTCTTATACATGGGGCTCTACCTTTTACAAATTACAATGGAAGAAAAGAATCAAGACTGGTTCAATAAAAGCTACAAATAATGTTTTTATATGTAATATTTTTAGGAAAATTGTTTTTTATGGAAATGAAACTGAAGGCTGAACTGGATGTACAGATGTCCTTTTTTAGCCTTATAAACTATGTTAGTATGTAAATGGTGACTTCTGCAATAAGTACAAGTGGTTGAGAAAGCAGGTCCTTCCCGACTCTGCTCCGGTGTCCTGGTAGGCTGAAGGGTAATGAAGTCTTGAGTAAACATCTCGCTCACTTTAGTGTCTTTGGAGGTTAGGAGAAGTGTTTCCTGTCTACTGATACATGGAACATACAATACATGTCAATCAAGGGTCACTTCCTCTGCTGCCAGCCCACTGAGAAAACTGAAGAACTAGGTCTCAACATCCCGGAGGCACGGCCATCACCATATCTTATGTATACATACAAAATACTAGGAGAGGTGTCTCACTGTTGTCTTAAAAACTGAAAAAGAAGTGCCTCTTCTATAACCACTCTTGGGAATAATTGTTGGCTCCCCCTTTCAGCATATGAAGCAGGAAGTTTAGCATATTGGTGTAGTCCTTAATAGAAACCTACTGCACTGTTCCAATAAGGACCGGGCTATACAAGATGGAGAGGAGTAGGAGGAAACACGTACGGCTTAGTAAATTTGCTCCTCTGGTTATATACAAGGACAGTGGCCATATGCTGCTTCTCATACAACACACCGGGATCAGCAACCTTCAGCACTCTAGCTGCTGTGAAACTACAACTCCCAGCATGCACACTTTCTTGAAACTCCCACAGAAGTGAAAGGAGGATTCTGGTAGTTGTAGTTTCAGAACAGCTGGAGGTTGCTGAGCCCTGCAATAGAATATTGTGACTGCCGTGAAAAGTGAAATCCTCGCACCCTGCGCAAATTTCTGAAGATGCCATTCCGACGGCTGGATAGAAAAACATAAAGCGTCGATGGCTTAGAGTTTCCTGGGGTCATCTTAGGTCTGTAATGTTGATCCAGAAGCCTGGATAAACCTTTACCAAACAGTCTGGCGGTCTTCAAGAAATACACCCGGAATATTTACATTCCATTTAAAAAAACAAAAACAAAAAAAAAAACACTTTACATACAGGAAATAAGGAGCACCCAAAAACTGTTTTCAGAAGAAGTGGCTTAAGGGGGGGGGGGGGGGGGTTACATTTCCGTCTCCTTCCTCCTCCTAATAGGCATTAAGTCTTTCCCTTCTGTTAAAGGGGTTGTCCTAAAACTTTAAAGTATAAAGTATCCCCAAGCCATATAGGGGATAAGTATGTGATCGGTGGGAATATCACAGGAATGGGGGTCCGGTGCCCCCGTGTATGAACAGAGCGGAGGTCGAGCACCCGCATTACTGCTCCACTCATCTGTATGGGACTGCGAGGAATAACCTTAACGCTCTAAGGGCTCATGCACACGACAGTATGTATTTTGCGGTCCGCAAAACTGGGATCCACAAAAATGCGGATGACGTCCGCAAAATGGACACGAGGAGGACATGCTGTATCTTTCTTGCGGAATGGACTTGCAAACGTATGGAAACTATTATTTCCGGGTTTTTCTGCGTACCCACTGAAGCGAATGGTTACTCATACGGGACATGAAAAAAAAAAAAAAGTTTGTGCGTATGAGGCCTAAATCTCCAGCCGCCCCAAAGAGGTAAACGGAAAGGCAGCAAGCATGCTCGACTGATGCTCCATTCATAAAGAGGGGTAAATCCCTCAATTTCTTGTTTAGTGGTCGGACACCCACTGTCATACTCTTACCCCATCTGGGATAGGTCTAATCAAGCCCTTTAAATACTATACTTAGCAGTCTCATAGTAAATCCGATCCTGGGAAAGCTGTGTGACAACCACTATGGTTACTATTACACTGTGGTTATCACCCATCTCTCCCAGCTCCTGATTGGTAATGGTGTCTAGTCACCACGCCTGGCAAAGTTGTCACCCAGCTTTCCCAGCAAAAGAAAGGTTAAAAAAAAAACAACTTCATAGGTTGGCTTCTATCTTCTGGGAATATGTCGATTTTAGAAAGGCAATGCCAGGCAATTACAGGTAAGTGATCCCCTTCCTGAACTAAGGTTGGGTGAAAAGCCCATTTTAGCGGACTGGCATGTAGGTGGTCGCCACAGGGGTCACACTCTGTTACAGGAGACCCTCCAGCGTCCTTGTTACTGTATGGTCTGGTCATAACAGAACCGCCTGTGACTCCTCAGTGATCATATGATCCCTGGGACAATACTCGAGCCACGCTGGTGCCAAGATGTCTGCAATTTTCTGGCCTGGGAAGCTTGTTGTTCGGACACTTGAACTCTGTTTACAGTGTAGATGTAGCTTTGCTGTTACGTGTTACGAGCCAAAATAGCGAACCTTGCAACGTGGAAAATGTGAGATTACAGAACTGTGTTGCTTCCTCTGTGCATAATTCACCGCTTGGTGCCAGCTGGAAAAAAGGAGGGGAAGATGGTGTTTTGGCGCCTCCTAGTGACCAGGACGGAAAATGCACTAAATAAAATTTTACAAAAGTTTCCAGATAGGGCACATAAAATCAGACCCTAAACACGAACAGCAATATTTTATTTTCCCTTATGCAAAAAAATGAAAATGAAGAATTCAGCTTCTGTTAACCACCTTGATTATAGCGGTCACTGTCACTATATGCCTCATGAGAAGGCATCACAAAATGTCCAAAGGTTGAAGCGGCCAGAAATCACATCTTTCGGAATTTAAAGTTACATAGATCTTTATAAATCGTGAGCAGGAGTCTAAAGGAGCACAAAAACAAATCTAAAGCACAGGAGAGGCTGCAGGCTGTGGCTGCACAGGAGAGGCTGCAGGCTGTGGCTGCACAGGAGAGGCTGCAGGCTGTGGCTGCACAGGAGAGGCTGCAGGCTGTGGCTGCACAGGAGAGGCTGCAGGCTGTGGCTGCACAGGAGAGGCTGCAGGCTGTGGCTGCACAGGAGAGGCTGCAGGCTGTGGCTGCACAGGAGAGGCTGCAGGCTGTGGCTGCACAGGAGAGGCTGCAGGCTGTGGCTGCACAGGAGAGGCTGCAGGCCGTGGCTGCGCAGCAGCATGCATGTCACAGGTAGTGTTAAAACTCCAGCTGCGCTGCAGGACGAGGCAACTCATCTGCAGGAAACATTCTGCGTGAGGCTCGGTGACAACAACGGAATACACAGTGCACAATGTAGATGTGCAGTAGTCACCTAGTGCAAACCTGGATTGTTGATATGCAACAGCCCAGCCAAAGTTTGTCTCCCCGTGTTTATCTTAAAGGGGTTATCCAAAACTATGGGGGAGCATTTGTCAGTCTCAGATAACCCCTTTAAATGCCTATAGCACAGGAGAGCGCTTTCCCAAGTTCTATCATTATCACCTTTACCGATATTGGTCTGAACATATCATGGGCCTGGGCTCGTCTCATGATGGTAGGGGGCCCAATTATAGAGACTGATATCTAATCTTAGGCTAGCCAATGAAAAGTGATAGAGACTCGCTGGAGGCTACAGGTCCAATATCCTATAATAATAAAAATCCTATACCCCCCTGCATCCTGTGATTGTGCAAACAAGCTTCCTAGGGTGAAAATGATCATTTCCCTTACACCACAAAATTGGTACAAAAAAAGTAGCAAATTTTGGCACATGTTGTTTTTGCATAACAATGTGCAACTTTGTGATCACTTGCCATTTTATAAAATAAAAAAAAAAAGAGGTGGGGCGTGGCCTCCTGTGACCAGACTGATTTACTATATTTACAAATTTGATTAGCATTTCTTGCGCACACGGAAAGGCAAAGTTACGACTATTAAAGGGCTTTTCAATACTGAAGGGCTATCCCCAGGACAGGTCACCCGTATCTGATCGAGGGGGGTTCGACTCCCAGCACCCCCACAGATCAGCTTTTTGGAGATCATAGCGCTGCCGCAGTTTCCCAGGCAAGTGACATCACATTCATTGGTCACATGACCTCGGCGCAGTTCAGTTCCATTCAAGTGGATGGGCCTGGGCTGCAATACCCACTATACAATGTACGGAGCTGTGCTTGGTGAGCTGTGAAGAGGCTGGAGCACTCAATGGAGCACAACGCCCACTTCAAACAGCTGATCATCAGAGTCTAGGATGTCAAACTCCCGTAGATCAGATATTGACCAACATTGAGGATAGCTGATGAATATTTTCCTCCCGGAAAACTCTCCTCTGGCTGGAGACCTTTAACAGATTTGTTGTATCTCCAGTGCACTTTGGAACAAGAGCGACGTATGAAACTTCTTAGTAAATTTCCCCTACTGCAGGCATCAGAAACTTCAAGGGCAGCATTGCTTACCGATGATGATCATCCTGGCATTTCAATTCGACTTGCAGCACTTCCCCACGTGCATGCAACCTAGGCCTATTCAACCAGACTTGGAATAGAATTCCAAAGCACCAGTAAAGACCGACATTTGCACTGGCAGTTTGGAAGGGAAGAGGAAGAAACAGAGAATGTAACTCATACAAAGCATATAAGAATGAGATGATGCCATTCAGGGTCTAAACGGATCACCTTCATGGCGGCCATTGGTGAACCCCCTGCCCGGCCTATTCCAGGCTGATGAGAGGAGGTGTCACACCACTAATTACATCCCCGCACGGTGCAGGGACGGATCCTGAATGATGTGTCTGCACTAAATGACAGGGGTGTGCGCCTCGTCTATCTTTAGAGCTGCTGGAAGGCAATGATATAATTTTCGAGCTGTGAGAGACGTGATGAGAGCTGGACCCAGATAACAGGACCCTGGACGTGAGTAGGACGAGCGATGCCAGGCGCCGACATCCCAGCGCACGTCCGACACTGGCATTAAAGGAAAACCCACAGGTTTATTAAAAATACAAATCCTGGGCGATGATGAAAAAGGAGCAAAAACCTCCAGTCACTGCTGGGTATAGCTGACCGCGTACTGCTGACCGCGCTAAACAACCTGACGTTAGATTAGGGGAACTGCTTACATAACAATCGCATTACTGCAAAATCTCCTGTGAGGGCACAGCGACATGCAGAGATTTCCACTTTGTATAGTAATTACACCCTTCCATAGCGTGGGCCTTATAACGTTACAACTGTGGTGGGAAAAAACATGGCGATGTGATTTTGTCTCTTTTCATATTTTGATGATTTTTGTCCTTTTTCACACTGCGTCTAAAGAATGCGCCAGAAAAGCTCCGGTTAATTCCTAAATGGACCCATAAAACCACGGGGCATCCATCCTTCATAGGTACGCATGTGGGAAAAAAAAAAACATAAGCCGTGTTGTGTACGTTTTTTTACCCAATGCCTTGGTACGGAATAGCACAGAAAGCCCGCCAAATGGAGGCCACAAGAACACTGTTTGGGGATCCACAGGTCCGCTTAATGGATGCACCGAGAACTTTTCTGGCACATATGGTAAATGGACACTCGTCACAATGTGAAAAGAGCTTAAAGGGGTATTCCCATCAGATACAATGGGGACATATCGCTAAGATAAGCCCCCATTGTCTGATTAGTGGGGGTCCCACCTCTGGGACCCGCACCTACATGGAGAACGGAGCGGGGAGAGCGTGGATAAGGACTCCGGATTTCCTAGGGTTTATCCACCACCAAGCGCTGCTCCCATAGAAGTAAAAGGGAGCGCACGCTCGGCCCCTCCTCCCATTCATTTCTATGGGACAGATGGAAATAGCCGAGATCCGTTCTCATTGTAGGTGTGGGTCCCAGAGGTGGGACCCGCACCTATCAGACAATGGGGGCATATCCTAGCGATATGCCCCCATCGTATGTGATGGCAAAACCCTTTTAAAGGGGTTGTCTCCCTTCAGCAGATGGCATTTATTGTTAATACAAGGCACTTATTAATTCTGGCTTGATTAATATTTCAATCTCATTATACACTTCTCATTTCCACGGTTACGACCACCCTGCAATGCAGCAGTGGTGGACGTGCTTGCTCACTATAGGAAAAAGTGCTGGCCTGTGCGCATTCCCGGCCACCAGATAGGCCGGCGCCTTTTCCGATAGTGTGCAAGCGCGACCACCACTGATGGATTGCAGGGTGGTCACAGCCATGGTAACGAGAAGTGTAAAATGAGATGGAAAAATGATCCCAATCTTTTTTGCCATTTGGCACTAAGCTTCGTGGGCGATTATCGGAATCATCACCATCCGTCGCCCTTTTGTACTAGTTACTGCGGAGCTGACCCCAGGGTTTACACTGCTGAGCAACTGTAAACGTGGGCAGGGCTGACACTTATTATCCCACACTCTTAAGATGGGAGATCACTGTACATAACTTTTAGCTATGTAAAATCTCAGTGCACACAGGTGCGCGCAAATACAAACACAGCAAAGGGAGGTGACGCAAACCAGGTTGAAGCAATATAAGCCCTGTCTTACCCTCCCTCCTTTCTTACTACTGTCCATTAAAGGGATAGGTCATCAATATAAATTGCTGCACAATCCCTTTAAAGAGGACCTTTCATGGGTTCAGACATTATAAAATAAGTAGCAGGTTATGTAGGGCATAAAGCAGGGATCTAATAGCGCTTACTATTTTTCCTGGGCGCCGCTCCGTTCGCCCGCTTTGCCCCTGTTAAATTCTCCCGTAACAATGCTATTCATTAGCATACTGAGCAAGGAGGAGGAGACGCCGGGGTCTCTCAATGGGCGTCTCCTTCTCCCTGGCTGTAGTGCTGTCCAATCACAGCGGAGAGCGTCACAGGGAGAAGGAGTGTTTTTTTTTTCTCCCTGGCTGTGACGCTCTGTGCTGTGATTGGACAGCACTACAGCCAGGGAGAAGGAGACGCCCATTGAGAAACCCCGGCGTCTCCTCCTCCTTGCTCAGTATGCTAATGAATAGCATCGGTACGGGAGAATTTAACAGGGGCAAAGCGGGCAAACGGAGCGGCGCCCAGGAAAAATAGTAAGCGCTATTAGATCCCTGCTTTATGCCCTACATAACCTGCTACTTATTTTAAAATCTCTGGACCCATGAAAGGTCCTCTTTATCTTAATAGATGCATGAAGATCTCAGACAATAAGGAAATAAAAATCACAAATTATTATTTCTCCACTAGATGGCGATAAAGAATATGGAAAAAAGACCATAAGGGTCAAGTCATATGGAGAACTGAACCAAGGGTTAAAAGACAGCGGCTTCAACCTCAGGCCCTGCGGCCTCTTCAGACAGCTGATGGGTGGGGGTGCCAGGTGTCAGACTCCATCAAGCTCCTATTGATGAGCTATCCTGAGGATAGATCATAGTATATACAGGTGAAACTCAAAAAATTTGAATATCGTGCAAAGGTCCATTTATTTCAGTAATGCAAATTATAAGGAATTGCATTAATGCAGCTTAAAGGGTTTCTACCACTTGGATTTCACATAATTTTTTCGTCATCGGCGCAGGCGCAGTGGAGATGTCTGAGAAGGGAAGCGGTCGGACATTCACTGCGCATGCGCCGAATACAGCCGCGCACGGCGCATGCGCGTAAAGTCGTCCGTTTGATGCATTCCGAAGCAGATGGGCGGGCTGGAGGGAGGCGCTGAGCGGCGGCATCTTGAGAAGGTAGACCGATCCTCTAGGTGCTAATGACGCCCCCATAGCATCTAGAGGGTCATTAGCATATTAATAAAAGTTCTTTTTTTAGGTAAACGGCTGCCCCAAAAGCTATTATAGCAGGATAGTTTGGCAGAGCAGACACTAGCGGAGCGCTAGTGTCTGACACCTAATTATGTGAAATCCAAGTGGTAGAAACCCTTTAAAATTCGAATTTTGTGAAAAGGTTCAATATTCTAGGCTCAAAGTGTCACCCTCTAGTCAGCTAATTAATCCATACTCCCCTGAGCAAAGGGTGCCTCAAAATTGAGACTTTGGGGTTTCATAAGCTGTAAGCCATAATCATCCAAATTATAACAAATAAAGGCTTGAAATATCTCGCTTTGCATGTAATGAGTCTCTCATATATTAGTTTCACCTTTTAAGTTGCATTACTGAAATAAATGAGCTTTGCACGATATTCAAATTTTTCGAATTTCAACTGTAAATTCCGGAGAACCCCTTTAACTCTGTCTTGTGCCATTCCTCTGTTATTCCTAATGGAAATACACGAATAACCAGGTGTCATCATTCTCCTTGTCAATAGGATGTGTCCCTGCAGAGTCTAACATTGTTAGCACTAGTTTAGCAATGGCAGACTGCTGACAAAGGAACTGGTATCACCCAATTGTATATTTATTTGAATTCCAGCAGGAATAATAGAGGGACCGCTTAACACAGAGTTCTAAGAAAAGATGCCCCAGAATTGTTATATCGCTAAGATATAACAGACGTGTCATGAGAGGCGACCAACGGTAACCATGTGGAAAAGAACAAATCTTACCTGCCAGGTGGGGAGTACTTTCTCTATGTCATGGAGGTTGATCTCATCTCCTCCATCTTCACATTTTCCTTTACCAAACCTGAAGAAAGAAAGGATGAATCAGTCCTATAGAGACTGTGTGACAGGAGGAACTAAGGGACCCTTGGGTGTAGTGATCCTCGGCCTTCACCACCACTATGGACCCAGGCAAAATATAGCCAACATATACTTCAGTCTGTATAGTGTCAGCCATGTGCTACAAGGGCCCAAGAGACCGATCCTGGCAATCTGTCAAGTCTCAAGATTGCCAGGACGGTCTGCCGAGCTTGTGGTGGGCCTGTGCATACACACAGCAGTCAGAACACACAGATCTGCAGTGAAAAGCATGAGACTACCTTAGACCCCAACAGAGAATGCATCCAACCTGGAGTCACAGATCATGGTCGGCACTGCACTCACCCTTCTCTGTCTATCTGAGGAAGGGGATGCTTCGGGGGGTTACGGAGCTTCCGGTGAAACTGGGTGAAGTCCAATTTCTCTGGTTGCAAGTCCCATGTTGCCCCGCTAAAAGAAAAAAAATGGAAAAAGTCATATATAACACCAAACAAAAACACCAGTAAACATGGTCATCATTAAAGGGGTTTTCCAGGAGTTTAAAACTTATGACCCATCCTCAGGTCACCAGTATCTTATCAGGGGCACATCCACGATCAGCTGTTTGAAGAGGCAGGTGAGCGCCGTCTTCCTGACCTAGGCCAAGGACGTCACGCTCATCGGTCACATTGCGCAGGTGCAGCTCAGTCATATTCAAGTGGATGGGCCTGGGCTTTCTTATTATTGCATTGTACTTATTTTGAGCTATAATCATTTTTTCAGTTGGTCTTTATTACAAATACGGAGTCCTTTTTTGTGTACAGAGCTGAGATGCTCTACAAGCTGCCTGTGGATTTTTTTAGTCTTTTCCGTCATCTGGGGAGCTGACAGGCTCCTTATCTCTGACATTATTAATACTCGTTATAGCTCAATCCGTACCTTACTAATAAGGATGTGGCCCTAAATAAGTGTTTATGACCTGTTAGTAATTTAGGGATAAGGGTTATTAGATGACCGGCAAAAAAGTGAAAGTACCACTCACACAGCTAGAAAAACAGTTAACCCTTTGTGACTGAACAACTCAATATTTTTAATAAAGGCCAAATGAAAATATGATTTTTAGCCAAAAATGAGTACAGTACAATAATAAACAAAAATTGCCTCCAAAAAGGTGTACATAGCCTTTAAATCTACATAAAAAAATAGCAATTTTATAAACCCTTTGCGTCCCTGTTTTTGAACAGATTTTAGTTACGGTACTTAGTATCTTATCCTCTATTCACATCTACAGCAAATTTTAAAATTCTGCTGGCAGTCAATGGAAACAGATAGGGGTTTTGGCTCCACCGACTACTGCCAGACATGTGACCTAACACTGCTGTCAGGAGTCCAGAATTTAGCTTTAGGCATAAATGGAGAAGAAAAAGAAATTGAAAAACAGATTTCAATGTGGAAGGCTGGAAAGTGAGGTCAAATAGCGGAGCTTTCCTTTAAGCTGGTCATAGCCATGATGGTAGCTATTAACCCCTTTTGTCCTGTATCATACAAATACGTCATGGCGGCACTGCTGCAACGGTGTCATCCCTTGCAGGAGTCGTCTATATTATATACACCTGCTCGTATCCAGGGGTTATGACCACCCTACAATCCAGCAGCGGTGGCCGTGCTTGCACACCATAGGAAAAAGCTCTGACGGAGGTGCGCATAGGCACGCATGCACAGTATCTCTCATCCCAGCCATCTCATATCTGCGCTGCAGCGGTGGTCAGACACTGGTGTCTGCTGAGGGGTGTAGTTATAATCAGCAGCAAGTGAACAGTCAGTTTTTGAAGCTGATGTGTCGGAAGAAGATAAAAATTAGCAAGCATAAGGATTTCAGTGATCAAATTCTGATGTCTACATAACAGGGTCAGAGGTTAAAAGGTCCAAGGGAGAAGAACCGATGATGATCATGGGCTCTCAAAGCTCATTGATGTGTGTGGGGAGTGAAGGCTAGCCCCTTCACTCCCCAAACACCTTTGTATCATAGCCAGCAGTAATGTTCTCCAATATCAGACTAGACAGATATTGGAGAACAAACTGTAGACAACAATACTGCTGGCTATGATACAAAGGTGTATGGGACTGCGTAGCCGCAAACTGGTCAAGGGGCCCATACTAACCGCTGTCCACTGCAAAAAGTGCCTTTAATGGGCAAAAAAACTGGACCATGAAACAATGGAAGGTGCCAGCCTGGTCTGATGAATCACCATGTGGACAGCCAGGGGCACCTCTTACCCGGGGAAGAGATGGCATCAGAATGCACTGTGGGAAGAAGACAGGGGACAGCGAGATGTTCTGGGCAATGTTCTGCTGGGAAACCTTGGGTCCTGGCATCATGAGGATGTGACACATAGCACCTACCTAACCACTGTATCGATAAGTACCCCCTTCATGGCTGTGATATTCCCTAAGGACAATGTTCTCCTTCAGCAGAATATTGTTCAGGAATGGTCTGATGAACATGTTAAACAGATCAAGTTGTTGACTTGGTTCCAAATTTTCCATAAGTCAATCCAATCGTCATTAAGTGTGACGTGAGGGAAAAACAAGTCCGATCCATGGAGGTCGCCCATCACAACTTACAGGATCTGCTGCAGACGTCTTGGTGCCAGACACCACAGGACACCTTCAGACGTCTTGTGGAGTCATTGCCTTGACGGATCAGGGCCGGTTTGGCAGCATGAGGGGGGACCTATGCAATAATCTATGTTTCTATGTAAGCTCCTTTATCATGGACCACCCCAGAAGTGAAATATTTGATGTGATGAGGGGGCAGCAGGAGGAACATGTCCCATTTATGGTCAGTGTACTCAATGTAAACCTGCCAAAAAAAAGCCTATGGTAAAGAAATACAAGGGAGCAGGTAAGCGACAAAGAAAACATCTGACCTTATGGAATCAAACGTGCTCGCTGCCCAAATATCTGTCCCCAGCATGTCAAACGCACCATCCTTGTTACCATTCTATAGAAGAAGAAAAAATATATTATTTATTATAAAGAATATATAGAATTACAAGAATGAAGCAGAAGTAAGACAGCATAGTTGCCTCTGCACATAGAAGGGTTATAATAAACTGCACAAAAAAACAGACAAGTATAGAATCAGGTCAGATGATGAGGATTACACACACCAAGCAGTGGTACTGCGCTGTAATACTCTTTTCAGAAATCTTCTTGTAATTCTGCCTTGCTGACACTAGGTGGAGCTCTGCCCCTGCGTATAACAGCACATCTGGCATTAGATGCACTGTTTGGCCCATGTCCGGAGGGTGGAAAGTTTATTACATGGCAGAGTAATGGCCGTTCACGCTGCTCACCAACGGCTTGGGCTCCAAATTACAACATTAATTAACAGTGACTTTAATGTCCCATTGATCCATAAACCACTTCTAGATCAGCACACAGAAAGATCATTCCCCTAACGAGCACAGTTCAAGCCAACTCTCTCCTATCCTGTTACCACAGAGGGTGAGGATCAGGCTAATATGCAACGAATTATAATATTTGACTAAAGTGCTAGCCAAAATTACTGAGCAAGTAGTGATGCAGTGTAAAGCGTGGAGGATGGGCAGAGCAGCAGATAGAAGGTGGATTTGTGATTACATCAGACACTCATCAGATAATGGCGCTAAACTGTCGCCAATGATCGTAGCTGTGCCCTTATACAGCAGAGCTAAAAATCAGTTAAACAGCCAACAATAAAGTCAGGAGATGGCAAAAACAGGTAACAATTACACCCAAGGTCGAGACTGGCACTTCTACTAAATACATATAAATGCTCAGCCCCAGTGGAGAGAGAGACTTTCTGTTGTGCTCAAGGTTCAATAAGCCACCAGTACTGAAATACCAAGAAAAAGGTAATATTATCTCATTAATATCATAGGAAAAAATCGTGTTACATTTATGGGCGCAAGCCTCACCCCACATAACTGCTGCCAATTCCCATGGCTGTCCTTATAAATAATATACTAAATATGATATCACAAAGAGACATTTCTTAATATCAGAGGAGAAACTCCAGACCTTAGATTGTGAGCCTCATTGGGGACAGTTGGACGCTAAAGTCTGTAAAGCGCTGCGGAATATAGTAGTGCTATATCAGTGCATATAAATAAATAAAATAAAATTTGGAACAGCAATGGGGTCAAACCTCACCCCACAAAAAACTGCTGGAAAATTCCTAAGGCTGTGAATATACTGATAACACATTAATATATAAAATGTTATAGTAATAATAAAATATCAAAAAGGGACATTTCTTCATTAATAGCATAGGAGAAACCCTAGAAGTTGGAACAGTAATGGGGTCAAACCTCACCCCACATTACTGCTGCCAATTACCATGGCTGTCCTTATAAATAATATACTAAATATGATATCACAAAGAGTAATTTCTTATAATATATATATATATATATATATATATATATATATACACACACACACATACAGTACAGACCAAAAGTTTGGACACACCTTCTCATTCAAAGAGTTTTCTTTATTTTCATGACTATGAAAATTGTAGATTCACACTGAAGGCATCAAAACTATGAATTAACACATGTGGAATTATATACATAACAAAAAAGTGTGAAACAACTGAAAATATGTCATATTCTATGTTCTTCAAAGTAGCCACCTTTTGCTTTGATTACTGCTTTGCACACTCTTGGCATTCTCTTGATGAGCTTCAAGAGGTAGTCACCTGAAATGGTTTTCACTTCACAGGTGTGCCCTGTCAGGTTTAATAAGTGGGATTTGTTGTCTTATAAATGGGGTTGGGACCATCAGTTGCGTTGTGGAGAAGTCAGGTGGATACACAGCTGATAGTCCTACTGAATAGACTGTTAGAATTTGTATTATGGCAAGAAAAAAGCAGCTAAGTAAAGAAAAACGAGTGGCCATCATTACTTTAAGAAATGAAGGTCAGTCAGTCCTGAAAAATTGGGAAAACTTTGAAAGTGTCCCCAAGTGCAGTCACAAAAACCATCAAGCGCTACAAAGAAACTGGCTCACATGCGGACCGCCCCAGGAAAGGAAGACCAAGAGTCACCTCTGCTGCGGAGGATAAGTTCATCCGAGTCACCAGCCTCAGAAATCGCAGGTTAACAGCAGCTCAGATTAGAGACCAGGTCAATGCCACACAGAGTTCTAGCAGCAGACACATCTCTAGAACAACTGTTAAGAGGAGACTGTGTGAATCAGGCCTTCATGGTAGAATATCTGCTAGGAAACCACTGCTAAGGACAGGCAACAAGCAGAAGAGACTTGTTTGGGCTAAAGAACACAAGGAATGGACATTAGACCAGTGGAAATCTGTGCTTTGGTCTGATGAGTCCAAATTTTAGATCTTTGGTTCCAACCACCTTTGTGCGACGCAGAAAAGGTGAACGGATGGACTCTACATGCCTGGTTCCCACCGTGAAGCATAGAGGAGGAGGTGTGATGGTGTGGGGGTGCTTTGCTGGTGACACTGTTGGGGATTTATTCAAAATTGAAGGCATTCTGAACCAGCATGGCTACCACAGCATCTTGCAGCGGCATGCTATTCCATACGGTTTGCGTTTAGTTGGACCATCATTTATTTTTGAACAGGACAATGACCCCAAACACACCTCCAGGCTGTGTAAGGGCTATTTGACCATGAAGGAGAGTGATGGGGTGCTGCGCCAGATGACCTGGCCTCCACAGTCACCGGACCTGAACCCAATCGAGATGGTTTGGGGTGAGCTGGACCGCAGAGTGAAGGCAAAAGGGCCAACAAGTGCTAAGCATCTCTGGGAACTCCTTCAAGACTGTTGGAAGACCATTTCAGGTGACTACCTCTTGAAGCTCATCAAGAGAATGCCAAGAGTGTGCAAAGCAGTAAGCAAAGCAAAAGGTGGCTACTTTGAAGAACCTAGAATATGACATATTTACAGTTGTTTCACACTTTTTTGTTATGTATATAATTCCACGTGTGTTAATTCATAGTTTTGATGCCTTCAGTGTGAATCTACAATTTTCATAGTCATGAAAATAAAGAAAACTCTTTGAATGAGAAGGTGTGTGCAAACTTTTGGTCTGTACTATATATATCTCTATCTCTGAGGAGAAACTCCAGAATTTGGATCAGTAATGGGGTCAAACCTCACCCCACATTACTGCTGCTAGTGCTCACAGCTGCCAATATCCTGATATGTGATTAATATTGAAATAACAATGTACTCAGTAAAGGGGTAGTCCGGGTGTTTAAAAAATGTCAATAAAAAACTGAATCGCACAGTGCTCACCTGTTACATCCCTGTTGTCCCAGCACAGAAGGACTGATTGTCCCTGCTGCTCCTTATTTTCCTTTAGAGACTGCTACAGCCAATCACTGGCCTCGGTGGGCATGCTGGCATGTACTGTATGTCTCTACTATCTATCAGTGGCTGCAGCAGTCATGTGGATTTAAGTCACTACTGCAGGAAAATTATGAACGACAGAGACAAATGATTCTTCCATGCTGTAACAGCAGGGAATTTAACAGCTGAGTAATTGCTATATATATATATTTTTTTTTTTACTTTGCAATATTTCCTGCTTTATTTCGTAAACTCCCAGACTATCCCTTTAAAAGCTATGTACAGCTTTGGAGGCATTTTTTATGATTACATTATACTCATTTTCAATTGGCCTTTTTAAAAAAACAATATTGAGCCGTTCTGTCACAAAGGGTTAACTGTTTTTCTAACTTTTTAACTGGTACTTTAACTTTGTGCCCGGTCATCTAATAACCTTTATCTCTAAACTACTAAGAGGTCATAAACACTTATTTAGGCCACATTTTTATCAGTAAGATAAGAACTGAGCTATAATGAGTATTTATAATGTCAGAGAGCAGAGAGAAGGAGCCCGTCAACTCGCCAACTGACGGAAAAGAGAGAAAATACAGAGGATGCTACTAGAGCATCTCAGCTCTGTATAGAAAAAAAAAAGGCTCCATATTTTTAATAAAGACCAATTAAAAAAAAAATTATAGCTCAAAATGAGTACAATGCATGAATAAAAAAAAATAAGTGCCCCCAAAAGGTGTATATAGCCTTTAATACAGTATTACTCTTCTCCCTAAAGGACTGCTGCCAGTGCTCTGAGCTGTCAGTCTCACCAACACTTATGCAGAGGTCACTTTAAAAGGTCCCCATACATACTTGCTAAATACTGGTCTAAGGCGACTTTCGTCATGGATCCACAAAAACGCTTCCGTTACAATATTACAACCACATGCCTCAGTCATGAACAGATCCGATTGTATTACGTCCTCTATAGCCATGACGGATCCGTTATGAACACCATTAAAAGCCAATGGGGGACGGATCAGTTTTCTACTGTGTAAAAACGCTGCTTGCGGCGTTATTCTGTCCGCGATAGGGACGCAACCAAACGCAACGGAATGCATTTCCGTTTCGTTCAGTTCAGTTTTGTCCCTATTGACAATGAATGGGGACAAAACTGAAGTGTTTTCTTCCACTATTTGGATCCTATGACGGATCTCAATAGCGGAATTGAAAAAGCTAATGTGAAAGTAGCCTAAGCGACTATTTTGGTAGGAGGTGGGAAAAGGATTATCAAGTTGGATTGCAACAAGCTGGATCCTTTGCCCCTGGGGGAGAGAAGTCGAAGCCAGTGTACAAACTCCAAGCAGATCAGACATGAACTGAAGGTGCTACTGACCACCAGCCCACCGAGCCCACCCTGAAGTGTTGGCGCATTATTAGAATAACCCAAATTAAAGGGGTATTCCAGGATAGGGGATAACTAACAGATTGCTGGGGGTCCTTCCGCTGGGACCCCCACCGATCACGAGAATGGGGGCCCCATACCCCCCCCAGAAGTCAAATAAATGGAGCGGTTGCATGCATTTCAGGGGAGCAGCAGGGGACATGGGCCCCCATTCTTGTGATCAGTGGGGGTCCCAGCGGTAGAACCCCCCCCCCAATCTGATAGTTATCCCCTACCCTGTGGATAGGGGATTACTTTTACCTACTGGAATACCCCTTCAAATTACCCAAAGAAGCGTCAGTAAGGCCCCTTGCAGACGAGCTTGTGTCACGCTGCGAGTCGGCAGCTCAGCTCCCGGCCTGACCTCCCAGCACTGACGGGGGTCACAAAGCATTATATTGAATTATGATGCTATGTAAGCCTTACAGTTCGGGAAAGTATTAGATGACACTAACAGAATTATGTCAGTGACATCTAATACAGTCCCGAACTGTAAGGGTTACATAGCATCATAAATCAATATAATGCTATGTGACCCCGGTCAGCGCTGGGAGGTCAGGCCGGGAGCTGCGCTGCAAACTTGCAGAGTGACAAACGCTTGTCTGTAAGGGGCCTAAAACGGCTAAAATACAGGGAAAATGAAAACGAATTTCTTACATTTGCTTCAATTAAGCGGAATAATCCTTTACTGCTCCCTAGGTATCGCTACATGAATATTCCTCCACAGAACAAGGTCTTGAGGTTTTCTCTACAGCCGGTGAGGGAGCGGTAATCTCATACTCGGAGATTTAGTCACAATGCTGATATTTAATTATTATGTAATTACTGGGAAGAATAGAGGCTGGCGGAGCGACGGTCGGTCATACACCTTGCAGTCAGCTGAGAGCCATACCTCCGACCTCTCCCTGTGCATATGCACGCGCAGCTGGGAAGAAAGGCTGGAGATCCCCCATACACACAAGTCCATTGGCCAATCCCATTAAAATGGGGTCTGACAACTTTTATCTCAGGCGTATGAAGAGGTTAAGGCCTCATGCACACAACCATATCCGTTTTGCGGCCCGCAATTTGTAGGTCCACAAGATATGAATACAGTCCATGGGCATTTTTTTTTTGCAGTTTTGCATTTTGCGGACATATTTAATTTTTTTTGCGGATTCGGAAAGCATATGGATAATGCGGGAACTTTCTGCATCCATATGTCCGTTCCGCAAAAACATAGAACATATCTTATATTTGCCCGCAAATAGTGGAACACAGACACGCTGAAGTCAATGGGGCTGCAAAAAAATGCAGATGCGATACAGACAGTATCGGTATTTTGCAGACTGCAAAATACACACAGCCGTGTGCATGAGGCCTAAGTCCGAGGGTACATGTTTATTAGGGACTTGGTAGGAATAGCTTTCGGGAGAACAAACTTTTGACCAACATACATCTTCGCTATATGGGGACCCTTGAAGGGACTGTCCGTGTATTTACTAACTGATGACCTATCCTAAGGATAGATCATCAGTATCTGATCGGTGGGGGTCTGACTCCCGACACCCCCACTGATCAGCTGCTTGAAGCGACCACGGCACTCCGGTGAGCTGCAGTCTCTTCCTAGGCCAGGGAAGTCACGTTCATCTGTCACATGGCCTATGTGCAGCTCAGTCCCATTCAAGGGAATTGCCTGCAATACCGAGCACAGCCACTATGCAATGTACGGCGCTGTGCTTGGTAAGCTGGGAGAAGGCCGCAGCACTCCCTGGAGCCCAGCAGCCTTTGAGACAGCTGCTCATTAGGGGTGTCGGGAGTCGGACCCTCATCGATCACACATTGATAACCTATCCTGACAAAAGGTCATCTGTATTAAACACTCAGACAATCCTTTTAATAACTGTCACAAGCTGAAGGTTTGCTACAATTGAATCCAGTTTAGACAACGTCTGTGAGCAAAGATTAATGGCAGAGCAGGTGCCCTGACAGTTCTGCTACAATGTATCAGTAAAATGTATCGTTCTGGGGTCCCAACTGTTCAGTGCAGAGATTGGACACCAGTGGCAGCAAATCTCCAGCTGTATGAAGTAGTAGGTCTGTACATGCTGAATGTAAATAAGAATGCTCCCTTTCACCGACAGCAAGCAGCGGTCTTGAAAATGGTGACGGATTGAAACACAAAGTATATTAGAAAACCGCCAAACTGTTCATCTGTTCATCATACAATGTATTCACATGATGTGGGTATGTTATGTCACCACCTCTTAATAGGAGGGGGGGGGGGGGTCCTTGACCTTTGACTCCACCTGGGTACATGTTTGCAATGAAAGGCTTCACATCTCATCATCTATTTGTAAGCAAATAACAAGGCAAGGTGCACAACGGGGCACAATGCAGACATTAGCCTTGACCTGACTACAGTACTTACACTCCTGCTCCAGGAGATGAGGCCGCAGATGAAACACAATGGACCCAGCCCCGTATCTGAGACATCCCTACAGAACCTCATACACATGGAAGTCTACTGCCAGCTTGTTTATTGTGTCTCCATATTAACATGTTGCCTTCTAATGATACCCTTTAAGGCCTTTTATTTTACATGGGATAATGATCGGGAACAAAAAAAAAAAATAAAAAAAAATAAAAGCTCGTTCCCAGTCACTGCCCCATGTGAAAAAGGCACTGTTCACCCGACAAATGAGCAAACGCAAATCTGTCGGAAGATCGCACCTTCCACGAGACACCAAAAATCCTCGTTTGTAGGCAGCACATCGCGCTGTGTAATCAGACTTGATGCTAACAATATGCAAAGTGAATGGGGAGCGAATGATCACAGTAACGATCATTCATTTCCCATTTAATTTGCACCACCATGTAAAAAACAAGCACCAATCGACTTGTACCATGGACACGCCTTTAGGACTGAAACGGCATAGTGCGGATCCGTCTAGAAACGCTAGTGTGAAAGTAGCCTAACCCTCCGAATGGAAGCCAAAGGAACACTCTTGGCTTCTGTCAGTATAATGGGGGCCTATGGGTCCATTTTACATATGTGCAAGGAGCTTTACCAATGCGTATGTTAAATGTACACTGAGAAGTCCATTATAAGCTACCGCATAGAGGGCTATATACACATTTACATCTAAGAGAACTTACTCCACTGACCAGTGATGGGCTGCAGAGGTGACACGACATTGCCGGGTGAACACAAACAGACAGCAGAGACAGAAACCGTCAGCTGTCGGTAAAAAATGTCATGGGGGGGATGGAGAACCCCTTTAAGTTCCTTGTTGCTCTTGCCTGGAAGGGATTTAACAGGACTGATCCATAAGCCCTCCTGACAACGGTTTTCACCGAAAATGAACAATTCTGTAGTATCTTTTCTTAGAACGCTGCATTGCGTCATTCCTCTGTTATAGCTCCAGGAAATCTAGGAATACAATGACAACTGGGTGCTAACCGTTCTCTTGCCATGAAATGTGTCCCTACACAGCCTGGCACAATCATTGCTGATCACATTCTGTAGTCTATTGATTCATACATTTTCAGGAGGAATAAAAGTGCAATAACACAATGCAGATTTCTAAGGAATGATGCAAAATTAAACTTTTCTCTTTCTTTTATTATTAATGTGAAAAAAGCTAAAGGTCGTTTCAAGTGGTGGGAGGATTGGGACAATTATCACGGCCAAACATCCGAACGAACGCTCGCTGCCGATAGCAGTCCCATGTAAAGGTGCCACCGAGTGAAAAATCTAATCTTTCAAGGCGCACGTAAAATCCATATTCCTCGGCAGCACATTGCCCTGTGCACACAGGGATGTGCTACTGACAAAGAAGGAAAATACATGGGGACGAATGATCACAGTAACGATCATTCATCCCCCCCATACAGCAGCGATGTTTGCTGCATGTAAATGCAGTTAATGAGAAGCAACGATCAAGAAGGAAGGTTCATAGGAATCACTGGCAGAGCTATCGGCCCGTGAAAAAGGCCCCTAAAGCTACAGTCACATTGGTGCTGTGGGTTCTGTTTATAAACCACCCCGCTCTTCTGGATCCGTCACCAGTGGACACCAGCCGCGTTCAGTGGAGCATCACGTGGATCCGGTCCCGCTGACGTCTCCACTGTGTCTGAAACATGCAACGTAGGCACGCCAATATAATGCATTATCCATGTTACCTGGCTGTGGTTGTTGGAAGGCGATTTCTTTTTCGGTGAAGTCCGATTTACGTCCAATTGTTCATTACATTCCACTGTCCACTGCAGAATACAAAAATAATGCAGGTCAGCGACATCGGAGGCGGTACACAAACTGCAGACAACACTGGTCCACACACTGCTGGAACAGACGTAAAGTAAAGAAAAAAAGCAACTTTGCTTCTTTACGTCTCAATTAAAAATCTCCTGCCGTTTTTTGCACACAGCTCCTAGGCAAACCTATGTGCCTCCAAAAATACAGGCAACAAACAGACCATGTGCTTAGATCCCGCAGGTTACTCCACTCGCTCTTCTAGTGTCTGTAGGTTGCCAAGAAGACTGGAGTAACACAGGACTGAAGGATCAGACTACACAGGCTGTTTGTAGTCTGTAACCATGGAGACACAAACAAATCTGAGATTGTGTTCCTCCTTTTTTCTTTAAGAGGCATTAGAACGATATAAAAAAATATTGCACATACCCTCTAAAAACCACCATGATTAGCATAGAAATAAGAACTGTGCTATTCTCCGAGGGGACGTCCGTTCATGGACCGGTATACGTCCGTTGGAACAATATACCAGTTTATGGTAGACGGGGGAGGATGAGACCTTCTTCTGAGCTGGGTGTTGTCAGCTGTTTTCTTGAAGGACTAAGCATTATCTCTTCTACTTACAGGGCAAGAAGCGGTCATTAAAGGTTTTACAGGAGTGTGAAGTCATCATTTACAACCAGCGAGGTGAACACACAGGAGGAAGCCAAGTCCCACCACTTCTGCTGGGCGGAACGATAATGGGGAGAACCCCGGCCTGCACATCCTAACGGTCAACCTGGCTGCAGATAACATGATCGAGGCTCAGAGGATAATGCTGTCTATAGGGAGCTATCAATATCTTCTTACAAATCACTCCCATGGCCGTTAGTACAGAGGAGGGGGAGATCGGGAGATGTCCCGGTGTAAAGGGGCGGTAAACCTAAATCGTGCCGCTGATAAGAGTGCTATAAGAGGAGCTAATGATATCAGTAACCTCTACAGGTTCTCACAATTGGATATAATTATTGGGCAGGGTTTTCCCAGCCTTCTTACAGTCATCCCAGCCTCTCAGTAGCCAAAAATCAATGATAACAGGGAAAAAAAGATTGTATTAAAGGGAGTTTATCAGCAGTTTTGACCATGCAAAACTGCTGGCTGCACTGGGTAGGGTTTGGGAAGAGCAGTACAAACATACCTTTTATTATCAGGAGCAGTGTGAATAGGAAGTTTTATACAGCCAGGTTCTGCTCCTGCAAGTGCACCTCCCATTGAAGCTCCACTCCAGGGCACTTGAAGGAGCAGAATCTGGCAGAGTAAAACTTAAAGGGGTTCTGGACCTTCTGGATAGATCATCAGCGAAGGTCCGACACCCGGGAAACCTGCCGATCAGCTGTTTGAGAAGACAGCTGCGCTCAAAGTAGCGCCTCGGCCTTCTTGCTGTTTACCGCAGACCCAGTGATATCCCGACTATTAAGCCTTCTCAAACAGGTGATGGCTTCTTAAAAGGCGGTGAGTGCAGGCTAATTTGTCCCTATCCAATGGCAGTGTTCTCTAGTGTACGGTATACAGGGTGCATTCACCTATGGGAAAGTGCCTGAGCAGAAGGTTCCTAGCTTGTATAGTCCTGCCTAGGTGTGCTATCACAACCCGTTTACCGTATTGCAAGACCTCTGCAAGTCCTAACCTCGGCTTGCCCACTGACCATGCTTCTGCCTGTCTCTTTGGTTACAGGCACCAGTGTCTCTTGACCAATCTGGGTCAGCAGCCTCTGAATGGAGACTACTCCTAGAGATGGCGGCCAGGTGGCTCATGCAGCAAAGTACAGATCCAGGAATGGGGGTGAATGGGCGATTACCAGCAGACCACCATAACAACATCTTCAGGAGTAGCCCTCACATCCATTCAGTTGTCTGACTGGCTCCATGATCTCACCTGGGAAATATTAGATGGGGTTTTTTCGCTTTCTCCGTCACCTTCGGTCTTGTCCGTCAGCAGCCCCTGAACCTGATACTCCAGGACGTAACTATCAATAAATCTTTCTAATTCTTCAATCTCTTGGGAACGACTACTGCCTGCTTCTGAGGAGGCCGAGGCCACGGACGAGTTCTCCATCACTTCTGCACGCTAAAGAAAACAGAAGATAGTACAAGTGAGAGGGAACTACTTCACTTTTTTACTTGGACTAGTTTGGAAACATTTTCTTGGAAAAAGCTCAGAGATTTCTGAAGAAAGGTGTGATAAGATAATTTGGCAAAAACTAGGGCAAATTATAGCAAAAATAACTTTCTGTGACTACTTCAGCAAATGCTGCCATGTGTATTCGAATAGTGGTCACTCAGACAGTACCTGAAGTGTTTGCTGGGCAACCCCAAGTAGCATGACTTGAAAAAATCCTGGGCCCTTTTTGTTGCAAGAAGAGATATAAACATAGGGGGGTATGAGATACTAAAGCAGGTCATACACAGGAGATGAATGTTGGCCATAGCTGCTGATTTTGGTGGGTCTGGCCAACAATCTAATCTGTAAGGTGGTGTCCCCACTCTACCATGACGCCAGATATCAAGGAAAAGAAGGGGTTAAAGGAGGTAGACTGCTGTCTATCTGACCTTTGGCAGCAGCTTGCTCTCCTCTCCCTATTCAGAACACATGCTGAGCCAAGCCCAGCTTACATGTGTATGAGCGGAAATTGGACAATTACTATCTACACTGTATGGACAGCTAAAGGGCTCCCTGAGTTTAATAATAAATGTTCACATGCCACTAAACGCCATAAAATATCATCATAAACCCACCCACCATAAGCGCCGCAGCTCTGGTCCTTCTTCAGTGTACATATAGGTGGCTGTAGCAGTGACCACCGAGGACAGTGACTGGTTACAGTAATCATGAGCCGTCTACCTGAACGTCGCTAATGCAGCGATGTATACAAACACCAGAGGCAGGATCAGAGCCGTGGTGCTGAGAACGGAGGGGGAGAAACAGCAGAGTATGGGTTGATGTTTATTTTATGGGATTTAGAGGCATGGGGCAAGTTCGTATTAACGTGGAAAATATGCAGTTACTAAAGCAGAGGTCAGCAACCTCGCACTCCAGCTGTTCTGAAACTACAACTCCTAGAATCCTCCTTTCACTTCTATGGGCGTTACAAGATCAGCCAAGTAAGTGTGCATGCTGGGAGTTGTAGTTTCACAGCAGCTGGAGAGCCAAAAGTTGCTGATCCCTGTACTAGAGTAAGGTAAGGCATCACACTGTTGAAATCTACATGCAGTAAGTATTGCTCTGCAGCAACAGATTGGACTGGTTAGTGTGAACTGGTGGAGCATATAATAAGATAAATATCATTTATATAAATAAATATAAATAAAATATAGGTCCACCACTGACCATGTAATTCCAGCCCTGAAGCGTGTAGAATAGAGAGTGCAGCTCTGGAGTATAATACAGGATGTAACTCAGGATCAGTACAGGATAAGTAATGTAATGTATGTACACAGTGACTCCACCAGCAGAATAGTGAGTGCAGCTCTGGAGTATAGGGGCTTGGTCACACGAACATGCCGTATTTTGCGATCGGCAAATTGCAGATCCGCAAAACACGGATGCCGTCTGTGTGCCTTTCACAATTTGCGGAACGGATGGACCTTTATAGAAATGCCTATTCTTGTCCGCTAAATGGACAAGAATAGGACATTACTCATAATTTTTGCGGGGCCACGGAACAGAGCAACGGATGCGGACAGCACTCCATGTGCTGTCCGCATTTTTGGAGCCCCATTGAAGTGAATGGGTCCGCACCCGAGCCACAAAAAATGCGGCTCGGATGCAGAACCAAACCACGGTCGTGTGAATGAGCCTTAATACAGGATGTAGCTCAGGATCAGTACAGGATAAGTAATGTAATGTATGTACACAGTGACTCCACCGGCAGAATAGTGAGTGCAGCTCTGGAGTATAATACAGGATGTAACTCAGGATCAGTACAGGATAAGTAATGTATGTACACAGTGACTGCACCAGCAGAATAGTGAGTGCAGCTCTGGAGTATAATACAGGATGTAGCTCAGGATCAGTACAGGATAAGTAATGTAATGTATGTACACAGTGACTGCACCAGCAGAATAGTGATCACAGCTCTGGAGTATAATACAGGATGTAACTTAGAATCATTACAGGATAAGTATGTACACAGTGACTCCACCTGCAGAGTAGTGAGTGCAGCTCTGGAGTATAATGTTGGGTGTAAACTCACAATCAGTACAGGATAAGGCTACATTCACATCTCAGGGAGATAAATCCAGTAGTCTGTTGCGGCAGAGGTAGAGAATACCGAAGTCAACATACCTGGCATAGCCATACAAGGCCGGATCCCCATTCACTGGCAGGTTTCCCTTATAAATGCCAGCTTTCAGCCATAGAAATACCACTAAATGCAGCAGTATTTGTCAGGCCAAAAACCGGCATTTATGCTGAAACCCACCAGATCTCATTATAGTGAATAGGGATTCGTATGTTCCCAGCTATGCCGGATACGGTAACTCCGGCAGTCTGTTCCTCAAAGACTGAAATTATGAGACCAATGCAATAAAATAGATAAAACACAAAGGAATATTTTTTTAGTTTACAGGGAGCTTTAATACGTTGTAAAAGACTGGGGAATAGAAAACTAGCGTTCACAGTGCAACCCCCTCTCCATTTTTTACAGCTAGTAAAGAAGAGGCCATAACTGGAATGCCTTTCTTCTAGTCTTAGAATGACATGTATAAAGTATGTACGCAGTTACGGCATGCCATAGTGTCAGTCCGACAGGTAAGTAACACCACGTGTGCTGCCTGCACTCCGCTCTGCAGTCCGGTCCTCAAGAAGAACGCAATGCAAATAACTAGAATGATATATTTGTGTGAATGTGAGATTGTACTCAATGAGAGCAAAAAAAATCCTACACCAAGAAGAAGTTGGACTGGGATGAAACTTTCTCTGTGTGATGTAATGATGATAGATGCAAGTGATCACGATATTAAAGCAAAAGGAGAAGATTATTGGGAAAAAGATGTCCCAGCTGGGTCTGTAGATTCTGCACATGGAGGCATACAGGTTCCTGGTATACTGCGGCACATTTGCTCACAGATGTTACGGCTGGACCTGTAGATCCTGTCCCAGCTGGTCCCATAAATGCTGGGTTGGTGATAAATCTGGTGACCGGGCAGCCAAGGAAGTGTAATCTGGAGGAGACGTTCCTGGGAAACCCTTGCTGTGTGCGGGCGAGCATTATCCTGCTGATAAATCCAGTTGGAAGCCCTGCCATGAGGAGCACACGTGGTGGCAGGATGTCCTGCACATATCGCTGAGCTGTTAGTGTCCCTCCTATCACTACTAGGGGTGACCGACTGTCCTATGTGATGGCTCCCTGATCATCACACCAGCAGTGGGGGCAGTGTGTCGCTCCTGTAACAGCGACTGCTGTGCGCCGCTGTTCCCTGCTTACCGCCGCGGTCCCGGTCACTGTGTTCAGCTGTGATTTGCTGCCAGTGTTTTCTTTCAGCCCTGGCCACAGCATGCTTGCTGCTCGTTTCCTGCAGCATTTCCTTAAGGGCCGGCGTGCGTCACTTCCTGTGTTTTATGGGTAGGATCATGTGACCTCTCCAACCAATTCTATCCCTCCTGCACATATATAAGTGGCTCAACCCCCTTCCCAGATGCCTCAGTGTCAAGGTCCTTGTGTCCTGCTAAGGTTCCTGATATCCACTTGTGTTCCCATACTCTGCTACCTGATTTATCCCTGCCTGCTTACCTTGACTCTCCTGTTGCCGACCGGATTGCCTGACCTGACCTGTTGCCTGTCTGACTTCGTCTCTGCCTCATCCTTCGGTCCTGTACTGTTGCTCCTGGTTGCTGCTGACAACGCCTGCACCTCTGGTACCTTTCTCAGGTACCTCCTGGACCAGCTGCCTCGTGTGCCTATCCTCCTCAAGAGGTAGCCACCTGGTGTTACCCTCGGGAAAATCTATCCCCACCATCAGGGGTACTGTGAAGATCGAGGGGTTCACTTAGACAACACCCTTAGAGGAGGTAGGACACGTGGCACAGTGGGTTCACACCTGGTGGTTCGTGACAGCTCCACAGCAAAGGCAGGATTGAAGCGCTTACCACGAGGTCTCCATACTCCAACCTCACCATCGTCCGATCTCAAGCAGAACCTGGATTCATCAGTAAAGACAATATGGTTTTAGACTATAGCAGTCCAGGCTTCTCGTTTGTGACACCACTGCATATGAAGGTAATGGTGGCTGATTGTCAATGGCGGGGCACGTAATGGGGGCCAGGGTACCATATTTCCTTCTGATAAATGTCTAGAGATGCTCCAGGCAGACAGGGGTGTGTAAAGAAGGGGCCACCTGTGTCTGAATGGTGGACAACAAAACTGTGGGAGCTGCTCGTGCTTGTCGGTGGATCAAATGATCCTCTCTACTGGCGTCTGTCTGTTCACATGTGTGCGTGCCTTCACATAATCACTGCTCCCAACATCTAACAGCTAGGTCTGAACGCCCTAGGTGGTGGGACATTTGTTGAAACAACCATCCCACTTCTCTCCGTCCAATGATGAAGTATGTCTTTGTGTGTTGTAGAGGCATGTCTATCAGTCACCAAGAGGTACACTACACAAGTGGCCTCTGAGAGCAGCGGGGGAAGCACTTTAATGCCCTCTTGTGGCAAGACCCAGTATTTAAATCAGACCACACCTGTAATCATTTACATATCTGCCTGCGACATAACTGCATGCTGAGTTTTGCAGTCATCCGACATTTATATCTGGGAGCTGTACGTTGTCAATGAGTGTATGTAATGGCACAGTGGTTAACACTGCCAGGACCTCAGGAGCTGTATTCCCATATACACTGATCTCAGTCTGTGCCTGTGGCTCTTCAGCTGTTGTGACACTACCACTCTCAGGATGCAGACACATCTATAGGCTGCAGACCACAAGATCCACGACCACCTCTCTTCTCTCACCAGGCACACTGCTGCTCCATTCACAGTCTGACAGAGGGAGCAGAGAGCGGCACTCAATGGATATGCCCTCAATGTCCGATAGGTGCACCTATCCTTAGAACGGAGCACGCAAAGAGCAGGAGGGTGAACCGCGTACGAGTGCCCACCCTCCATTCATTACTATGGAACTGCCAAAAAAGCGCCATAGAAGTGAATGGAGCAGTGGCCGCGCTTGCACAATGCCCTTCCCATTCATTTTAATGGGATTTTCGGCAGTCCCATAGAAATGAATGGAGGGTGGCCGCGCATGCACAGTGCGCCCTCCTGCACTTTACATGCTCCGTTCTAAGGATAGGTGCAGGTCCCAGAGGTGGGACCCGCACCTATTAGACATTGAGGGCATATCCTAGCGATATGCCCCTAATGTAAAAGATGGGACAACCCCTTTAAAACTAGATCAATAATAAAAAAATTAAAAAAGTGTTACTTTGTATCAGTTTCACAGATCTGAGCGCACGTTTAGTATAGGAGAGACAGTGCAAACTACAGGCATGTGAGCGGATTAGGTGGATTATCAATGGGCCGGCTAATCCCAACACAGCTCTCACCTTTATCCCAGACCGCGAGCGTGCATGTAATCAGCTGGCCAGCAGGCTCACTCCATACTGTGGGTCAGCAAGACGCCGCTCACCTTGCATATGACATACCTACAAAACACAACGTAACACAGATGAAGTACACAGACGTCATAGACACAGCTCATCATCATCATCATCACTTACAGGGAACCTCCACCTCTAATTAAATGGGTCGTCTCATAAAGACCCCCTCATCCATACGAGCGTCTCTCGTGGTGGTAGTGGACTCTGGCGGACCATTTATTACGAAAGACTTCTCCTGCAGCATGGCCGACGGTGGCATCCTTCTGCAAAATCATCTCCCCGCCAGGGGTGCAAGGAATGCTACCCGGAGGGATCAGCTCACGCAAGGCCACTATTCAGAATCAAATCGGCATGGGCCCTGGCTGGTTGTTTAGCTCTGGGGATCTGCCTGCATCCTGGGAGTAGTAGTTCACAATGTCTGAAGAGCCACCAGTTGGAATTGCACCACACTGGACAGGGCCGTCTTTACCAAAGGGCAAAAGGGGCAGCTGCCCCGGGCATCAAGCTGTCTGTGTACTTTAACGTTGTGATCTAGGACCTTAATGACAGTCACCATGTGACCAGTAACCTAGCAATTACTGGTCACATGGCTATGAGGTAATCACAGGTCCTAGCAGGAGTGTTGCAGAAGTTAACTGTGGAGCTTTTTTGTGTGAAGATTACATCAGAAAAAGGTGACAGGGGCTGTTATGTTAATATACTGTAAACTACTGTATAGTGGGGGGCTGTATATTGTGTGGGGCCTGTATACTGTGTGTGGGGCCTGTATACTGTGTGTGGGGCCTGTATACTGTGTGTGGGGCCTGTATACTGTGGAGTGCTATACTGCTCTACTGTATAGTGTGGGGGGCTGTATCGTGTATAGTTTGGGGTGCTGTATACAGTGAGGTGCTATACTGCTCTACTAAATACTGTGGGGTACTGTATAGTGTGGGGTGCTATACTGCATACTGTGTGGTGCTGTATACTATAGGGTGCTATACTGCATACTGTGGGGTGCTGGGGTACACTGTAACACTAGGGTGAGCCGAGCCCCGGTCTCCTTCCTGCAGAGCGGTGCCCACTTCCAGCCTGAGCCCAGCTGCCCAGAGCACTGATCCTGAGCCGCTGGAGTCTTCAGAACTGGAAGTATTTACAGTCATTCACTGGACTCTACAAGATGTGTGGATTTTTTGTGTGTGTGCGTTGTGGTGGAGGGCGCGATTGCCTGCTAAGGTGTGGGAAGGCGGGATCCAGGGGGCCCAAGTAAATTTTTGCCCAGAGTCCAATCAATATTAAAGACGGCCCTGACACTGGATGACTACTGCTCTCAACATGAAGAAGCATCACCGCCACATACTGACAGGAGGGATTAGGCGGCTTCATTAGCGGTAAAGCCAAGCTTTTTGTTAAGTGGACGTAGGGATTAGAATATTAAAGTGTGGAGAAAGCGTGTCCGCAGAGCGGGCGGCAGGATACATGGTCATAGGGAGAGGTGATTAATTTGGGTGTGCCGCTCCAGTGACACAGCAACCGGCCAGGAAACCAAGCACCCCGCAGCTTCTTCCTAACCAGAAGATCTGAGCCCCAAATACAGTGCAGATCCCCGAATGATGGGCAATGTATGCAGCACCTGTCACCTCATAATTACCAGTATTCTTACCAAATTTCAATTACTAAAACCATTCTACTTATTTCATATTATAGAAGTTACATTCTTGTACATAGGAGCAGTATTATAGTAGTTATATTCTTGTACATAGGAGGCAGTATTATAGTAGCTATATTCTTGTACATAGGAGGCAGTATTGTAGTAGTTATATTCTTGTACATAGGAGACAGTATTATAGTAGTTATATTCTTGTACATAGGAGACAGTATTATAGTAGTTATATTCTTGTACATAGGAGACAGTATTATAGTAGTTATATTCTTGTACATAGGAGACAGTATTATAGTAGTTATATTCTTGTACATAGGAGCAGTATTATAGTAGTTATATTCTTGTACATAGGAGACAGTATTATAGTAGTTATATTCTTGTACATAGGAGCAGTACTATAGTAGTTATATTCTTGTACATAGGAGGCAGTATTATAGTAGTTATATTCTTGTACATGGAGCAGTATTATAGTAGTTATATTCTTGTACATAGGAGCAGTATTATAGTAGTTATATTCTTGTACATAGAAGCGGTATTATAGTAGTTATATTCTTGTACATAGGAGCAGTATTATAGTAGTTATATTCTTGTACATAGGGAGAAGCATTATAGTAGTAACAATAGAATTTTATTAACAATAGTAGCAAAAAGAGAAACAATTGAGCTACATGGTGTATCATGTGGTAGGTGGTGTATGATGTAGCAGTGTTCAGTATGTACTGTACAGTTCCCGCCTGCTCCTCATACTAAAGACACTCTTGTCATTGCTGATGAATAGCGGTATGTCCTGAAGCTCTGCATTCCGCTCTGATGTTCAGCGATTGATGTTAGTCGCCCAGCGGCTTTCTATTCTGTACCTGTGCTGAGAACAGCTGAGCCCTGTACAACCGCACACTGCTATCTCTGTGTAACTGGGACACAGTCCAAACCTCACCGCTGACGATATCGCAATATAAACATCCAGATAAGGCCAGAGTACCGTACAGTAACGGTTATGGGTACGGAGGAAAAAAGTGCTACAACACACATAACTGTGTACAAATGCACACATAGGAGATAGACAGAAACATAGACAGACAGACCGTGCAAGTCCTGCGTCCTTTTCAAAATGTACCTGCGCACCGCCTCCCTTGTAGCGGCTGTGCGGTGTAATTACAGCTTCCCACCCGGTACACTGGAAGGGAGGCAGCATGCAGGCAGACACTGAAGAGAACGCAGCGCTCGCACAAGCACTGTGGCCTCATCATCCAGTTCATCAATGGGATACTGGGAGTCCTGAGAATAGGTCCTCAATATCCAAGGCTCCAGCGTAAATACTGGCGATTTTTCACAGTGAAATTTCTTCTGGAAAATCCGTAGCTGCAGCAACACGGAGGAGATTTTAGTGAATCCCATCCACACAATGCGGACAAAATCCACACGTATCTTGATCATGATGCCGATTTTAAATAATTCTCAGCATGCTGCAGATTTCGCTGTTTGCAATGATATTTAGTTTGCAAATGATCCTTTAAGAACGATTATTTCCCACTGCAACAGCCCGTCCTGAGTTATGCAAGGAATGCCAGGTATGTGGCCAGTCCCATCAGCTGCTACGCTCAGGCCTCATTCACATTTCCATTTTTTTTACGGACATGTGCTAGCTGCATTTTCTACGGACAGCTCAAGTACTCATTGATATTAATGTATTTGTTCACACATCAGTGGTTTTCCGTGAAAAAATAAATACAAATAAAATCAAGGGAGCATGCGCTACAGACCAACACTCCAGTGACCGCCACTGCTTCCTCTTAGCAGCTGCAATGCAGATGGGGTGTGCCGCCAAACCCCTGCACACTCGCTACAGCCAATGGCTGCAAGAATTTGAGTTGCTGAGATATTACCTTCAAACTGTGCGACCATAGGCCGCTGTAGGTGGACAGGGCTTCAGACACTATGTGAAAATCCAGCCTCAAGAGAAGTTTTAGAAAGGAATATCGCCGGTGTAAGTTCTGAGGAAAACATTAAACAAGTAGGAAATCTCGGCATGCAGAATTGCGCATGCAGCTCTGAAGTACAACGCAGGCTCCTTCTACTATATAAGCCTAAGTCTGTCTATGACATTTTACTTCTTCGCCTTCACTTGTCTCTTTAAATTAACTCCCCCCCCCATCACATGTAGGTCACCAGCTCCCATGGTAATTTTCCTGAAACACTCAGTGCTGCTCTGTGCTTGTGGATCTTATTTGTCAGTGATAACATTGTCTCAATAGCCAATTATTGCTCACAATGGAGATAAATGTGGCGGGACGGGAAAAGGTCACATAACGATCAACCACTTGTCCAGTATGTTTCTATTGGATAGAAGAAAAACCTGTTCTGTGTGAATTCAGCTCTGCGGATGCAGCTCGTCAGCAATGACGGGCCGAACGGAAAGCCATGTAATAATTAGCCGTCTTAGTAGAGGTCTGCAGAGGTTGCCTGGGAACAGACTGAAGATTACAGCTCGGAAGGGTCTCATGATAGAGAAAAGCGTTCCTCTAGACCAGGCATGCTCAACCTGCGGCCCTCTAGCTGTTGCAAAACTACAACTCCCAGCATTTTCGGACAGCCTACAGCAGGGATACTCAACCTGCGGCCCTCCAGCTGTTGCAAAACTACAACTCCCAGCATTTTCGGACAGCCTACAGCTATCAACTTACAGCAGGGCATTGTGGGAGTTGTAGTTTTAAAACAGCTGAAGGGCCGCAGGTTGAGCATCCCTGTTCTAGACCAAGCGCCCGCATCTCCTAATCACCAGCCTCATGGCACAAACGCAACCTTGTTATTAACTCCATTATGGAAGTATATTACATTTACATCACCCGTCATACACAAAGGTAGGACCTCAGGGTGGTGGGTCCACCCTCACCTCGTGGTTAGGAGTGCCATACACCAAACGATATTACTATATAAAATGCACAAAACACTACCATATACTGCATTTCCTACACAATACTGCCATACAATGTCTAACAAGACCCTGATGGTCCAGAGCAGCAGAATATGACATATTTCACTCTCAATTTACTTCTGGTTGTACTGTTCTTGTTGCCTCCTATGAAATGGGGGCCCTAGGCAACTGCCCGGTTTGGCATACACTGTATTTCCTACATAACACTGCTATTCAGTGCCCAAATAATCCTGCCATACAATACCTAACAAGATCGTGGTGGTTCAAAATGGTGAAAGCTTACACACTTCACTTTTAGGTTGCACCTAATTGCCCAGTTCTTGGTGTCCCCTATGTCCAGTTTGCCATACACTGTATTTCCTACATAATACTGCCATTCAGTGCTCAAATAACCCTGCTATACAATGCTTAAATAAGACCCTGGTGGTCAAAAGAAGTGAAAGCTTGCTCGCACTCAAGTTGTCCAGCTCTTGGTGCCCCTTTGGAAATGGAAGCCTGTAGGCTTTTGGCCAGTTTGCCAACCACAACCACCCTGTTTACAGCAAATAAAAGATAGCGAAATACTGTAAAAATTAGGTCTGTTGGGCTTTAAAGCTACTGGAGGTAAAATAGGAAGAGAAAGCATCGGGCGCTGTGGAGCGGAGTGACAAAACACGGAGCCGAAAGTGCGAGACAATGCCGTCTAACAGGATTCCCCACTTCCATCTGATCGCACATAGGAAAGCCTCCATCATCTTTCGACATAGCAAACTGTCATGGTAGATGGGGATAAGAGGAACAACAAGTAAACAAACAGCAACAGGTAAACAGACTAGGCCCCAAATCTAGGGAGGAGGGAATGGTAACCTCCTAACAATCCCTGAGCCTCTCCCTGACTGCTGACAGTATGAGCAAGTCCTGATGGTGAACAAACTCATACGCTGGAACCTAAGCCCTGCTGACACTGTAGCAAACCCCAACTTAGGGAGCGGGAAATGAGACGGCCAGTACCTACCACCGTGAAGGAACCAGCGTCTCCCCGAGACCTGGAAGCAACCCACGCACAAAAGGAGAAAACAGGAGGACTTAGCTTGAGACGAGCAGGAAGTAGAGGATGCACGAACAACCAGTATAGAACTCCAGAAGGAAAATAGAGCCTCTTAAACAGCTAATGAGCAGTAGCTGTGGAGAGGTGGGATCCAGGCCACAACAACATACGGAAAGGAAACACAGAAAGACCTGTCAGATAGACTCACGTGCTGCAAGTCTATCCGATCTTCTCAGATCCCTCACAGGGCAGGCAGTGACACAAACTCAGCCTCAAGAAGGGAGTTTTATCGAAACGTTACTATATACACAATACGATGGCGGCGACTTAAAGAAACCTCTAAATGCAAGGAACTTTCTCAGAGTGCTGTTTCTATTTCGGAATAATATTTGGTGGAAAAAGGGAGCGGATTTAATTTTGTCATTCTCCCAATACGGGTAATGGTAGATGATAGCAAGTGACCCTTATTACATACAGCGCTTTCTAATCTGAATAGAACAGCTAGAAAAGCATGTGGGGTATATGGACTGCCTAGAAGGGGGTACCCCTCTCCCCACGAGACGGCCTCTGTTCTGGCAGATTTGAGGAGTCCTTTGATTACGTGGACGGTCATTCATCTCAACAGACGTCATGTAATTCTACAACAGAGGTTTTCTGGACGAGGCATGCGGACAATAGCCGGGGTCAGCAGCGCACAGCTTTAGCACAGGCTGCATTGTACAGACAAGGGCTGGCACCCGTAGGCCGTGCGCTGCCAGCCGCTGACTCTTCGCATGTTGCCTCCTATTGTTCTGATCCTGGCAGCTGGCCGCTCATGTTGGAGCAATGCGATTTCAGTGCATTTCCCAGCTGCAAGTGAAATGCGAGGCCGGCTGTGGCGTCCTCCAGCCAGTGGTCTAAACTCCATTGATGGACTACAGACTGCCATAGAGAGCAACCTCAGGTTTCCAAACAGATCTGCCAGACAGCGGCAGAATATTTAACGGTGCAGCTACACAGCGACATATCATGAAAATGTTAGTCAATGCTGTTGCAACATGCTAAGCTGCAAGTCACAAAAAATCCAGACAAAAAGAAATTTGTGGCACACGTTGCGTATGATTTTTCCTCCATTGACTATAATGGGAGTTGCTCAGGCTGCAGATACGGATGACCTATCAATGATCAGTATCAGATTGGTGGCGGTCCGACGTCCAGCTCCCCAAGTGATCAACTGTTTTGGGCTGCCGCAGCGCCTGCAGCTACGCTGTACTGAGCTGGTGGCAGATAGTTCTGTACACTGTATAGTGGCAGTGCCGAGGCACTGAAATCACCTGTCGATTCAAGTGAATAGGACCTAAGCTTAAGTACACCGACTCCGAAAACTATACAAAGTATGGAGCCTTCTGCTTCCACTCCAGTCCACAGTTTCCAGAAACAGCTGATTGGTGGGGGTGCTGGGTGTTGAACCTCCAATGATCCTGAGTATAGGTTCTCACTATCTGTAGTCTGGAGAACCCCTGAGGACAGGTCCTCAATGTCAGTAGTCTGGGGAACCCCTGAGGATAGGTCCTCAATATTTAGTCTGGAGAACACCTGAGGACAGGTCCTCAATGTCAGTAGTTTAGAGAACCCCTGAGGATAGGTCCTCAATATTTAGTCTGGAGAACACCTGAGGACAGGTCCTCAATGTCAGTAGTCTGGAGAACCTCTGAGGATAGGTCCTCAATGTCAGTAGTCTGGAGATTGGAGAACCTCTGAGGATGGGTCCTCAACATCTGTAAGCTGGAGAATCCATTTAAACATCTGATTTCAGAAAAACATGTATTTTCTTCCAGAAACAGCGCCACACCGGTGCATGGGTTGTGTGTAGTATTACAACTCATGGGGTAGGGTGCTGCTTTTGGATGCAAACAATCCTGGATAACCCCTTTAAAAACTGCACTTTATTCTAGGCAGAGCAGGCCGTTCCTTTCCGTATTTTGGAGCCTTCCTCTGCCACCTGGTTTTTGATTTCAGAACATTTCCTAACCCCCCTTCCTCTGACAGTGCCAGCAGCAGGAACATCCTTATATGACAGGAGACTGAACAAAGACCTGAAGCGCTTGCTGAAATCACATCGCTCCAACATCGGGGCCGGCTGCCAGGATCTGGGCTGGAAACAAAAGGAGGCAACATGCACGGAATCAGAGGCTGGCAATGCACGGCCTACGGGTGCCAGGCCTTGTCTGTACCATGCAGCCGGTGCGGACCCCGGCTGTGTGTCCTGACAACTTTCTATCATGCAAACTATACAACTGTGGTTTAAGTCAGCAAAAAGCATGTTCCTATTCTCTGACAGCAAGCAGAGATCTCCAAAATGGTGAAGAATTTAAATAATTCAAGCCAAATCTTCTCTCCTTTCCCTTTTTTGCTCCCCCTTTCGAACACTTTGGCACCTTGCTGCATGCCCTCCGCATCACAGGGCCGCTGTCACTGCCGGGTGACAGGCAGCATTTCCTCCTAGCACATGATGCAAACGTGCTGCTTGTCCCATCAGGGCACGCCTGTCAGACATGTAAAGCCTCGCTGTGACAGCATTATTGCATCCAGCCTCTCTGTTCAGGCTGAATGGGCCGACAACAGCAGCTGGGAACTGGGCGGACAAGCTCTCGCTCTTATGCTTTGTGACAGATGCGGTGGCGTTCCCATGCATCTGTGCGTACTGCAGGTAAAGATCCGGCTCCAGTATACCCACATGGGAAGAGTGCCTTTGCCAAGCAGTCACATCCATTAGAGGCATAAGGTAGTACTGTAGCAGGTGTAGAACTACAAGTACTAGCATGGACAGTCCAATAATATAGTTCTTAAAGTGATAAAAGAAGAAATAAAAATAGATGGCAAGAACATGTCTATCGGTTTACCTTCTGTAAGTTCTTAAAGGGGGTTTTCCAAAATTTTCCTCTGGATAGGTCATTATCTGATCAGTGGGGGTCCGACACTCAGGACCTCCGCCGATCAGCTGTTTGAGAAGGCAGCGGCTCTCCTGTGGATGCTACGGCCTTCTCTCAGCTTTTCCTAGGCCAGTGATGACACGTTCATTGGTCACGTGGCCTAGGAGTATTTCAGACCCATAGAAGTGAAGGGGGCTGAGCTGCAATACTAAGCACTGCCACTATACAATGTACGGCGCTGTGCTTGGTAAGCAGGGAGAAGGCCGCAGCGCTCACAGGAGCACCAGTACCTTCTCAAACAGCTGATCAGTAGAGGTCCAAGGTGGTGGACCCCCACCGATCAGACACTGAGGTCCTATCAAGAGTATATAAAAAAAATCTCAGATTTTTTTTTTCTAAGCAGACAAGTCTTCTAGAAATCTGCTGATGAAGCAGAAGCTTTGGCTCCTTGACCTTCTCCACGTTGCAGCTGCAATGTCTGAAGACGTGTGGCTTGCTTAAGTTAGTGCCAAGTGTAGTATGACCACATGGCGGTTGAGATGCGACCATGCTGCGGTCGAGTACCGTCTGGCCGTATGACCCACAGCGGACTCTACTCAAACTAATCAGGACGGCACTGTTTGGTCTGTCTGCGCAGTATAGCAAGGGCCCCCGCTGTAGCCTGTACAGCAGTGCAGGTAACTGACCACAGCATGGCCGTTCGCAACCGTGACACAACCGCACCGTGCGGTCTTACCTCTTAGAGAAGTAGAGGAAGGATTTCACTACCTTCCAGAGACAAAGTAGTCTAAAGGTAGTCAACAACTATTCCTTCAGACCACCCATACACATGTACCCGAGGCTCAGCCGAGCAATGCCCATGATCTCAATGATGGGGGTCCGAAGTGTCGGACCTCCACCGATCAGATACTGATAATCTATCCAGAAGACCGGTCAGTAGTATATAAAAGTCTTGAAAAACCCCTTTTAATCAAATTCCAGCTGAACACAACGTTCCCTAATCTGTGGCTCTACAGCTGTTGCAAAACTACAACTCCCAGCATGCATTGACACACATTAAACATAATGACCTTCCTTTCTGATCACTGGGGTGCCAGACAGTTGATAGGAAGCGGAGTGATCAAGAACAGGACACGACTGATGCCATGGGGCAGGCGGGAAGGATGTGCACTCTGCCAGCTGTAAGGATGGTGCTGGGAAAGTAATGACTTCAGAGCATGCATTCAACATTTTGGAGGCTTCAGAGTTGAATTCTCCCAGCATTGCTGTCTGGTTCAGAATCCGCACATGAGCTTTCTCTGGTGCGCTGCATTTTGGGTAAATAAGGCTACTTTCACACTTGCGGCAGAGTGATCCGGCAGGCAGTTCCGTCGCCAGAACTGCCTGCCGGATCGGGCAATCTGCATGCAAACGGACAGCATTTGCAAATGCATTGCTAGAACGGATCCGTCTCTCCAGATGTCCTCCGGAGAAACGGATCAGTTATATATTTTTTCACATTTTTACCGGAAGGACGGATCCGGCGCTAATACATTTCAATGTAAATTAAACTGATCCAGAATTTTGGACGGAGATAATAGCGCAGCATGCTACGGTATTTCCTCTTTACAAAACGCTGTTCAGTGACTGAACTGAAGACATCCTGATGCATCCTGAACGGATTTCTCTCCATTCAGAATGCATGGGGATATGCCTGATCAGTTCTTTTCCGGTATTGAGCCCCTATGACGGAACTCAGTGCCGGATAAGAAAAACGCTAGTGTGAAAGTACCCTTAGACTTTACATTAGGAAATCTGCTGTAATCCCTATCAGTATAGGGAGGAAACCCACGCAGACACAGGGAGAACATACAAACTCCATGCAGACCACCGCTGAGCCAACATGCATCCATATTAGCTGTAGACTCAGAACGGTAAGAAATGTTTTAAGGGGTTCTCCAGGATTTTCATATCGATGTCCTACCAATATGAGATCGGCAGGGGTCCAACTCCCTGCAACCCCGCCGATCAGCTAGGCCATCAATATCAAAACCCTGGATAACCCCTTTAATGAAGACTATTTGCAAAGTTGTTTCTTCTTCCATCGTAGATGCACGGAAACCAGAGAAAATATTTGCAAAGGTGGACATAGCCTTTGAAAGGGAACCCGCCAACTGGTTTGGGCCAACAAGTTACCACCATACCGCTGGGGTTTAGGGTCCCAAGCTTCTCCAGTGGGATCTGGCATGTGCACTCACCTGATGAAGCAGAGGATGATGCACCTTGCGCTCGATGTGCCCAATGCGTAGTGAAGACAGGGGTACAATCCGCAGCATCATCTGTGCAGGGCGCATGCACCCAATGCTGCTGGAGAACAGTCTTCTCTCGGTAAGGACTTCACACTAGCACTAGACATCCAGCAGGCTGTTCAGGAGGGGACAGCCTGACGAATTTCTCTGCATTCTGGCATTGTGGAAGTTTGTAAGTCTTCGTCCGGCAAACCTTCTGATATCAGGACATTCAGCGCAACCTTTGTACCTATGGCCAAATAGATGAAAACGCAATAGACAATGCAATCTATGGAAACCTACCTTTACAGGGGCTGCCTCACTTCAGCAAGTGGCATTTATCACGTAGAGAAAGTTAATACAAGGCACTTACTAATGTATTGTGATGGTCCATATTGCTTCCTTAGATCACATTATACACTATGCTCGCATCGAGGAGTTACGACCACCTGCAATCCAGCAGGGGTGGTCGTGCTTGCATACTATAGGAAAAAGCACCAGACTCTCTGGCGACCAGCAATTTTTCCTATAGTGTGCAAGCACGACCACCGCTGCTGGATTGCAGGTGGTTGTAACTCCCGGTTGCCAACAGCGTATAATGTGATCAAAGGAAGCAATATGGACAATCACAATACATTAGTAAGAGCCTTGTATTAGCTTTCTCGACATGATAAATGCCATTTGATGAAGTCACACAACCCCTTTAATATTACGGCTGATCTTTTCCATCCAGTCTATACTTTATGAGGACAGACAAGGCATCGGAGGAGGTTGGGAGTCACTCACCGCTCCTAATCCTGAGAAGAATATCACTATCCTAGACTATAAAACACTTCAAAGGGAGGCCTCCATTGATACAGAGGGTGGCATCGCACCTATAACTGCCGTGAAACCTGCAATTAGTGGAGAACAATGGCAGCCAAGCCCCATGGATTGTTGTGTACGGGGGTGGATGGGGCAGGGCAGGATGAGTGCAGCGACCCAGCAGTGGAGCGGTTGTGGGTCCTCTTATATCCTATGGGCCTTCACGTCCCTAGTGAAAAAGTGGCCCCCAGGATCATCACAAATAAGCGTGTGTGTGGTACAGATGATGTGCGATACAGTCAGAGGTCCGCTTTTACAACCACTACAGTCCATTAAGTAATTCACAGTCAATAGGACATGACCTATTTTTGAAAGCCGCTATTGACTGTGCATTACTTAATGGACTGCAGTGGTTGTAAAAGCGGACCTCTGACTGTATCGCCATCATCTGTACCACACACACGCTTATTTGTGATGATCCTGGGGGCCACCTTTTCACTAGGGACACCAATAAACATCCGTTTAGACAGAAGTGCACCTGTTTAATGTTAAAAACTGATACACTATTGAAAAAAAATGGGCCTTTCAGGGTTAAAATAAATTAAAAAAAAATACTAAAATACTCACCTCACCACTTGCACACGTGGTTTTTGTTTTTTTTTTCGCAACAGCAAAATGGGGGGCCAATATTCCTACGGGGGGGGGGGGGGGCAAAAAGTTGGTCATTATGCCTAATTGGGGGCAGGAAGGGGGTCATTCCTACTGGGAGCACACAAGGGGGGGGGTCATTATTCATATTTGGGGACACTAAGTGGGGAATTATTCATAACGGGGGGCCACTATAGAGACCATTTGATGCCCTGGAGAGCACTATGGGGGGGGGGGGTATACTGCACTGTGGGGTTAGGATTTTATTTTTATTTTTTTAATTCATCTGTTTAAAACGGATGCAAAATGGTAGTTAAATGGCGTTTCTATTTTCTGACAGTCAGCGGAGATCTTGTACAAGGCTGAACTTTTCACTAGGAAGAGAACGCAGCAAATCTCATTGTTTTCCTGACTTAAGAACGGTTACCGGTCATGACGAGTCTGAATTCTCTGAAGAAAACGTGGCGACCTTGTAAGAAAGCCTCCGTATAGTGACAATACGCAGTGCCGCCTCATTCATCCCTGTACATAGCGACAAGCCAAGGATGCCATCGCTGTATCTACATAGAGGAGAGATTACATCTGCCTTACTTAAGGAGGTATTCTTGACATGGACATTAATCACAGGATATGCTATATAGCAGTGTTTCCCAACCAGTGTGCCTCCAGCTGTTGCAAAACTACAACTCCCAGCATGCCCGGACAGTCTTTGGTTGTGAGGGCATGCTGGGAGTTGTAGTTTTGCAACAGCTGGAGGCACACTGGTTGGGAAACACTGCTATATAGGACTGACAGGTGCGGGTCCCACCTTTCTGGAAAATGGGCGTCCCCCTGACATGCGAAGCGAGGAACCTCTGTATAGTGCATCCAGGTGGACAATGAATGGAAAGATGGCTGCAAATGTGAATAGGAGCTATAGAAACAGATTAACTCACCAGGTGGGTCAGGGGTGGGGGACCCATGTTCTTCACCCACATCTATCTGCTGTTAATACACCATAGATATCCAGACGTGGAGTACCCCTTTAAAGCAACGGTCCAGTCCCCTCTGCGCACAGATCCTAGTCACTCCTATCCAGCCTATGTACACGGGGGCCTTAGGCTACTTTCACACATGCGTTCGGTGCGGATCCGTCTTGTATCTCCACAGACGGATCCGCACCAATAATGCAAACGCTTGCATTTGTTAATAACGGATCCGTTTGCATTTTTCATTAAAAAAAAAGTCTAAGTCAAAACGAATCCGTCCTGACTTACATTGAAAGTCAATGGGGGACGGATACATTTTCAATTGCACCATATTGTGTCAGTGAAAAACGTATCCGTCCCCATTGACTTAAATTGTAAATCAGGACGGATCCGTTTGGCTCCGCATAGTCAGACGGACACCAAAACGCTGCAAGCTGCGTTTTAGTAACCGCCTGAAAAACGCAACGGAGACCAAACGCAGCCAAATTGATGCATTCTGAATGGATCCTTATCCATTGAGAATGCATTGGGGCTGAAATGATCCATTTTGGGCCGCTTGTTAAAGCGGACCCAGAAACGCCAGTGTGAAAGTAGCCTTAGGGCTCATGCACACGACAGTATTTTGCGTTCAGTATACTGGACGTTTTTTGAGTTCAGTATGCGGAACATATACTGAACCATTTATTTCAATGGTTCAGCAAAAAATACTGAAGTGTCTTCGTGTGCATTCCGTTTCAGTATTTCAGTATTTCCGTGCCGTGAAAAGATAGAACATGTCCTATTCTTGTCCACAAATCACGGTGCTTGGCTCCATTCAAGTCAATGGGTCCGCAAAAAAAATAAAAAATCGGAACACATACGGAAATGCATCCGTATCCGTTCCGTTTATGCTGAACCATCTATTGAAAATGTTATGCCCAGCCCAATTTTTTCTATGTAATTACTGTATATGGCATACGTAAAAACGGAAAGGAAACACAACGGAAACAAAAAACGGAACAACGGATCCATAAAAACGGACCGCAAAACACTGAAAAAAAAGCAATACTGTCGTGTGCATGAGGCCTTAGGCCTAGTTCACACGACCGTATGGCTTTAATAGTTTTTTGCGGTCCGTTTTTCACGGATCCGTTGTTCCGTTTTTGAGTTCCGTTGTGTTTCCGTTTCGTTGTTCCGTTCCGTTTTTCCGTATGCCATGTACAGTTTACAGTAATTACATAGGAAAAATTGGGCTGGCCATAACATTTTCAATAGATGGTTCAGAAAAAACGGAACGGAAACGGAAGACATACGGATGCATTTCCGTATGTGTTCCGTTTTTTTTGCGGATCCATTGACTTGAATGGAGCCACGACCCGTGATTTACGGCCAAATATAGGACAAGCTCTATCTTTCAACGGAACGGAAAAACGGAAACGGAAGGCATACGGAACACATTC
This sequence comes from Bufo gargarizans, assembly GCF_014858855.1. NCBI lineage: Eukaryota > Metazoa > Chordata > Amphibia > Anura > Bufonidae > Bufo > Bufo gargarizans. The sequence continues at coordinate 716,566,759 of NC_058080.1, read as the reverse complement.
CGTTTTTTTTGCGGAACCATTGAAATGAATGGTTCCGTATACGGAACACAAAAAAACGGCCCGTACACCCGCAAAAAAAACGTTTGTGTGAACTAGGCCTTAGGCCTCATGCACACGACCGTTGTGTGCATCCGTGGCCGTTGTGCCGTTTTCCGTTTTTTTTCACGGACCCATTGACTTTCAATGGGTCCGTGGAAAAATCGGAAAATGCACCGTTTGGCAGCCGCATCCGTGAGCCGTGTTTCCTGGCCGTGAAAATAATATGACCTGTCCTATTTTTTTCACGGCCAACGGTTCACGGGCCCATTCAAGTCAATGGGTCCGTGAAAGAACACGGATGCACACAAGATTGGCATCCGTGTCCGTGATCCGTGGCCGTAGGTTTTAGTTTCATACAGACGGATCCGAAGATCCGTCTGCATAAAAGCTTTTTCAGAGCTGAGTTTTCACTTCGTGAAAACTCAGATCCGACAGTATATTCTAACACAGAGGCGTTCCCATGGTGATGGGACGCTTCTAGTTAGAATACACTACAAACTGTGTACAAGACTGCCCCCTGCTGCCTGGCAGCACCCGATCTCTTACAGGGGGATATGATAGTACAATTAACCCCATCAGGTGCGGCACCTGAAGGGGTTAATTGTACTATCATATCCCCCTGTAAGAGATCAGGGCTGCCAGGCAGCAGGGGGCAGACCCCCCCCTCCCCAGTTTGAATATCATTGTGCGGCCCCCCCTCCCCTGTTGTTAACTCGTTGGTGGCCAGTGTGCGCACCCCCCTCCCTCCCTCCCTCTATTGTTTTAATACATTGGGGCCAGTGTGCGCGCGCCCCCCCAACCCCCCCCCCCTCCCTCCCTCTATTGTAATAATAGCATTGGGGCCAGTGTGCGCACCCCCCCCCCCCGATCATCGGTGGCAGCGGAGTAGAAGATTTTCATACTTACCTGGCTGCTGGCTGCTGCGATGTCTGCGTCCGGCCGGGAGCTCCTCCTACTGGTAAGTGACAGCAATGCGCCGCACAGACCTGTCACTTACCAGTAGGAGGAGCTCCCGGCCGGACACAGATCGCAGCAGCCAGCAGCCAGGTAAGTATGAATCTTCTACTCCGCTGGCACCGATGATCGGGGGGGGGGGGGGGGGGCACACTGGCCCCAATGCTATTATTACAATAGAGGGAGGGAGGGGGGGGGGGGTTGGGGGGGCGCGCACACTGGCCCCAATGCTATTATTACAATAGAGGGAGGGAGGGGTTGGGGGGGCGCGCACACTGGCCCCAATGCTATTATTACAATAGAGGGAGGGAGGGAGGGGGGTGCGCACACTGGCCACCAACGAGTTAACAACAGGGGAGGGGGGGCCCACTGGCCACCAATGAGTTAAAAACAGGGGGGGGGGGTCTGCCCCCTGCTGCCTGGCAGCACCTGCCAGGCAGCAGGGGGCAGTCATGTACACAGTTTTTTTGTATATTCTAACCTGAAGCGTCCCCATCACCATGGGAACGCCTCTGTGTTAGAATATACTGTCGGATCTGAGGTTCACGAAGTAGCTCATATCCGACAGTATATTCTAACATAGAGGCGTTCCCATGGTGATGGGGACGCTACAAGTTAAAATATACCATCGGATTGGAGAAAACTCCAATCCGATGGTATAACAGAACTCCAGACTTTACATTGAAAGTCAATGGGGACGGATCCGTTTGAAATGGCACCATATTGTGTCAACATCAAACGGATCCGTCCCCATTGACTTGCATTGTAATTCAGGACGGATCCGTTTGGCTCCGCACGGCCAGGCGGACACCAAAATGACTTTTTTTTCATGTCCGTGGATCCTCCAAAAATCAAGGAAGACCCACGGACGGAAAAACAGTCACGGATCACGGACCCACGGACCCCGTTTTTGCGGGCCGTGAAAAAAAACTGTCGTGTGCATGAGGCCTTAGTCATATGTTTCCGGGAGGAATAGCAGAGGAATGGCACAACTATTTCATGGAGAATACAAGTATTTACTAAAACAAACATGTCAGGAAAGCTGGAGGTCCTCTAATAATGGAAAGGAAACTGCAAAGCACCACAAGACACGAGAACAATGGAGGGAAAAATAAAAAAAATGTTAAATTATATTCAGCAATTATATTCAGCCTCCCCCATTATGGGGGGAGGGGCATTAAAAAAAAAATTTGAAGGAGGGCAGGGACAGGAATGTCTGCAGCACCAAGCCTGGCAGATGCTGGGATATTGGCATCAGGCCAGCACAACGCCCTCCAGACAACACAATGCCACAGGCAGGTGCTGGGTATATCCCCAATACCACCATCCAGCAACAAAGGCACCAATATGGCGCTACCATGTCCCTCTTTTTATGGGCACCAGAATCCTTGTGGCTTTAGATGCCAATGTACCAGTGTATATTTAGCTCCTGTAACCATGTACGCTGTGGCCGGGCACATCAGCAATAAATGCATGCTGGATGGCAGGGTGTCAAGGAACGCACGGCATAGCAGATGGGTCACAGGCAGCAAGTACCGACGCTCCCCACTTAACCCTACGCTAAATATAAAGTACACAATACACTACAATATCTAGATATAACATGAAATTCCTAGAGTCATGCAACCAATCATCCAGAAATCCTAACAATCTGCCACACCCTTACGAGCTTTTTTCCCCCAGCCCAATTTTTTTTTTTTACGTCATTACTGTATATGCCATACGGAAAAACGGATGTCATTACTGTATATTCCATACGGAAAAATGGAACGGAAACAAAAAAACAAACCAAAAAAAAATTATTTTAACTGAATGTACCGGGAAAAATGGACCGCAAAATACTGAAAAAGCCATACAGTCGTGCGCAGGAGGCCTTAAAGTAGTACTCTGCCTATAGACATTCACACCCCACAGCGCCTCTTGTGACTCAATTTAGAAGTGCAACAGAGCTGGTAGAAATGTATGGCGTATGCTGGAAATAAGTGATAAGCGTCAATCTCCTGGATACCCCTTTAAGGTGGCCATACTTGTAAAGGTCTCACCCTACTATGAGGGTTGAAAAGGAGGTAGTAATAATATGAATATTTATAGTAGTAATAATAGTATTAAAGGGGTTGCCCAGCTGTTAATATTGAAGATCTATTGGCGGGGGTCCGACGCCCAGGACCCCTGCCGATCAGCTGTTTAAAGAGGAGGTGGTGCTCCATGTGAGCGCTGCTTCCTTTTCATTACATGTCGCCTCGGAGGTACAGTGCGATGACGAGTACCCGCTCTGTTCCCTTGAATAGTGCAGGTACTTGTGATTACTCCATACCGCCTCCCCACAGGGGACGAGGCGTAGTGCAAAGACCAGGAAGTGGCACTAGCATGGAGCGCCGCTGCCTACTCGTCTCACAGCTGACCGGCGGGGGTCCCAGGTGTTGGATGCCCACCGATCAGATATTGATGACCTATCCTAACGATAGGTCATCAATGTTAACACCTGGAATCCCCTTTAATAGTAGTAATAGCCATAATATTAGTCATAATAGTAATAGCCGTACCAATAGTAGTATTAATAATAGCGGTAATAATATTATAATATTAATAACAGTAAAACTGGTAATAGCAATACTGATAATAGTAAGAGGCGCAGCAGTAGTAATAATAGTACAGTTGTGACCAAAAGTTGAGACAGATTTTGGTTTTCATTTGCTGCTTCAGTGTTTTGGGATCTTTCTGTCAGATGTTTCTATGGTAACTGAAGTACAATTATGAGCATTTCATTACTTTTATTGACAAAGCCATCAGGTTTATGCAAAGACTCAATATTTCCAGTGTTGACCCTTCTTAAAGACTTCTGCAGTTCGCCCTGGCATGCTGGATGTCAGCTCCTGGGCCAAATCCTGACTGATGGCCACCTACTCTTGTCTAATCAGTGCTTCTTATCACAATTTCTATGTTTTTGTTTGTCCACCAGCTTTTTGAAGATTGACCACAGGATCTCTATGAGATTGAGATCTGGGAAGTCTCCTGGCCATGGACAAAATGTCAATGTTTTATTCACCGAGCTACTAAGTTCTCACTTCTGCCTGTGATGTGGTCTCCATCTTGCTGGAAAAAGCATTGGTCATCCCCAGATTGCTCCTGGATGGTTGGGAGAAGATGCTCTTGGAGGAGGTTTTGATCCCATTCTTTATTCATGGCAGTGTTCTTAGGGAGATTTGTGTGCGAGCCCACAGCCTTGGATGAGAAGCCACCACAGACATGAATGGTCTGAGGAGAACTCATGGCAGTGCTCACCTTTCTTCTCCAGATGTCCTCAGCAGTCTGAAGGGGGCTTCCTAAGAGAAAATAACTAGACCTCAGTCCTCTGTAGTCCAATCCTTGTACTTCCTGCAGAATGTCCGTCTGTCCTTCATGCTTTTCTTGGAGAGAAGTGGCTTCTTTGCTGCCCTTCTGGACACCAAGCCATCCTCCAAAAACCTTCGCCTCACTGTGCGTGCAGATGCCCCCACACCTCTCTGCTGCCGTTCCTGAGCAAGTTCTGCACTGGTGGTGACCCGATTCTGCAGCTGAATCCTCTTTAGGAGATGCTCCTGGTACTTGCTGGACTTCCTTCAGAGCAACTGAACCTCTCCCTATGAAGTCCTTGATGATCCAATAAATGGTTGATTTAGGTGCAAATCGTACAAGCAGCAATGTCCTTTTCTGTGAAGCCTTTTTGATACATGAAAGCAATGATAACTTCACACATTTCCTTGGAAGTAACCATGGTTAGGCCTCGTTCACATCTCCGCTTGTGGATCCGGCAGGCTGTTCCAGCACAGAGCAGGTTGACGGATCCTCTACTTCACCGCCGTCTCCCCATCGACTGCAACGCAGCGGTTTTCTTCTGGCCAAAACCCAGCATTCTTTCTGGAAATCAGCTGGATCACCGTCAGACCCCTATTGCAGTCAACGAGAATCCGGTGGTGAAGCAGAGGATCCAGCAACGCCGGCACTGTGAGATCCGGAGGGCGGCTCTGTGCCGTAATAGCCTGCCGGATCCGGAAACGGAGATGTGAACGAGGCCTTAACAGAAGAAGACAATGGGGGAGATTTATCAAACTGGTGTAAAAAAGAAAACTTAGCAACCAATCAGATTCCACCTTTCATTTTCCAAAGGAGCCGCGAAAATTTAAAGGTGGAATCTGATTGGTTGCTATGGGCGACTAAGCCAGTTCTACTGTACACCAGTTTGATAAATCTCCCCTAGTGATCCCAGTATCCCAGTCTGCTCAATCAGCAGGACAGACTGATATCAGCTGCCTTGTCCTGGTTAACACTTTCTCCTGAGCTAACAAGAAGATCACTGACACGATGTTTGCAGGACATTTTGTGGCCGGGCTGAAATGCGGAGGAAATGGGGATCTTGTGATTAATGATTTCTATTTGCAAAAATTTTTGGGAAAGGAATGAATGACGGCAACCCACTCTTCATAACTGCCGTCAAAGACTGAGGCACCAAACTTGAAATCCAAAATTAGTGTCAGTCAAACAGGTTTTGGTCACATCACCAGGGTTAGGCCTCATGCAGACAGCCGTTGCCCGGCCCGTGGCCGTATATGCGGGTGCCGGCCGTGTGCACCCTGCATCACGGATGCGGACCCATTCACTTGAATGGATCCGCAATCCGGAGCTATGGTGCGGAATGGAGGCACGGAACCCCACGGAAGAATGGATCCGTGCCTCGGCACCGTAAAAAAATGGAACATGTTCTATTTTTTTGCAGTGCGGACGGATCAGAGACCCTTTCAAGTTGCATGGGTCTTGATCCGTTCCGGCCGCCGCACTGATGTTGCCCTTGTATTGGGGACTGCAAATTGCGGTCCCCAATGCACAGAACGGCTGCACAACGGCCGTGTGCATGAGGCCTTAAAAGGGTTTTCTGAGATTTTTATCCTCAGGATAGGTCATCAGTATCTGATCGGTGGGGGTCCGACACCAGCCACCCTCACCGATCAGCTGTTTGAGAAGGGCCCAGCTCTCCTGTGTACGCCACGGCCTTCTCCCTGCTCACTAGGGATGAGCGAATCGACTTCGGATGGAACATCCGAAGTCGATTCGCATAAAACTTCGTTTCAATACTGTACGGAGCGAACGAGTAAAAAACAAATTTCCCGAGCTCGGGTTCGGTTCCAAGTGGTACCTTGGAAACGAACCCAAGTTCGGGAAATGTTTTTTTTTTTTTACAGTATAAATCAATTTCTGAAGTTATTATGCGAAGTCTCGCGAGCCAATTCACTTCAATGGGGCCGCAAAAGATGCGGACAGCACTCTGTGTGTTGTCCGCATCCGTTGCTCCGTAAAAAAAAATATAACCTGTCCTATTCTTGTCCGTTTTGCGGACAAGAATAGACAGTTATATTAAGAGCTGTCTGTGCCGTTCCGCAATTTGCAGAATGCACATGGACGCCATCCGTGTTTTGCGGACAGTCGTGTGCATGTAGCCTAATACTGTATGGAGCGCTCGTTCTGTACAGTATTGAATAAAAGTTTTATGCGAATCGACTTCGAATGTTTCATCCGAAGTCGATTCGCTCATCCCTACTGCTCACCAAACATAGCGCCATCCATTGTATAGTGGCCGTGCCCGGTATTACAGCTCAGCCTCATTCACTTCTATGGGGCTGAGCTGCTCCTAGGCCATGTGACCGATGAAAGTGACATCACTGGCCTAGGGAAAGCAGAGAGAAGACCCCGGCGCTCACAGGAGCGTCGCTGCCTTCTCAAACAGCTGATCGGCCCCTTTAATAATAGTGCAGCAGTAATAATAGTATTAATCATTATGGCAGTAATAATAGTAATAGTGGTACTAATAGCAGCAGAAATAATAGCTGTAGTAATAATATTAGTAAGCATAGTTGCAGTAATATGGGATTAGTAATAATAGTGGCGGTAATAATAGTAGTAATGATAACAGTTGTATTTATAGTAGCAGCAATGGTAATAGTTGTACTAATAGTAGCAGTAATAACAGTAATTGGAATTATAGTTGGAGTAATTCTGGGAGTGATAGTAATAGTGTAGTAACAATAGTTGTAGTAATAATAGTAGTAGTAATAGTAACATTGGTACTAATAGCAGTAATAACAGTAGTGGTACCAGTAATAACAGTAGTAATTATAGTTGAAGTAATAATAGTAATAGCAGTAGTAATAAGCAAGTTTTCTGCTGCAGTTTTGGATTCCAGGATCAGGAGTGGATGATAGTAGTAGTAGTAGTAGTAGTAGTAGTATACAAGATAGATACCACTTCTCTTCTGCTTTGAATTCCCTCCTGGTTTTGGCTTCCAAACCTGCATCAGGAAACCCTGCACAGCGTGACCGCACCCTAATAGTGGCAGCAGTAGTAACAGTGATCCTCATCTGTTAAAAGGGGTTCTGTGCCTTTAAAAGGGAAGCGGCAGTGAACGCCAGAGTTTACCAATTACACCTAATGATCGGGGCCTCGCTCGGAGAACACAGGCGCTGAGCGCTCTACGCACTGAATGAATGAGTTTGCTGCGGCTGCCTGGTAACCCGTCCTGCGGCCTCGGGCAACCACGCTCCATCTCCATGCTAGTGAAGAGGTCAATACCGGGGCCCTGTGTACTACAGGAGTACCGCTGTGATTTTTTTGGGGTCGGTACTGGTGTGCATACCTCTTTAAATGCATGAAAACTACAAGTCATTATAACAAAGTATTAGGTCAGATGACTAACCAATAATAACCCACAGCCTGCGCCAATCCCAGCCGCAGAGGGCAACCTACAGCTAGTGCCATGATGCCAACTCCCTACATATAACATGCCACCAGCAGGGCAAATTGGCATCAGTCAGCAAGCAGGGAGTGTCCAGCCTTACAGAAATAACACATAATCACTGCATAATGAAATATTTTGAAACTTTGTCATATATTTCCCGTTTCAATTTCTCACCATTTTTCAAGCTCTCTGCTTGCTGTCAGTGAACATGAACACTTGTTTACATCGAGATGCTGAAAAACTATACAGACCTCATCCTGCTCACACACAGAGAGGGTTTGTTACCATGTATCGGCGCCTTTCAGTCTGGAGTCAGAGACAGGAGAGATGTGTTTAGATGACATGGGATTTGTCCCCACTGACACACTAAACAAATCTTCAGCGGCAGGAGCAGGACTAGGTTAGGATGGGTTTGCTGACATGCAGCAGATTACTATCCACTCCGCTGGTCAATGTCCTGTGTGGGATTTTCCTGCAGTAGGTGGATGAGATTTGATAAAATGTTGCGCACTTTGCTGCCACTGTGATATCCGAAATCCGTACTGTGCGAACATGCCCTTAGGCCTCATGAACACGACCGTATGTATTTTGCGGTCCACAAAAAATACGGATGACATCTGTGTGCATTCCGTGTTTTGCGGAACGGAACAGCCGGCCCCTAATAGAACAGTACTATCGTTGTCCGTAATGCGGACAATAGGACATGTTCCATTTTTTTTTGCGGAACGGGAATACGGACATACGGAAATGGAATGCACATGGAGTAACTTCCGTTATTTTTGCGGACCCGTTGAAATGAATGGTTCCGTATATGGTTTGCAAAAAAAAAAACGGAACGGACATGGAAAGAAAATACGTTTGTGTGCAAGAGGCCTTAGGGTCAAATGGCGAATTTTAGCACTCTACATCCTAGCACAGGGGTCAGCAACCTTCAGCACTCCATCTGCTGAGAAACTACAACTCCCAGCATGCACACTTGCATTGCTGTTTTTCTAACTCCCATAGAAGTGAATGGAGCCTTCTGGGAGTTGTAGTTTCACAACAGTTGACCTAGCACAAAACTAAACATGATTCTATTCATTGACAGCAATCTGACATTTTGAAAATAAACTAAAATATAAAAGTATTTCATAGGATCCTTTGCTTCTAAAATGGTTTTCACATCTTCTAAAGTGACAACCTATAGCCAGAATATGTCACCTTATGATGGTCGGGGGTCCGACCTCCGGGACCACCACCGGTCCTGAGAATATTAGGGGCTGCAGCGCTTTTCTTTCCCAGCGATGGAGCAAAATCACTACAGAGACCCCTTTATTCTCAGGGTTGCTTGGGGGTCCCAGAGGTCAGACCCCCACCATCATAAACATGGCATATCCCAAGGACTGGAATAACGCTTTCATTCTACTATGATTACACTTTTTAGGATTTTCTAAATGATTGGAGTTAGGAGACCCCACAACCTCTGAGAAGCCGAGGGCGAGACCTCCCTGGCCTCAGGGGATCTCTCTTGGGTTGTCACCCAGCTTCAGACAGGACACAAACAATTCCTGTCCCAGTATCTCTGCATAAACCACACTTGCTGCTCTGGGAAAGCTGGGTGACAACCTCTGCAGCAGCTGCGATGGCAGCCATATTGGTTGTCAGCAGGCTTTCACTGAAACAGAATGTTTAACAAACTGGAAGAGGAGGGCGACGGGGCCCTGCCGCTATAGCTGAGCCTGGCATCTGGGTGACACATAGCTGGTGCCAGTATAAGTGATGCAGATGAATGAAGTGCACACAAGAGGTGCCAGGAGTGATGGGCATCATGTCCGGCTGAGTGCTCTGCTGCTGAATGGAGGAGACTAAACGATGACGACCGGCATGAGGAGGAGGAGACGTTGTGTCCATTCACCAGCTACAAGCCAAATGATGGGACTACAACCTGGTGGCTGCCAACAGCTGCAAAGCGGCACAGTGTTCCTGGGATGGCAGCAAAGTGACACCTTGGTCCAGTGATGCTATGGCTCAGGGACAGCAGTGAAGTAGTGGTGTGGCCCTGCAGTGCCAAAGTGGCACCGCAGCCCTGGGACGCCCGCAGGGTGCAGCCCCGGCCCTGGGACGCCCGCAGGGTGCAGCCCCGGCCCTGGGACGCCCGCAGGGTGCAGCCCCGGCCCTGGGACGCCCGCAGGGTGCAGCCCCGGCCCTGGGATGCCAGCAAAATGGTGTTGCAGCCCTGGGATGCCAACAAAGTGGCGCCGTGGCCCTGGAATGCCTGCAAAGTGGCGCTGTGGTCTTGGGATGCCAACAAAGTGGCACAGAGGCCCCTTGGATGCCAACAAAGTGGCGCCGTGGCCCTGGGATGCAAGAAAAAGTGGCACCGCGGCCTCGGGTCGCCATAAAGTCCCGCTCTAATGTTTGGAATGGAAAAAGAGTCACATCATAACACTGAGATCACGTGCGAGAGCGCATGCGCTGCGACTCCACCAAAGTCCAGGGTCTTGGGCATTAAAAAAGTTTGATGGTGCCAGTAGTGCAGCCCATGTGTCTGCCCTGGCAGTGCCATGCTGGTCAGAGCAGGGAATAGATGGAGGAGATCTCCTGGGCATCCCCTGCTCTCAGCCCCATGCGCCACCTGCCTGGGGGGGTCAGAGGTCACACAGCTGGCACTCACACCCGCACCCTAGTAAACAAAGGGAGGACACCAGCATGAGAGGGACGCGGGCAGGAGCAGCCAGCCGGGCACAGCCACGTCCACATGGGGGCAGCGACCTACCGGCCACACCTCAGGCCTCAGCCCGCGGAGAACAGTGCCAGTGACGACGGGCACAGACGGGTACGTACCTGGGCAGTGTCCTGTGAGCTCGCCCGGAAGAGCCGGCCGCTTGCTCCCTGACACTGGCAGACAGCTCCAGCCTGACACAGAGAATGCAGGAATCTGACGTCACGGCCCCGCCCCCTACAGCGCACCACGTGGGCCCAACACCGCCGCGGGACACGTCGGGAAATGTAGTCCTGACTGAGGGGAAAAGGGAGAGAGAGCTCCCTGCTATATATTACACAGAAGTCAGAACATGGAGGAGGAGGAGGAGGAGGAGAAGGAGGGTGCCGGCCAGACCGCAAGATCGCACTCCCAGATATGTCAGAAATGTGCGCAGGAATGATGGCACCTCAGGGGGACGTCACTGTCTGCGAGTATCAGCCATAGAGAAAAGCAGTGCAGACTTGTGTGAGGGGAATGTCTGCCATACTGACTGACCTTTCATTTTAGGTAGATTGTGAGATAATAATCCCAGCAGAACGTCTCCCCAATGTTACCCATATAATCCAGGCCAGAATCTCCGCCAAAAAGTATCAGGAGAGGCCAAAGTATTCAATGATGAGAGTGAGCTCCCCCTAGTGGCGACAACCGTTAGCATCATACTGGAGGTTTACCTGTGTCAGTGTCCTGTACCCCAAGTGTCAGTGTCCTGTACCCCAAGTGTCAGTGTCATTATCCTGTACCCCAAGTGTCAGTGTCCTGTACCCCAAGTGTCAGTGTCCTGTACCCCAAGTGTCAGTGTCCTGAACCCCAAGTGTCAGTGTCCTGTACCCCAAGTGTCAGTGTCCTGTACCCCAAGTGTCAGTGTCATTATCCTGTACCCCAAGTGTCAGTGTCATTGTCCTGTACCCCAAGTGTCAGTGTCCTGTACCCCAAGTGTCAGTGTCCTGTACCCCAAGTGTCATTACCCTGTACCCCAAGTGTCAGTGTCATTACCCTGTACCCCAAGTGTCAGTGTCATTATCCTGTACCCCAAGTGTCAGTGTCATTATCCTGTACCCCAAGTGTCAGTGTCATGTACCCCAAGTGTCAGTGTCCTGTACCCCAAGTGTCAGTGTCATTATCCTGTACCCCAAGTGTCAGTGTCATTATCCTGTACCCCAAGTGTCAGTGTCATGTACCCCAAGTGTCAGTGTCCTGTACCCCAAGTGTCAGTGTCATTATCCTGTACCCCAAGTGTCAGTGTCATTATCCTGTACCCCAAGTGTCAGTGTCATTATCCTGAACCCCAAGTGTCAGTGTCCTGTACCCCAAGTGTCAGTGTCATTATCCTGTGCCCCAAGTGTTAGTGTCATTATCCAGCACCCCAAGTGTCAGTGTGTCATTGTCCTTTCAGTGATGTCACTTCTGTATGGTGTCAGTGATGTCACTTCTCTATGGTGTCAGAGATGTCACTTCTCTATGGTGTCAGAGATGTCACTTCTCTATGGTGTCAGTGATGTCACTTCTCTATGTTGTCAGTGATGTCACTTCTCTATGGTGTCAGTGATGTCACTTCTCTATGGTGTCAGAGATGTCACTTCTCTATGGTGTCAGTGATGTCACTTCTCTATGGTGCCAGTGATGTCACTTCTCTATGGTGTCAGTGATGTCACTTCTATATGGTGCCAGTGATGTCACTTCTCTATGGTGCCAGTGATGTCACTTCTCTATTGTGTCAGAGATGTCACTTCTCTATGGTGTCAGAAATGTCACTTCTCTATGGTGTCAGTGATGTCACTTCTCTATGGTGTCAGTGATGTCACTTCTATATGGTGCCAGTGATGTCACTTTTCTATGGTGTCAATGATGTCACTTCTCTAGTGTCAGTGATGTCACTTCTCTATGGTGTCAGTGATGTCACTTCTCTATGGTGCCTGTGATGTCACTTCTCTATGGTGCCAGTGATGTCACTTCTCTATGGTGCCAGTGATGTCACTTCTCTATGGTGTCAGTGATGTCACTTCTCTATGGTGTCAGTGATGTCACTTCTCTATGAGGTCATGATGTTATTTTTGCCATGTCTATGAATGGAGCTGCCCTTGAAGAGGCGGTATGTGACCTCCCAGCATGCATTGCAGACCATATTTGATAGGACTGCTGGTGCTGTTGGCCGCTCACCCACCTTCCATCTTCCAGATGGGAGCAGTCATGTCCTATTAGACACAGGCTATATATAGCAGAGAGATGGGCGGGGAGGCGGGCAGCGGGGTTCTTCCTGCGCTCATCAGATGTGATGCTGGGCTCTCCATCTCATACATCTCAATGACATAAACTGGTAAATGTACCTGACAAAGACTGCGCTGCCTTAAAGGGGTCTTCCGGTTTTATGTAAATATTTCTTAGTACTTAAAATTTCTACAATTTGCTAATATACTTTGGGGGAGATTTATCAAAACTGGTGAAAAGGAAAACTGGCTTAGTTGCCCATAGCAACCAAACAGATTATACCTTTTTATTTTCAGAGCTCCTTTTGAAAATGAAAGGTGGAATCTGATTGGTTGCTATGGGCAACTAAGCCAGTTTTCCTTTTCACCAGTTTTGATAAATCTCTCCCTTTGTGTTTCAGTTCCTCACCATTTTCAAGATCTGTGTTTGCTGTCAGTGAATGGGAACACTCCTGATTGCATTCAGAGGCTGTAACCCTGTCCATAGCTAGCTTGTATCCAGTCTAGACAGCAGCTGCACACGTCTCTCTGCTGGTTTGTTACAATGTATCAGTCTGGAATGCAGGCTGTTTACCTCCCAGAGCACTGCGACAACACCCCCGTTGCACCTAAAGGGCTCATTTGCACCTTTACACAGGGCAATTATTGGGAACAAGCTTTCCTAGGAACTCTCCTTCCCAATAGTCGTCCTGATTAGGGATGAGCGAATTTTTAGAAATTCCGGTTGAGGTTACCGCAGAATTGCGTTATGGATCCTGTGAATCCGGGCCATAGCTTATGGTCCATGCTCACGGTAACCCCAACCCGAACGCAAACTTCTAAAACAGAAGTTCGCTCATCCCTAGTCCTGATTATTGACCGATGTAAAGGTACCGTTCAGGATCCATACAAAGGAGTCTGTCGTCGGCTGAACCTGCCAAGCAAGACGGCTTCAGACGACAATCTGCTGTGTGCGGGCAACTCCAGACCCTCCTCTGATAGATGATGTAAATGGGAATCTTTTCCCCCGATCCTTTGGTTCTGCCAGGAGGTAAGTCTCCACCACAGGTGTCTGTCAGCAGCTCTCTGTGCTCTCCCCAGGGGCCGAACATGTGTGTGTATGGGGGCCGAACATGTGTGTGTATGGGGGCCGAACATGTGTGTGTATGGGGGCCGAACATGTGTGTGTATGGGGGCCGAACATGTGTGTGTATGGGGGCCGAACATGTGTGTGTATGGGGGCCGAACATGTGTGTGTATGGGGGCCGAACATGTGTGTGTATGGGGGCCGAACATGTGTGTGTATGGGGGCCGAACATGTGTGTGTATGGGGGCCGAACATGTGTGTGTATGGGGGCCGAACAATTACTTGGCCGGCAGCTATTGAATGTGTCATTTATAACTGGTTCCTTCCTGTGGCACTGAGGGAGCAGAATTCGGGGCCTGGGTGCAACCACAGCCTCCGCACCCCCTGTGTTCACACCCCTGCGGTGACCTCCTTATGTCCTCTGACCACATGGCTGGGATTCTGCTTTGGTCTTATTGTTTATAGTCTCAAATGGAGGTAAACTAAATTCTGTACTCAGGGTTATTTATCTGTTTTAAGAAAATTGTGGAAAAGATCCGAATCAGAGAAATGAGCTTTATCTGACACTGCATGGCACTGGGATTAGGACTGCAACGATTCGTCCATGTAATCGATGCAGTTTCCCTGCATCGAGGATTTGTTTAAATGACGTGACCACGGAGCGTGAGTGAAGTGAAGCCTTTCACTCCCCACTCCGTGGCCTCCCGTCCGCACCGCGCTGCAGGGCCTGGCATGCACACATGTCAGCACACTGCCAGGAAAGGTAAGTATAAAGTTAGCACTAGCAGGGGCCCGGGGTGGTGGGGGTGATGGTGCTTTAAGGGGGCACTTGTGATTTGAAGGGGCTGATGGCGCTGGGGGACATGGATGACAATGGCATGGAGGGGCTGATGATATCTGATGGCACTGGGGGAGTGGGGGACATGGCATGGATAGGCTGATAATATCTGATGGCACTGGTGGAGTGGGGGACATGGCATGGATGGGCTGATAATATCTGATGGCACTGGGAGACATGGCATGATCTGATGACAGTGGGGGACATGGCATGGAGGGGCTGATAATATCTGATGGCACTGGCGGAGTGGGGGACATGGCATGGATGGGCTGATAATATCTGATGGCACTGGGAGACATGGCATGATCTGATGACACTGGGGGAGTGGGGGACATGGCATGGAGGGGCTGAACTGATGGCACTGGGGGAGTGGGGGACATGGCATGGAGGGGCTGATCTGATGGCACTGGGGGAATGGGGGACATGGTGGATGGCATGGAGGCACTGGGGAGGGGGACATGGCAATGGATGGCATGGAGGCACCGGGAAAAGGGGACATGGCTATGGAGGGGCAGATGGCACTGGAGGAGTGGGGGACATGGCATGGAGGGGCTGATCTGATGGCACTGGGGGAGTGGGGGACATGGCATTGAGGGGCTGATGGCACTGGGGGAGTGGGAGACATGGAAATTGGCAATAGATGGCATGGAAGGCTGATGGCACTGGGGGAGTGGGGGACATGGCATGGAGGGGCTGATCTGATGGCGCTGGGGGAGTGGGGGACATGGCAATTGGCAGTGGATTGCATGGAGGCACTGGGGGATTGGGGGGCATGGAAATGGATGGCATGGAGGGGCTGAAGACACTAGGGGAGTGGGGGACATGGCATGATGGGGCTGATCTGATAGCAGTGGGGGACATCACATGGCAATGGATGGCATGGAGGCACTGGGGGAGCGGGGGACATGGCAATGGATGGCATGAAGGGGCTGATGGCACTGGGGTGGGGGAGAGCTGAAGGCACTGGGGGAACAAAGCTGATAGCATGGGGGGGGCGGTGCACTTGGGCTGATCACACAGGGGGAACTAAGGGTGTTGGGGACTGATGAGTTTTTATAAAGAAAATCTGTCTATTAATTCATTTTTTCTTATTAGATTACTCGATTTCTAAAATAATCGTTTGCTGCAGCCCTAACTGGAATACATGTCATCTAGTAAATTAAATGAGATAGATAATACGGATGGATAGATAATAGATGGATAGATAGATTTGGGATAGATAGATAGATAGATAGATAGATAGATAGATAGATAGATAATATGGATAGATAGATAGATAGATAATAGATAGATAGATATAAATAGTAATGTATGGTAAATGTCTGACAGTCTCTTGCTTTTTCATGGGTTTGATTTGTTCTTCCTTCAGTTTTTCTTACCTTGTTTCCAAGGACACAGCGCGGCGTTGTTCTGAGGAAGCTCTCATCCTCCTGCATCTTACATCTGTTCAGTTATAAGACACAGGAGACTGGGCCGCAGCCGGGGACACGTCCAGCCGACATCACTGCGCCCCCAGAAGGTGCTCGCTGGACGTACAGAGTGCGGTGAGACAGGATTTGCCCAGCACACGACTGCTTATATTTTAGCTAATAGGTCACATTTAAGTGTTACATATCATCCAAATAATTTTAATGTAAGATAAAGACAACACAAGGAAACACGAACCGCAGCTTCTCAGTGATCCTTCCATTTATCGAGGATCAGTATTGATGACTTATGTCAAAACGTAATTGCCCCCTAAACTGAGTACCAGGTTGTGCCAAAATTTGCAATCCCGCGTTTGCAAAAACTTGTGATGAGTCGTCTACATCTCTGTGGGGGGATTTTGTCTTTGTGTAATTGCCAACACTGGAGGGTTTTCCAGCATAAACTGCCCCTTTAGAGTTTTGCCCCAGGATCTCAGTGGGATCCAAGTCAGGATTTTAACTCGGCCACTCCAAAATCGTTCATTTTGTTTCTTTTGAGCCATTCAGAGGTGGACTTGCTTGTGCTTTGGATCATTGTCCTGCTGTATAACACAACTGCACTTGAGTTTTAGGTCATAAACTGACGGGCAGACGTTCTCATTCAGGATTTTCTGTTGAAGAGCAGAATTCTCGGTTTTGTCAAGTCATCCAGGTCCTGCCCAAGACCATCACATCAGTCCCACCATGTTTGTGACAGGACCCAAAAACTTCCACCTCTGACTCTTCAGTCCGCAGAATATTATCTTGAAGGTCATCTAGATGATATCTGGAAAATGTGAGACAATCCTTTGTGTCCTCTTTGGTCAGTAGTGGTCTGCTACTCTTCTTTGGATTTGCACCAACAGGTTATCTGACCAATGTCTGTCCAATCAGACCAATAATTGGTGTGTATAACAAAAGATCTGTGTGTGTAAACAACCATCTGACCAATGATTGGTGATAAAATCTGTCAGATAATCTGTTGGTGTAAATGCATTTGGCCAGTGTCTTTCTTCTTGTGGAATTCTGTACATCGACCTTAACTGAGGCAAGTGAGGCCTGCAGTTCTTTAAATGTTCCTCTGGGTTCTTTTGAGACCTCTTTGAGCAGTTGATGCGCTCTTGGTGAAATTTTGGTAGGCCGACCGTTTATGAGAAGGCTTACCGCTTCATCACAAGCTTTCTCCATTTGTGGGTAATGGCCCTCATTGTGGTTCGCCGGGTCCCAGAGCCTTAGCAATGGCGTATTGACCTTTTCCAGTCGGTTACATTTCAGTGACCTTGGTTGGCATCTGTATTTGAGTCTCTTCAGATCATGGCATCATGTGCTGCTTTTTGAGACCTAGCTGCGTCACATTGCCAGACAGGTTCTTTATAAATTACATTTAGAATCTACAGGTCTGGCAGTAATCATACCTGGGTGTGGCTAGTGAAATTGGATCTAACTTTCAAATTAATTTGGTTAAGGAGTTTTTGGATCTGATCGGTGGGGTTTGACACCTGGGATCCTCCCCTGTCTAAGGAGTCTGCAGTTTTGAGACCTCCTGGAGAGTCTAAGGAGTCTGAAG
Organism: Bufo gargarizans; assembly: GCF_014858855.1. Taxonomy (NCBI): domain Eukaryota; kingdom Metazoa; phylum Chordata; class Amphibia; order Anura; family Bufonidae; genus Bufo; species Bufo gargarizans. Next base: position 716,549,137 of record NC_058080.1, on the reverse strand, counting down.
CCTTCTTGCAGCTTGCCCTAAGCCAGTGACGTCACGTTCATCAGTCACGTGGCCTAGGGGTCGCTCATTCCCATTCGAGGGAATGGGGGTTAAGCTGCGATACCAAGCACAGCCACTATACAATGTATGGCGCTGTGCTCGGTAAGCTGGGAGGAGACTGCAACAAAGGCTGGCGTCAGCACCCGGCATACCTGGGCAAGTGCGGGGGCCCACAGCGCAGCTGCCAGAGGCCAGGAGCAATTAGCGTTTTCATCAATACAGATGGAAGCGCTCATTGCTGAAGTGCAGGGAGCTGCGGTCCTGTCACTCACCGATCAGCTATCTTGGTATATCTACTATGAAGGGGGTATATCTTGGCATATCTACTGTGAGGGGTGTAAGGGATCAGCTCTATTTTGGGGGTCATTCCCACAGATATTTTCGCCAGACACCAAAATTAAGGTCCAAACACTGTGCTTTATTGTAAACATAAACAATTCTACAAAATAATAAACACTCGCCCGTCTGGGCTCTAACTAAACATAACATAACCCTACCTCACTTATAGCACCGTTCACACACGGTACCAACATACGGCTTTCTTAGCCAATACTCCAGCACTTCCAGGCTGTAACAAAGTCCAGTACCTTTGGGGGATTGTGGCCCAGAAGTCCGTCTGACTCTGGCCTAGTGACCGTCGATTCCCAGACATCGCAGAGTCCCCCAAAGTTCAGGCTAACACCTAGCCCTGTGGCCCCTTAGCCAGCCCGGCTGAGACCACCCTTCCAGAGCCTCCAGCAGGCCTCTGTTGCACAAAGAACCTCTCTCTCCGACTGACAGTCTGGGGTGGGCTCTTATCCCAGACTGATTGTGGCACCTGGTGCTGCCTCAGAACTGATGACTGACGGGGAAGACATGGAAACTCCTGCTATGAATCCCCCCCCCTAGCAGCCATGCGGCCCGTCACTACCTGACAGGGGGCACATATCTGTGAGTAGACCTGAGGGACTGAAACACAGGGTAGAAAATAAAAGTAGGCACATAAGGACTGATTCACATATATCCGCTCTGTAGCTCTGCGTAAGGTATTTAATCTATAGTACATGCAGTTTCATTGCCATAAGCGCCATGCAAAATGCCACAAGGGGGCCCACTGAGACTTTATCGCCCAAGAGCCCACATGAACCTTGAGCCGGCCCTGCAGGTATACCTTGTACCTACATAGTATACACACAGTGTGCTGTAGGGTTGTCACGATACCAAAATTTTGTTTCGATTTCAATACCATAAAAGAGTATTGCGATACTCGATACCATTTGAAACCACACAAAAGAAATAAAACACAAAAAAAGCCACGTGCATTGCACATTTTAAGGAACGTCTGGCCCTAAGTCCTATTTCCTATTTTGGGGGGACAAGGTGACAAAAAAATGGCAAATTCGCGTGTTTTTTATAGTTTTTTTCTGTTATGGCGTTCACCAAAAGTTCTGACTTTTTCGGGTGTGGCGATACCTAACATATATATTTTTTTATTGGGTTCATATTTTTAGATGTAAAATTGGGAAAGGTTAATACACATAACATTAATCCTTGATTGATCCAAAGGATTAGGAGGGGGTCAGCAGGTGATAGACCTTCAAGGTTTCAGAAAGGGGACTTATATTCAAAACCGGGAGCGGACCATATCAAAGTTCGCCTGTATTGTACAGGAAACGCTCCTCAGATATTGACATCACATATCCTCAACACATCTTCACCCCTTATTCCTCCTTTCCCCTCCTCTCTCCCTTGCTCCACTTTTCCACTTTCCACAAGGAATACAAGAAAAACTTATACATGCACCCTACTGCAGATGATATCCGGCAGGCTCAGCTTTCGCTTTTTAGATCGACTCCTTCCACACTTCTGTGGTGATAGCACAGTTGTAATAGGACTTCTATCCTCTGTGATAGATAGACGCCGTGGGCACCGCATTCAATATACACGACACGGCCAGCAAAACGCCAACAGCGATAACACCGCCCGGCCGTCTCAGCCTCTGCAGACACCGGACGCTAACGCTGAAGCTCAGGCAGTGCACCCAGGCAAACCCCATCAACACAGAGCTTTTTTTTTTTGTCCTCGCACAACTAGAGCTGCAATAGCTCACTGCTCACCACCCGACGGCTTAATGTTATGTGTATTAACCTCTCCTGTATTTGCCTTAGCGTCTTAAACACTGTGGATCTGTAGATCTATGTTTCTATTAACCTTCCATCTTGGACTAACATAGAGAGGAATTAAGAAATCGTCCTTGGACGGGATCCTGTGCGTCATTTATGTATTAGGAGTTGTAACAATAACACTTACATTGGATTTGTCCCCCCCTACCCTCTCCGTTTTTAATTAATATTTTTGAATTAACTAACTCTATATCTACTGAGAGGTGGACCTGAGTCATATTCCCCAAGGAAATTAATTTTCTTCTTTCTTTTTTGGCGGCTAAGGTCCCGATTAACATCACAAACTTTTTTTTTTTTCCCCCTTTGAGCCGACTTTTGTGTTTGGATATGTTTAAATGTGAATGTAATTTATTGATATCTGATTGTTTGTGACCAATGCGATTAATGTGATCAAGCTAAGAAGGGGACTATATTTGCTATAAAAGAGTTGAAGAACTCAAAATGCCATCTAAAAAAAGGGAGGAACAGCGCGGCCCTACGGGGAGCACCGCTAGGCGATCAGCAGTAGGGCTGGAAAGTGGGCCTAAACAATTGGGTTTAAATAAATACCTGGTCCCGAATTCACCTGGGCTTAGATCCCCACAAAAAGAGAAAATGGTGGATACCAGATTACAGGATCTGACACATGAGACGTCAGCTGAAGGGAGAGAGGGGGAGAGGGGAACACCAGTGACTTATACAGAAACAGACGTAAAAATGGTACAGGACATACTTTGCACTGTCTCACGGATGGAAAACTTAATGGGTAATTTAGTGACCCAGCTTGGGGCAGTGCAAACGGATGTTATGATTATTCGAGCGGAGATGGAAAAAGTAAGGCAGCGTTTACAAGAGATGGAAATAAGGATTCCTACCCTAGAGAGATCTGTGCAGAAATTAGAAAAGGAGGTGGTCCTTTTAAAACAAACAAACGTTAAGATGGAACAAAAACTGGTAGATCAGGAGGATAGATCAAGAAGGGCTAACATAAGATGTGTGGGGATCCCAGAGCGAGCGGAGGGAGGAAACTGTGCTGAATTCATGGAAAAATGGTTGAGGGAAAATAGTAGAGCAGGCACTCTCTCTCCCCTATTCTCTATTGAAAGAGCACACAGGGTCCCCACAAAAAATAGGGTGCCAGGGGATTACCCCAGACCCATACTGGTGAAATTTTTACTATCTAAGGATCGAGATGAAATACTATCTGATGCAAGAACCTCGGAAAAATATTATATACAGGGCGTAAAGATCAAACTCTTTCCAGATTACTCATTTAGCACTAATGCACAAAGAAGAGAATTTATATCGGTCAAAAAAAGATTAAGGGAGGCAGGTATAAAGTATAGCTTGCTCTTTCCGGCGAAATTAAGGGTGGAATATAAAGGCAAGATTTTTTTCTTCCAGACTCCGGAGGAAGTTAGTGAATGGGCGGATGGGGAGGGTCTCTGAGGCTGGTGGGGGGGGGGGGGAGTGATAGGAGCTACGCTAAGTTATGGAGTCGCCCGGACTGCTGGTTAGCAGAAGGGGGGACTATGGGGGTGAGGGACGTGGAGGGAATTTTTTTTATTTATTTATTTATTTTTTATTTATTTTTATTTTTATTTTTTTTATTTTTGTTTCTTTTCCTTCTCCTTCCTCTTTGCTAGATGGTTAGGATCCTTTCGCTGAATGTGAGGGGGCTCCGTGAGAGGGTTAAAAGATATGCTATCCTTGAGTGGATGAAGAGGTTTCTGCCAGCCATCATCTGTCTCCAGGAGACACATTTGGATAAGGAATCAGTAAGATGGCTAGAAAGGGGTTGGGTAGTGGCGGGATATCACTCTGTATACACGACTTATTCCAGAGGGGTCTCAATTTTGATACACAATAAGATTAAGTTTGAATGTTTGGCACGCGAGGCCGATGACCATGGCAGGTACCTCTTTCTATATTGTTATTTAGAAGGGATTAAAACTGTAATTGCAAATATATATATTCCACCACCATATAAACCAGATGTTCTGTATCAATTGTATAGATTTATGTTAAATAAACAGGAATGTATATTGATTGCGGTAGGCGACTATAATGCGGTTATGGATCCACTCAGGGATAGGACATCTAGTAGAGGGGGAGGAGTACAAAATGTAGACTTATGTAAAGTAGCCCATGAGTTCAATTGGGTAGATGTTTGGAGGGTCCAGCACCCGGATGAAATTAGATATTCTTGTTATTCAAAAACACACCAAACTTGGTCGAGAATAGATATGACCTTTGGAAATAAAAATGTAATGTCCCAAAATAGGATTACGACAAAATATATACCTATGGCTCTGTCAGACCATAATGCAATGGTAGTTGAGCTGGACTTGAACAAAGATAATACTTTGTTGTTGTTTAAGTTCAACTCCCATTGGCTACTATTGATCTCAGACACAGAGAGTATAACTGAGGAATTAAAAACCTTTTTTATTGAAAATAACGGTTCTGCCGGTAGACTTGTGGTTTGGGACACTTTCAAGGCTTTTTTGAGGGGAGTTTTGTTTAAAAGGGTAAATTATTGGAAAAAAAGAACTAGAGAGAATGGGAAGGTATTGGAGAAAAAACTGCAAGAGGCAGGAATGGCTAGCATGAGAAATCTTACTGTACTAAATAAGAGAGCCTGGGAGGAAGAACAGGAAAAGATGAAGATTTATCAATTAGAGAAAAGCAGGAAAGAATTGCTCTTTCAAGGCATCCAACTAGCTTCGGAGGGTGAAAAGGTCGGTAAAATACTAGCAAATATAGTGAGAAATCAAAAAGGGAAATCATGGATAGGTGCAATCAAAGATAAAACGGGTAAACTAATTACCACACCCGAAGGTATTAAAAAAGTGTTCTGGGAGTACTTCCTAGAGCTGTATAAGTCCAGTGTACAATATTCAAAACAAGAGCTAGATTCATACTTGGACGAGATTGCCTTTAGTAGGATATCCAAGCCCCAAAAAGAATATTTGGAAAAAGAAATAACGGTGGCAGAAATAAATCTAGCTCTGGGGAAGGTTAAATCCGAGAAAGCACCGGGTGGGGACGGGCTCCCCTTTGAAATATATAAAACCTTTTCCCAGGTTTTGGTACAAGAATTAAAGATAACTCTGGACGAAGCTCAAAAATTAGGTGACTTACCGAACTCTATGAAGGAAGCAACTATTACACTAATCCCAAAAAAGGGAAAAGAACCAACAGATCCTGGTTCATACAGGCCAATATCCCTGTTGAATACGGATGTTAAAATTCTGGCAAAAGTCCTAGCTGACAGGCTTTCAAGGGTCATTAAAGTAATAATAAATAAAGATCAGACAGGATTTATACCGGGTAGAACAATATACTCCAATATAAGAAGGCTGTTCCTCAACATCGAAGCTAATAGATTGGCTGCAGGGGAGAAAGCGATACTCTCATTGGATGCCCAAAAGGCATTTGACTGCATTGAATGGGAGTATCTATGGGCAGTATTGAGGAGATTTGGTATAGGGGAGGGATTTATAGGATGGATCCAGCTAATATATCTAAATCCCAGGGCTAGAGTGGTGGTGGATGGGAGCTTGTCCCTGCCTTTTGCCCTATTTCGAGGCACTAGGCAGGGATGCCCTCTCTCCCCACTGCTATTCGCCATTGCAATGGAACCTTTGGCAACCATAATAAGAAATGATAACGAGATTAAAAGCTTCCAATATGCGGGCGGAGAAGAAAAATTGTTAATGTATGCGGATGATATATTACTCTTTTTGCAAAATACTGGGGACCAGTTTAATAGAGTAATAGAGATAATAGATAAGTTAGTTTTTTTTTCGGGTCTAAAGATAAATTGGGGGAAATCACATATGTTATTACTAGGAGATAGACAATTACAGGGAGATACACGGGTGCACGTTCTTAAAAAACATGAAAATTTTAAATATCTTGGCATACAAATCTCCGGAAATATACAAGAATATGAAAAATTAAATGTCCTTCCCTTAGTAAAAGAACTAAGAACTAAAATACATATATGGAAAAGACTGCCAATGTCAATCCAAGGTAGGGTAAATCTAATAAAAATGGTTCTTCTCCCAAAGATACTCTATATACTTCAAAACGCTCCAGTGAGAATACCGCAGACTACCTTCAAACTATTTGATAGACTAATGGCGGACTTTATTTGGAAGGGTGCGATCCCTCGGATAAAGAAGGAAGTCCTTCAGCTTCCAGTGCAGGAGGGAGGATTAGCAGTCCCCAATTTGTTTCTATACTATTTAATAACTCAATATGGGAATATAAAGGGTAGTTTAGATAGTCAAGTGGGTAGGCAAGAATTAAATAGATGGGGGTGGAAAGAGGGAGGTAATCACTTAGAGGTGCTGGAGTCAGGTTTTCTGGGGAAAAAAAATTCTGATAATAGGATATTAAATCTAATAGAACACGTATGGGGGGAAATTAAGAAGATATTGGAGATTAAAGGGTTTTTGAAATACACACCGATATGGAAAAATCTTTATTTAAAAGAATTAGAAACAATAAGGGACTATATAGATTGGGGAAAAAAAGGAATGATATATTTAGATCAGATCTTTGAGGAAGATAAGCTGAAGGACTTTAATACAATGGTGTTGGAATTCGGGATCCCCCATACTGATACCTATAAATATTTTCAACTCAGGAATGCACTGCGGATAGTGGCACAGGAGGATAGGTATAGGAGGGAAAGAAAAAATGATGAAAAAGAATTGTAACTATTATGTCTAGTGTTAGAGTAATGTGTTTTCTCCATTTTTATGGATCTATTTTGTATGTGAAATTCAAATAAAAAAAATTAAAAAAAATTGGGAAAGGAAATCTAAACTATTAATTTTTGGTAGGGGGAGGTGTTTAAACTATTTTTTTTTACTTTTACTTTAGCCACCTTAAGGGGCACTTTGTCCTCTTCACCCTAGCAGAGCTTTATCAGGGTGAATAGGACTTTACACTGTCCCTGGTGTGCTGTGCTTTGTGCACACAGCAGCAGGGAGATTACCATGGCAGCCAGGGCTTCAGCAGCGTCCTGGCTGCCATGGTAACCGATCAGAACTACCACTGCCACCAATGAGGAGGGGAGAAGGGGACCCTATTTCCACTGCCACCAATGATTATAACACTGGGGTGGGGGGGCGCACTGCACCACCAATGAATATAATGAACATGATTATAATACTGAGGAGGAGGGAAGGGGTTGAGGCCACTGCGCCACCAATGCATATGATTAACCCTTAAATACTAATATAGGCTGCACGGCGATCCACCCTGTCATGTGACACGGCCGGCTCCCACCGGCTACATTTGTACAAACCGGATTCCAAAAAAGTTGGGACACTAAACAAATTGTGAATAAAAACTGAATGCAATGATGTGGAGATGGCAAATGTCAATATTTTATTTGTAATAGAACGTAGATGACAGATCAAACGTTTAATCCGAGTAAATGTATCATTTTAAAGGAAAAATACGTTGATTCAAATTTTCACGGTGTCAACAAATCCCAAAAAAGTTGGGACAAGTAGCAATAAGAGGCTGAAAAAAGTAAATTTGAGCATAACGAAGAGCTGGAAGACCAATTAACACTAATTAGGTCAATTGGCAACATGATTGGGTATAAAAGAGCTTCTCAGAGTGGCAGTGTCTCTCAGAAGCCAAGATGGGTAGAGGATCACCAATTCCCACAATGTTGCGCAGAAAGATAGTGGAGCAATATCAGAAAGGTGTTACCCAGCGAAAAATTGCAAAGACTTTGCATCTATCATCATCAACTGTGCATAACATCATCCGAAGATTCAGAGAATCTGGAACAATCTCTGTGCGTAAGGGTCAAGGCCGTAAAACCATACTGGATGCCCGTGATCTCCGGGCCCTTAAACGACACTGCACCACAAACAGGAATGCTACTGTAAAGGAAATCACAGAATGGGCTCAGGAATACTTCCAGAAACCATTGTCAGTGAACACAATCCACCGTGCCATCCGCCGCTGCCAGCTGAAACTCTACAGTGCAAAGAAGAAGCCATTTCTAAGCAAGATCCACAAGCTGAGGTGTTTTCACTGGGCCAGGGATCATTTAAAATGAAGTGTGGCAAAATGGAAGACTGTTCTGTGGTCAGACGAGTCACGATTCGAAGTTCTTTTTGGAAATCTGGGACGCCATGTCATCCGGACCAAAGAGGACAAGGACAACCCAAGTTGTTATCAACGCTCAGTTCAGAAGCCTGCATCTCTGATGGTATGGGGTTGCATGAGTGCGTGTGGCATGGGCAGCTTGCATGTCTGGAAAGGCACCATCAATGCAGAAAAATATATTCAGGTTCTAGAACAACATATGCTCCCATCCAGACGTCATCTCTTTCAGGGAAGACCCTGCATTTTTCAACAAGATAATGCCAGACCACATTCTGCATCAATCACAACATCATGGCTGCGCAGGAGAAGGATCCGGGTACTGAAATGGCCAGTCTGCAGTCCAGATCTTTCACCTATAGAGAACATTTGGCGCATCATAAAGAGGAAGGTGCAACAAAGAAGGCCCAAGACGATTGAACAGTTAGAGGCCTGTATTAGACAAGAATGGGAGAGCATTCCTATTTCTAAACTTGAGAAACTGGTCTCCTCGGTCCCCAGATGTCTGTTGAGTGTTGTAAGAAGGAGGGGAGATGCCACACAGTGGTGAAAATGGCCTTGTCCCAACTTTTTGGGGATTTGTTGACACCATGAAATTCTGATTCAACATATTTTTCCCTTAAAATGGTACATTTTCTCAGTTTAAACTTTTGTTCCGTGATTTATGTTCTATTCTGAATAAAATATTAGAAGTTGGCACCTCCACATCATTGCATTCAGTTTTTATTCACGATTTGTATAGTGTCCCAACTTTTTGGGAATCCGGTTTGTATTTAGGGGTAAATTATATTCACTGGTGGCGCAGTGGCCACAGCCCCTCCCCTCCTCCTCAGTACTATCTCCTCATTGGTGGCAGCGCCGGCCGTGTCACAGTGGAGAGGGAGGAACTCTCCCCTTCTCCACTGTGATTGCTGATGAGAACATGGCGCGCACTTAGAGTGGCGCGTGCCATGTTCTTGAAAAATAGCAAATCACAGTATCGTATCAATCCGGGTACAAAAGTATTGATTGGTCATCGACAATTCGATAGACAGTGCAGCCCTAGTGTGCTTATACGTCAGGTACGAGATACAATAGATGCAGTGTGTACAGATATATAATATCCACAGCAATGTACTGATATATGAGGTATAATACATGCACTATGTACAGATACAGTATATGTATAGCAGTGTACTGATATGTGCGATACGAAGTGTAATTTATACCTCTACCTCACATAGCAGTACACTAATGTATGAACTATATATCTGTACACACTGCATGTATTATACCTCTTACCATGGGACCATTGACAACATGTGACCTGTGACTTCACACATATAAGAGGCACTGTACATAATGGGGAACATATAAGAGGCACTATATATAAAGGGGCACAGATAAGTGCCACTATTTATAAAGGGCACCAAGCATGTGGCACTATATACAGGCGGCACAGAGCATGTGGTACTAGCATTAGGGGCACTGTGTGTGTGGCACTTTATGCAGAGGACTCAGAGCATGTGGCACTGTATACAGAGGGCACAGAATGTGTGGCACTAAATACAGAGGGCACAGAGTATGTGACACTACCATTGTGGGAAATGTGTGTGGCAGTAATGCTGCTATTATACTCAGGGCACAGCATGTGGCATTAAGAAGAGTTTGGCCCGGGAAGTGTCATCATGGTGGTCTGAACCAGATGGAGAAGAACTCAGGTGTCACTAAATGGAAATGATTATTTTGCTACTGACTGTGTATGGTGAGTGTTGTAGTCACCTGGATGATATACAGCTGATGATGGGTGGTAGCATGCTGTTTTGTGAAACAACTCCCAGCATCCCTTTACTACTGTTCAGGCCATACTTGGAGTTGTAGTTTCACACCGTACAAGCTGTGGGGGATTAGCTCTTTTCCGGGGGTTGCAATCACACACTTCTTCACGGACACCAGGATTTAGGGGCCAAACTGTGCTTTATTGTGGCACACGGCATAAAGAAAAACACACAAAGCCAAAATAAAATACCTTGACTGTCTGGGCTCTACCTAAACACATAGGTTTCCCTGACTCACCTAAGGCTACTTTTATACTTGCGTTCGGAGCGGATCCGTCTGGTGTCCGCACAGACGGATCCGCTCCTATAATGCAGACGATGGGATCCGTTCAGAACGGATCCGTCTGCATTATATTTCAGAAAAAAATCTAAGTCTTATTGTTATTTAGACAGATCCGTCCTGACTTTACATTGAAAGTCAATGGGGGACGGATCCGTTTGAAATTGCACCATATTGTGTCAACGTCAAACGGATCCGTCCCCATTGACTTACATTGTAAGTCTGGATGGATCAGTTTGGCTCCGCATGGCCAGGCGGACAAGAAAACGCTGAAAGCAGGGTTCGGGTGTCCGCCTCCTGAGCGGAACGGAGGCCAAACGGAGCCAGACTGATGCATTCTGAGCGGAATGCATAAGGGCTGTACGGATCCGTTCGGGGCCGCTTGTCAGAGCCTTCAAACGGAACTCACAAGCGGAACCCCGAACGCAAGTGTGAAAGTAGCCTTAAGTGTACCACAGTTCACGTGATGAGATGCGGCTTTCCCAGCCCAACCTCCAGACTGCTCCCACACCAGTGTCTCTTGGGGGATAGTGGTCTCTCAGCCCTCCCGGCTCAGACCACACAGAGCTGCTCCAGCCTTCTGTGTGCAAGTCCGTCCCCTCTCTCTGAGGATTCCTTTATCCCCAGGTGATTACGGCACCTGGTCTTTCTTCAGACCTGGTGATTCTGGGGAAGACACAGCAAATCCTGCCATATATCTCCCCTAACAACCATGAGGCCTGTCGCTGCCTCACAAAGCTTATATGGCGAGGCCCGACCTGACTACTCAAATGGTATCTGTACTGAACTTTTAAAATCTGGTGATGTATATATGTACTGCACATGGTTCTGGTGCTGTATTCATGTAGTGAACTTGATTCTGGTGCTCTATTTGACTTATGGGTTTGGTTCTGGCGCTGTATTAGACTTAGGCCCCTTTCACACGGGCGAGAATTCCATGCGGGTGCAATGCGTGAGGTGAACGCATTGCACCCGCACTGAATCCGGACCCATTCACTTCAATGGGGCTGTGCAGATGAGCGGTGATTTTCACACATCACTTGTGCGATTTACATGAAAATCACAGCATGTTCTATAGTCTGCGTTTTTCACGCAACGCAGGCCCCATAGAAGAGAATGGGTCTGCGTGAAAATCTCAAGCATCCGCAAGCAAGTGCGGATGCGGTGCGATTTTCACACATGGTTGCTAGGAGATGATGTCAGTAAATTGCTAAAAGTCAATTTTCTGTATTATTTTCCCTTATAACATGGTTATAAGGGAAAATAATAGCATTCTTAACCCCTAAAATGTGGCTTTAGGGGTTAAAAAAATAAAATAAAAATTAACTTACCTCATCCTGTTGTTCGCACAGCCGGCACCATCTTCTTGGTGAACGCGGTGACGTCAGCGCAGGTCCTGCTGAATGAAAATGGAAGATCATCAAAGGTCCTTTTGCAGGTCAAGAAAGAAGAAGAGGCCGGCTGCGCGATCAAGTGGATGAGACGAGTTACTTCTTAAAAAAATGTTAACCCCTAAAGCCACATTTTAGTAAGCATTCTGTATTAAGAATGCTATTATTTTCCCTTATAACCATGTTATAAGGGAAAATAATAAAATATACAGAACACCAAACCCGAACTTCAGTGAAGAAGTCCGGGTTCGGGTCTGGGTACCACAATCAGTTTTTTTTATTATGCGCGTGCAAAGCACATTGCACCCGGGCGATAAAAACTGAACATCGGAACGCAATCGCAGTCAAAACTGACTGCAATTGCGTTTCTACTCGCACGATTTCCCCTGATCGCAGACGCAACGCATTCAGACCTAATCCGGACATGCTCGTCTGCAAGGGGCCCTACAGCGAGGAACAGAAGTATTTGAACACTTAGAAATCATGGAGGGGTCTGCAATTCACATTGTAGGTGCATTATATCAGAGACAGAATAAAATAAAAAAAATCAGGAAATCACATTGTATGATTTTTGTAGAATGTATTTGTCTTGCACTGCTGAACATAAGCATTTGAACACCTGAGAAAATCAGTGTTAATATTTGGTCCAGAAGCCTTTGTTTGCAATTACAGAGGTCAAACGTTTCCTGTAGTTCTTTACCAGGTTTGCACTCACTGCAGCAGGGATTTCGGCCCACTCCTCCACACAGATCTCCTCTAGATCTGTCAGGTTTCACGGTTGTCACTGAGCAACACAGAGTTTCAGCTACCTCCAAAGATGTTCTATTGGATTTAGATCTGGAGACTGGCTAGGCCACTCCAGAACCTTGATATGCTTCTTACAGAGCCACTGCTTGGTTATCCTGGCTGTGTGCTTCTGGTCGTCATGTTGGAAGACCCAGCCACGACCCATCTTCAATGCTCTGACTGAGGGAAGGAGGTTGTTGCTTAAAATCTCACAATAAATGGCCCCATTCATCCTCTCCATAATACAGTGCAGTCATCCTGTCCCCTTCGCAGAAAAGCACCCCCAAAGCATGATGTTACCACCCCCATGCTTCACAGTAGGGATGCTGTTCTTGGGATGCAACTCATTCTTCTTTTTCCTCCAAACACGATGAGTGAAGTTTAGACCAAAAGGTTCTACTTTGGTCTCATCTGACCACATGACTTTCTCCCATGCCTCCTCTGGATCATCCAGATGGTCGTTGACAAACTTCAGACGGGCCTGGACAGGTGATGACTTGAGCAGGGGAACCTTCAGAGCAATGCATGATTTGAAACCATGACGGCGTAGTGTTCTACCGACAGTGACCTTTGAAACTGTGGTCCCAGCTCTCTTCATGTCATTGACCAGCTCCTCCCTTGTAGTTCTGGGCTGATTCCTCACCTTTCTTATCTTCAGTGATACCCTACGAGGTGGGATCCTGCATGGAGCCCCAGTCCGAGGGATACTGACTGTCCTCTTTAGCCTCTTCCATTTTCTAACAATTGCTCCAACAGTTGATCTATTTTCACCAAGCTGCTTTGCAATTGCCCCGTAGACCTTTCCAGCCTTGTGGAAGTCCACAATTTTGTCTCTAGTGTCTTTTGACAGCTCTTTGGTCTTGCCCATAGTAGTAGTTGGCATCTGACTGACTGTGGGGCGGACAGGGGTCTTTAAAGAGCTCAGAAAGGTGCTACTAAGTTAGATTAATGAGTGGAGTAGAGGTGGACTTTTTTAAAAGCACAGTAACAGGTCTTTACGAGCCAGAATTCTTGCTGTTTCTCAGGTGTTCAAATACTTATGTTCAGCAGTACAAGACAAATAAATTCTTTAAAAATCATACAATGTGATTTCCTGAATTTTTTTATTTTTTATTCTGTCTCTCAGAGTGGGAATACACCTACAATGTGGGAGAACTTGCAAAATTGCAGGGTGTTTAAATACTTCTGATCCTCACTGTATAGGCTTGGTTCTGGTGCTGTATGTAAGTAATTATCTTGGTTCTTGCTCTGTATTTGTGTGTTAAACATGCAGCTGATGCTATACTTTGATCTAATACCATCCATTCACATCTGTGTTTGGGCCACTGTCACAGATTCTGTCAAAAAGAGCGGACAGAAAAGTCCTGCATGGAAGACTTTTGTCAAAGTAGCCCTGAATTAGAGCATTTGAGATGCACTCTGGTGCTCCAAATCAATGTACCCCCAAGGGGTTAATATCCACGCGTGGTTGAGAGACTAGACACTGACACAAAAGTTGGTCAAAGCAATCTCTAACTTTTATTACACAGAGTTAGTGGTATATGTATCTTCAGAAAAGGGCAGTACTTTCTGAGGCCCAGGCATTATTTCATTGGTCAAAAAGGAAAAAGAGATAAGAGAAACAGAGATAACAATTCAACATCTGCTCAGTGAGTACCACTTTGGAATGTGAACTAATGTAAACATCTAAGTGTTCGCCATTTTGTAATGGTGGACAGTCTAACAATAATACTGCATACGTCATGTGTGACACTTCAAAGAGGTGCTTCTCTATAGGCAGTGAATAATATGTATATATTATCAACTCATATGATTGGACTATGCATTCCTCGACACTCTATATACCTCCCTTGGGACACCTGTACAAAGATGAGAATACAGACGCTGCCCACAGCACAGCTCTTTGCCCCCCCCCCCTCTCTTTTCCAGCTTGAGACAAAGAGAGGGGTGGGAGGCACTTGAAAGTAGAAAAAGTTAACTCATTACAATCCTAGATATACAAAAACCTAGAATAAAATTCACACATCTTTAACAGTCCCCCCTTGAATTTCATTCTCTCCCTAAACCTAAATATCTGTCCCAATGCTCCGCCTCCTCTTCACCAGCTTCCACGACAAGCCATTCCTAGCGAACAGCCTCCTGTGACACTGGATTTGAGCAAGGGGAAGTCAGATGATCTTTCCCTAACTGGCGTTGACCTCACATGGGGGGACTGGAGGTCATCAGTGCTCCTGATTTTCTGGATCGAAGTTTTCATACAATTTTTTCCATATTCTTTTGAGTCATGATCAACAGTAACACAAGGGAAAACCAGTCTTAACACTTCCTTGAAATCAATCCAATTATGCTTTTCTTTGAGCTTCACTGTGCTTGTGGTCAACAACACTCGGAATGGACCATCAAACCAGGGTTTTGGGACTTTTCTAATGTGTCTTTTGCTACCACCCACACTCCAGACACAAGTGGGTGGGTTCCTGGTACTTTATCAAAACCTGGAAGTGAAGCAAAAACTCGAAAATTTACTTTAGTCAAATGCTTGTACAAAACTGATCACATAATCTGTCAGACAACCATGTTGCATCTGAAGCTGCTGTGGGAAATAAAATCCTATCCTAGGGCCTGACCCAAAAAGGACCTTATAGGGACAAAGGCCTGTCTCATGGTTAGGCGTATACCTTACTAAAAGAGGGCTACCAGCAGGCACTCTATTAAGGTGTCACGACCGCTATCCCAGCAGCAGTCGTGTCGCACCAGACGGAGGGGAAGGGGGACCCTTATCTACGGATGGGAAATAGAACGGTCACCCCTGACTAACCCTGAGCTGGCACCTGTCTGCCCTGATACCCTAGACGGGGTGTGAACCCGTGCGGCGAGCAGGATGCCTAAACCCTCAGTCACCCTAACAAGACTAGACTGGGGAAAGGCAGATGGGAGCACTAGTCACCATCACTCATGTCTAGGAGAACAACAGGGGAAGACAGCAACAAACAAACAATCTATAACATAGATAGACTTATCCAGTCACGAGCAGAGAAGGTGATCCCAATAACGACAGTCCACGCCAGACAAGAGCTCCACAGCAACACCGTCAAACGATCTCCTTCAAAGGTCAGAATAGCACTGGAAGTAAGGACTATATCTGGCAATGACTGCAAGTGAAACTGAAACTAATATAGTAGCTGGGAGTGGCAGACAGGACTCACCTGAGAAGGATGCCTACAAACTCCGTCAGGACAAAAAGGTTCACAAGGCAAAACCCGGATGACATACCCTGAACCACGGAGCAAACTCACAAGCTATCGCGAGTAGCAAGTCGCTGTGACCTTCTCCTCCCAGACCTGTCTGGATCAGTCACAGTCGTGACATAAGGCCTTTTGAATCTTTAACTTAGCGTCCCGTTCAGTTCCTTTTTCCTACTCTACTGCTGCTTTGTGGATGGTACGAAGCATGTAAGGCCTGTCCTACACCCAAAACCTTCATTATCTCCTGCATCACTTCACCTGTGAAGTGAACACCTGTGTCACTTTCAATGATCTAAGGTACCCCATACCTGCACACAACTTCGGCCATAATCTTCTTTACTTCTTTGGGTATGGTTTTGGCCATCCTGAAAACAAGTCATCACATATCAATACATACTCATACATGCCCACCTTGGGTATTTGAAGGTAGTCTGCAAACGTTGAAACAGATACAAAAAGCAAGACGTGTTTCTTGGGTACCTTAACCACCTTGCCCACGTTGTTCTGGGCACAAATCATTTATCCTTGAGTATGTCTGACTGTTACAGTGCTGAACCCTGGGGCATACCATATGCTACGTACTAAATCACACATAGCAGTTTTTGTCTGGTGCATCACTCCATGGGTTGCCTGTGCCATCGTGGAGTAGAGGGACCTGGGAAGGCAAAGTTTCCCTTATTATTTGTAGTCCCCCCTTTTCCATCCACCAGGGGAAGGCAAAGTTTCCCTTCTTTTTTGTAGTCCCCCCTTTTCCATCCACCAGTCCCTTTCCTCCTTCCCCATCTGGTTCTGTAAGGTCTTAAGAACTTTCGGGAGACAGGAGGAGTTATTTCAGAGACCTGAACTGTGGCCACTTAAGACAGGGGTCTGCTTAGGTAATTTGGCAGCCATTTTTGCAATCTGATCTGCCGTGGCTTTACCCTTTGCCTCCTCTGCATCTGTTTTCTCACTCATTAGAACCCCCCCCCCCAACATCACAGGAGTTTTGATGCCCACAGTCTGTAAACTCTAACTTCACAGATTCTTACAGATTTTCATCCCTGTTGCCAGCCGGGCGACCTCTGTCCGGGGCCACACTTTCTCTAAGATTCTTTTTCACATTTTAACTTTCAATTCTCCATTAATATCACATCCTATAATCTCCCTCTTCCCTCGCTACTAGCTAGGGGCTGTACTTTCTCCTTCTTCATAATACTGGGACTGACCCATTTCAACAGCAGTATTTCAGACTGACACACACAAAACAGAGGAGTAAAGAGGCACCTTTAACCCTTTCCTCCACAGACAAAGGATTCACCCTCCCCTCTGGTTGGCTCAAATCTGACTATCACGTCTGACTAGTCAGTAGGGCTGCACGATATGGGAATTTTGTGCGATTGCGATTAGGGCCGTAAAAATTGCGATAACGGTATGCGATGCGATATTTTAAGGGAATTGTGCTAGAGGTCTATTTGCTTGGATTTTCAAGGCAAAAGCACACACAAATTACTGATAATGCAGAAATGTAGTTATGCTTAACTCAGGAACTGAAATGCACAGTGTTTTTCTAAAATAAAACATCTTTTACTAAATGAAATAACATATTTGCATTACTGCAAAAGTACAAAATACAAAACTTGCCATTTTCTTAATAGCACTGCACAGAACAGATAAATAAAATAGAATAAATAAAAGAACATTTGTTCATTAAAATAACGACTTGCCTCCAGCCCCTCCTCTCCTCCCCATACTGTAACTGATGTATCGCCGGCCGCGCTGTGCAGCATAGCGGCCGGCGATACATTCGTGTCAACCACGTAAAAAGTCAACCATCGCTTTATAAGGCACACTGCCATTTCCCCCCCACTTTTGGGGGGGTAAAAGTTTGTCTTATAAAGCGAAAAATATGGTAATATAATTGCAGCATTTTTGGGTCGGCCAATTGGCGATTGCGATATGGCGATTAATTGCGATTGCTTTGGCGATATATTGTGCAGGCCTACTAGTCAGCTGGGACTCCCCGCACGTCTTCCCCTTCTCCAGGGGTCAGGCGGGCTCCGCACGCATCTTCCTAGGGGTCAGGTCAGGTGGAGAATATCTCTGCAGTCTTCCCTTCTAAGGATCATGAGGATCCACCAGTTTTTCTGGGGGTCAGGTCAGGTGGAGAATATCTCCGCAGTCTTCCCTTATCTCAAAGGGTCATACGGATCCACTAGTCTCCCTGGCCAGGTCAGCCGGAGTTTACTTTGTCCCACACCTCGGCGCTACAGCGCCCCCTTCCAAACCAGTAGGTTACTGTCCCCTCCCTTTGTCTGTGGTCTTACTGTCCATGCTCAATTCACTCCTTGGAACATACTGACACACATAAACACATATACACACCAGAGTGATCTATCAATTCAGATTATGGTTCTATGGACCCCAGGCTTTCAGCATATTAGCCGACTACTTTACTTACATGGGTACCACCTCACAGCAGACTAAGCCAACATGAAGTGACGAACTAAATGGCAGAAAGGCGGGTAAGAGTATTCTTACCGTTCTATTAAAGCCGGCCATCTCCTCTCTGCCGTTCGTCAAGTCCTGGGGCCTCTTGTGTGTCGGCTGTTGATGCTCCCTTCGCCTTGGGGTCCCTTCGTGGTCGCCATTTGTCAAAGTAGCCCTGAATTAGAGCATTTGAGATGCACTCTGGTGCTCCAAATCAATGTACCCCCAAGGGGTTAATATCCACGCGTGGTTGAGAGACTAGACACTGACACAGAAGTTGGTCAAAGCAATCTCTAACTTTTACACAGAGTAAGTGGTATATGTATCGTCAGAAAAGGGCAGTACTTTCTGAGGCCCAGGCATTATTTCATTGGTCAAAAAGGAAAAAGAGATAAGAGAAACAGAGATAACACTTCAACATCTGCGCAGTGAGTACCACTTTGGAATGTGAACTAATGTAAACATCTAAGTGTTTGCCATTTTGTAATGGTGGACAGTCTAACAATAATACTGCATACGTCATGTGTGACACATCAAAGAGGTGCTTCTCTATAGGCAGTGAATAATATGTATATATCATCAACTCATATGATTGGACTATGCATTCCTCGACACTCTATATACCTCTCCCTTGGGACACCTGTACAAAGATGAGAAAACAGACGCTGCCAACAGCACAGCCCTTTGCCCCCCCCCCCCCCTCTTCTCCAGCTTGAGACAAAGAGAGGGGTGGGAGGCACTTAAAAGTATTTAAAAGTAGAAAAAGTTAACTCATTACAATCCTAGATATACAAAAATATAGAATAAAATTCACACATCTTTAACACTTTTTTGTCCAGTAAAGGAGCAGCATCCTAAGCAGACCCCATAATAGTCCATGGAGTCTCTTCAGCTGAATCATGTCCTATATCTGGGAATGCACATGTGTACGATCCCAACATGAAAACACAACCAGCTGCCGACTTTTAACGATTTAAAGCCCATCTACCTATAACGCCTTTATATGGTCTGTGGAGTTACACAGGTTAAGGTTGGACGCTACATATGGGCCAGTGCTGTGTGCTTGTCCCCCAGGCTAAAATTTGCCAAGTTATAAATGTATTTATGCAAGTTATCTGGGGCAAATACATTGAGAAATATGGTTTTATGAATGAGCTGAATATTTTTGAAGCATTTTTTCCAATGCTGTGTTGTCTTTGAGCCGCCTACTGAAGGTGTTGTCCCATAATCAATCTTCTGTCCACCGTTGCAGTCCAGTCGCCTGTACGTGCTGTGGTGCTGAGGATTCCGCTCCACGGGTTCCATTCAGCCCTTATCATGTTACACGTGCATGGTTTGCCTTTTCATTATGTGTGTCCCTTCTGTCTTCCACTAGCTCCCGCTCTCTCTCTTGTCTCCTCCCCTCTTCTTCACTCTGGCTTCACCCCTCATCTCAGCTACTTGCTCTGTTAGCTGCTCACAGCATGATTTTTTGACCTATCCATTTGTTCATCGGTGTATGATCTGCACAGTTTGGAATAAACTTCTTCACGATCTACAAGGTGTCGTTTGGATCGAGTCACGGTCAGCCAATTCACCTAAGATTGATGGTTACCGCTATCTCAGCAGAACTGTAAGTTCAGAGATCACACTTTCAATGCTCTCTTAGATTGGAGAGGCAGAACAGTCAAAAAAATCAGTGAAGGGATCTTACAAGATCTGCAAAATATCTTTCAAGGGATAGTGAGATGTATATGGACACTGGAATATAGCAGAATATATGTACAAGCCTGTATACTCCAGCCATCAAGCAAATCTCAGCATAAGAATCATCAGTTTTCTGCACAGATTATTGAAGAAACTGTTCATGCAACTTAAAGGGTTTCTACCACTTCAGTATGACCTAATTAGCTTTCAGACACTAGCGATCTGCTAGTGTCTGATCTCCATAACCATGCAATTCTTAGACCTTTGTGTGGAGCCGTTTCATTAAAAAACTAACTTTTATTCCTATGCAAATGAGCCTCTAGGTGCTATGGGGGCGTCTTTTCAGCACCTAGAGGCTCGGTCTACTCACACTGTATGCCCGCCCATCTCGTCTTGAATGCCTGCCTCCATCACAGCCATCGGACGAATTCACGCGCCTGCGCCGTTCTCATCTTCTGTCTTCGGCGCAGGCGCAGTGAGTGAAGGCCGCTCTCCTGATGCCGGCTTCCTCACTGTGATGTAGTCGGCGCAGACGCAGTGAGGAATCCGGCACCAGGAGCGTATCATTTACTCACTGCGCCTGCGCCGATGACAGAAGTGAACGGCGCAGGCGCGTGAATTCGTCCGATGGCTGTGATGGAGGCAGGCGTTGAGGACGAGATGGGCGGGCATACAGTGTGAGTAGACCTCTAGGTGCTGAAAAGACGCCCCCATAGCACCTAGAGGCTCATTTGCATAGGAATAAAAGTTAGTTTTTTTAATGAAACGGCTCCACACAAAGCTCTAAGAATTGCATGGTTATGGAGATCAGACACTAGCAGATCGCTAGTGTCTGAAAGCTAATTTGGTCATACTGAAGTGGTAGAAACCCTTTAATCAGCTCCTAGACTGTCTGTATTGTCACATGCATTCTGCTGCAAGTCAATCTAAGCTCTGTATGCAATCAAAACTAACTTTGCAGCAGCCATTGCTAAACTTCTCGCTGACTCCCCCTCCCACTGGTTGCCTAGGAAACCCTCTCCCAGAGCCAGAAGATTGATACATTTCTATGCAAACACATACCTGGTGATTTAACCCTCTGCTTGCCATCACAATGCACCAGCAAGGCAACGTACAATCTGAGGAACCTAATATACAGAAAGAACCTGAACTTCCAACAGATCAGGAGTCAGATCCTCAAGGCCACATAAAACAAAAACATTTAGTGAAGCCAACCTGGAAAGTCCAAGAGAACTATGAGGCTGACAAAGAAGAACTGCTGCAGAACATCAGCCACTCATGGTCTAAAACTATTGAATGCATGTCATCTCTGTCTCAACCAACTCATAAGGTATTGCACCTAGAGGGCGCTGTTAAGCAGTTGAATGCTGCCTATGAGAACTACCAAAGTTTGTCTGCTAAATATGCTGATTTCTTAAAGCGGTACAACTCTGAAAATTCCTTAAAAGAATTACAGGAATTGAATGAGCTCAATCTTAATAGAGACGATCTAGTAATACAAACAAGGACAAAAACAGATGTAAAAATCGCACATCTCCATGAATCTAGATCCCTTCTCTCCACAACTTCTAAGCGCTCCACACAATCTTCCAAATCCTTAACATCAACATCTTCCACTCTCAGCCAACGACTCATCAAAGCCCGCGCTGATGCAGAAGCTTCTAAAATCCAGGCAGTTTTCGCCCAGAAGAAAGCGGAAATGGAAGCTGAGGCTGCAGAGAGGGAAGTGAAAATGGAAGCTGAGGCTGCACAGAAGAAAGCGGAAATGGAAGCTGAGGCTGCACAGAAGAAAGTGGAGAAGAAAGCTGAGGCTGCAAAGAAGCAAGCAGAAATAGAAGTCTTAGAAAAACAATGTGAGCACGCCAAAGACATGGCAAGACTAAGAGTCTTAGAGCAGGCTGTAAGTGACAATGAAAGAAGTGTTAGTAGCCATCACTCTGTTATATCTTATGCATCAGTGTCATCACAGACCTCATCAAAACTCCATCACTCTGTCATAGCAGCCAAAGAACTCAACCAAGGTGTTGTCTCTACATCTATTACACCTTCTCAAGTGGCAGAAACGGGTACGAATAGAAATAACCTGCCACCCTCTAACCAATCCACTATTATGCGTCTACAAACCAACACACCTTTGGACTGTACACCAGCTCCAGTGTTAAACGCCTCAGCACCATCTTATGTTCCCAAGTCACTCAACGTCAATGTACCAGCTACTGCAACTAACTTTGTTCCGCCTGCAATTGTATACCCGAAGTCTGAAAACACAGACATGTCGCAGTTTGCCAAGTACATCCTTCGCAGAGAACTCACTAGGACGGGCCTCACCATGTTTGATGACAAACCTGAAAATTACCTAGGCTGGAAATTCACCTTTAAAGCAACAATCAGCGAATTAGATATCACTGTTGCAGAAGAATTAGATCTACTCATCAGGTGGCTAGGTCCTCAGTCAGCTGAACGTATCAAGAGACTTAAAACCGTTTACATTTCCAATCCTGCTGCAGGTCTCGACGCTGCCTGGGACAGACTTGATCATAGCTTTGGCAGCTCTGAGGCCATCAAAGATGCCTTACTCAAAAGATTGCAAGGCTTCCCAAGGATGACAGCTAAAGACATTCTAAAGCTTCAAGAACTTAGTGATCTTCTACTAGAGCTTCAACTAGCTAAGGCTGACTCCCACCTACCTGGTCTTAGTTACCTTGACACCCCTCGTGGCATCAACCCTATTGTCCTTAAGCTACCATATGGCATCCAAGAAAAATGGGTTAGTCAAGGATCTACTTACAAGAAAAAGTATGGAGTAGCCTTTCCTCCCTTTTTCTACTTCTGTACCTTCATAAAGGAAATTGCGGACTCTAAGAATGACCCAAGTTTCTTCTACGGTGACTGTAACCCTCTTAGTCCATCTTCTCCAGGACTTGCAAACACACGCATAACGCACAGAGACCGCAGGGGTCCAGTGTCAGTGAAAAGGACTGATGTTCAACCTGCACCTGCTACAGTTCTTCCGAAGACTGGTTAAAACAAGAAACTTGAGGATCCGAATCGCCAATGTCCCATACATAACAAGCCACGGCCACTTAAGAAGTGCATCGGCTTCAAAAAGAAACCTCTACAGGAATGCAAGGAACTTTTAAAAGCATTTGGAGTTTGTTTCAGATGCTGTGCTTTCACAGAACACCTGGCAAAAGACTGTAAGGCCATCATTAAGTGCATAGAATGCGGTAGTGACAACCATGTTCAAGCCCTTCATCTGTACCAACACAGCGCTACTCCATCCACTGACATCCCCCCAGGGCAAAGCTTGGCGGGGAGCACGCTGAACAAACAGCAACCTCCACCCTAGTGTTCTCAACATGCACTGAAGTCTTAGGGGAAGGACTTTGTGGGAAATCCTGCGCTAAGATATGCTTGGTTCGCATATACGCAAAGGGCAAACCTGAAAGGGCCGTAAGACTGTATACCATTCTCGATGACCAGAGTAACCAATCTCTCGCAAGTACAAGGTTCTTTGATCTCTTAGGCATAACAGAGAGTGCTCTACCTTATACCCTAGGTACTTGCGCAGGAGTCTGGGGTAGAAGAGCCAGTGACCTTGTAGTTACTCTGCTCAACGGCAACTTGGAAATACCCTTGCCTACTATCATTGAGTGCAATCAGATCCCAACTAACAAGGATGAGATTTCCACTCCTGAAGCTGCCTTGCACCATACTCACTTGAAAGACATAGCTGATCAAATACCAGCCTTTGATGAGAATGCTGATATACTGTTGCTACTCGGGAGAGACATCCTAAAGGTGCGCCATCAAATCAACGGCCCACATGATGCACCTTACGCCCAGCATCTGGATCTAGGCTGGGTCATTATTGGCAACGTCTGTCGTAGCAACACCAGGAAACCTCTCGGTTTCTTCCTTTAAAACTCATGTCCTGCCCAATAGACGCACTACTTGCTTTCCAAGACAACAACATCACTATAGTGTGAAAGAAAGACTGTGTGTCAAAGGTACGCCAGAGCGCATCATACTCGATGATAGGAAAGCATTTATCTTTCGGGATGACAACATTGGTAACACAGTGTTTGAAGTAACCACAAAAGACAATAAGTTAGCAGCCACAATGGAAGACAAGGAATTTTTGAGAACCATGAGTAAAGAGTTCTATCAAGATGATTCTAACAGCTGGGTGGCGCCGCTACCATTCCGCACTCCAAGGAAGAGAGTTCCAAATAATAGACAACACGCAGATTCACGGTTCATCTCTTTAGAGCGCAACCTGAACGGGAAACCGGAGATGAAGAAACATTTTGTCGACTTTATGCAGAAGGTGTTTGAGAGAGATCATGCAGAACCTGCACCCCTTCTTATACAAGGAGAAGAATGCTGGTACCTACCGTGTTTTGGTGTCTATCATCCTCGTAAGCCTGACTCAAGCGCTCGCTATAAAGTCGTTTCTCTCAATGACAATCTTCTCTCTGGACTCAATCTGAACAACAACCTCTTGGGAGTCCTACTCCGCTTTAGACAAGAGCCAATTGCCATTATGGCTGACATTCAACAAATGTTTCATTGTTTCATCGTCCGTGAAGATAACAGAAACTTCCTCAGGTTCCGATGGTATCGCAATAATGATGTCAACAACGAGGTCATAGACTATCGGATGAAAGTTCACGTGTTCGGCAATAGCCCTTCCCCAGCAGTTGCCATTTATGGACTGAGAAAAACTGCCCAAGAAGGCGAACAGGAGTTTGGGACGGATGCATGTCAGTTTGTGGAAAGTAACTTCTACGTGGATGACAGTCTTAAGTCCCTACCTACGGAAGAAGAGGCCATTGACCTTCTCACCAGAACCCAGAACATGCTCGCCACTGCCAACCTCAGACTACACAAAATCATCTCCAACAGCAATAAGGTAATGGGAGCATTTCCTTCCGATGATCATGCAGTTAGTGCCAAGGAATTCCAACCAGAGTCTGACCTTTCCCTCACACAACGCAGCCTTGGAACAGTGAACAGTATCTACGACCCTTTGGGATTCATAGCACCCTTTACTATTCAGGGTAAGATATTACTCAGACAACTCACTACAGAGAACACTGACTGGGATACCCCTTTACCCAAGGAGAAACAACAAAGGTGGGAATCCTGGAAGCAGTCCCTCCAAGCATTGGAACAGTTCAAGATACCTGTCATGGAAGGTGTACAGAAAACTAGAAGACACAAAATTAAGATCCGACTGACTGGATCCAAAACTAAGGAACAACAGGGAGAGCCCTGCATCAGACCTGGCTCTCTCCCTAACTGCTCAGCCTATGCGAAAATCCCAATGGTAGATGATCGCATATCCTCGTACCTCGACTGTATAACACCTGAACACCCTATAATAGTGAGGGGACACGACCACCGGCTCCCTACACTTGATACGGAGGGAGTCAGGGTCACCTGGGATCGAGCAAACAGGAAAACACAAATGAACGAACAAAACTTATCTGTAGAAGACTCAGTAGTAGGATCAGCATGCACACACTCCAGGAAGTAATATAAACCGCAAAGTGATGCAGTATGGGGAGGGATTTAAAGGGATGCAATCAGTGCAACTACATGACAGCTGAGAGAGGCTAACGAGATGAGAAAATGAAAGCAAAACAAAGGGAACCTCAAGGAGGAGGTTCTGAAGGACGTCTGTCAGAGCTTCTCAGATGTCTGGTGGTGACAGTACCCCTCCTTCTACGAGTGGACTCCGGACACTCAGAGCCCACCTTCTCAGGATGGGACCTATGGAAAGCCCTGATGAGACGAGTGGCCTTAATGTCCGTCACTGGGACCCACATCCTCTCCTCAAGACCATAACCCTCCCAATGAACAAGGTACTGGAGAGAACCGCGGACAACACGAGAATCCACAATCCTAGAGACCTGAAATTTAAGATTACCATCAACAACAATCGGAGGAGGAGGCAAAGACGTGGGTACAATGGGTTGGACATAAGGTTTTAATAAGGACTTATGAAAAACATTATGGATCTTCCAAGTCTGAGGAAGATCAAGATGGTAGGCAACAGGATTGATGACAGACAGGATTTTGTAAGGCCCAATAAACCTAGGACCCAACTTCCAGGAGGGAACCTTCAATTTGATATTCTTGGTAGACAACCACACCAGATCACCAACATTCAGGTCCGGACCAAGCACACGTCTCTTATCTGCCACACGCTTATATCTCTCACTCATGCTCTTTAGATTATCCTGAATCTTTTGCCAAATAGATGACAAAGACGAGGAGAATCTGTCCTCATCAGGTAAACCAGAAGACCCCTCTCCCGAGAAAGTCCCAAACTGCGGATGAAACCCATATGCACCAAAAAATGGTGACTTATCAGAGGACTCCTGACGACGGTTATTTAAAGCAAACTCAGCAAGGAACAAAAAAGAACACCAATCCTCTTGATTCTCCGCCACAAAACAGCGCATATATGTCTCCAGATTCTGATTGACGCGCTCTGTCTGGCCATTCGACTGCGGGTGGAAAGCAGAAGAGAATGACAACCGAACCCCCAAGCGAGAACAGAAAGCCCTCCAGAATCTGGAAACAAACTGCGTGCCCCTATCAGAGACTATGTCTGAAGGAATACCGTGCAATTTGACAATGTGATCAATAAATGCCTGCACCAGCGTCTTAGCATTGGGCAAACCAGGAAAAGGGATGAAATGCACCATTTTGCTAAAACGGTCCACCACCACCAGAATCACAGTCTTCCCCGAGGAACGAGGCAGGTCCGTTATAAAGTCCATGGACAGATGTGTCCAAGGACGGGAAGGAATGGGTAAGGGAAGGAGAGGACCTGATGGCCGTGAATGAGGGACTTTAGCACGAGCGCAAGTCTCGCAGGCTGCCACAAAACCCTCAACCGACTTACGAAGCGCAGGCCACCAGAATCTCCGAGCGATGAGATCCAGTGTGGCTCTTGCCCCCGGGTGCCCAGCAAGGACCGTATCGTGGTGTTCCTTAAAAATCTTGTGTCTTAAAGTGAGAGGCACAAACAACCTCCCAGGAGGACAAAGATCAGGAGCCTCTGACTGGGCTGCCTGCACCTCTGCCTCCAATTCAGAAAAAAGAGCAGAGACCACCACACCTTCAGCCAAAATGGGACCCGGGTCTTCAAAATTCCCGCCTCCCGGAAAACAACGTGACAGGGCATCTGCCTTCACATTCTTAACTCCAGGGCGGAACGTGACCACAAAATTAAACCTAGAAAAGAACAAAGACCATCTGGCCTGTCTTGGGTTCAGACGCTTGGCTGACTCCAAGTAGGCCAGATTTTTATGGTCAGTAAATACGGTAATAGGGTGTCTGGCTCCCTCTAGCCAATGGCGCCATTCCTCAAAAGCCAACTTGATGGCCAACAATTGCCTATCTCCCACATCGTAATTTCTCTCTGCGGAGGAGAGTTTTTTTGAGAAAAAGGCACACGGTCGCCATTTGGCAGGAGAGGAACCCTGAGACAAGACCGCCCCCACACCCACCTCAGAAGCATCAACCTCAACTATGAAGGGTAAAGAAATATCAGGTTGCACCAAGATGGGAGCGGAAGCAAAACTCTCCTTGATATCAGAAAAAGCCTTACGCGCCTCTACTGACCAAGAAGAAAAATCTACCCCCTTTCTGGTCATATCAGTGAGTGGTTTAACAATAGAGGAATAATTCAAAATAAACTTCCTGTAATAATTGGCAAAGCCCAAAAAACGCATCAGCGCCTTCTGATTCTCAGGAAGCTCCCACTCAAGCACAGCGCGGACCTTCTCGGGGTCCATGCGAAAACCAGAAGCGGAGAGAAGAAACCCCAGAAATTGAATTTCCGGAACCGCAAACACACATTTTTCCAGTTTCGCATATAATTTATTCTCCCGCAGGATGAGCAAGACCTGACGTAAATGTTCCTTATGAGTTTTGAAATCAGGAGAAAAAATCAAAATGTCATCCAAATACACTAATACAAACTTTCCCATCAAATGATAAAAAATGCTGTTCACGAAATGCTGAAAAACGGCTGGGGCATTCATCAAACCAAAAGGCATAACCAAATTCTCAAAATGGCCCTCAGGAGTATTGAAGGCCGTCTTCCATTCGTCTCCTTCTCTGACCCTGACCAGGTTGTATGCCCCTCTTAGATCTAATTTGGAAAAGACATTAGCCCCAACAACCTGGTTAAACAGGTCCGGGATCAGAGGAAGCGGATAAGGGTCACGAATAGTGATACTGTTCAGCTCCCTGAAATCCAGACAAGGTCTTAAAGAACCATCTTTTTTCTTAACAAAGAAAAAACCAGCGGCAACAGGTGACTTCGAGGGTCGTATGTGTCCTTTTCTCAGACTCTCAGAGATATAAGCACGCATAGCGATCCTCTCAGGTTGGGAAAGATTGTATAAACGAGATTTAGGCAGTTTGGCGCCTGGGATGAGATTAATAGGGCAATCGTACTCCCTGTGCGGGGGCAAATCCTGAACTCCACTCTCAGAGAAGACATCCGAAAATTCAGAGAGAAAAGATGGTACAGTCTTAGTAGCAACCTCAGAAACAGATGTTGTGAGGCAATTCTCTCTGCAAAAGTCACTCCAACCATTTATTTGCCTCGCTTGCCAATCAATGGTGGGGTTATGTTTAGTGAGCCAGGGTAGCCCCAACACTAGAGGGGTAGGTAATCCGCTAAGGACGAAACATGACACATCCTCAACATGAGCATCACTCACAATTAAACGGATATTGTGAACTATGCCCTTTAATGATTTCTGAGAAAGTGGAGCGGAATCAATAGCAAAAACAGGAATATCCTTTCCCAAAGTGCGCACCTGGAAACCATGAGTTATCGCAAATTGATTATCAATGAGATTGACAGCTGCTCCACTATCCACAAAAATCTCACAAAAAATGTTCTTGCTCTCTAGCGCCACCCTAGCCGGCAGGACAAAACGGGAACTACAAGCAAACGGAAAACCTTCAATTTCCGCCTCAACCCTGCCAATAGTAACAGACGGAACATTTTTAAAAGATTTTTTCCTGTTTGTTTCTTTATTACTCCCAGAAAACTGCCTGAATCTCCTAGAGGGACAAATATTTGCCAAATGATTTATACCTCCACAACAAAAACAAACCCTCCCATGCGAGCTGAATCTTCTATTGTCAGAAGCAATCAACCCCAGCTGCATGGGCTCCTGCTCAGAAGGGGCTGACAGCGACTGAGACCCCTGCGCACAGAATGGGACCGCTGCACTGTCCTGGGACTGAGTATGACAGGAAGGGGACATCTCTCCTCTCTCTCTAAGACGCCTGTCAATACGAACGGCCTGAGACATAGCAGAGTCCAAAGAAATAGGCCTCTCATGAAAAGCAAATGCATCTTTCAATCCCTCTGAAAGACCATGGCAAAATTGACTTCGGAGTGCAGCATCATTCCAACCAGTATCAGCTGCCCATCTCCGAAATTCTGAGCAGTATATTTCTGCGGATTGTTTACCCTGGCATAATAGACGTAGTCTAGACTCAGCCAGAGCAATACGATCCGGATCATCATATATCTGACCCAGGGCTAAAAAGAATTCATCCACTGAACGGAGAGGCCGTGCCCCCTCCGGCAGCGAAAAGGCCCAGGACTGAGCGTTACCTCTGAGCAGCGATATAATGATCCCCACCCTCCGTTCCTCATCACCAGAGGAATGGGGAAGAAGGCGAAAATGGAGTTTGCAAGCCTCTCTAAAACGCACAAAATTCTCACTACCCCCGGAGAACGTATCCGGGAGCGAGATCTTAGGCTCAGAACAAACTCCATGAATGCAAGCTGAACCGGTCACTTGAAGCTGAGAAAAAGTCTTACGGAGATCAGCTACCTCCAATGAAAGACCCTGGAAGCGTTCAGCCAAAAGTGAAACCGGATCCATGCTTGAGACGGTTTTGGCGGCTTATAATGTCACGGACGGTGTACAGGAAACAAGACAAAGCAACATGCATATATGACTGAGTGGATCCAAAGCTAAGGAACCAAAAGGGAGACCCCTGCACAAGACCTGAGACTATCCCTGGCTGCTCAGCCTATGCAAAGATCCGAAAGGTGGAGGTTTGCATATCCACGTACCTCGACTATATAACCCCTGAACACCCTAGTGAGGGGACACGACCACCGGCTCCCTACTCCAGACACGGAGGGAGTCAGGGTCACCTGGGATCCAGCAAACAGAAGATAACAGATAAATGTTCAGCACTTAACTTTGTAGCAGACAGGAAAACAAGATCAGCATGCACACACACTCCAGGAGGAAGTATAAGCCGCCCAGTAATGCACCATGGGGAGGGATTTAAAGGGAAGCAATCAGTCCAACTCCATGACAGCTGAGAGAGGCTAACGAGATGAGGAACTGAACAGCACAACAAAGAGAACTCAAGGAAAAGGTTCTGAAAGGCCTCTGTCAGAGCTTCTCAGCTGTCTGGTTGTGACACTGCCGCTATGGTAGTTACGCCCCTGGATAAGAGATAGATAGATAGATAGATAGACTCATCTGAACACTTCTCCTTCTTCTTAGCGATCAGTGGGGTTCTCAGCACCCAGACTCTCAACATTCAAAACTTCTGACATGTCACCGTGACTTGACAGAAGGTTTGTGAAATGCTAGGTGCCATCTATGGAGTATTTCATCTGTACACTGGGATACAGACATATACATTTCACATTGGAATGGAAAGTTTACAAATAAGGTATGTTTGGTGCGGATCTGTCATGGATCTGCACAGACGGATCCGTTCAGATAATACAACCGGCTGCATCCGCTCAGAACGGATCCGTTTGTATTATCTTTAACATAGCCAAAACGGATCCATCTTGAACACTGTTACGGTTACTCCCCGGCTAGCTGGGAGCTGGACCGCTTGGATAGTCTGGATCTCTGTTTAGGGAGAGAGAGAGGAGCCGCTTTGTCGCGATATCCAGAAGGATCCTGTAAATGTAGAACAATCCCGGTAATGCTCTTTCAGCTAGGATAATCCTTCCCCCCTCCACAAACGAGTCGAGGCTGCGATTTGAAGGTTAAGCAAGACTGATGTTTATTGACCCGGGGCCTCCTTTTATGCCATCCTGCCCTGGGAAGGGCTACATTTACATGATTACCACAATACACAATTACATGTCTGGGACAGCCCCCACGTCTCCTCCCCTCAGATAAGCCTTTAACATAATCAACCCACACACAATGTTACCCAAGTTCTGGATGTACCCCAAAACCAGGGGGTACATCTTTACATTCGGTATCCTCAGACAGTCCTGGTGTAGGGGAACAACATATCCAAAATCCGGCTCCGTCGGTCCAAGGGTTCGGGAGTTACGGGTCCCTGAAGTCCTGACCGACCGCACACAGTGTAATTAACAGCTTTGTAACAGTGCTCCCTTTTTGTGGAACACTCTGGCAGACACTGTCTGACCCCTTTTCGGGGCAGACTAAGGCTGTCCAGACCGCGGGTTATGCTGGGCTGAGGTCTGTTTGTCTGGACAACCCAGGTCTGTAGGTAATGGTGAAGTTGAAGGGTTGTAATGACAGACTCCAACGTAAAAGTCTGCCGTTATCCCCCGAGACCCGGTTTAGCCACACCAACGGGTTATGGTCAGTAACCAGAGTGAACTCTTGTCCATACAAATAGGGAGTCAATTTCTTTAGTGCCCACACCAAAGCCAAACACTCTTTTTCTACCGCTGCATAGCTGACTTCGCGTGGCAGGAGCTTACGGCTGATGTA
Organism: Bufo gargarizans; assembly: GCF_014858855.1. Lineage (NCBI taxonomy): Eukaryota > Metazoa > Chordata > Amphibia > Anura > Bufonidae > Bufo > Bufo gargarizans. The sequence goes on along the minus strand of NC_058080.1, from coordinate 716,517,371 downwards.
GACAACTGGGTGCTCCCCTCCGTCTTCGCCTACTTGGCTGAGGACAGCTCCCAGCCCGAACATGGAAGCGTCTGTATGGACGATAAAACGTTTGTTAAGGGCTGGGGCCGCCAAGACGGGAGCGTTGACAAGAGCAAGTTTGAGAGCTTGGAAAGCCGTTTCACAGTGGGGAGACCACAGGACCTGTCGAGGTAAGTTTTTCTTGGTCAGGTCAGTCAGGGGTTTGGCAAGTGTGCTGTAGTCTGGTACAAACCGTCTGTAGTACCCTGCTGTGCCCAGGAATGCTAGGACCTGAGTCTTAGTGGTGGGGGTGGGCCAATTGGCGACAGCTTCTATCTTGGCCGGCTCTGGTCGCTGTTTCCCACACCCCACCCGGTGACCCAGGTACTGTACCTCGGCCATCCCAAAGTGGCATTTTTCTGGCTTCAGAGTCAGGCCCGCAGTCCGGATCTGATCCAGAACCATTCCTACGTGAGCTAAGTGGTCCCCCCAGGACTCACTGTGGATCGCTATGTCGTCCAGGTATGCGCAAGCAAAACTCTGGAAGCCATCCAGGAGCCTATCAACCAAGCGCTGGAATGTAGCTGGGGCATTCTTCATCCCAAACGGCATTACCTTAAAATGATATAAGCCGAACGGGGTGACGAATGCTGACTTGGGGACAGCCTCCTGGGCCAGGGGAATCTGCCAGTAACCCTTGCAGAGGTCGATGGTGGTCAGATAATTCCCCCTGGCTATACGATCGAGTAGCTCGTCTACCCTGGGCATAGGGTAAGCGTCCGTCACTGTCTTTTCATTGAGCCTCCGATAGTCTACGCAAAACCGGGTTGTACCATCTTTCTTGGGCACCAGGACAACTGGAGAAGCCCAGGGACTATCGGAGGGCTCAATTACCTTGAGTTGGAGCATCTCATCGATCTCCTTCTTCATCTCTGCCCTAACTGCCTCGGGGATTCGGTAAGAAGCCTGGCGTAAAGGAGCTTGTCCCGGGGTATCTACCTGGTGGGTGGTTAAGGTAGTGTACCCTGGCTTCTGGGAGAAAGTGGGGCTTTTGGACTGCAGGAGTTGGTTAAGCTGCTCCCTTTCAGTGGGGCTAAGTCGGTCCCCTATCTTGACCTGAGCTACTATATCTGCGTGGGGACTTTTTTCTAACAGATCTGGAATGGGTAGACTGTCGGGGTCTTCCTGAGGGGGACAGCATATGGCCGTCACGTTCTCCGGCCGCTCAAGATATTCCTTGAGCATGTTCACATGGAATGTCTTTCTAAGATTGCCGTCATGGCAGCTAGCTATTACGTAGGTGGTGTCTCCCCTTTTCTCCACTATCTGATAGGGGCCCTGCCAGGACGCCTGTAATTTGTCTGTCTTAACTGGCTTAAGCACTAACACCTTTTGTCCTAGGGTAAAGATTCTCTTTCGGGCCCCCCGATCGTACCACACCTTCTGTCTTCTCTGGGCCGACTGGAGGTTAGCCTGCACTGATTTAGCTAATTGCTCCATTCGGTCCCTGAGTTCCAGCACGTACGGCACAATGGGGACACCGTCAGTCTCCATCTCTCCCTCCCAGTGCTCCCGGATCAGGTTTAGGGGTCCCCGTACTTTTCTTCCGTAGAGCAACTCGAAGGGCGAAAACCCGGTCGTTTCCTGGGGCACCTCCCGATAAGCAAATAGGAGGTGTGGCAGAAAACGCTCCCAGTCTCGGTATTCCTGAGTAAATGTTTTGAGCATTTGTTTGAGGGTCCCGTTGAACCTCTCACAAAGTCCGTTTGTCTGGGGGTGGTATGGAGAGCTCAGGAGGGACTTAATTTTGCAAACCTGCCAGAGTTGCTGAGTCAATTCGGCCGTAAATTGGGTGCCTCGGTCGGACAGGATTTCTTTCGGAAATCCTACCCGGGAAAACACCTGCACCAGCGCATTCGCTACCGTATCCGCTTGGATGTTGGATAGGGCGACAGCTTCCGGGTACCTGGTAGCGTAGTCCACTACGGTAAGAATGTAGCGCTTACCGGAGGGACTAGGGGTAGCCAGCGGTCCCACTAGGTCAATAGCAACCCTGCTGAAGGGTTCCTCCACAATGGGCATATTTACTAAATGAGCTTTAGGGTGATCGCCTCTCCTCCCTACTCGTTGGCACACATCGCAGGTCTTACAATAAGTCCTAACATCAGCGTGTACCCCTGGCCAAAAGAATGTGTGAGTAATGCGGTGTAGTGTGCGGGTTACAGCTAGGTGGCCTGCCAAGGGAATGTCATGTCCTATCTTGAGTATTTCTCGACGGTATTTGTGGGGCACTACCAGCTGTCGCCTCTGCTGCTCCCTTTTCTCCGTCAAGCGATACAGCTTTCCCTTTTCCCATAAAAAGGTTTCGTTATCTGACCCGCTCCCTCCGGTCTCTGCTCGTTCCCGGTACTTTTGTAATGTCGGGTCAGTCTTAGACTCTGTCTCGAAAGCATCTGGGGTGTCCCAGGGTATGGGACCTAACGGGTCAGTCGAGGTCGGGGTAGGTCTTACCTGTGTCTCCCGCACCGGTGATAGTTCTTGCTCCGTTCGGGCTTGGGCTCTGGTAGTCACTGGGTTTGCCTCGTTGTTGTACACTGGAGCATAGGCAGAAGTCATGGGGCCCAAATCGTTGCCCAGTAGTACTTCGGCAGGTAAATTATCCATTATGCCCACGTTTACGGACCCCTTTCCCACTCCCCAATCAAGATGTACTTTAGCGGTCTGAATTTTGTACACATCCCCTCCCGCCACTCTAACGGCCACAGTCTGCCCTGATCGCTTGTGCTCCGGCACCAAATGGCTCTGGACTAGTGTAATGGTAGCCCCCGTGTCTCTTAACCCCTCGGTAGATCGCCCCTCGAGCCATACCTTCTGCCGATGGTGCTGGCGGTTATCCGAAGCAGCATATACCGGATCTGCTTCGTGAAGTGGTCCCAAATATTCCTCCATAGGGGCTTCTTGGTTAACACAGAGCGCCCGGGCAGGACAAGATGACCCAGGGGGGTAATTATAATTCCGGGGGGTCTGGTGTGCATTAAGGGGGCAGCTAGCCATGCGGTGGCCTGGTTGATTGCATCGGTAGCAGGTCGGTCTGGGATGATCAGAGTTGTTATTCGGTGGTCCTGAGTAACGTGCGGGGCCCGCGGGCACCGAGGCTCGGAATTCAGTACGTGGTGGCGTGCGGTAAACATCTTTGTGTTCGACCCATGCTGGGGCTCGGTAGTTCATGGGTTCGTGTAGACGGGAGTCGTAATGTTCATCGGCCAATTTGGCTGCTTCTTCTAAGGTAGAGGGTCGTCTGTCTCGCAGCCATTCCTTCCCCTGCTGCTCCATGCCGTTATAAAAATGTTCTAAGAGAAATAATTGTAAAATTTCCTCACCAGTCACAGCTTTACTTCCGCTCATCCAGTGATTTGCCGCTCTCCGCATTCGGTGCGCCCATTCCATATGTGTGTCGTTAGGCTTCTTTCTCATGCTACGAAATTGTCGGCGATACGTGTCAGGAGTTACAGCGTACCGCCGCAACAGTGTCTCTTTGACCAGCGCATACTGTGTCACTTCCTCAGCGCCCAGAGTCCGAAATGCTTCCAGAGCTCGCCCGGATAGTTTTCCAGACAATATCGTGGGCCACTCTCTGTTGGGAATCTGGTGCAGGGCACATTGCCTCTCGAAGTCCGCCAAATATTCATCGATTCCTGTCTCGCTTTCTAGGAAGGGTCTAAAAGCCGCATAGGGTATCTTTGGCCTCCCGGCGTTTCCGACAGGAACGATTACCTGAGGTGCTTCGGCATTGCGGTGTGCGGTCACTAGGCTGAGTTTGTGGGCTCGAGCCTTCCGTATATCCTCGTCCGCTTCTGCCATCAACTGCTGTACCAGTTCCATAGGTGGGTTCGGCCCGTATAGAGAGAGCCTCTCCCGAACAATCCTGGTCTTTTCGTCACTTCTCGTGGTCGGGGTTTCTGCCATCGTGAAGCCCTGATCCAGTTCGGTTAGTTCTGCGATCAGTTCCCTTCTCGGACGGTTGCTGGCGTTCCCCCCTCTGCTTTCGAGTAAATCCTTCAGGGTCGCACGTTTCAATTTTTCGTAAGCGCTCTCCATCCGTTCAGTACCTCTCCTAGGAAATCCTGGACAATCCCACCGCTGCCATCCAAATGTTACGGTTACTCCCCGGCTAGCTGGGAGCTGGACCGCTTGGATAGTCTGGATCTCTGTTTAGGGAGAGAGAGAGGAGCCGCTTTGTCGCGATATCCAGAAGGATCCTGTAAATGTAGAACAATCCCGGTAATGCTCTTTCAGCTAGGATAATCCTTCCCCCCTCCACAAACGAGTCGAGGCTGCGATTTGAAGGTTAAGCAAGACTGATGTTTATTGACCCGGGGCCTCCTTTTATGCCATCCTGCCCTGGGAAGGGCTACATTTACATGATTACCACAATACACAATTACATGTCTGGGACAGCCCCCACGTCTCCTCCCCTCAGATAAGCCTTTAACATAATCAACCCACACACAATGTTACCCAAGTTCTGGATGTACCCCAAAACCAGGGGGTACATCTTTACATTCGGTATCCTCAGACAGTCCTGGTGTAGGGGAACAACATATCCAAAATCCGGCTCCGTCGGTCCAAGGGTTCGGGAGTTACGGGTCCCTGAAGTCCTGACCGACCGCACACAGTGTAATTAACAGCTTTGTAACAAACACCATTGAAAGTCAATGGAGGACGGATCCGTTTTCTATTGTGCCAGATTGTGTCATAGAAAACGGATGCGTCTCCATTGACTTACATTGTGTGACAGAATGAATCCGTTTGGCTCAGTTTCATCAGACGAACACCAAAACGCTGCAAGCAGCAATTTGGTGTCAGTCTCCAAAGCGGAATGGAGACGGAACGGAGGCAAACTGATGCATTCTTTGCCATTCAGAATGCATTAGGGCAAAACTGATCTGTTTTGGACCGCTTGTGAGAGCCCTGAACGGATCTCACAAACGGAAAGCCAAAACGCCAGCGTTAAAGTAGCCTAATTGTCTGAAATCTCTTTTTATTGATTTTAACATATTGGTGAAGTTTACAACACATATTTGTGAGCAACAAACATTAGATGATATTAGTATATGAATAAAGATCTCTAGGAACTTTCTATGGCTTCATTACTGGTGTATGGGCTTTTATACTAATCAAACTTACGATGTACTGACATCCATTGTATTTCAGGAGCGCAGTCGTGCTTACGGCTGATTCGAACCCAGTATGGTTTAGATATTAGGTAGGTAACAAGTTCAAACAAGTCTTAACAGTAGGAGGAGACAAGACCTATATAAACATCACTAGGAATCCATACCAGTATCCCTGAGGAAGAATAACGTCTTATTCGAAACGCGTTGGAGCACTTTTTGGTCCTCCTAGCAATCCGTAGCTCTTGTTGTGACGTCACACGAGCGCTCCGTGCGAGCGCGAGCGAGCTGAGTTTAAAACTAAACACTGCCGCCGGCCGGGGGAGGCTCAGCATAAAACTATCAGATTAGGGTCCAGCCTTCCAATATCCCCTTCACCTTGGACGCAGGAACAGAAATAAAGAAGACACCGACACACAGGCAAACAGACAAGAATTCAGGAAAAGGTAATTACCAATCCATAACTTGTAGAGCCAAAGTGTACTTTGCTGTTGCCTTCTTCTAGCACCTACTATCCAGGGAGGGAAATAGGAGGTCATCGCGCAGTACTTAAACATAAAACATACAAGTCTTAACAGTAGTTATTATCATGTAGCCATATAATACTTAATGATGTGGAACATATAATAATCAATGGCGTGGACCGTGTAGGGACGACACTCGTGAGAACCCACTCTTACGTGCCAAGAAACCTTTTTCAGTGGAAATAAAAAGTCTACACACCCCTGTTAAAATGTCAGGTTTCTGTGATGTAAAAAAATGAGACAAAGATAAATCATTTCAGAACTTTTTCCACCTTTAATGAATTGAAAAAAACAAACTGAAATCTTTTAGGTAGAGGGAAGAAAAAAAATAAAAAAAATATAATACGGTTGCATAAGTGTGCACACCCTTAAACTAATACTTTGTTGAAGCACCTTTTGATTTTATTACAGCACTCAGTCTTTTTGGGTATGAGTCTATCAGCATGGCACATTTTGACTTGGCAAGATTTGCCCACTTTTCTTGGCAAAAACACTCCAAATCTGTCAGATTGCGAGGGCATCTTCTGTGCACAGCCCTCTTCAGATCACCCCGCAGATTTTCAATCGGATTCAGGTTTGTGCTCTGGCTGGGCCATTCCAAAACTTTAATCTTCTTCTGGTGAAGCCATTCCTTTGTTGATTTGGATGTATGCTTTGGGTCGTTGTCATGTTGAAAGATGAAGTTTCTCTTCATGTTTAGCTTTCTAGCAGAAGTCTGATGGTTTTGTGCCAATATTGACTGGTATTTGGAACTGTTCATAATCCCCTCTAGCTTAACTAAGGCCCCAGTTTCAGCTGAAGAAAAACAGCCCCTTGGCGTGATGCTGCCACCACCATGCTTCACTGTGGGGATGGTGTTCTTTTGCTGATGTGCAGTGTTGTTTTTGCCCCAAACATATTTTTTGAAAATATGGCCAAAAAGTTCAACGTTGGTTTTATCAGACCATAACACCTTTTCCCACATGCTTTTGGGAGACTTCAGATGTGTTTTTGCAAAATGTAGCCTGGCTTGGATGTTTTTCTTCGTAAGAAAAGGCTTTCGTCTTGACACTCCACCCCATAGCCCAGACATATGAAGAATACTGGAGATTGTTGTCACATGTACCACACAACCAGTACTTGCCAGATATTCCTGCAGCTCCTTTAATGTTGCTGTAGGCCTCTTGGTCGCCTCCCAGACCAGTTTTCTTCTTGTCTTTTCATCAATTTTGGAGGGACGTCCAGTTCTTGGTAATGTCACTGTTGTGCCATATTTTCTCCACTTGATGATGACGGTCTTCACTGTGTTCCATGGTATATCTAATGCCTTGGAAATTCTTTTGTCCCCTTCTCCTGACTGATACCTTTTAACAATGAGATCCCTCTGATGCTTTGGAAGCTCTCTGTGGACCATGGCTTTTGCTGTGGGATGCAACTAAGAAAATTTCAGGAAAGACCAACTAAAGCAGCTGAACTTTATTTGGGGTTAATCAGAGGCACTTTAAATGATGGCAGGTGTATGCTGACTCCTATTTAACAGGATTTTGAATGTGATTGCTTAATTCTGAACACAGCTACACCCCCAGTTATAAGAGGGTGTGCACACTTAAGCAACCACATTATTTTTTTCTTTTTTTTTTCTTCCCTCCACCTAAAATATTTCAGTTTGTTTTTCAAATGATACATTAAAGGTGGAAAAAGCTCTGAAACGATTTATCTTTGTCTCATTTTTTTACAGCACAGAAACCTGACATTTTAACAGGGGTGTGTAGACTTTTTATTTCCACTGTATATGTAGGCTTGATTCCTATCATTGGTTGGATATGTATGGAAGTATATCTGACCCTTGTGCGAAGGACCTCCAGAGAGCCAAAATATGCTTTTATTTTTTGTGTCTACCATTCACATAGAAACATAGTGCCTCCAGCCTCTCCACTTAGCCTATCTTGTTGATCCATTGAGATATTGGGGGCGCCTTCGACTGTTTCCAGTAAAGTGGGATCATGGCCTTGGCCAGTAGCACCAGTTGTGTCCACAGTAGTTTTTAATTAAGGACGGTAGGAGGTTGAGGCATATTACTGTAGGTGTCAGAGGGGGAGCGTTTGGACAAACTTTGGAGAAATTATTTGCTTCTTCTTCAATGGGGACATAAAGTTTTGGACAAGGTCTTTTGTGCCAGTCAAGGATTCTCGTGATTTGTATTGATTCATATGTTGACCAAATATCTGGTAATCCAATCCCTCCTTCCCTCTTTCGCTTGATCAGAGTACTATAGGCTATTCTTTGGTGAGATGAACCCCAGATATATTTCAGAAATAGCTTGCGAAGTTTAAGAAAGAAGGAGGGAGGAAGATAGATAGGCAGCGTCTGCATCAGATAAGATACTTTAGGGGTTACTATCAATTTAAGCAAGTTGGACCTACCCATCCATGAAATATATGGGAGTTGTTTTGATCGTTCATAACATGGGTGCATAGTTTAATAAATACCATCTGTCAGGTGAGGAAGATATGTGTAAACCCAGGATGTGGCTTTTTTGGTTTCGGAGACCGTGGAGGGTGGGCAAGTGATGTTCAGCGCTTCAGATTTTGATGGGTTTATTTTAAAGTTGGATAAATGGTGGAATTGGTCAAAAGGCGAGACAGAGCGGGGTAGGAGGATTCGGGGTTAGAGGTAATGACTAATAAGTCATCAGCATAGGCTACAGTGAAATGCTCGTTTCCTCCCGCTTTGAACCCCTTTATGTCTGGATGTTGTCTAATTGATTGGATGAGGGTTTCCATGGTTAACAAGAAAAGGAGAGGGGAGAGAGGGCCCGTTAGATATATGAAACGGCGGAGACAGGGTGCCGTTAACCCTCCCCATTGCGGAAGGGCGTGTGTAAAGTGCTGATAGAAAGTTTAGGAAGGTTTTTGGTAGGCCAAATTTGTGTAATACAGCTTGCATACAGACCCAGTCGATCCGGTCAAATGCTTTTTCAACATCAGTAGATAGAAATGCTAGAGGTATCTTTTGTCGCCTGGCTAGCTGGATCATATGCTTGTCTTTGCCTTCTCTTGTCTTCACAAAGCCTACTTGTTCAGCGTTATTCAGAAGGGGGAGAAACTGATTAAGGCAGTTTGCTAAAACCTTGGCAAATATTTTCTCGTCTACATTAAGAAGGGATATTGGGCGGTAACTACCACATAGCTCCAGATCTTTCCCTTCTTTGGGTAGTATCGTAATGTGAGCTTTAAGCGTTTGCGGGGTGAAAGATTTTCCCTTCGATCAATGAGCTGAAGGTTGAGAGCATTTGGGGAAGAAGAATATCTTGGAACATTTTATAGTACATGGCTGTTAGTCCATCTGGGTCTGGGCTTTTACCATTGGGGGATTCTCTTAGGGCTGATTGTTGTTCAGGTAAGGTTATAGGAGCTGCTAGTTGGGAATGTTGTGATTTATCAAAGATGGCAGGGATAGGGTATGTAAGAAGGTGCTGATATCTTGTTGTCTGAGGAGTAACTCTTCTTTAGTCTCTTTTAGTCTCAGATTGTATAGGGATTCATAGAATAATCTAAAATGCTCTGCAATTTTTTTTTTGTTTGTGGTCTGCTCTCCACCAGAAGACCTGGTAGATTTAATAAAAATCTGTTCCGTTGCTTTCTTGTCCATGAGAGCCATAAGTCTGGAGCCTTTATTACTGTGCATGTATACTGTATGCTTGGCATAAAGATAAGCTTTGGATGCTTTTAGGTTGAGAAGCTGCATCAGTTTCTCCCTTTGAACAGTTAATTCCGCTTTAGTAGCGATAGCTAATGTTCTTTTGTGTTGTCTTTCTAAGGCTTTTATACGTTTGAGGATGTTTTCCATTTCTTTATTTTTACATCTTTTGAGGTAGGAGCCCAGTGAGACTAGATCTCCTCGTACTACAGTTTTATGAGCTTCCCAAATCATTGTTGGGGAAGTATTTGAGGGCGTATTCTGGGCGAAGTAATCGTTTAGTAGGGACATAATGCGGGTTTTGTGCAGCGGGTTTTGAAGAATCGTTTCGTTAAGTCGCCATGTGAAAGATCGAGCGGGGAGGGATTCCACTGCCAGGGACAGCGAGATCGGAGCATGATCTGAGATAGAGATATTTTGGGTCAAAGATTTGATCATCGTCGTTAGTTGGTTGGAGGAGAGGGGAATGTAATATATTCTTTGATAAGAATTGTGGGCTTCTGAGTGATATGTGTAATCCCTACCAGAGGGATTATTTGTTCACCAAGTATCCAGGAGTTTGCAGGATGACAGAGCTAGTTTTAGTGCTCAAAGTTTTCTCTAAGTGACATAGTGATTCGGGTTGGAGGAGTCAAGTGATGGGTCCAACGTCATGTTCAGGTCCCCACCTAGAATGTAGATGCCTTCTTGGAAGGATTTGAGACGTCTAAGGGTCTCTATCAACCAGGGTAACTGGCGTATATTAGGAGTATAGATACCTGCAATTGTGACTGGTAAGTTGGCTAGTTGGCCCTTCAAGAACAATAATCTACCTTCACGTCAATTAGGCTAGATGATAGAATAAAGGGGACTGACTTTTTGATAGCAATGGGTACACCTCTGGTTTTGGAAGTGGAATAGCAGGAGTGGAACCATTGTGTAAAATAGGTTTTGTTTAGAGTGGGAAGCTTACCCCATTTAAAATGGGTCTCTTGGAGTATCACGACATCTGCATGAAGAGATCTAAGTAGTTAAAACACCCTGGATCTCTTAGAAGGTGAGTTCAGTCCCCGCACGTTCCACGACACCACATTAATAGCAGACATTTAGTCTTCCTATTGGTAAGATAACAAAATAATCCGTTTAAAGCACTGGTTAAAGGGATTCTGTCACTTCCTCTAACTCAAAATCCGATTTTAAAGCAGCCATGCAGCACAGCTTACCTTGATTAGCTGTGCTCTTCTATCTTGTAATCCGTTCAGTAGTTTCTGTAAAAAACGACTTTTATTGATATGCAAATGAGTCCTGAAGGTGCCCAGAGGGGCGTTTTGTTCCCCTTAGACAGCCCAGTACCGCCCCTCTTTCAGTGCCCAGCCCGCCTTCCTTGCGACTGTCTAACCGCCCCCAGCCTGCCACAGCCTCTCCTCCCTCTCCTCCCCCTCCCTCACGGCCGAACGAACTCTCGCACAGGCGCAGTACCCACTGAGGGCTGCGCCTGTGCGATCTGCAGGAGACTGAGGGCAGGAGCTTCATCCTCGTCACTGGGCATGCGCGGAGCCCAGTGACGTCCGATGCTCGCTCTTCCCTCAGTCAGCAGGGAAGAGCGAGCATCGGACGTCACTGGGCTCGGCGCATGCCCAGTGACGAGGATGAAGCTCCTGCCCTCAGTCTCCTGCAGATCGCACAGGCGCAGCCCTCAGTGGGTACTGCGCCTGTGCGACAGTTCGTTCGGCTGTGAGGCAGGGGGAGGAGAGGCTGTGGCAGGCTGGGGGCGGTTAGACAGTCGCAAGGAAGGCGGGCTGGGCACTGTAAGAGGGGCGGTACTGGGCTCTCTAAGGGGAACAAAACGCCCCTCTGGGCACATTCAGGACTCATTTGCATAACCATAAAAGTCGTTTTTTACAGAAACTACTGGACGGATTACAAGATAAAAGAGCACAGCCTAATCAAGGTAAGCTGTGCTGCATGGCTGCTTTAAAATCAGATTTTGGGTTAGGGGAGGTGACAGAATCCCTTTAAAAGATCATTATGGGAACAAAACAGAGCAAAAAGAAGAATAAAAACAGATAGGGAAAAAGAGAGACTAGTTCTCCTCCTATCACCAGTACACCTCCAGGGGATGTCCGAAAACTGGTGACAGTGGAAAGTAGTATTATTAGGAGTGTGCCCCAGAGAGGGGTGAGTTCAGTCACACCTACTGAGTAGCAGGAGCAGTGGTAGCGCCAGAGCTACTTTAGATAAAGCATATGGCGGATAGAAGGGGAGGAAAAAAATAAAAATGAATGAGGGAGAGTAGGGAAGGGGGAAAAGGAAGGTACGGGAAATTAGAGATATGAGGTTAGAAAGGGATTAAAGGTTGTACAGCATAAGTAGAAGTAGAAGATAGGGCTCTAAAGCCTGGTTGCCTGTATAGCATTACTATATCAATATTTGAATATGTCCCAGGACTCTGGGCTGTTCGGCTGATCATCAATCCGGTTTGGCTGCCTGCCTTTTCCGAGTCTTGTTCTCTTTCCATGGGGACGTGGCAGGTAGGCTTGGTAGTTTCACCACGTCAGAGATGGGGTCCCAAGATGGAGCTTTTGAGGGATCCAAGTCGAGAAGTTCATAGATAAGAAGTAGATCCGTCAGGGTTCGCACTACTTTGTGAGCTCCTTGAAGGGTAAAAGCAATCCCGAATGGAAAAAGCCATCTATAAGGGATGTCCATACTTCTCAGGATATCCAAAAAGGGTTTCAGTTTATGTCATTTGGAAAAAGTAGCTCGTGACAAGTCCTGGAATATTTGTATGGGAGAACCCTCAAAAGAAAGTTCCTGGCCACTCTTAGTCGCTTTTAAAATCATGTCCCTGTGGTGGGAGTTGAGGACTTTACAGATGATGTCCCGTGGAGACTCTCCTTCCCTGGGCTTTGATCTGAGCGCTCTATGTGCTCTCTCTCTCTCTGATATTCATTGGTAATAGAGGTTCAATATGTCACTAGTGATGTCCATCACGGATGATAAAGACACAGATTCTGGGACTCCTTTTAATCTGAGGTTGTTACGTCTCCCTCTGTTATCCTGATCTTCCACATAAGAGAGTAGATTATTGAGGTGATGTTGACAATGTGAGAGAGCCAATGTGGTGGCTTCTCCAAAAGATACCAGGGATGTTTGGTTTTCTTCTAATTGTTCTACTCTGCCTCCGATCTCCATGATATCTGTTTTTATATCTGAAAGTTCTTTGAGAACTAGGGGCTATTGCTGATTCGATTATCTGTTGTAGAGTTTTTCGTGATGTTGAGATATTAGTATCTCCCTCTTGGCGATCTTCAGAACCGGAGCTCTCATGGTCTGATGTTTCTGTGGCAGCCGCCATATTCCGGTCAGCCGGCTGGCTCCTTGTTTGGGGGTCTGGGAGCTTTTTGTGGAGGAACTTCTCAATTTCTGACTGTGACTTTTTCACAGTCTTAGGGCCTGTTCCCTCTGGTTTTCCTACCTTCACCATGGTGTTTAGGGAGGGGAGAATTGTAGGGAATGGTAATGGTAGGGGGTGCTAGTAACAACTCGAGGCGCTCAAACCCCCGTATTTCACTCCATAATCATCGGAGTGTAGTTTGTTACTCAATGCTCAGAAAAAATGGTGGGCTTCTGACCCTGAACAGGTCTGGAAAATTGAATAGACCGGCTCTCCGGGCGGTCCGTAAAAAATTAGAGCAAAGCTCTTCGTAGAGGGCAAGGTCCCAATAGGTAAAAGTGGCACCAGGGTGGGAAAAGTGCCTTTATCAGGCATTTAGAGGGTACTGACCGCTGCAGCTCAAGTGGCCTGTGAGCCTTGCGAGGACTGTTGTTGCTTCCCGCCACTGCAGTAGAACTTCCGGTGGGGTTGGTATAGCCGGAGATGTCACGGTGGGCCGCCGCGCAGCAGGCTGAGTAGGCCCGAGAAAACACTTGGCGGGGTCCCCGCTCGGCCAGAAAAGGTCTCTGTGTGTTGCTGGGCTCAGGTAAGTGGATTCTGATCCAAAAGCTTCTGTCGGGAGACAGAATTTTGCCCTCGGCAAAGAGGCAGAAGCGGAGCTCACCTCACACGCGTCCTGCTACGTCCAGCGCCAGGCCACGCCCCACAAATAAGTAATTGTGAATTGTAAACTGCAGCTCTTTGTTTCTGTGGCCTCCTCGCACTTGAGTACGGTACAATGGTTCCCACATGGTAGGCGGTAGCAGCGGCTCAAACCAGCCGTGTGTAAATCACGCAGCGTTCTGCATCAAAAAGTAACACCAATATAAAAACTTATGTCAATAGCTCGTCTGCCAGTGCCTGATAAACAGCAGAAGATACCAAATCGATGGGTGAGCTAATGAGAAATATGACAGCACCACCCAGTGGTAGCACTATGAAATTGCAGCTCTACGCTGTGTGTTATTTATGCAGGCTTGAACTTTTCTTTTATTTCTTTGTAATATTTTATATAGAGAAACAAAATGGAATAGACGGCTCTACCACTCAGGCAGATGATCGAGGTGCGGAGCTGCTAGAACTGACTCACCCAGTCAGGAGTGGATTACTTGAAAGAAAATAGATAAGCAGGCACACTCTGATTTGGGTCAATCTATTAATTTATTTGTATATATGGTGAATGTAAAATGTATAATATGTTAAAATAATGTTACAATAAAATGAGGCAAAGGTGTAACATATAGTATGAAGAATTGTATCGGAGAATTGAATTCTGCTAACTGTCCTTTTTAATGGATAAAAGATAAAAGTAATGAATGTAGAAATAAGTGGGTCATCACTAAATAGTTACCAGTTGGTATTGAGGAATGTTGTGATAAAATGTTCGAATAAAATGTATATATATATATAAATATAGATATAAATATAAATGTTTCGCCTAAAAAATGATGCGCTAGTAAAAACGAAGAAGGTGAAAAATATAGGATAGTTGTCCTTATAATCGAATAGTCTTTTCATGAAATAGTAGCCTCAAAGTGGAGGTTAAGTGGAGGATAGAATAATGCGTCTTTCTCCTTATCTCCCCGTATATAGGATAGTCTTTTTATTTGGGGTAATATCCTCTAGATAGGAGATAAATAGGTAAATAGTGCGCCTTGTGACTCCTTTTATATATTCACCGCTATGGAATGGAGGATCAGTGATGCACCTTGTTGCTATATAATTATGTCAGTTGATTTTCATAGAGCCGCAAGCATGTACATTAGTATATTATATGCAGCAATATATTGATGTTGTGCTTCTTATGCGGGTGCTGTGGGAAGAAGGGGTGCTCTGTGCCTGAGTGCGGGTCCCGCACTGTCTCTGGCTACAGAGGTCACTTACCCTTCACCCGGCGCTGCTGTCTTCGGTCCTCTGGCGGTGATCAGTTCTCCCTGGGCGGCTATCTTGAATCCAGGAGTCGGCGGCGTATCTCGTGTTGCCAAGGACGCCGGGAGGCGTGGTTCGCGCGTCTGTAGGGTGACGTAGGCTGTGTTTTTTTTTAGCGAAACATTTATATTTATATCTATATATATATATATATATACATTTTATTCGAACATTTTATTATCACAACATTCCTCAATACCAACTGGTAACTATTTAGTGATGACCCACTTATCTCTACATTCATTACTTTTATCTTTTATCCATTAAAAAGGACAGTTAGCAGAATTCAATTCTCCGATACAATTCTTCATACTATATGTTTCACCTTCGCCTCATTTTATTGTAACATTATTTTAACATATTATACATTTTACATTCACCATATATACAAATAAATTAATAGATTGACCCAAATCAGAGTGTGCCTGCTTATCTATTTTCTTTCAAATATTTTATATAGGCGTTCCTATTTAAGTGGCTCGGGCAGGAGGCAAGAAAGGATGGGAGTGGTAGTAGAGGCCCAATGGTGGTAGCAGTCCTCACGGTGGCTGTGGTCTTCCCCAGCACTCCCTAGGCCACACGGGTGCACCCTGGTTCCCTCAGGGCACACTCGGACTTCTGGATTTTCTGCCCAGTGTTGGTTTGGGTGCAAGGCAGGGGTCCCTTGAAAGTAAACAAAAGCAATAGTGGTGGTGTAGTGCCAATGCAATACTGTATCGATACAGGTGATGGTGCATGCATCTTTTTCATTTTTAGCATTTTTTTTTCTGCAACACATCAAGGATTAAAGGGGTTGTTTCACTTCAGTAAGTGGCATTTATTATGTAGAGAAAGTTAATACTAATGTAGTGTGATTGTACATATTGCCTCCTTTGTTGGCTGGATTCATTTTTCCATCACATTATACACTGCTCGTTTCCATGGTTACAGACCACCCTGCAATCCATCAGTGGTGGTCGGTCGTGCTTGCACACTATAGGAAAAAGAGTCAGCCTCTCTGGTGGCCGGGACCATGGAAGCGCACATAGGCTGGTGCTTTTTCCTATATTGTGCAAGCACGGCCACCTCTGATGGATTGCAGGGTAGTCGTAACCATGGAAACAAGCAGTGTATAATGTGATCGGAAAATGACTCCAGCCAGCAAAGGAAGCAATATGGACAATCGCAATGCATTAGTAATTGGCTTGTACTAACTTTCTCTACATGATAAATGCCACTTACTGAAGTGAGAGGACCTTTAACAGCAAAACAAACCTCAATATTTATTTATTTTGATTCTGCAGTTTAAAGAAACACCCCACATGTGGTTGTAAACTGCGGCAGGGCGCAGAAGGGAAGGAGCGCCATATGGTGTTTGAAGCACAGATTTTGCTGGAATGGTTCTTGGGTATCATGTCGCATTTGAAGAGACCCATTTTCGAAACTACACCCTTTAAGGAAAAATTTTTGGGGTGTAGTGAGTGCTTTGACCCGCCACTTTTTAACGTGTGCAAGTACAAAAAATGCCCCCTTATAACATGTTCCAGTACAAAAAAATGCCACCGTACAATGTGTGTCAGTACAAAAAAATACCCCCTTTTGGTGCCCCCAGTACAACCAACGTCCCCATAGTGTCCCCTTATAATGTTTGCCAGTACAAAAATGCCCCTTCTTAGCGCCTTCAATGTCCCCATATTGCTATCCCAGTTATAAGTAATGAGCCTACCGCAAAGGAAAAATAACAAACTTAAATACTTACCTTCATGTCACTGTCAGGATACGGTTCACGACACAGGCCTCTTCCAGTCTGTGCCTTGAACTGTATGCAACCCGGCTCAGACAGCGTGATAATGATGATGTCATATCAGAGGCGCCATAACAAGTATATAACACCAGGGGGCTCCATAACAAGTATGTTAAACTAGGGAGCACCATATTAAGTATGTAACACCAGGAGGTGCCATAACAAATATATAACACCAGAGGGCCCCAAAACAAGTATGTAACAACAGGGGGGGCCCCATAGCAAGTATGTAATGTTAGGGGTGCCATAACAAGTATATAAAACCAGGGGGCAGTATAAGTATAAGTATCTTACTCCAGGGGGCACAGTAACTAGTATGTTACTCCAGGGGCCCACATAACAACTATGTAACACCAGGGGGCACCGTAACAAGCATGTAACACCAGGGGGCGCCGTAACAAGCATGTAACACCAGGAGGTGCCATAACATATAAAATGCCATGGATCCCTATAGCAAATATGTAACACCAGGGGGCGCCATAACAAGTTTGTAACACTAGGGGGCGCCATAACAAGTATGTAACACCAGGGGGCGCCATAACAAGTATGTAACACCAGGGGGCGCCATAACAAGTATGTAATACCGAGTAAACCATGAAATAGGGGGCACACTGCAATGAGAATGAAGTGCAATGGTGGTTCAAATCAACAATATATCCCGAAAACAGGCCAGATGGCCCAAGAAAACCCCAATGAGCTGCACATCCACTGAATGTAAAATCAATATATAAATTTTATTAGACCACAAAGACACACAAACATGATTAAAAATTGTATACAATAACGTGTGTTGGTACAAAATAAGACCAGACACCTGACAGCACCCACCAAAACCCCCAAATATGGGCACAGTGTATTTGGTCCAAAATAACAATGTCTAATGGTGTAAGACAAGAGTATCTCCTAGAGTCCGCAGTAAATACACAATGAACAATAATATGACATCAAAACGCCTGGTACCTGAATAAAATGAAGGATATAAGGACTAGCAAGGTGGGCCTGAGTCAAAGAAATGACGCCCACCTTGCTAGTCCTTATATCCTTCATTTTATTCAGGTACCAGGTGTCTGGTCTTATTTTGTACACATCTTATTATATACAATTTTTAATTATGTTTGTGTGTCTTTGTGGCCTAATAAAAATTATATATTGATTTTATATTCAGTGGTTGTGCAGCTTTATTGGGGTTTTCTTGGGCCATCTGGCCTGTTTTGAGGAAGTATGTAATATCGGTGGGCACTTCAACAAGTATGTAACACTAGGGGGTGCCATAACAAATAGGTAACACCAGGGGGCACCATAACAAGTATGTAATACCAGGGGCTCCCGTAACAAGTATGTAATACCGGAGGGCACTTCAACAAGTATGTAACACTAGGGGGCGCCATAACAAGTAGGTAACACTAAGGGGCGCCATAACAACCATGTAACACTAGGGGGCGCCATAACAAGTTTGTAATACCGGAGTGCTTTACAACAAGTATGTGACACCAGGGAGCACCATAACAAGCATGTAACACCATGGGGGGCCATAACAAGTATGTTAAACCATAGGGTGCTATAACAAGTATGTAATACCGGAGAGCACCATAAGAAGTATGTAACACTAGGGGGCGCCATAACCAGTATGTAACATCAGTGGGCACTATAACAAGTATGTACCACCAGGGGGAGCTATAACATGTAACACCAGGGGGTGCCATAACAAGTATATAAAACCAGGGGCTCAATAACAAGCAGGTATCAGGGGCAGCCATAACCAATATGCAACATCAATATCTACACACAGAAGCAATTTATACGTGATTCCTGTTGAAAAATTATAATGTTTTGCATGATCTGAGAAATGTAATATTTAGTCATGCGAGAACCCCTTTTATTCTACAGGTCAGTACAATTATGGTGTTATCAAATTTGTATAATTTTTATTTTGTTTTACAACTTTAAAATGAAAATTTCTATGCACTGCCATTGTCTTAGGCCTCTTTCACACTTGCGTTGTCCGGATCCGGCGTGTACTCCACTTGCCGGAATTACACGCCGGATCCGGAAAAACGCAAGTGTACTGAAAGCATTTGAAGACGGATCCGTCTTCAAAATGCGTTTAGTGTTACTATGGCAGGCAGGACGCTATTAAAGTCCTGGTTGCCATAGTAGTAGTGGGGAGCGGTATACTTACAGTCCGCGCGGCTCCCGAGGCGCTCCAGAGTGACGTCAGAGCGCCCCATGCGCATGGATGACGTGCCATGCGATCACGTGATCCATGCGCTTGGGGCGCCCTGACGTCACTCTGAAGTGCCCCGGGAGCCGCACGGACGGTAAGTATACTGCTCCCCCGCTCCCCGCTACACTTTACCATGGCTGCCAGGACTTTAGCGTCCCGGCAGCCATGGTAACCATTCAGAAAAAGCTAAACGTCGGATCCGGCAATGCGCCGAAACGACGTTTAGCTTAAGGCCGGATCCGGATCAATTCCTTTCAATGGGCATTAATTCCGGATCCGGCCTTGCGGCAAGTGTTCAGGATTTTTGGCCGGAGCAAAAAGCGCAGCATGCTGCGGTATTTTCTCCGGCCAAAAAACGTTCCGGTTCTGGAACTGAAGACATCCTGATGCATCCTGAACGGATTTCACTCCATTCAGAATGCATTAGGATAAAACTGATCAGGATTCTTCCGGCATAAAGCCCCGACGACGGAACTCTATGCCGGAAGAAAAGAACGCAGGTGTGAAAGAGCCCTTACACCCGTAAGTTTTTTATATTTCTGTCTACAGAGCTGTATGGGGGCTTGTTTTTTGTAGGGCGAGCTGTAGATTTTATTTTGGGGTACATATGACTTTTTGATCACTTTTTATTCAATTTTGGGACAGGATGACCAAAAATGGCGGATCATGATTTTTTCCCCCCATTACAGCATTGGTTCCCATTACAGTGTTTATTGCTTATATTTTAATAGTGCTGGCATTTTGAGATGTGGCGATACCTATTTTTTTAATTGTTTGTATTTTTATATGTAAATTTGGGACTAGGGGGTGATTAGATTTTAATTTTTTTACTTTTTACACAGTAACCCTAAGGGCCGCTTCACACGAGCGGATGCCGTGCGTGGCATCCGCTCCGTGAAAGAGTGCCAAGACCCGCTGCAGACTGCAGAGGCACGGAGCGGTAACATGACTGTTAATGCTCCGTGCCTCTCTGTGATCTCTTTACTACGAAATCACAGTGACAACTGTGATTTCGTAGTAAAGAGATTACAGAGAGGCACGGAGCATTAACAGTCATGTTACCGCTCCGTGCCTCTGCAGTCTGCAGCGGGTCTTGGCACTCTTTCACGGAGCGGATGCCACGCACGGCATCCGCTCGTGTGAAGCGGCCCTTAGAGGACTTGAACATGTGAATTTCTGATCATTTGTCCCATACAATGCAATAGAATACTATTGCAGTCTATGGGATTCTGAGGTACTCCCTGTTGAGCCGTGCCTTGGGCATGGCTTTTCAGGCAGTTAGCCGTGACAGGCCAGGGAACCTTCACAAGGCCCCAGTCTGTCATGGCAACCAATCAGAGCTCCCATAATTTCGCCACGGAGGCCCCAATCAGAAGGCAGAGGGAGCCCCCTCCCTCTTTCTAACCCCACAGATGCTGTGGTCACTATGGATAGCCGGGTTTGGTGTAATCGCCGATCCCGGTCATAGCGGCCGTGTGGCAGCTGTATTATACAGCTCGCTCCATACATCCCCTTAACGCTGATCACGTACATCATGGTAAAATTAGTTGTTCAGCCCTCTTATATCCCTGTGTGAACTGGTGCCAAAACTCATACTGAAGATGCAGCCATACCTGTATGTAATTTGTATTTTTTAAAACTTTAATAACTTTAGTTTTGTTTTGTTTTTGTCCCACTAGGGGACTTGTACTGATGAATCAGTTGTCATAAGACAGGTATCATTTTAATCAGCAGGAACAACCCTACCAGGCCATATGTCTGGTTTAATAGGGTTAATCCCGCTGATGGGTGCTCTTTAATTTATTTATACAGCATGTCACCAGGAGGGATGGCGCAACACAACAGTTCTATGGGGAAATGCAAATATTTGCTACTTAACAGACATGTCAGGAGAGCTGAGGGTCCCCTTTTAAAAATAAAATAAAATAAAAATATTAGGTATAAGCAACCACTATACAAATTTTACTCTTTTTTCATATTTGTCATGATGAAAACCACTTGACGGTGATACTTTCCTGGTGTCCTATGAGCGGTATGTAACGATCTGCGCCTTTATCTGCTTCTGCACGATCTCTGATTAGACAAGATCATGTTCCTTTTTGTGCGACAGTTTCACAAAGTAACCGCAGGCGTCCGCGTCCGCCGTAATTGCCTTTCCGTATGTGTCCCTACAGCTCGCGCTCAGCTATTGTACCTGAACAGGCAGCCTGATTAGAAGCGCTCGGGCATAATGAAGCCTCCAGCGTTTCACTGCTGCAAACCTGCATCTGGAACAATCACTATTCATCCCAGCGACCCCGGCGACCCCGCACTTCCCCTTCGCACTGCTTGCCGCTTATTAAAATTCTGCGCCGTGGATCCAGGCTGACCGCTTTCTGCGCACGCACATCAGTCATCGCATCGCCTTCCTACCGGGTCAAACGACTTTTCACTCTCATTATTCTTCACGCATTGGTCTCTTTGTAAGGCGAGTGATCTTCTATCGCCCGTCGTATCCATACATTAAATGGTAGAGCGGGTTCTCGGGGGAGCAGAGATGAGGGGAGAGGGCATGGAACGGGAAGTGAAAGTTTTTGCAGTAGGGTTCAGATAACTTCTATGCAAAAAAAATTTAAATCCCTTTAAGACATCCAATAGTCCAGAAATTCAGATGATTCGATGCAATGCTGCAATAGGATCTCAAAGTTTTCCGGTCTTCTGATCCATCAGAAAAACAGAAGAATATACAAAAAACGGATCCTGTATTTTAAGCATCCGTTGCGCTCAGTTATGCACATTTTGCATCCGTTTTAGGCCCCTTTCACACTGGCGTTGCGGATTGGGGCTGAATGCGTTCAGGGAAAATGGTGCGATTTTGACACTAAAACAAGTCAGTTTTCACTGCGATTGCGTTCCATGTTTGCGTTTTTTCCACACGGGTGCGAAATATTGTAATGCGTTTTGCACGCGCGTGAGAAAAATCGGCATGTTTGGTACCCAGAGCCGAACCTGGACTTCTTCACAGAAGTTCAGGTTTGGGTTAGGAGTTGTGTAGATTTGATTATTTTCCCTTATAACATAGTTATAATGGAAAATAATAGCATTCTGAATACAGAATGCATAGTACAATAGGGCTGGAGGGGTTAAAAAAAATACAAAATAATTTAACTCACCTTAATCCACTTGATCGCGCAGCCCGGCTTCTCTTCTGTCTTCTTCTTTGAGGAATAGGACCTTTGATGACATCACTGCGCTCAGCACATGATCCAATCACATGATCTTTTACCATGGTGATGGATCATGTGACGGACCATGTGATGAGCGCAGTGACGTCATCAAAGGTCCTTTTCCTGTGCACAGAAAAGAAGAAGACAGAAGAGAAGCCGGGCTGTGCGATCAAGGGGATTAAGGTGAATTATATTAGGTTTTTTTTAACCCCTCCAGCCCTCTTGTACTATGTATTCTGTATTCAGAATGCTATTATTTTCCCTTATAACCATGTTATAAGGGAAAATAATAATGATCGGGTCGCCATCCCGATTGTCTCCTAGCAACTGTGCGTGAAAATCGCACTGCATCCGCACTTGCTTGAAGATGCTTGAGATTTTCACACAGCCCTATTCACTTCTACGGGGCCTGCGTTGCGTGAAAAACGCAGAATATAGAGCATGCTGCGATTTTCATGCAACGCACAAGTGATGCGTGAAAATCACCGCTCGTGTGCACAGCCCCATAAAAATGAATGGGTCCGGATTCAGTGCGGGTGCAATGCGTTCAATCTCGCCCGTGTGAAAGAGGCCTAAAACACATGCAAATGTGCATAACTGAGCATATCGGATACAGGATTCGTTTTTTTCTGTTCTTCTGACAGATCAGAAGAACATAAAACTAAATAGCCCCTGGCCCTATCTTATATGAAGGATGGCCTTATGCCTATCCCATGCATGCTTAAACTCCTTCACTGTATTTGCAGCTACCACTTCTGCAGGAAGGCTATTCCATGCATCCACTACTCTCTCAGTAAAGTGATACTTCCTGATATTACTTTTAAACCTTTGCCCCGCTAATTTAAAACTATGTCCTCTTGTAGCAGTTTTTCTTCTTTTAAATATTCTCTCCTCTTTTACCTTGTTGATTCCCTTTATGTATTTAAAAGTTCCTATCATATCCCCTCTGTCTCTTCTTTCTTCCAAGCTATACATGTTAAGGTCCTTTAACCTTTCCTGGTAAGTTTTATCCTGCAATCCATGTACCAGTTTAGTAGCTCTTCTCTGAACTCTCTCCAAAGTATCAATATCCTTCTGGAGATATGGCCTCCAGTACTGTGCACAATACTCCAAATGAGGTCTCACTAGTGCTCTGTAGTGCGGCATGAGCACCTCCCTCTTTCTACTGGTAATGCCTCTCCCTATACACCCAAGCATTCTGCTAGCATTTCCTGCTGCTCTATGACATTGTCTGCCTACCTTTAAGTCTTCTGAAATAATGATCCCTAAATCCCTTTCCTCAGATACTGAGGTTAGGACTGTATCACTGATTTTATATTCTGCTCTTGGGTTTTTACGCCCCAGGTGCATTATCCTGCACTTCAGTCGGAGGTCCTTGCCAAATGGGAAGGCAGCCCCGCCGGGCTAAACTCCCTGTGCTCCCTGTCTTGTCAAACCCGAACGTCCCTGAGATGGTGGCTCCATCTCCCGGAGAGAAAGTCTCTAACCCAGCCATCCTGGGTCATATTGACTACGGATGCGTCCCAAGTAGGCTGGGGCGCTCACCTAGACGATTCCCCTGTCCAAAGGATTTGGTCTCCTCAGCAGCGGCTACTTTCCTCCAATCTCCGCGAGATTCGAGCCATCCGGCTAGCCATCCTTCACTTTGTCCCCCGAATTCGGGGCATGGCGGTGAAAGTACAGTCAGACAACATGACTGCGGTCCTGTACATCAACAAGCAGGAAGGCACAAGATCTCTACCCCTCCTTTCAGAGATCGGGGTAAATCTTCGGTGGGCAGAGTTGAACCTTTTCCACCTGACTGCCACCCACATCTGTGGTTCCTGCAACCTAATTGCGGATCGTCTGAGTCGCGGTCTGCCGACAATGGAATGGTCCCTGCATCCGGCGATTTTCAGGCAGATAATCCTCAGGTGGGGGTTGCCAGAGGTAGACCTCATGGCAACGAGGTTCAATGCCAGGTGGAGAGGTTCTGCTCCCTTTACAGGGAGGACAACCCCCTGGCGATAGATGCTCTTTCGATATCGTGGAGGTTCAGGCTGGTTTACATCTTCCCTCCTTTTTCCATGATACCGAGGGTATTGATGAAAATCCGTCAGGATCAGGCCTCGGTGATTGCCATCATACCGTTTTGGCCCAAGAGATCCTGGTTTACCAAGCTCATTCACATGAGTCGGGGACATTATTGGAGGCTCCCCCCACAACAGACCCTGGTGTCATGGGACACTCACCTCTGTCCAGATCTGCACAAGTTCAACCTGACAGACTGGAGGTTGACCAGTCCCTTCCCAGAATAGAAGAGCTTTCAGAGTCGGTCCTGAGAACGTTATCACATTCAAGAGCAGAATTTACTAAGAAAGCCTACTCCAGAATTATGAAGATTTTTTCGTCATGGTGTGCTTCTAACCAGGTGGCGTCTGCAGATC
Organism: Bufo gargarizans; assembly: GCF_014858855.1. Lineage (NCBI taxonomy): Eukaryota > Metazoa > Chordata > Amphibia > Anura > Bufonidae > Bufo > Bufo gargarizans. The sequence goes on along the minus strand of NC_058080.1, from coordinate 716,493,012 downwards.
CGCCCCTCTCTGCGATTCTTCAATTTCTACAGGACGGCCTAGACAGAGGCCTTGCTCCATCTACGCTGAGGGTCCAGATTTCTGCCATCTCGACATGTCTCAACAGACCCAATTCTCTGGACCCACTCGTCAAACGCTTCCTTAAAGGAGCCGAAAGGATGAAGCCTACAGTACTGAAGCCCATCCCTCAGTGGGACTTATCAGTCCTGCTCAGGGGTCTAGCATTTCACCCTTCGAGCCTTTGGAGGAGGTGGATTTCAAGTTCATGACTCTGAAGTTAGTCTTCCTACTGGCAGTAACTTCGGCCAAGAAAATCTCAGAACTTCAAGCCTTCTCGGCCTCAGAACCCTATACTATCTTTCTCCAAGACTGGGTTCTCCTGAGATTCCTTCCATATTTCAGGCCTAAGGTCCCTTCATTTCACAACATCAATCAGGTGATTTCTTTACCAGTTTTACTTTCTCCTTTTACCTCCTCCGGGGATCCTGTCAAGCATCCGTTGGATATCTCGAGATGCCTCCAGATCTATGTGGATAGATCCAATGAGTTCAGGATAGATGAGAATCTCTTTATCCTGTTTGCCGATAAGTCTAAGGACCGCATAAGTCTCTGGATTAAGGAGGCCATCACTTCCAGCAATGAGAATCTTTTGTCTCCCAGGCTTTAGATCCTCCAGAGTTTGTGAAGGCCCATTCCACTAGGGCCATCTCCACTTCTTTCGCTGAAAGAAGCCTCCTTCCTGGAGATGATTTGTAAAGCTGCCTTCTGGAGCTCTGAATCCACTTTCATCTCCCACTACAGACTAGATGCCAGGGTAGCTGGGTTTTCGGCCTTTGGGCAGACTATTCTTAGCTCTGCCAGGCATGAAGTCCCCCCCTAGGGGTTCTTCTTGCTATCTCCCCATCTGTGCTGCTGGTAGGACGTAAGGGAATCGTTAATTTCTAACGATAATTAGTTTTCCCTTAGTCCTAACAGCAGCACACAAATATCCCACCCTAGCAAGGTTATTCTTGCTATTCTTCGGCTCATTAAAATTCCGCCGGTCCTACCAGTCCACGAAGGGGGGGGGGGGGGGGGGTAGTTAACCCCATCTGTGCTGCTGTTAGGACTAAGGGCAAAAAAATATTGTTAGAAATTAACGAATGCACACAGACCCCATCCAAATATTGCAAATTTGCGAACCGCAAAACGGATGTAGTTGTTTGAATGCCGCCTAAATATTACAGCTCCGCCAGGTGTTGTCACCCAAGTTTACCTAAAACTGATATAACAAGCAACACACAAGCTGCAATCAGTTTATTTTATTTTTTTAATTTTAGGGGTAAATTCACTTTAAGGTCATCTCCAAGAAAGAAAATGAGAAAAATCTAAAACAATGTACCAACATATGAACGTTTAGGGAATGGCCACAAGATGGCGCTGGTGAGCTGGGGAGAAGTTTTGGTTCGTTGTTTTTGTGGCTGTCAATGGGAAAAAATACAGTTTTGCAAGGTTTCTAAACTGGGTGTAGACAGCGGAAAATATGAAATGGAAACTGGTGGGGCTGGACGGCAACAGAGTGCCCTCAAAAGAGAGATTTTAAAGGGGAAGTACTGCACAGAATTCACCACGAAATAATAAATCTTGTAATCTATTATTTTAAATGTCTGAGTTCATTTGGATGATTCCCCTTGTTTTGTAAGGCAATTAAGGGATATTCCCATATGGGACATTGATGGCATTTCACTAGGGTTCAGGTCCCACCTCTGGGACTCACTTCTATCTCCAGAACAGGACCCCAGAAGTGAAGGGAGGGCAGCCACACATGCGTAGACACCCTCCTCTTGGGCTCCATTCACACGTCCGTATAATGGGTCTGCATCCGTTCCGTGGAATGCTGCCGGAACGGAAGACGTCCTGATGCCTCCTGAACGGAACTCTTTTCATTCAGAATGCATGGAGGACTAAACGTAAATGGTTTTTTTTTTGGTATTGAGATCCTCTGCCGGATCTCAATACCGGAAAACAACAACGCAAGTGTGAAAGTAGACAGGAAAGGACAGCAAAATCTGGGAATACAAGTTCATGACACTCAGATCAGGAATGAAAGTGTCTCATGGATGTATCTCCTTCTGCATCCTTAAGGAATGTGCCCCCTAGACCTCTTGGGTTTGTCACATGCATGGGTTGGATATCTATTCCACCACTGATTATCTATAGTGCTTAGTCTAGTTCAGGGCTGGTCAACCTGTGGCTCTCCAGCTGTTGTAAAGCTACAATTCCCACCATGCCCTGCTGTAGGCTGAAAGTTGTAGACAGTCTGGGCATGCTGGGAGTTGTAGTTTTGTAACAGCTGGAGAGCCTCAGGTTGGCCATCCCTGGTCTAGTTTCACACTAGCGCTTTTAGATCCGGCAGGCTGTTTCGGCAGGGAGCAACTTGCATTGCTGGAAGTTATTGCCTCGCCTTCCGGCCCTATTCACTATAAGGGGGAGCGGCGGAGATCCGGACACAACCCAGCCAATATGCCAAGAATCGGCCGGTGGAAAACTGGTGCGGCTTTCAACTGTCCGATTCTTGCCAGGCCTGATCTCCGCCAGTTCCCATTATAGTACATGGGGCTGGCAATGCCGGGTCCAGACATCTCCGGCAGGCTGTTCCTGCTGATGTCTAACGCTAGTGTAGAACTAGCCTTACCTATAACTGCTCCAACAATTCACTGCTCCGACAGTTTGTTCCCTCCTCCAGCCATACTGATCTGCTTTCCATCACCTGTCTCCTCTACCTCATTATTCCTATGTACTTTGGTGAATAAGGGTCCATTAATGGGTCCGCATCCGTTCCGCAATTTTGCGGAACAGGTGCTGACCCATTCATTTTCAATGTGCTGGTCCGCATCTGCATTTGCGGATCCGCACTTCCGTTCCGCCCCAAAAAATAGAACATGTCCTATTCTTGTCCGCAATTGCAGACAAGAAAAGGCATTTTCTATGAGAGTGCCGGCGATGTGCGGTCCGCTAAATATGTGACTTTTTAGATACTGTCATAGGCTACTTTCACATCTCCTTTCCAATTTTGAGATCCAGCGTAGGATCTTAAAACCGGAGGAAAACGCTTCCGTTTTGTCCCCGTTCATTGTCAATGGGGACAAAACTGAACAGACTGGAATGGCGTGCACCAGAATGCATTCCGTTCCGTTTTGTTGGGTTCCGATGCCGAACACAAAATTTCTGAAAACAGCTTTTTTGTGTGTGTGGCATGGGAAACTGAAAATGTTAAATTTGGCATAAAAAACCATGTAAGTCAATGATATCAGATCCGCTTTTTTTCGCACATGAAAAAAAAAGGTCCCGGCGCCCATTAACTTACAATGGTATTTGATGTTGGATCCGGCATGGTCATTTTCAATATAATACAACCGGATCTGTTCTGAACGGATGCAGCCGATTGTATTATTCAAAGGGATGCGTCTTTCTGCAGTTTTGAGATCCTCAAAACCGGAAAGGAAAATGCAGATGTGAAAGTAGAGGCCCAAGTATCCTCGAAAGCTTGCAATTGTGTCAGTTAGCCATTAAGGCTCCATTCACATGTCCGTACTGTGTTTTGCAAACACGGACACCGGCAATGTGCGTTTCGCATTTTGCGGAGACCGCACATCGCCGGCACTAATACAATATGCCTATTCTTGTCCGCAATTGCGTACAAGAATAGGACATGTTCTATTTTTTGGCGGAAACGGAAGCACGGATGCGGAAGTGCGGATCCGCAAATGCAAATGCGGACAGCACATTCCGGCCCCATTGAAAATGAATGTGTCTGCACCCGTTCCGCAAAATTGCGGAACGGATGCGGACCCATTTTGCGGACGTGTGAATCGACCCTAAAAGGTATCAACCACTGAAGAATCTCAATTCTTCCAATAGACAATGCAGCTACCGATCACCGCAAACCTGAAACGCGGCGTCACTGACAACTTTATTCCCGCCGTAACTTATTACGCTGCGCGTTCTCTCTGGTAGACCCCCCTTTACTTTATATTTCCGTAAGACCAGACCCGGCCTTGCCCTTCCTTGTCCCCGCCGTATTTGATGAAACATCTGCACTTAGTCTAGAAGTGACCTCCGAGTTTTCAGATTTCATCTTATAAGATTTATTTACTTTCTTAAAAAAAAAACAAAAAAAAAAACAGAGAGAAGAAGAGAAGACAACTGGAGATGAACCCAGCTGTGAAAACACATCCGTCTGCGGCGGAGTCCTGCGCGGCGGAGGATTGAACACACCAGTGACTTCTCCTGCGCAGTCTCATGGATGCCAGGAGGATTGTGCAGTATATTGCATGTCAGCTGTGTGTGATTCATCTCTCCATCAGGTTATTTACTGTGTATTAAGAGCAGGTTTTGGGCGTCAGGGGATGCATGTACCCAGCTGCCGGGGCTCGCCAAGTGAGCCATTGCCTTAATAACCTGGTAATTTATTTGGGGATGCAGATCGCTGCTTCTTGAAGGATGATAACGATTCCTAAATCAGCGTCCCCCAGCGCGCTCGCCGCAGATCAGGATGCGGATTAAGTTGCTAATTGCAGTTTTGTTTATTTGAAGTGTTACTGCGCTAAAGAAGTGGCGGCCGGTGATCGTGGCATGGGGGTAGCTTGAAATGCCGCCATCTCCTTCCAATCAGTGGGGACCGTTCACAGTTACGTGCACTGCAGCATTCATCTATGTGGGACAGAGCTGTTGTATTGTTCTTCCTGGATTGTGAATATCATGCCAGAGATACAGTGAAGACTGACACATGTGCAGTAATCTCAGTAGGAGATGTTGGTGACAAATCCTATGGCCACTGTAATGTGGAGAGCAATGAGCTAGGAGAGCAATGAGCTGATGGCCATCGGCTAGTTATAATGCTCATTCAGCTGACCGCTATCTCCCCGGCGCCCCCGCACACATGCATGCTCTGTGTACTGAAGAAGGAGAGAGGAGAAATGCACGAATGTCTTGGACAGTTTTTCAAAAATACCATTGGAAATAAGGCAAACAAGTGTCAATATGAATGAGAAGAAGGACTTGCCTATGCTGGGCACAGTGCCCTTCCTCCTGGTGCCCTCCATGATGTCATGGAGTAATGGTCCCATGGTGTGATGTCACAGGATTGGAGGGAAGAAGCCCAGGCCAACGAAGCTGAACCATTCCTCCAGGTCTAAACTGTAACCTATAAAGAAATCCCTGGCGACAACAGTTTTTCCCTTTTATATTTCAGCTAACTCAGATAGATAGTGTGAAGACCCTATCAAACAGCACCTCATATCTCAGCTTCCTGAAGCCCCGTGACTTTGAGGTTGGGATATTAACCCCTTAAAGGGGTGGTCTTACTTCAGCAAATTAAATTTATCATGTAGACAAAGTTAAAAGGGTCTTCTGATATTTTTGAACTGATGACCAGACCTCAGAATAGGTCATCAGTATCTGAAAAGTGGGGGTCCGACACCCGGGACCCCCGACCATCAGCTGTTTGAGAAGGCACCGGCACTCCTGTGAGCACTGTGGACTTCATGTTGATTGGTCACAATGCGCAGGCGCGCGGTCACACGGCCCAGGCGCACTGGCACACGGCCTAGGCGCAGCTCAGCCCCATTGAAGTGAATGGGGCTGTCCAAGATGCCAAACATAGCCACTATACAATGTGCCGCACTGTGCTTGGTGAGCTGCGAGAAGGCTGCCGATGCCTTCTCAAACAGCTGATCGGTGGGGGTCCCGGGTAATCTGATTTGGATACTGATCCAGAGGATAGGTCATGAATTCAAAATTCTCAGAAAACCCCTTTAATACAACATACAAGCCACTTACTAATGTATTGTGATTGTCCATACTGACTCCTTTGCTTGCTGGATTCAATTTTCATCACATTGCTTGTTTCCAGGGGTTACGACCACCCTGCAATCCAGCAGGGGTGGTCGTGTTTACATACTAGGCCCTGGCCTGTCTGATGGCCGGGAGCGAGAATAAGCTGTCACTTTTTCCTATAGTGTGTAAGCATGGCCACAGCTGCCGTGCAGATAAGAGGTGGCCAATGGCCCTATGGGCGCTCCCATAATCCCAGCCACCAGAGAGGACGGAGCTTTTTTCTATAGTGTGCAAGCACGACCACTGCAGATGGATTACAGGGTGGTTGTAACCCCTGGATTCGAGCAGTGTATAATGTAATGGAAAAATGAATCCAGCCAGCAAAGGAGGAAATATAGACAATCACAATACAGTAGTAAGTGCCTTTTATTAACTTTATTTACATGATAAATGCCACTTACTGACTTGAGACAACCCCTTTAAGGACCAGTTCAATTCTTCTTTTTTGAATTTTCTTTTTTTCCTTCCAAAACCCATAATTTTTTTATTTCCCATTCACATAATGATATGAGGGCTTATTTTTTTTCGGCAGAAGTTGTATTTTTTAGCCGCATAATTTAATTCACTATATCTAGAATTGAAAATGGGAGAAAAAATATATTTGTCGGGTGACATTAAAAAAAGATCAAACACATTTCTGCCCTGGTTTTTCAGTTTTTGTTTTTATGCCATTCGCCATGCACTAAAAGTGGCATAACTAGCTTCTGCTGTTTCGGTGATGCCAAATTTATGTTGTTTTTATTTTCTCTTGCTACTTTAAAAAAAATAAAAACCTTTTAAAATTTGCATTGCCATATTCTGACACCCATAACTCATTTATATTGCTGTCTAGAGAGCTGTATGGGGCTTGTTTTTTGTGTGGGAAGAATTGTAGTTTTTATTGGTACCATTTTGGGGTACATATAACATTTTGATCACTTTTTAGTAAATTTTTTAGGAGGGGCGAGATGACCAAAAATGGCAACACAATAAATGTCTTTTTTTTCTGTTACAGCATTCAGGAAAATATTTTTTATATTTTAATTGCTCAGACATTTGTGAATGCGGTGATACCTATTATGTTTATTTTTATTTGTAAAATTGGGGTGGAGTCATTGAATTTTTAATATTTTTGTGTATTTTACATTTTTGAGACTTTGTTTCCCTGTAATTTTTAGTCCCCTTAGTGGACTTGAATATGCAATCTTCTGATCGCTTGCACCATACTATTTCTATTGCCTATGTCTATGGGATTTTTACACGCTTTCTGCCACAGGCACAGTTTTCTATGACAGACCTGGGAGCTTTCACAAGGCCCCAGGCTGCCCTAGCAACCGATCCGTGCCCTGTGATTTCACCATGAGGGCTCAGATCGGAAGACAGAGATAACCCTCTCGCCCTGTCTAACCCCTTAGATGTTGCGGTCACTATTGACTGCAGCATCTGAGGGGTTAAATTACTGGGGTTGGAGTATGCTCTAGGTATGGCGTGTTTTTCATGCCTCGTAGGCATCTCTATGGTAGTTTAAAAATGCCTGTTCTAAGTGTACAGTAAAAAAAAAAAACACAGGAAAAGCGCAAAAAAATGCTGAAAAAAAGTGACATAATATTATGGGAATGATCTGTATTCTCGGCATGTTATTCACTTCACTGTTTATCCAGAAAAAAGTCTCATAGAAGTCCTTTAAAAACAAATAATAAATAAAAAAATGGGCACCCCTTGCAATTAGCTCATCTCAGTGGGTGCAATTCTTTCCATCTGCTGCCGTTGCTGGGGCACGTTTTGTCTTCAACCAGGAATCTGCGACACACGGTTTTCCAGCTGTTGCAAAACTACAACTCCCAACATGCCCCGATAGCCACAGACTGTTAGAGCATGATGGGAGTCATAGATTTGCAACAGCTGGAGAGCCACCAGTTGAGGAACATTGTTCAAGACCAGGAATCAGCAACCTCCGCCATTCCAGCTGCAGTGAAACTACTACTCCCAGCGTGCACGCTTGCTTGGCTGTTCTCAGAACTCCAATAGAAGTGAATGGATCATGCTGGGAGTTGTAGTTTCACAACAGCTAGAGCGCCGGAGGTTGTTGACCCCCCTTCCTGGTCTAGACTTACATTTGCATTGCAGCGGCCACTACAGGAGAAAAGTAGCATTACAGGTTGCCCATTCAAATTAAGCGGCCATATCATACAAGGCAGGACTGAAAATGACAAAGCGGGTGCCACTTTTTGCCCAATTAAGTGCCCTTCTACCATGTGAAAATATGATCTAGATTATAGATAGTGGGTAGAAGTGTAATTTCCCATTACAAGTCGTACTGTTACAAGATGGCAGTTTTTTTTAAGTTTTTTTGTTTTTTTGCAGTGGGGGATAAAAATTTGACCTGTGATCAAAGGAGCGATCCCATTATAGCCCCTTCTATGATTAAAGCGTATCATTTTAATTCCAGATCTCACATTTCCACTCTGATTATACGTATGAGCGTGCAGCTTGTATAATTACTTCTAAAAATGCCACATTTTTGGATAAAAACGACTTTTACCAGCTATTAGCTCTTCTGCTCCGCTCACATCCATCCTGGGTGGATTCAATTTATTTCATTTATGTTTTTTTGGTAGGAAACGCTGAGGAAATGAGCAACATAAAACAGATTTAGTCGTATCTGAAAAAGCACTTACACCGGGAAATGTTATGGTTTTTTTTTGCAGGGCTAAATTGTCCCATTATCATTATCTTTAGATCTTGTTACGGAGATTGAGAAAAGATGTCCTTGGTTTCATTAAACTGGAGCGTCTAATAAGTTCAGAGGAGACCAAATGGTGGAATGAGATCAACGCTCTCATGTGCCGTCAGATTTAAAGGGGGTGAGAATAAACATGGCTACAGTTTTTCCAAAACAGCGCCGGACCTGCCTACAGGTTGTGTGCAGTATTGCAGCTCAGCCCCATTCACTTCAATGGAGCTGAGCTGCAATACCAGATGCAAACCATGGATGGTGTGGTGCTGTTTCTGGAAGAAAGTCACCATATTTTTCAAATCCTGTAGTTTCCTCCCCATAAGGCCCCATTCACATGACCATCATGTCTATGTTGTGGACCACAAACCGTGAGTCAGTATATCTGATTGCCATGACATCTACCATAAGGGACTTTATTAGGTCATCGACCACTGTATAATAGGTTCATATTCTTACCCATATATTGCAGAATCAGAGTTTGGTATAGCCAGAGGTTGGACCCACCATAATAATTTCCTGCGATGGGCCTACTAACCATTGGACCGGGGAAGAGAGCCTCATAGCACCATAACCTGACCTGCAGCAAATGATTGATTTCAGGATATGGACGGTTTGTGATTATTCTACATCCTGATCATTAACTGCATCTCACACCTCAGCTGATATTGGCCCTATTACCTGTGGGGCCCTAGAGTAGCTGGCCATTATGGCTATGATATCAGGTCTGTTCAATGTGCATGGTGATACAAGACACAACCAGGTGGCACCACAGACGAGATGTAGTGGGTTAAGAATGGAGGATGTAGGAGCATTACAATTATGACATGATATCACAGATGAGAAGTTCTGTGATGTCATCATTTCACATGTCAGTGCTCTGCATTTTCCCTGATTCACGTTATGTTTTCTGTTCCTCAGGTAGTAAGAAGTTGTCCCTAACCCTACAGGAAGGCAGCAGAACCTCGTCTGTTCCATGGAAGGATCTGCCTAAATTACACTGTCAATGTCCAAGCTTTACTGTCCTAGTCCTCCTTCCGTCCACCATTGGAGTCCATGCTGGAAGGACCTGGTTCCTGCAGTGCAGGCTCCACATACAAGGCAAGAGCTCAGGAACATCAGCAGTGAGAAACCCATGTATCAGAAACCCAGGAGAAGGATCCAGGAGGACACTTCCAGGGTGTATGTGCAGCCAGCGATGTATCCGGGACATCAGCTACAAGCACGAGGAGGCGATGGCAAAAAAATACTGGACAAGAAACCACAAATGGAGGAGACAGAAATCCATGAGGTACCAGAACAGTAGCATTCACTGGGAACTTAAAGAGGCCCTGGAAAAAAATAAAAATGGTCCCATGTTGTAGACTGGTGCAAATTGACAGGAGGCAGACACAAGTAAGCAGGGACAACATAAGCAAGTGGGGGTCAACACCTTTGTACTTCCCAATTGGGTACATAAGTACTGGACTTTGCCAGCGGTAATTAATGCTAGGATTGTCAGGTAGTTATGTACCCACCTGACAGCCGTGAGGACGACTCAGGCGACCCCTTGGACATCGGCCTACTAAGGTGTTTCCCTGCAGGGTCTATGGCCAGTCTGCCCCTGGCAAAGACCATAGACAGCAGCAACGGACAGGAAGAGAGAAGGGAGACAGCATGTCTCCTCATACAGCTGACCAGCCAGGGTGTCGGGTATCGGACCCCCGCTGATCTCATATTGATGACCTATCCTGAGGATAGGCCTTCAATAGTAAAAGCCCGGACAACCCCTTTTATCTCTGACCACATGTTCTTGTTACATGGATGATGTGTGTCATGGTAGAATTTTTGTATGATCCCTAAACAAAGGATCTAACTATGTTGCAAAGTTCTAAATCTTAAAATTTATTCTAGGGGCAAAAGAATGAGAAGACATGACTGGTAATTGAGTCTTCCTCCTCCTCTGACTCCAAAAGGCAAAAGACTCCTTTTATTAGTAAAAACCTGGATGTTTCCCTTACAACCTAAAAATACAAATGAGCCAATTAAGATACAATAGTGTGGGAAAATCCAATTTATTTTCTTAGATCCCCTCTGTAGCCATCTGGCTTTCATGCCAAATATTGCAACCTACGGTAGGTATATTCAAGGTTTAATTATGTTTAAATACTTCTACTATACCATGTGTAGGGATGAGGCAAAAGTGGCATTTCAGGACTTGAGTATCTTCTCAGAATCTGAGATCAATCACAGGAGCCAGTCTGACAATTTGTCTTCCATAATTACGTGACGGATTCAGCCATTCACTGCTCACCACAGTGACCATTTGTCTAGGGTGACATTATTATGGACACATCACACTGGCTTCGGGGAGTTCAGCAGCAGAGAATTGGAGAAAATGAGGAAAGGTAAATATATTACAAAGTTAGGCCCATACAGAACTTGTGTTCTCAGACAAGCACCTCCCTTCCCCCATCCCGGCCATTGGTTTTCATATGACTGGTGTTGCCAAGAAAGCTTGTAAGATGTTTTTTGGCAAAAATGGTAAGTACTATTGTTCATTGAGCACTACCCACCCAGCAACTGAGTCACAGTGTATGAATCATAATACTTAGAGCAAATATCTTCTGCTGACAGATCCAGACGGCCGTAGCCTAGTCTTGGCAGAGCCAATGTTCCTTGTTTTCTTTTTCGGGTAACGTGTATGGAGTGTGGGCTGGGGGTGCAGACAGCAACGTGTTACGTGTGATTTGTCCACACCATCTCAGAAGAATCTTCACAAGGTTGCTGGGGCCAAGACAGGAAACTTTTCATGATCTTGGACAATATGTTATCTTGCCAAAGTGGGATGGCGAAGCCCTGCTGTTCCTACAATATGTCATCTTGCCAAAGTGGGATGGTGATGCTCAGCCGCCCTATGTTCCCCTTCCCTACTATTTTCATCAAATTGTGATATTTCAAGCAAGCACCTGTTTTCCTGCTCGGCTGACCTGCTGTAATGACCGGCAACACGCACAGGGAGGAAAACAGGGAAAGCCCTGCCCAAGGGAGAGGGAAAGGTGGTGACCCCTAACTCACCTTGCAGCTGGCACCTGCCTGCCCTGACGTCCCTAGACGGGTTCCTCACCCGTGCGGCGATCACGTGCCTAAACCCTGGCTTTCCCTGAAATGAGCCCTAGATAATGAACGGGCCGGTGGGATCGCTAGTCCTCACCACTGCACTAAGAGGGAAACACCAGGGAGAGGACAGACAAACACAGACAAACACAAACACCCAGGTGGACGGCAACAATTGTCCACAAAGGTCCAACAGGGATCCGGAGGGTAGCGTTTTAAGGCAACACTCAGAGAACGCAGCAACACAGCTCCAGTGGGTCAGAATAGATGTCCAGGCAGGAAGCTCTATATCTGGCAACCAGAGAAGTGTGAGAGGGGAATATAAGGAGGATTGGGAGTGCTGGACAAGGAACAGCTGAGAGAAGGAGCTACGGATCCCTGAGTGAGCCAAAAGGGTTTGTAAAGCAAACCCAGAAAGCTACAATAAGGAAACTTCCCTATCTGACATAGAGCGTGCAGCCAACCGCTGCGACCTCCTGACCCCGGGTACAACGGAGTCAGGCGTGGCTCTTGACACCCTCGTGACACCTGCCTGGCACTGGTATGGCGGAACTTTGGTTTTGTTTCATTAGGATCACATACCCTTAGGCTAGTTTCATATCAGCTGCAGAACACCCAGCAGGCTGTTTGCGTAGAGAACAGCCTGTAGAAGATCTCCATATCCGGCATTGCCGGATACTGCTGCCTTCTTGCCGGACCCCATTGACTTTTATGAGATCCAGTCGCAACCCAGCAAATATGCTGAGAATCAGCTGGACAAAAACCACAGCAAGCAGAGGCTTTTTTTTACTGATTCCCGGCATTGTCTACTGGAGCTGCCTTACAAAATTTTAACCATATTGCAGTATATTAAAGGGGCTTCCCTAGAACCAGCAGACCGGGAAAACCCTCCATAATTACTCATGTCTCGCCTGTAGAAGTTTGTAATATACTTACCATCTCGAAGTTGCATGGATCGGCCACTCAAATGACGAGCCTCTGCTGAAAATCCTTCATCTGCCAACCTTACATCTGTTACCAGGTTTCCGGTCTGGTCTATGGATGGGGATGTTACTTTTGCAGCCCAAGATCTAGAAGATGCTTTGGACGGCGCCAGATGCATGTGCAGATGAGGTCGATTCCGGAGTTTATACATGCGCCAGGGATACAACTAGTTCTGGCTTCATCTACATCAGTTCCCCTGTCCTGGGATGCGGAAGTTATGATTTGTCAACAGTCTACAATAAAGGTCCAGCTAGGTGTTACCACAATGACACAATCCAATGGGAGCTGCAAGTGTCAGACTGCAGGGACACCCACCCAGTTGGAAACACCCAGCTGGACCTTTATTGCTAATTCTTTCATAAACTTCTAGAAGGAACAAAGAGGAATGGCACAGCATAGAGTCATAGGAATAGATGATCCAACATTGTTATTACATGGGCAATGCAAGTAGTTATTAAAACAGACATATCATCAGAGGGGACAGGTCCTCTTTAAAGGGGTTGTCTCATGAAGAGATCCCCTGTCCATGTGTGTTATTTAGGCGCATGCATATTATAAAGAGTATGGGGGATTCAGCCCGCACAACCCCTAGCAGGTGCAGATTGCTATGGCGAAATACAGATACAAACGTAAAAACACAAAATGCAATCGCACACTGCAACCAGCACTCTGCCCTGCCTTTATGCTGGATGTTGAATAAGGCATTGGTGTACATTTTGGCCAAAGCGTAATAAGCCACTCACCACGTCAAGGTCGCCTTCATGAGTGGTCCCTAACACTAGTTCCTACCTGTTATGGGCCATGACAGCCACAAAGTCCAGGGAGCGCAGGTACAGCATGCACGCCAAGTACACTCTGCTTCTAACCCCGTCCGGTGCCATTACAGCTTTCATCGGATCCAGGGATGCAAGTACCAACATGCATGCTGAGCCCACTATATACTTCTCCTGGGGCCTAATGGCTACTGGTAGGTGCTACATAAGCAGACTCAGTTTTATACTGACTTTAAAACCAGCCTCCAGGGGGCAGATTAACTGGACAGGTGTGCTTGACTGCTTGGAGATCGCCACGCCTCCAATACGTACAACAAAGAAAAAATATGGGGAATTCAGCCCGCACAACCCCTAGCAGGTGCAGATTGCTATGGCGAAATACAGATACAAACGTAAAAACACAAAATGCAATCGCACACTGCAACCAGCACTCTGCCCTGCCTTTATGCTGGATGTTGAATAAGGCATTGGTGTACATTTTGGCCAAAGCGTAATAAGCCACTCACCACGTCAAGGTCGCCTTCATGAGTGGTCCCTAACACTAGTTCCTACCTTTTATGGGCCATGACAGCCACATAAAGTCCAGGGAGCGCAGGTACAGCATGCACGCCAACTAGTGTTAGGGACCACTCATGAAGGCGACCTTGACGTGGTGAGTGGCTTATTACGCTTTGGCCAAAATGTACACCAATGCCTTATTCAACATCCAGCATAAAGGTAGGGCAGAGTGCTGGTTGCAGTGTGCGATTGCATTTTGTGTTTTTACGTTTGTATCTGTATTTCGCCATAGCAATCTGCACCTGCTAGGGGTTGTGCGGGCTGAATCCCCCATATTTTTTCTTTGTAGTACGTATTGGAGGCGTGGCGATCTCCAAGCAGTCAAGCACACCTGTCCAGTTAATCTGCCCCCTGGAGGCTGGTTTTAAAGTCAGTATAAAACTGAGTCTGCCTATGTAGCACCTACCAGTAGCCATTAGGCTCCAGGAGAAGTATATAGTGGGCTCAGCATGCATGTTGGTACTTGCATCCCTGGATCCGATGAAAGCTGTAATGGCACCGGACGGGGTTAGAAGCAGAGTGTGCTTGGCGTGCATGCTGTACCTGCGCTCCCTGGACTTTATGTGGCTGTCATGGCCCATAAAAGGTAGGAACTAGTGTTAGGGACCACTCATGAAGGCGACCTTGACGTGGCGAGTGGCTTATTACGCTTTGGCCAAAATGTACACCAATGCCTTATTCAACATCCAGCATAGAGGCAGGGCAGAGTGCTGGTTGCAGTGTGCGATTGCATATTATAAAGAGTGACTGCCCTAGGCAGGCCTTAAGGGTATGCAACTTGTGCAGTCACAGTGTACATCAGCTGCCACTGGTGAAGGGGGCACAGCAGATTGGATGGCACCCACCATGAATTGTGTAGAGCAGTTATTGAATTACGGTACTTTATATATTGAACTATATGTTGGTATTATTTGAGTACTATATGGTGGTATTTGTGTGGTATACTGTATAGTATATACAGTGGTGCTTGAAAATTTGTGAACCCTTCAGAATTTTCTATATTTCTGCATAAATTGGACCTAAAACTACATCAGACTTTCACACAAGTCCTAAAAGTTGATAAAGATAACAAAATCAATGAAATGAGTCAAAACTATTAGGCCCCTTTCACACAGGCGAGTTTTCCCGCACGGGTGCAATGCGTGACGTGAACGCATAGCACCCGTACTGAATACTGTCTGTGTACATCAGTTCTGCGTTGCGTGAAAAATGCAGCATGTTCTATATTCCTGGCCCTATAGAAGTGAATGGGGCTTCAGTGAAAAAACACACTGCATCCGCAAGCAAGTGCGGATGCGATCCGTTTTTCACTGATGGTTGCTAGGAAATGTTGTTTGTAAACCTTCAGATTTTTATCACGCTTGTAAAAAAAAATGCATCAAAACGCATTGCACCAGCGCGGAAAAAACTGAACGCAATCGCAGACAAAACTGACTGAACTTGCTTGCAAAATGGCGCAAGTTTCACTTAACGCACCCCAAATACATCTGGAGCCAATCCATCACGACCGTGTGAAAGAGACCTAAGGCTGGTTTCACACGGGCGTTGCGGGATAAGATGCGGGTGCGTTGCGGGAACATGCGCGATTTTTCAGCACGAGTGCAAAATATTGTAATGCGTTTTGCACGCTCGTGAGAAAAATCGGCATGTTTGGTACCCAAACCCGAACTTCTTCACAGAAGTTCAGGTTTAGGTTAGGTGTTCTGTAGATTGTAGAATTTTCCCTTATAACATGGTTATAAGGGAAAATAATAGCATTCTGAATACGGAATGCATAGTACAATAGGGCTGGAGGGGTTAAAAAATAAATAAAAAATAATTTAACTCACCTTAATCTACTTGATCGCGCAGCCGGCATCTCTTCTGTCTTCTTCTTTGCTGTGCACAGGAATAGGACCTTTGATGACGTCACTGCGCTCATCACATGGTCCAATCACATGGTTCATCACCATGGTGAGGGACCATGTGATTGGATCATGTGATGTAACGTCACCACAGGTCCTTAGCCGGCAGCTCAACATTACAGAAGAAGACAGAGATCCGCAACTACGCGATCAAGTGGACTCGGCGAGTTAATTTTTTTTTATTTTTAACCTCTCCATCACTATTTTACTTTGCATTCTGTATTCAGAATGCTATTATTTTCCCTAATAACCATGTTATAAGGGAAAATAATTATGATCGGGTCCCCAGCCCGATCGTCACCTAGCAACCATGTGTGAAAATCGCACCGCATCCGCACTTGCTTGCGATTTTCACGCAGCCCCATTCACTTCTATGGGGCCTGCGTTGCATGAAAAACGCAGAATATAGAACATGCTGCGATTTTCACGTAACGCACAAGTGATGCGTGAAAATCACAGCTCATGTGCACAGCCCCATAGAAATGAATGGGTCCGGATTCAGTGCGGGTGCAATGCGTTCAACTCACGCATTGCACCCACGACGCGGAATACTCGCCCGTGTGAAAGGGCCCTTAGACTTTTTTTTTTTCCAACTTTATTTTATTTTTTTACATTTTCATAATAATCATAGAGAATAAATTCAAAAGACGAGAACCGGAAATGAAATTATTTACCAAACGTCAATACAATACAGAGATATCAGAAGTGCCAGACAACCATGTTTTTTTTTTTTGCAGCTAGGACTGATTTAGATAGCTGGTGTTGCTTATTGTTCCAAAGGTGAGGAAGGCAGATTGTATTGATCGAAGCACTGGTACCCGAATCGGGAGTGTCTTAAAGATATATAGAAATCTAGGCAATATGGATATTTTAATTGCTGCTATACTGCCCAATAAAGATATTTGGAGGGATCCAACATTTAAGCCTCATTCACACGTCCGTGTTTCATGGACGTGTGCTGTACGTGTTCTCCACTGACAGCACACGTCCCTGTTCATTTTAATGTGTGTATTCACACATCAGTGTTTTAGCACGGTCCGTGGGTCAGTTTTTTTTAGCATGGATGTAGTCTATGAGACCATGGATGCCATCCGTGTTGCATCCGTGTTTCACGGATCATTAAAAAGAGATTCTTTGAAAATTGTTTTTCAGCTGTTGAGTGTCAGTGAAACACGGATGGCAGACGGACAGCAAAAAAACGGACACACGGACCCAACACAGATCCTTCACGGATGTATCACGGACCACCTGCTCACGGATCTGAGCACGGACTTGTGAATGAGGCTTTACGCAGGAGTGAAGCTTTTTCAGTAATCAGTCGGGGGAGATTTGCACGATAAAGGGTGGAGTATGAGGCAGTAATATGTGTCCCTAGATATTTGATGGAACGCGATTGCCAAACGTACTCACAACATTTCTATTGGATTAAGGTCTGGACTTCGACTTGGCCATTCCAGGAACCTTTATTTTTCTTTAACCATTCAGCTCATGGACAGATGTCCTGACATTTTCCTTAAGAATTTGTTGGAATAATTGAGAATTCATTGTCCCATCAATGATGACAAGCTGTCCTGGCCCACATGGCAAAACAGGCCCAAACCAAGAGACTACCACCATGTTTTACAGATGGGATGAGGTTTTTATGCTGGAATGCAGTGGGGATTTATCAAAACTGCTGTAAAGGAAAATTGGCTTAGTTTCCCATAGCAATCATTCAGATTCCACCTTTTATTTTTCAGAGCTGCTTTGGAAAATGAAAGGCAAAAATCTGATTTTTTTTCTAGTTTTAATAAACCTCCAGTGTTTTATTTTCTCCTAACGCTTCTCCTTTAAACCAAAAAGTCTATTGTAGTCTCATCCATCCAGAAAACATTGCTCCAATAGCCATCTGGCTTGTCCAGGTGATCTTCAGCAAACTGCAGACGGGCAGCAATGTTCTTTTTGGAGAGCAGCGGCTTTCTCCTTGCATTCCTGCCATGCACACCATTATTGCTCAGTGTCCTCCTGATGGTGGACTCATGAACATTAAAAGAGGTATTTCCATCTCAGACACTGATAGCGTATCGCTAGGATAAGCCATCAACATCACATAGGAGTGGGAGCTGCTCCTTTCTGCATAACGGGCCCCTGGAAGTGAAGTAGAGCCCACAGCGCAAGGGTGGCAACCTTCTATTCACTGTTATGGGAGTTCTGAAAATAGCCAAGCCCTGGTTTGATTATTTCTGTCAGTCCCATACAGGTGAATGGAGAGGTGGCCATGCATGGACTGTGCGCTGTTCATTCACCACTATGGGACTTCCAAGAATAGCTGAGTGTGCTCACTTGGCTATTTTTGGAACTCCCATAGCAGTGAATGGAGAGCTCGCCGCTCATGTGTGGTGTGCTCTCCTTCACTTTGGGTTACCCATATCTGACCGTG
This sequence comes from Bufo gargarizans, assembly GCF_014858855.1. NCBI lineage: Eukaryota > Metazoa > Chordata > Amphibia > Anura > Bufonidae > Bufo > Bufo gargarizans. The sequence goes on along the minus strand of NC_058080.1, from coordinate 716,474,688 downwards.
ATGACATATCGTAGCGAGATGTGCAGTAAGCCGGATTGGAATAATGCACACTGACGCTATAATATGCAATGACTGGGTCAGGTGTAGGTAATAGTTAATAGTTTTTGTTCGTGACGCCAATTGCAGCATGCGCAGGGTACAATCTCCGGGCCCTTTAAGGTGTTGCAACTCACGTACCAGGTTAGGAATGCCAGAGTGGTGTACTGTCTCTGTGTGGTAGTAGTAATAGTGTCAACGGTGTCTCCTACCTGGGTACGGCTAGACTCCTGGATCCTGGCTCACTTGCAATAAATGAGTGTGTTGCTAGTAGGAGTAATTGAGGAACTTGGTAGCAATGAATGAGATCCAGACTTGGAATATAATTCAACTTGTCTTTATTGAAGGCAGCATTAATCCACATGAGATACAGCAATAGTCTTGGGCCCCAGCAGGTATTGGCAATGTATGGCAGGGATCAGTATCTCTTCTGCTTCTATCATATGCCTGGAGAATATGGCAGGAATCTCCACTCACCTAAAGAATTATTAGGAACACCTGTTCTATTTCTCATGACGAGGGTATTGGTTACTTCCCGTTCGCCACCTCTTATTCATTTTAAACCCACCACCAACAACCCTTTTTCCACCATTACACTTCCCACCATTGAGCCCCATAACCAATAAAACACAGACCACCGACTGGAATGTAATGGCCACAGCAGCCGTTTATTAAATAACAAATACAACATAACATACATAATACTGTGAAACCCCAATGGGGGGAGGTCCTTGAAGCCCCAAAACATCGAGCTGCCGAACCAGGGTGAGCCTCCAGCCGTAACGCCCAGCTCGAAGGCACCACCGAATGACCCCCCCTTCGATTCACCACAACCACTCGGTCCACCTGGGAGTCCAGCCCCAACCGTGGGGCCCCCCCAATTGTCCTCAGCTTCTACCATGACCAACTCCAAGGACCCCCCCCCCCCCCACCGCCACCAACGCACGGACTTGACCACCTCAACTCCGGGCGTTCCTCCACAACCTCAGGGCCACCTCAATGCCCTCCTGCAGCGCCAAACTCCACATGTCCAAGCCCACAGCATTCAAATGCACACCATCCGACCTCCAATAGGCCCCCACTCCAGCCTCCAACTCCCTGTGCCTAACCACCACGGCCCCGTTCCTAGCCATGAAACGCCCAACCGCCCTATTTACCTTCACCCTTGCCTTATTCACAGCATCCACGGACCGCGCCTCCCTCCACACCTGTCGAGGAACAATGTCCGACCAAACAATCACCATACCCGGGAACAACGACCATAACCGCAAACAATCCCATTTAACCTCCTTGATCAGCTCCCGAATCGGTTTTGCCGCTAAATCATTGCCCCCCGCATGGACCACCAACACATCCGGCGCCCTATCCATCCTCACAAACCTATGAACCTCAGGCAACACCCCCTTCCACACCATACCCCGCCTCCCAATCCACCTTACCACCGCAGACTCCCTATCAAAGCCGAGCTGCTGGCCGTCCGGCCGAACCGCTGCCTGGACGGCCCCCCAGAAGACGTATGAATGCCCCAGAATCCACACCAGAGCGGGCGCCGCACCTGCAACAAAAGAAAACAAAAGAACAATACCACAACCTTACACTGACACACCAACTCATCACACCCGGCTATAAGCGATCCAAACGAACATAGGACTTAAACCTCGCCGACTCCCAACGCCCAATCCGCTTAATAACCTCCTCGCCCAAGCCCCACCTAGCCGCCTCCGTCGCCGCACCAATCCTAAAGGAGTGGCTAGAATAACCCTCCCTATCCACCCCCGCCCAGATCAAACATTTAGAAAAAACCGCTGAGAACTGAAACATCTATATACAAAAAGGAACCATCCGCATGCACCAACAAGGGGGACGCCACCCCCCCAGCCCCCAACCCATACTCCCGTAAACAGCGAACCGGGCACATATCGCAACCGTCAATCCGGAAAAGCACCACCTTCCGACCCCGCCCCATCGTATCCGTTTTTGACCGCCGGATGACAAACTCCACTCTGTCCGCAAACAACTCCACATCCCCCCTGAACAAACCCCCCGCTCGACTCACCGAAGGACAGACCAACTCCCCCACCCGCATAGCCCCAAAGAACGCCAACGAGAAAGCCAACCGGAACAACCGCGCTTCCCCTTCCGACCGGCAAACACCCCCCAACTGACCCCCCAACTGAATCAACAACCCAAACGAAACTGGCCGTCTCCCATCCACCCCCGTACCCATTCTCCGCCACCCTTTCAGCGCCTGCACCACGAGAAACGCTTTTGTGACATCCACCAACTTCCGCGCCTTAAAACCGAAAGCCAACCCTGCCATGTAACCATTGACTTTGCTGACCGACCAACCCTGCTCCCTACCATGACCCAAAAACATTAACAGCGCCAACTCTGGCTCCTCAGATCCCCCTCCCAACGCCGAACACCAATCCTCCCAGGCCCTCCACGCCCTCATATACAGGTCCCACGTACCCCGAGCTAAGGACGCCCGAACAAGCCCCATTAACGTTCCTCCAACAGTTCCCACAGGCAATCCGGACACTCCAGACCAACCGCGTCCGCCTCCGGAACCAACTGCCGAAAACGAGTCCACTGCGAACGAGAAAGGGCGTCAGCGATACAATTCTCCACCCCAGGCACATGCACCGCCACAATCCAGGCATTAAGCGACAAGCACTCCAACACCAACCGCTGCAGCAGCCGCACCACCAACGGCGACGATGCCGACAGGCCATTAATCGCTTGAACCACCCCCATGTTGTCACAGTGAAAACGCACCTTCCGGTCCCGGAAACGCTCCCCCCACAACAAAACCGCCAACACAATGGGAAACAACTCCAACAGCGCCAAATTCCGCACCCAACCCCGTTCAACCCAAGCCTCCGGCCAAACCCCCGCACACCACTGACCGCCACAGAAAGCCCCAAAACCTGCCCCCCCTGCCGCATCAGTGAACAACTCAAAATCAAAAGCCTCCACCACTCCCCCCATAAACAGCGACCGACCGTTGTACTGGTCCAGAAAAGAATTCCAAACCCGTAAGTCCGCCCGCTGCTCCCTTCCCAACCGAATAAAATGATGTGGAACTACCACCCCCGCAGTCGCCTGCGCCAACCGCCTACAGAACACGCGACCCATAGGCATTATCCGACACGCGAAATTAAGCTTCCCTAACAGCGATTGAATCTCCCTCAACTGCAACTTCTTCACCCGAATCGCCCTGGCCACCAAACTCCTCAGATCCTCCAGCTTATCCCCTGGCAATCGACACTCCATCCTCACCGAATCAATCACTATGCCCAGGAAACTCAATTCCGTCACCGGCCCCACCGTCTTACCCTCTGCCAACGGAACCCCAAACCTCCTAAAAACAGAGCCCAACGTTTCCAAAACCAAAGCGCAAACCCGTGAACCAGGGGGGCCAATACATAAAAAATCGTCCAGGTAATGAATCAGCGAATCACAACCCGACGAGTCCACAACCGCCCACTCCAGAAACGAGCTGAACGTTTCGAAGTAAGCGCACGACAGCGAACACCCCATGGGTAAACAACGATCCACAAAAAAAACCCCATCCCAAAAACACCCCAACAAATGCTGACAATCCGGATGAACCGGTAACAACCGAAACGCCGCCTCAATGTCCGTCTTCGCCATCAACGCCCCTGCCCCAAAACGCCTCACCCAACCCACCGCCGCATCAAATGACGTATAAACTACTGAACAAACTGCCGGGTCAATCCCATCATTAACCGAGGAGCCCCGCGGAAACAACAGATGATGTATAAGGCGAAACTTATTCGCCTCCTTCTTGGGCACGACCCCCAACGGCGACACCCTCAAATTGCTAACAGGCGGTGCCAAAAATGGACCCGCCATCCTCCCGAGCAGCACCTCCTTCCCCAACTTTTCCCCCACTACCTCATGATGCTCCCTAGCCGACCGCAAATTTTTTGTAAGCAAAACCGCCTCCCCCGGCATAAACGGAATTCTAAAACCTTCCGCAAACCCCAAACTCAACAAGCTCGCGGCCTCTCTATTGGGGTACCTATCTAAGTACGGCTGCATCTTTTCCAGCCGCACCGGCGTCACCCCCTTTTCCAGCACCATCACCCCCTCTCCCACCGGCTCCAGCCTGCCTGCCCCCCCTAAAACACTGCGCAGCCCCGTGAGCCCCCCCGCAACCGGAACATTCGTGCTTAAATTTACATTTAGCGCCGAACCTACAGTTACCTTCATTGAAGGCAAAACACAGTCCCCTCGCCGAGGCAACTGCCGTACCGCCTGTCCCCCCACTACTTCCGTCCCCCCGAAAGGACTGCACCGCCCGCACCGGGGCCGTAACCTTCAACCACAAGGCGATGTCCTTATGGTCCCACCGCATCTCAGGGCGCACCGCTTTCCGCTGCCGGAATTGCTCATCATAGCGCAACCATGCAACCCCCCCGTACACCCTATACGCCTCACCGATCGCGTCCAAATAGCAAAACAACCCGGAACACGCCTCCGGCGCCTTTTCCCCAATCACACTTGCCAATATTGCAAACGCCTGCAGCCAATTCGCAAACGTTCTCGGTATCAGCCTATAACGGCGCTTCTCCTCCTCCTCCCTCTTACCGTCCTCCTTCCGCACCCTATCCAAATTAAACCGCTCCAACGGGAGCAGGGAGAAAATCTCCACATACTCCCCCTTCCAAATCCTCTCCCTCACCTCAGACTTCAAATGCGCCCCCAACGGGCCCTCAAAACAAACATAAACCTCCCCTTTCGCTTTATCATCCACCCGAACAGCCTCATCCTCCCCCTCCGTCCCCGCCTGTGTTTGCACCGACACCCCCACGCCCGGCAACCCCCACTGCTCCCCCGATGACCCCGCGCCTGCAGCCCCACCTTGCACCCCCCAGGCCTGTAACGGGGTCCCCCCACTCAAACCCCAACTTGCCAGCAGTCCCGCCAAACCCCCCAACAACTGACCCAAACCCCTACTCAAATCCACCTGGGAGCCACCCACCACCCCGGCCCCCACACCCTGCACTACCTGCGCAAGCGGTCCCCACGAAATCTCACCTGGCTGCCTGGGTGCTGTGTCCCCATCAGCCGCAAGTCCGGCCTCCAGACGATCACTCCTCTGCGACGAACCGTCACCGTCTCGCTGTCCCCCGATCCCGCTAGGACCCGGGACGTCCTCTTCCGGATAGACCAAGACGCCGTACCGCTCCTCTTCACCCTGCCTCCCGGCAGGGCAGGGATGCACCCCGCAGCAGGACCCCTCAGAACAGCTCCCGAGACTGGCTGTCACCTGTCCCCTGGCCCCACACGGACCAGGGACGCCGGGGTTAACCACAGGGTACGGTGCACTCCTGGGGGCGGAGCTTCTTCCACTGCCGGCATCCTGAGGCCTGCTGCCACCGACGGACCTCCCTGCAGCAGCCCCGCGCTGACTAACGTACCTCCCACGTCGAGGGGCCGCCTCCGTGCCTGGAGTTACAGAGGCGCCCGCAGTGCCAGGTCCCGCTCCCCCGCCGACGTCAAATGATGGCGAAGATGGCCGCGACCGGCCACCCGCAAGGCCCCGCCTACTGTGAGGATTCCTCCCACGTCGGGGCCTGGAAGAAGCCGGTGTCATAGGCGCCCGACGTGGAGGGTCCCGCGAGGGGCTCCTAATGCGGCGCTGAGCCCGAGGGGGGGAAGCCGATGGCGACAGGCGCGCCGGCGGCCGGGCCCGCCGTGGCCGTAACGCCCGATGTGGAGGCAGAACAGGCGCCTCCACCGACCCCCTCAGCAACGACTGGATCTGTTCCTGGGCCCCGCACCTCCGCTGCCGCCCGCAACTCCTCCAGCATGGCTTCCAGCTGCTCCATAACCTCGGTAAGCTAGCTACCTCACAGCTTCTTCTCCAACCTAAAATGGCGCCCTGTCTTCCTCCTCTCACCCTAATTAACCCCTTAACTCCACACCCCCAGCTCAAACTACCTATCCTAACCTCCATCCCTACCTATAGCCCTCCCACTCACCTATTCTGACCCACCCTCCCCTCCAGCTCACTAAACCAAACCCTCGTCATGTAGGCCTCCCCTAAAGGGGGCTCCGCCCCCCCTCAGTCCGGCCATTGCTTTAATGCGATTATCTAGTCAACCAATCACATGGCAGTTGCTTCAATGCATGTAGGGTTGTGGTCCTGGTCAAGACAATCTCCTGAACTCCAAACTGAATGTCAGAATGGGAAAGAAAAATGGGCTACAACAGCAGAAGACCCCACCGGGTACCACTCATCTCCACTACAAATAGGAAAAAGAGGCTACAATTTGCACAAGCTCACCAAAATTGGACTGTTGAAGACTGGAAAAATGTTGCCTGGTCTGATGAGTCTCGATTTCTGTTGAGACATTCAAATGGTAGAGTCCGAATTTGGCGTAAACAGAATGAGAACATGTATCCATCATGCCTTGTTACCACTGTGCATGGCCCCCACAGTCACCAGATGTCAACCCAATAGAGCATCTTTGGGATGTGGTGGAATGGGAGCTTCGTGCCCTTGATGTGCATCCCTCAAATCTCCATCAACTGCAAGATGCTATCCTATCAATATGGGCCAACATTTTTAAAGAATGCTATCAGCACCTTGTTGAATCAATGCCACGTAGAATTAAGGCAGTTCTGAAGGCAAAAGGGGGTCCAACACCGTATTAGTATGGTGTTCCTAATAATTCTTTAGGTGAGTGTATATCTTCTGCTCTGTCTATCTTCTGCTGTGTTGAGACTGACTAGCTGAGGAGGAATTTGGCTTCTCCTGGTCTATGGACGGTACTCACAGTTGTGCTCACAGGGAATGGTTCTTCCTGGAGTTCTGGAGGTGGCTGCCTGCTTGTCAACCAGCTGAGGCTGAAAGGCTCAGACTGGGAATAGTGATCTTTGGTCTCAGCTGAGACAAGATTCTGGTCTGGGATCCCTAGAACTGGGAGCTCCTACCAGCACAGCCTTCCCCTATCCGGGGTGGCTGGCACACACACTAACTTCCTTTCCTCCCCATGAGGCAGGATGTGGGAACATTCCACACCTCCTAAAAGAGGGGGATCTAAACTGGAATGTACTATTCCAGACTAGATATGCTAAACTGTTACTAAAGCCCTGCTAAACACATTGCTGCCACCTGCTGGTGTACATAGAAATTACAGCAAAGTGCATGTAACAGGCTTAGAATATGCACATTTGTGAGAATGTGATGTTAAATTACACAGGATGACAATGCAGATACACTTAACAGGTTGTAGCGGGGTAAAAGAGTTTAGTAACATAACTCTGGGATGTTACAGATGGGCCAACCCCTTTAACATTGCCTACTTTGAGAAAGGTAGTTAGTCTATGTTACCTAGGCTTTCTTTGTGACTTCACAGACTATTATACACCTTGTTGTTGACATGGTCTTTGTTGGTCGACTAGTCATGGGGAGTGTAATAATGATCTTGAACTTATTCCATTTTTACACTATCTTCTCACTAGATTGGTGGAGTCCAAACTTTTAGAGATGATTTTGTAACCTTTTTCAGCCTGATGAGCATCAACAACTCTTCTTCTGAGGTCCTTCGAAATCTTCTTTGTTCATGCCATGATACTCTTCCACAAACATGTTGTGAAGATCAGACTTTGATAGATCCCTGTTCTTTAAATAAAACTGCCCACCCACACCTATCATTGATTGAAAAACCTGTCTCTAGTTTTCTCTTCAAATTATCTACTAATCCCAAAGGTTCACATAATTTTGCCACTCACAAACTTGATAGGATCATTTTCCTCAACAAATAAATGTCCAAGTCTAATATTTTTGACTCCTTTGTATGATCTGGTTATCTATATCTACTTTTAGGATGTGTGTAAAAATCTGATGTAGTTTTATGCAGAATATATGCAGAAATATAGAAAATTTTGAAAGGTTTCAGGCACCATTTTAATTGTTGCAGAGTGCGCATTGTTGGTACTGTATAGTCTTGATATTTAGACAACTGAATGGCAGGTTTATTGGTACACCATCATGTTTGTCTTTTAAAGGGTTTGTCTGAGTTGGAACCCTCCCCACTTAATCATAGCGGCTCCTTCTCTAGTGGACAAAAACTTTTCTGGAGGTGCCAGGAGCCGGACCCATGGCAATGAGCTGACTGCTGTAAGGGGTTGACTTCGATAAGACAAAAACTTTTCATCCAGAGATTCCAGAATCATCCTAAAACCTATTCTCAAAAGATGGTCTTTAAAAGTGCTTTGCACTTGGGACAATTAGTACTGAAAGATTCTCATGATAATAAGATCATGCTGGAAACCCCAGTGATCAAGTGTAAATTGTTAGGAGCCCGGCATTAAAGGGCATCTGTCAGCAGATCTGGACCTTGCAGTTGCAGAGAAAGCAGAGCTTCTAGGTGTAACGGTAACGCCCCCGTTGCTCCTAGAGGCTCATTTGCATATATTAAAATATAATTTTTCTCAGCAATGCGGGCACATGTGAACATAGGACCAACACAGATGCCTTGAGCTGCCAAGTGCACATGTAACCGGTCAGCCAGTGTCATCAAATCTGCTCCTTAAGCGTTTAGTTTCCCTACTGCACCACCAGAAGTAAAGTAAAGCATTACATAATAATGTAATAAAATCAATAGGCAGTCTGTGTAATGCAGGACAGGACAGGACAGGTCCTCCAGAGCAACAAACGTTCTTTGTATGTGCTCTGCACTCTGGACAATAGATGAAGAACACAAGGCCTCCTTCTGTCAACCTGAAATTCCCAAGCAGGTTATATGAAAATCTGAGTTAGTTTAACCCCTTCCCAACTGCCCACTGGCTATATACGTCCTATCTGCACATACCCCATGCAGATAGCACGTATATAAACAGTCGGGCAGCGTTTTAATCCCAGCCCTGATCAGCTCTGGGATTAAAGCTCCTGCAATCTAACAGAAGCAGGTCGGGTCCTGGCTGTCAGACTCAGCGGGACCCTGAGGAGAAGTCAGTGTCCTCCAGAGATCTTTTAAAGGGAACCTGTCATGTGGATATTTGATTATGATCTAACTAATTATATACAATCATTAACTACTAAAAAGTGCCTTAGATGTATTCACTTACTGGTGTGACAGATGGTTACCTCATAATATACACACAAAGATGCCGCATGCTAATTTTCGAGTCCGGCGTGATGTCATTGAGTCCAGTGTATATTTAATTCAGAGCTATAGCCACTCCCCTGCCCACCTGCTGCTGATTCCTATGGAAAATAACTGTCATTCAGCAGCAGGTGGGCGGGGAGAGTCAGGAGCTCATGAATATTCATGACTCATCATTATCAGCTGGAGCTTTTCAATACAAGATGTTGGCAGATTGACTGGGTCAATTAAAGAAAGTGAGCCAGCATTTTGCTAAGCGAATCAGTCACTTATTTATGTTGCCCTTAGTTAGGACACCATAAAACTGGTGACAGGTTCCATTTAATGATGAATTATGTGGCAAAAATAAATTGAGATATAAATAAAAAATACAAATAAAAAATTTAAAATGTCACTATTGAAAACACCATAGTCGCCCCGTTCACTCAAACCTATATATGTTATATATTAAAAACGATTGTCACAAAATAGGAAAGCGATTGCAAAAACAAATTTTTGTGTAAGTTTTAATATTTAAGAAATAAAAAGCTATAATTGATCAAAAATTTCTTTTTGATAAGAATTTGCGGTTTTCCCCACATTAAAACAAATCAAAACAAAAAACATGCTATTAAAAAGTCCTAAGTGTCAAGTAAAAAACATGACAAAAATTATTTTGGTAGTCAAACAAATAAAAAGTTAGGGTCACTAAACCACCACGTGCGCAAAATCATGAAAAATTCCCTGGACATTCAGGTCTTTTTTAGGTCCGGTCAAGAAATGGTTAAAAATGAGTTTCTACATTGATAACAGTGTACAGTTCTGTATGTCTGCGTTTTGTACAGTAATTTCAACATTGGGATTGATAAATGGTGCCTATAGTTGTGCTTCTAGAATCCAGGATGTTTTCAGTACTATGGCAACCAGAATCTGGAGGACAATAGAAAACAGGCAGCGTTCTTTCATCATCGGGGTCTGTGAGGTCGGCTCTGCTGTACGTTCTGTTGTCTTCATCTTACATAACATTTCTTTCTTAATGTGAAGAAATGATGTCTGGACAAAACCTTCGCTGTATGGAGATGAGGAGACGACATATTTCACTAGGTTCCTCATGCCACCAGAAACTTTATGAGTGGACTACAAGAATTTTTGAGATTTCATTGCCGTTACATGTAAGAAAGTAAGAATGAAAATTTCGAGAAATCGATTTAACTTGTTTTAAAATTTTACTCTCTTCTGCTAAAGTAAAGCCCCTATATGTGTATAAAACAATGCTGTTATTCAGTACCCAAATAATACTGACATAGACAGTGAAAAAATGAGTGGTAAACTCCCTGGTGGTCTAGGGTAGCAAAGAGGATAACGGTAGAGTCCCTGGTGGTTTAGGACAGTGAAAGGTTTGCACGTTCTACTTTCAGGTTGCTCATGGAGGTCAAGTCCTTGAGGTCCCTGGGCAATTGGGCAGATTGACACCCACAAAAACTACCCCTGCACGTATGGTCCATGTTCATTCATAAGTGTGACGGAGCTGACGTAATACCTGTCCAGCAAACTGCACATCCACTGGCAGACTTGGTGCTAGCTACCAGCTGGCGAACTTGCCCTTCAACAACCCTAACTATAGGGGATTAGCCTACAGCGGAATAGATGCTGTAAGAAAAGCAATCCCATTTAGGAACTTAACTAGTTATCCTGAGCAGTCACTGGCAGGGGTGCACCTAACCTTTCTGCTGCCTGAGGCGAAAACTGAAAGGGCGCCCCCACGCCCCAATGCCAATTTCTTTAACCTAACCCCTTCCATTTAGCCCATGGCCCTTTGGCTGCCCCCCTCTTGCCTCTACCTGGTGCTGCCTGAGGCGAACGCCACACCTGGCCTCATTGGTGGTGCACCCCTGGCCACTGGTATTCTGTGTTGCTTTCACCGGGTAGCTGATGGATTGGACAGGTCAAGTAGTTGTACTAGCTGGGGTCAAAAACAGAATGGTCAAATGTTACAAAACAGTATCTAATAGCCAAGAGACCGAGGTACAGAGATGTGCAGGAGAATAGTCACTAAACAGTTAAAGATCAAACACAGTTGCAAACAAGAATAATCTAGCAGAACCAGTTTGAAAATTCAATAACTGCCAATAACTGACTGGCTCCCAAGTCAAGCCTCCTTCTGCCTCTCTGCTCCAGAACAGTTGAACTCATTGGGCTATGCGTCTTCCTACCTTTTTGTCTGGCTTCTGGAGTAGAGACTGTTAGGCTACTTTCACACTAGCGGCACGGACCTCCGGCAGCTTGTCGGATCCGTCCTGCCGCTAGTGACCGTGTGCCCCCGGACTGCCGCTCCGTCCTGATTGACTATAATGGGGGCGGGGCGGTGTTCCAGCGGAGGCACGGCGAGAGGCTGCCGGAATAAATGTCGGACATGTCGTAGTTTTATTCTGGCAGCCTCTCGCCGTGCCTCCCCCGGAACTCCGCCCCTGCCCCTATTATAGTCAATAGGGACAGAGCGGCAGTCCGGGGGCACACGTTCACTAGTGGCAGTCCGGATCCGACAGGCTGTTCACCCGACGGAACAGCCTGCCGGAGGTCCGTGCCGCTAGTGTGAAAGTAGCCTTAGAGTTGGATTAGAGATAAGCAAACTTCTTGAAATTCATTTTGTGTTTTTCAAATTATTATTTTTGGACCTGAATTGGTTCTACGTGAATTGAATGTGCTCCAATTGGTCGCTAAATTGGTATATGACACTGTCTCCTAGGACTCTAGGATTGTTTAATGAAAATATGTTGTTTTTTGGTTAATTTTTATGAATTTTTGTTCTCTCTCTCTCCTCCTTCCCCCTTGTTAAGCTCTTGAACACAATGGCAGCAATGGCAAATAATGTCAGTGACATTGACATATAGCTCTGTGTAAACGCATGTTTGACAGCGTTAACAAATAGTGCGTTTAAAAACACATTGCGCCGTCTCATGTGTTATGCTTTTTAATATTAGAAACCTTCCAAAAATTGTCCGTATCAGGAGCAGATGCTTTTTAAACACATGGTGTTATGGGAAAAAAACTGTGACTTGTTGGGACCAAGTGTCCACAAATTGTGCCCTAACGGAGGCAGATACCTGCCCTTGTTTTTAAACACACACATGTGCACCCCATACTAACGCATGGCCAAGCATCGGATCAGCTTGAAAAAGGGCACCCACTAAAAGGGCACCCACTAAAAGGGTACGAAACGTTGCACTGATGTGTACTTTATACCACTAGTGTTGAAATTAATTAAATAAAAGAAGCAATCAAAGAAATCCATTGGCGTGCTGTCTCCTATTATATACGACAACAAAGAGCATGATGGCAGGCAGACAGCAGCAGCCATACGGTACAGAACATGATGTTAGGCAGGGAGACAGTGGCAGCGGCATGATTGCAGCAGCTATATGGTACTGAACATGATGGTAGGCAGGCAAACAGCGGCAGTGGCATGATGGCAGCAGCAACCATAATGTGCGTGTCATGATGGTTGGCAGGCAGACAGCGGCAATGCATGATTGCAGCAGCAGCGCAATGTCCTCTGTATAGGGGGGTACATATCTTGGCATAACTATTATGAGTGGGCTCATATCTTAACATAACTGTGGTGAGAGGGCATATCTGGCCATAGCTTGTAAAGGGGGCACATGTGGGCATAACTACTGTAAAGGGGCACATCTGGGCATTACTATTGTGTGCTGGCACAAAGGGGGAATAATTACACCTCTGCTCTCAGCCAATAGTAGCTCTGTGATCTGTAAGGAAGTCACAGGAAAGCCCAACAGGCTGGGTGCCAGTGCGGAGTGTGAGCAGCCAGTCAGAGGAGGCTAGCTGCATATCATAAGAATAAAGTGGGGGCAGTGTGTCTGCAGTTTATTCAATGTCTGTAGTTTCTCTTTAGAGTGTGTACAGTTAAAAATGGGATACTGTGAGTAGACCTGAGGGACTGAAACACTGGGTAGGTAAAAAAAAGTAAGTGCATAAGGACTGATTCACACATATCCGCTCTGTAGCATGCTCTGTCTATTTGCAACATCTATAATACATGCAGTTTCATTGCCGCATGCGTTGTGCAAAATGCCACAAGGGGGCCCACTGAGACTTTATCGCCCAAGGACCCACATGGACCTAGAGCTGGCCCTGTCAGCAGGGCCGGTTTTAGACAAAGTGTGGCCCTGAGCAAAATTGAAAGTGGGGCCCCAAATCCTGAAATATTGGACCAGAAGTCTGACAGCACTTTGTAGGCACGGACAACGGTTGCAACCACAGCTGCTGATTGTAGATATAATACCACATTATATCTTTAGCCTTTCCACTGTAAACTGCTGATCCTGCAGCCTCTTTGGGTATGTTCACACAGAGTATTTTCTGTGCTAAAAAAAACAATGCAGAATCCGCATCAGCTTTTTTGGGGATGTGTTTTTTTTTCTGACACCTTTTATAACACCATTTTTTATGCAGTTTATTTGGGTTCAGAAAATAGCTGATCACTGGCAATTCCATAGCAGTGAATGGAGATAATGCTGCACATGCACACTGTTATGGGGGATCTGTTAATTACACTTATGGGGAATCTGTGGATGACACACTGTTATAGGGGATCTGTTAATGACACTTATGGGGGATCTGTGGATGACACAATGTTATAGGGGATCTGTTAATGACACTTATGGGGGATCTGTGGATGACACAATGTTATAGGGGATCTGTTAATGACACTTATGGGGGATCTGTGGATGACACAATGTTATAGGGGATCTATTAATGACACTTATGGGGGATCTGTGGATGACACACTGTTATGGGGGATCTGTGGATGACACACTGTTATAGGCAGGGACGTAGCTAAAGGCTTATGGGCCCTGGTGCAAGAGTTCAGCTTGGGCCCCCTTTCCCTCAGTTCTTTGTGGGCAGGGGAGCACATAGTCTTCCTAAAGCACCCCCCCCCCCCCCAGGCCAAATTCTTGACCTAAATTCTTGACCTAACCTCTGTGGATGACACACTGTTACGCTGGGTTCACACCTGAGCGTTTCTCAAACGCGCGTTTTACGCGCGTTTTAGTCGCGCGTTTTTATGCGCGTTTTTTGTAATAGTAAACGCGCGTTTGACGCGCGTTTGTGTCATTGACTGCAGTGTCCTATGGCCACAAACGCGCGTCAAAATGCCCCAAAGAAGCTCAAGTACTTGTTTGAGCGTCGGGCGTTTTACAGCGCGTTCGTACGCGCTGTAAAACGCCCAGGTGTGAACCATTCCCATAGGGAAGCATTGGTTTTCATGTCTTGAGCGTTTTACAGGGCGTTTGAATGCGCTGTAAAACGCTCAGGTGTGAACCCAGCGTTATGGGGGATCTGTGGATGACACACTGTTATGGGAGATTTGTGGATGACACACAGTTATGGGGGATCTGTGGATGACACACTGTTATGGGGTTTCTGTGGATGACACGCTGTTAGGGGGGGGATCTGTGGCTGACACTGTTATGGGGGATCTGTGGATGACACACTGTTATGGGGTTTCTGTGGATGACACACTGTTATGGGGTTTCTGTGGATGACACACTGTTATGGGGTTTCTGTGGATGACACACTGTTATGGGGATCTGTGGATGACACACTGTTATGGGGATCTGTGGATGACACACTGTTATGGAGGATCTGTGGATGACACTGTTATGGAGGATCTGTGGATGACACACTGTTATGGGGAGATCTGTGGATGACATTGTTATGGGGGATCTGTGGATGACACTGTTATGGGGGATCTGTGGATGACACTGTTATGGAGGATCTGTGGATGACACTGTTATGGAGGATATGTGGATGACACTGTTATGGGGGATTTGTGGATGACACACTGTTATGGGGGATCTGTAGATGACACTTATGGGGGATCTGTAGATGACACACTGTTATATCTGTGGATGAGACACTGTAATGGGTGATCTGGCTGTAATACTGCCGCAATGTGTGACATGGCTCTACAGATGCCTTTATTAGCAGACCTGTACTGCTCCCCTCCAAGTACTGGAAAAAAAAGACACTGCTAATTTGGATTCAGATGTGGACCTCAGATTATTAATCTAAATGCACCGCCCCCATTAACAATGCAGACCACCTAAACAATGCCGCCTTCATTAGTTTAAAAGGGTTGTCCGGGTTAAGATCTAAACCCGGACATATCCCCATCTTCACCTTTCCGACCCCTATGATATGAGCATCGGAGCATTTCATGCTCCGATGCTCTCCCTTGCCCTATGCTGAATCACGCAGGGCAAGGGCTTGTTTGTTTACCTCCGCACACTGCTAGGCAGAGGCTTCTGCCCAGCAGTGTCTTCAGTGATGTCACCAGCACCGATGGGCCGGCTTTAGCGCTGCCCTAGCCACTTTACAGGCTAGGGCAGTGCTAAAGCCCACCCATCAGTGCCGGTGATGTCACTGGGCTCACTGCTGGACTCACAAGCACCACACGAGCACGCTGTTTGGTTGTGCTATAAAAGTGCTGCAGACCTACGTAGCTCATACTGGAGTAACACATGGCTCCCATTGAGGGAACAAGGAGCTTACATAGAGAACATAGACAACACACACAGCTCACACAGGGGGCCCACACTGGAAACACAGGGGCCCCAACCTGGAAGCACAGGGGGCGGAGGCAGCTCACGCATGGGGGTCCCAATGCAGCATGTTAGAGAGGCACCCGGGGAGCATGTGGAGTAGAAAAATAACTCAATTGAATGAAAAAAAAAAGGCTCCCACCGTCAGCACAACTAAGTATCAAACTGCAGAGGGCCCCTTTTGTAAATGGGGCCCTGGGCAATTGCCCTGTTTGCCTCCCCCTAACGCCAGCCCTGCCTGTCAATTTATCTGTCTGAGGCCTCATGCACACGACAGTATTTTTTCACAGTTCCGTTGTTCCGTGATCCGTGTCCGTTTTTGTTTCCGTGTGTCTTCCTTGATTTTTGGAGGATCACCAGACATGAAGGAAATAGAAAAAAAATCTAAGTCAAGTTTGCCTTGCAAATGATAGAAAAAAAACGGACACGGATCACGGACGCGGATGACAATCTTGTGTGCCTCCGTGTTTTTTCATGGACCCATTGACTTGAATGGGTCCGCGAACCGTTGTCCGTGAAAAAAATAGGACAGGTCATATTTTTTTCACGGACTGGAAACACGGATCACGGACGCGGATGACAAACGGTGCATTTTCCGAATTTTCCACGGACCCATTGAAAGTCAATGGGTCTGCAGAAAATCACGGAAAACTGAACAACGGACACGGGACACAACAACGGTCGTGTGCATGAGGCCTGACTGTGATGATGCCTTCTGCCACACTGAAGACTCTCTTTGAGATGACACTGGAGGCTGGACAAGACAGAACAGAGAGAGAATACTGTTCGGGTCACTGTTCCAATCTGCCTGCCCAGAAATCCATGGGGTCAACAATATGCACCAGAGAAAGGACTGAACCTGGTTGTTCAGGCGATATATCTTCACTTGCTTATTCACATCAGCCTGGCACCGCATATCAAAAAATTGCTCCATCATGTTATTGATACTGAACTGGTTACTGTGGCTTTTGCTGCTTGTGTTAGTGGAGATGGTGGGACGTGGATCACTGTGGGGGGTGGAGAGGGGCCTCCTACTCAGACACACAGGCGGCAGGCCTCTGCTTGCCAAATACTGGGAGTAATGCAGTGTTTGCAGTGAAATGTATTTGAACTATGCGTTTAATATCACTGGTTCAACAATAACATTTTTGTAATAAAATGTCTATGAAACACAGTTTGATGCAGTAATGTGTCTGCTAACATGGATATAACAATGCAGTGTTTGCGGTGAAATGTCTTTGAACTATGACGCACATTTAGTAAGACTAGCAGTCTTAATAAGCCCCTGCGCTGGGAGTGGATTGCCAAAGT
The DNA here is from genome assembly GCF_014858855.1 of Bufo gargarizans. Lineage (NCBI taxonomy): Eukaryota > Metazoa > Chordata > Amphibia > Anura > Bufonidae > Bufo > Bufo gargarizans. The sequence continues at coordinate 716,457,590 of NC_058080.1, read as the reverse complement.
TAGAGGCGCTGGATTCTACATAACTTCGCCGTATCCACCGCCGATTCTAAATGTAAGACAGCTTCCCTGGTGTCTTACATTTATAAAATTTTCTACGCCTAAACCAGACAAAGAAAAAGATGAATGAGACAGGCCTGATGGCCTGCCCCCTTCCCTGCCCACACCACATCCCCTTTTATAGACCTGGCTTGAGTGTGGGAGAAGTTGCAGCTTCTGCCGCAACATGGCATGCATTTGTAAATGACCCCCTATGTGTTTAATATCACTGGATAAAAATGTTGTAGTTAAATGCCTATGGTCTGATGCAGAAATGCATCTGCTAACACAGATAGAACAATGCAATGTTTGTTGTGAAATGTTTTTGAACTATGCATTCAATAACATGAGTATAAATATGGTGTTATTGCTGTAAAATAGTTTTGCTATAATGCAACTTGTTTAAAAACATGGATATAATGCAATGCGTTTGCAGCAGAATGCTATTGGGGTGTTATGCTGGCAATAAGTTTATGTATAAACTAGAAGTTTTTGGAAAAAAGCTGTCTATTCACATACAGAATTTTTTCTTTTTTTTTTTCTTGTAGGGGTTTCTATAATGCAGCAGCAGCAAGGGGCTGTATTAAACAGAGTGGGGCAGATTTATCAAACTGGTGTAAAGTATAAACGGCTTAGTTGCCCATAGCAACCAATCAGATTCCACCTTTTATTTTTCAAAGGAGCTGTAAAAATGAAAGGTGGAACCTGATTGATTGCTATAGGGAACTAAGCCAGTTCTACTTTACTCCAGTTTGATAAATCTCTCCAGCGTGACTAGCCTCTCACTCCCTCAAAGCGTTCCCTGATCAAATTCCCTAAAATCTACACAATTATATCACTCTATCTCTCCCTATAGTGTTACTATCAGACTATATTAGTGCCTTGTGTCTATAATTGTTTTAAAATTAATGAGTGCCCATTAACTACTGTGTTACTGCTACCTATGCACAAATATATAACTAGTATAGCATTGCCCCCTATTTTTATGAAAATTAAAACTGTAATATTGCCATTGTACAAGAATATAACTACTATAAAACTGCCTTCTATGTACAAGAATATTACTAGCCTGACTAATAAAACTGGTGAACTGGAATTAGTGATGTGTGAGGAGAACTATGACATAGTGGGAATAACTGAGACATGGCTGGATGATAGCTATGACTGGGCGGTTAATGTACAAGGTTACAGTCTGTTTAGAAAGGATCGTCAAAACCGGAGAGGGGGAGGGGTCTGCCTCTATGTAAAGTCCGGTCTAAAGCCCACACTCCGCGAAGATATAAATGAGGGACATGAACATGTGGAGTCACTGTGGGTAGAGATACATGGAGCTAAAAACAATAATAAATTACTAATAGGAGTTTACTATAAACCACCTAATATACCAGAGTCCACAGAAAATCTATTACTAAACGAGATAGACGAGGCGGCAAATCATAATGAGGTGGTTATTATGGGGGACTTCAACTACCAAGATATAGACTGGGAAACTGAAACTTGTATATCTCATAAAGGAAACAGGTTCTTGGCAATAACCAAAGACAATTACCTTTCCCAACTGGTTCAGGACCCGACTAGAGGGACGGCCATACTGGACTTAGTATTAACCAATAGGCCGGACAGAACAACAGACGTGCAGGTTGGGGGACACCTGGGAAATAGTAACCACAAAGTAATAACCTTCCAATTATCATTCAAAAGAGCGTTTCTACAGGGAGGAACAAAAATACCAAACTTCAAAAAAGCTCAATTTAGCCAACTAAGAGAGGTCATAGGCCAAACTAACTGGGACAAAGTCCTCAAAAATAAAAATACAGCCACAAAATGGGATATCTTTAAAAACATCCTAAAATCTCATTGTGAGAGGTACATACCGTATGGGAATAAAAGGTTAAGGAATAAAAAGAAACCAATGTGGATAAATAGAACTGTAACGAAAGCAATAAATGACAAAAAGAAAGCATATCATTCACTGAAACAGGAAGGTAGCGAGGAAGCACTGAAAAACTATAAGGAAAATAATAGAACATGTAAAAAACAAATAAAAGCGGCCAAACTAGAGACCGAGAGATTAATTGCCAAAGAGAGTAAAACTAACCCTAAAATGTTCTTCAATTATATAAATGTTAAAAAATATAAATCTGAAGGTGTCGGCCCTTTAAAGAGTAATGAGGGGGAAGTCGCAGAGAGCGATGAGGAGAAAGCAAAGCTGTTAAATATTTTTTTCTCCAATGTATTCACTGAGGAAAATAAATTGTCAGATGACATGCCGAATGTTGAAATAAATTCCCCATTAAAAGTGTCCTGTCTGACCCAGGAAGAAGTACATCAGCGACTTAAAAAGATTAAAATAGACAAATCGCCAGGACCGGATGGCATACACCCCCGTATCCTAAAGGAATTAAGTAATGTCATAGCCAGACCCTTATTTCTGATATTTGCAGACTCTATACTGACAGGGAATGTCCCACAGGATTGGCGCATGGCAAATGTGGTGCCAATATTCAAAAAGGGTCCAAAAACAGAGCCTGGAAACTATAGGCCGGTAAGTTTAACATCTGTTGTGGGTAAACTGTTTGAAGGTTTTCTGAGAGATGCTATGTTAGAGCATCTCAACAGAAATAAGCAAATAACGCCATATCAGCATGGCTTCGTGAGGGATCGGTCATGCCAAACTAATTTAATCGGTTTCTATGAGGAGGTAAGTTCTAGACTTGACAGCGGCGAATCAATGGATGTCGTATATCTGGACTTCTCCAAAGCATTTGACACTGTACCGCATGAAAGGTTAGTATATAAAATGAGAATGCTCGGACTGGGAGAAAACATCTGTATGTGGGTAAGTAACTGGCTCAGTGATAGAAAACAGAGGGTGGTTATTAACGGTACATACTCAGATTGGGTCACTGTCACTAGTGGGGTACCTCAGGGGTCAGTACTGGGCCCTATTCTCTTCAATATATTTATTAATGATCTTGTAGAAGGCTTGCATAGTGAAGTATCAATTTTCGCAGATGACACTAAACTGTGTAAAGTAATTTACACTGATGAGGACAGTATACTACTACAGAGGGATCTGGATAGACTGGAGGCTTGGGCAGATAAGTGGCAGATGGGGTTTAACACTGATAAATGTAAAGTTATGCACATGGGAAGGAAAAATGCAAGTCAACCGTACATACTAAATGGTAAAACACTCGGTAACACTGACATGGAAAAGGATCTAGGAATTTTAATAAACAGCAAACTAAGCTGCAAAAACCAGTGTCAGGCAGCTGCTGCCAAGGCCAACAAGATAATGGGTTGCATCAGAAGGGGCATAGATTCCCGTGATAAGAACATAGTCCTACCACTTTACAAATCGCTAGTCAGACCACACATGGAGTACTGTGTACAGTTCTGGGCTCCTGTAAACAAGGCAGACATAGCAGAGCTGGAGAAGGTCCAGAGGAGGGCAACTAAAGTAATAACTGGAATGGGGCAACTACAGTACCCTGAAAGATTATCAGCATTAGGGTTATTCACTTTAGAAAAAAGACGACTGAGGGGAGATCTAATTAATATGTATAAATATATCAAGGGTCAGTACAGAGATCTATCCCATCAGCTATTTATCCCCAGGACTGTGACTGTGACGAGGGGACATCCTCTGCGTCTGGAGGAAAGAAGGTTTGTACACAAACATAGAAAAGGATTCTTTACGGTAAAAGCAGTGAGACTATGGAACTCTCTGCCTGAGGAGGTGGTGATGGTGAGTACAATAAAGGAATTCAAGAGGGCCATGGACGTATTTCTGGAGCTTAATAATATTACAGGCTATAGCTACTAGAGAGGGGTCTTCCTCTGGATCAACTTGCGGGATAACAGGCCGAACTGGATGGACAAATGTCTTTTTTCGGCCTTATATACTATGTTACTATGTTACTATGTTACTACTATTGGGCCTTATTCGCACAGTCAGTGTTTGGTCAGTGATTTCCATCAGTGATTTTGAGCCAAAACCAAGTGCGGGTCCAAAACACAGAACAGGTGCAGATCTTTTCCTTCTACCTTATGTCTGTGTAGGATCCACTCCTGGTTTTGGCTCACAATCACTGATGGAAATCACTGACCAAACACTGACTGTGTGAATGAAGCCTTATACTGCCTTCTAGGTACAAGAATATAACTACTATAATACTCCTCCTATGTACAAGAATATGACTACTATAATACTCCTCCTATGTACAAGAATATAACTACTATAATACTGCCTTCTATGTACAAACAAGAATATAACTACTATAATACTGCTCCTATGTACAAGAATATAACTACTATGATACTGCTCCTATGTACAAGAATATAACTACTATAATATTGCTCACTATGTACAAGAATATAAATACTATAATACTGCTCCTATATACAAGAATATAACTACTATAATACTGCCTTCTATGTACAAGAATATAACTACTATAATACTGCTCCTATGTACAAGAATATAACTACTATAATACTGCCTCCTATGTACAAGAATATAACTACTATAATACTGCCCCCTATATACAAGAATATAACTACTATAATACTGCTCCTATGTACAAGACTATAACTACTATAATACTGCCTCCTATGTACAAGAATATAACTGCTATAATACTGCTCCTATGTACAAGAATATAACTACTATAATACTGCCTTCTATGTACAAGAATATAACTACTATAATACTGCCTCCTATGTACAGGAATATAACTACTATAATACTGCTCCTATGTACAAGAATATAACTACTATAATACTGCCCCCTATATACAAGAATATAACTACTATAATACTGCCTCCTATATACAAGAATATAACTACTATAATACTGCTCCTATGTACAAGACTATAACTACTATAATACGGCTCCTATGTACAATAATATAACTACTATAATACTGCTCATATGTACGAGAATATAACTGCTATAATACTGCTTATATGTACAAGAATATAACTACTATAATACTGCCTTCTATGTACAAGAATATAACTAATATAATACTGCTCCTATGTACAAGAATATAACTACTATAATACTGCTCCTATGTACAAGAATATAACTACTATAATACTGCCTCCTATGTACAAGAATATAACTACTATAATACTGCCTCCTATGTACAAGAATATAACTACTATAATACTGCCTCCTATGTACAAGAATATAACTACTATAATACTGCCTCCTATGTACAAGAATATAACTACTATAATACTGCTTCCTATGTACAAGAATATAACTACTATAACATTGCCTCCTATGTACAAGAATATAACTACTATAATACTGCCCCCTATGTACAAGAATATAACTACTATAATACTGCCTCCTATGTACAAGAATATAACTACTATATATATATGTATGCTTACATGTTAATCCTTTGTCGTTTTAACCTCAGGATTCTGCTATAACTTTCACCGCTGCAGTGCCTATAATATTTTGTGAATTTCCGGAGAAGCTTCCCTACAACGGGGTTAGTTTAAGTGGAAATCTGCTGCACTGGTTAATTTACATGGCTGCGGTTTGAAGTTTTCATTAGCATGCCCAGTTAAAGGGCGACGTGGGAGCTTTATAGAAGAATAATCCTACGTATTTATTACGCCAATGTCTTTCCTAAGGGTCTGAGAATTATTCAGTTCCTTGCTTGCAGGGATAAATTCAGGCAGCTGGGAATAAGGATACGTCGAAATCCACATTATTTCTGCCAGATGATTACAGAGTGCGGCCAGCAAAAAAAAAAGAAAAGTACCCAGGAAAAAACACCTAAGGTAGTGCACTTTCCTGGAGGGGGTGATTTTGGGGTCACCTTCCTGGCGCCTCGGGGCGACTGGTGTCACTTTTAATGAAAATAAGTGTGAGAGATGGAATCTAGAAGAAAATCCAGTAAGTGGGAGGAGATGAGGGCTTGGGGGAAATAAAGAAGATATATAGACAGAGGCAGGGAGTGCAGGGGAGAGGGTAGGATGTATATCTGTGGGAGATGAGCGGAGAGTCAAGCACGGTGACATAAAAAATAAGTGAGACAAAAAAAAAAAAAAACAAGCATGGGAGGGGGCAAGAGGGAAAGGACAAGTAAGGGAGGGAGAGACACAGAGAGATGAGTCTGTGCAACCAGGGACATGCAAGCCAGACTGAGATCAGGGAGGCTCAAGCCATGTCCAAGGAGGTAGACCGCCAACGTAAGACATCCAGCCTCTTCTGTCCAGTGCATTTCACCTCTGCAAGCAAAGACAAGAAGAGGAAGCACTGAAGACATTGTGCATCCAGTGTATCCTGTCATTAGCAGCTGCAGAGATATTCCTGAGTGCTGGAACAGACACCCACAGGCTGGCACTAGCAACCAGCTGCCATCACACACACAGAGGTGAGCGTCCTCAACCAGGCCACTCTCATTAACCTAATGAAGGCATCATTTTAGGATAATTGGCCCCGCGCACCGGACACTTAACCATTGGCTCAGGGATCTTTGTGTCTTCTTCCATTTAGCATCATGGTAAACTTACTATGTGTCTGCAAGGAAGTTGAGGCGTCCGCCACGTTCGTGGGGTCTGTCTAATAGGGGTCCTGACTACCTGGGAGGTGTATTAACCCTTAGGTGATCAGACGGGATTTTGTTCTAACTTTTTCTAGATGTGCAATTGATGCTAGTCATCTAGGTGTCCATGCTTTATATAAGGATGTAGCAGAGCTTATCCTGTTGCATGTCGTAGGCTTTGCGCACATTTCTATAGGTATGGGTAAGTAAAGTTTTGGTAGAGCAGATTGGATGTTCTAGGGAAATATTAGACATCACTTATGGTGGTACTGGTAGTATGGTTAGTGCATATAGGTAATGTGCAGGTGTAGGTTGTAGACACATATTGAACATAAGGGAATATATTCACTAAGGTATAGAAGTGGTAGATACATGTGTATGGGATACGTGTCAGATTGTGAAATAATCTAGTTTAATGGACAGTCATATGAAGAGCAAAAGGAAACTTACCTGGGTAGAGCGCTGCCAGGATGCCATTAGATAGATAGATACGAGATAGATAGTAGATATTGGATAGATAGATAGTAGATAGATATTAGATAGACAATAGATATGAGGTAGATAGTAGATGGATAGATAGATATGAGGTAGATAGTAGATGGATAGATAGATATGAGGTAGATAGGTCGATAGATACGAGATAGATAGTAGATGGATAGATAGATATGAGATAGATAGAAAGAAATTGTTATAAGATAGAAAGATCATTGTATAACAACTATAAAGATACGGATACATACTGATACATTGTATTTTCAGAAACTGAATATCCTTGGTGGTCTAGGATGATGAAGTGGTTTGTGGACTATGACAATCAGTTTAGTGCCAACGTCCCTGGGGATTTAAGGTGGTGAATGTGTTAATATAGTTATCTTATATTAACAGGGTGTGATACGTGCCACATTGTTATATATTCTAGTTGAAAGGGGTTGTCCCACAAAGATACTGTGGCTGGTGATAAAGGTGCGTCTGCTGATTGATGGGCCCCGCGATCAGGTGCGAAACACCAGAGTCTCTATAACAAGCATGTAACAGTAATTTCTACAAATGGGCAGTTTTTTTTTATCAGATCAATGACATTTTGTACACTATGTTGCTATGTTTTGGCATTTAACAGAGTTAATATTTAATTGTGGGACAATCTGTTTTATAAGAATATTTTGATGATCAGGCTCAATGATTCAGGCTGTCCTGAACATAACGTAAAACCACAAAAACCATCAGTTGTAAACAATGAATACAGTGTAGTTATTAACAGGCAGTGAACACAGTGTAGTTGTGGATAAACTGTAAGTTCACTGTAGTTATAGATACGCAGGGGTTTTAGTATAGTTGTAGATAAGCAGTGAATGCAGTATAGTTGTTTATAAACAATGTGTGTAGCATACATATAGATAAGCAGTGAGCGCAGTGTAGATAAGCAGTGAGCGCAGTCTAGTTGTAGATAAGCAGTGAATGCAGTGTAGTTGTTAATAAGCAGTTAACACACTGTAGTTGTAGATAAGCAGTGAGTCCAGTGTAATTGTAGATAAGCAGTGAGTCCAGTGTAATTGTAGATTAGCAGTGAGTCCAGTGTAATTGTAGATAAGCAGTGAGTCCAGTGTAATTGTAGATAAGCAGTGAGTCCAGTGTAATTGTAGATTAGCAGTGAGTCCAGTGTAATTGTAGATAAGCAGTGAGTGCAGTGTAGTTGTAAATTAGCAGCGAATACAGTTTCCATTGTAGATATACAGTGAGTGCAGAGTAGGTGTGGCTAAGCAGTGAATATAATGTAGTTATACATAACTAGTGAGTACAGTGTAGTTCCTAATGAGTAGTGAACTAAAAGCTGTTTTAGATAAGCAGTGAGTGCAGTGTACTTGCGGATAAGAAGTGATTGCATTGTAGTTGTTAATGACCAGTGAGCCAAGTGTACTTCTACATATGCAGTGAGTGCGGTTTTCTTTTACATACAATAAGCAATGAGTGCAGTGTACTTGTAGTGCAGTGTAGATATAGATATGCACAGTGAATTTGTGAATTAGCAGTAATGGCACTGGAGGTGGAGATAAGCAGTGAGTGCAGTGTACTTGTAGATGAGCATTGAGTTCAGTGTTGTGGATAAGCATTGGGTCCACTGTAAAATAAGCAGCGAGTGCACTGTTGTAGATACAGAGTGAATGCAGTGTAGTTGTAGATGAGCAATGAGTGCAGTGTCTATGTGGGAAAAACTGTGCAGAGTAGTTGTGGATAAGCAGTGAGTGCAGTGTAAATGTTAGTGAGCAGTAACCTAGTGAGCAGTAACCTAAGTGTAGTGCTAGATACAAAGTGAGTGTAGTTTACTTGTAGATTAGCAATAATTGCACTATACTTGTAGATGAGCATTGAGTCCAGTGTACTTGTAGATACACAGTGCAGAGTTGTGCTGTGTAGTTGTAAATAAGGGTACTTTCACACTTGCGTTTTTCTTTTCCGGCACTGAGTTCTGTCCTAGGGGCTCTATACCAGAAAAGAACTGATCAGTTTTATCCTAATGCATTCTGTATGGAGAGCAATCCGTTCAGGATGCATCAGGATGTCATCAGTTCAGTCACTGAACGGCGTTTTGGACGGAGATAATACTGCAGCATGCTACGATTTTATCCCCGGCCAAAAAAACTGAACACTTGCCTGAATACCGGATCTGGGATTTTTTCCCATAGGAATGTATTAGTGCGCAGACTGGTAAAAATGTGAAAAAAAATCGTAACGGATCCGTTTGTCCATATGACAAACGGACAGACGGATCCGTTCTTGCAATGCATTTGTAAGACGGATCAGGATCCTGATCAGTCTTAAAATGCATTCAGTTGGCATACGTTTTGCCAGATTCAGCAGGCAGTTCCAGCGACAGAACTGACTGCCGGATTCCTCTGCCGCAAGTGTGAAAGTAGCCTAAGTCATAAGTATAGTGAGCAGTGAGCGTAGTGAGCGTACTGTACTTGAAGATATGCAGAGAATGGACTGTACTAGTAGATACGCTGTGAATGTAGTGTCATTTTTATTGAGCAGTGATCTAAGTGGTTAGTTCTAGCTAAGCAGTGCGTGCAGTGCAATTGTAGATGAGCAATGAGCGCAGAGTTGTTGTGGATAAGGAGTGAGTACGCTGTAAAATAAGTGAGTGCATGGTGGCTCAGTGGTTAGCACTGGTGCTTTGCAGCACTGGGGTCCTGAGTTTGAATCCGATCAGGAACAACATCTGCTTGGAGTTTGTATGTTCTCCCCATGTTTTCATGGGTTTCCGCCGTATACTCCGGTTTCCACCCACACTCCCAAAAATATAGAAATTGGCTTCCTACAAAATTGACTCTAATATGTGTTGGAGTTGTGTGTCTATATGGCTGCCACTGACGTCCGAGTGAGTAGCCCCTACCACACAACTATTCCTGCGCTTTGAGTCCCTGTGAGAAAAGCACATTACAAATGTTTGTCATTTGTCACTGTACTTGAAGATAAGCAGGGAGTATGCTGTAGTTATAGATAAGCAATGATTACAGTGCCATATATAAGGTGGGAGTACAGTATACTTGTAGATATCCAGTGTAGTTGTTAATAAGCAGTGAGGGCACTGTATTTGTAGATAAGCATTGAATGCACTGTAGTTAGAGATAAGCAGTGATTGCAGTGTAGTTGTAAATAAGGTGTGAATACCTGTAGGTAAGCAGTGAATGTATTATAGCTGTCTAACCATTGAGTCTAGTATACTTGTAGGTAAGCGGGGAGTGTAGTTAATAGAGTGCACTATACTTGTATATATGCAGTGTACATGATGTTGATGGGCAGTGTAGTTATAGATAAGCAGTGAGTGCAGAGTACTTGTAGATAAGCAGTGAGTGCAGTGTACTTGTAGATAAGCAGTGAGTGCAGTGTACTTGTAGATAAGCAGTGAGTGCAGAGTACTTGTAGATAAGCAGTGAGTGCAGAGTACTTGTAGATAAGCAGTGAGTGCAGAGTACTTGTAGATAAGCAGTGAGTGCAGTGTACTTGTAGATAAGCAGTGAGTGCAGAGTACTTGTAGAGAAGCAGTGAGTGCAGAGTACTTGTAGAGAATCAGTGAGTGCAGAGTACTTGTAGATAAGCAGTGAGTGCAGTATAGTTGTAGATAAGCAGTGAGTGCAGAGTACTTGTAGATAAGCAGTGAGTGCAGAGTACTTGTAGATAAGCAGTGAGTGCAGTGTACTTGTAGATAAGCAGTGAGTGCAGAGTACTTGTAGATAAGCAGTGAGTGCAGAGTACTTGTAGATAAGCAGTGAGTGCAGAGTACTTGTAGATAAGCAGTGAGTGCAGAGTACTTGTAGAGAAGTTAGGCTGAGTTCACACTTCAGTTATTTGGTTAGTTATTCCCATCAGTTATTGTCAAAATCAGTAGTGAAGCCGACTCAGAGATCAGATTTGATCTGCTCCTGTTCTGTGTTTTTGACCAGCTCCTGGTTTTGGCTCACAATAACCGATCAAAATAACTGACCAAATAACTGAAGTGTGAACTCAGCCTAGGGGCTCATTCACACAGCCGTAAGTGTGCCGTTCCGTGCATTGGGGACCACAATTTGCGGTCCCCAATGCACGGGCAACCTCCGTACGGCTGCCGGGATGAATCCAGACCCATTCAACTTGAATGGGTCTGCATTCGTCCGTTCTGCAAAAAGATAGAGCAAGTTCTATCTTTTTGCGGAACCGAAGTACGGAACAGAACCCCACGGAAGCACTCCGTTGTGCTTCCGTAGTGTTCCGTTCCACATCTCCGGATTTGCAGACCCATTGAAATGAATGGGTCCACATCCGTGATGCAGAATGCACACGGAACGGTGCCAGTGTATTGCGGATCCGCAATACGGCAACAGGCAGCACACGTTCGTGTGCATGCGCCCTAAGTGTACTCTTGTTGTGGATATGCAGTGAGTTCAGCGTAGTTGTACATAAGCAATTACTGCAGTGCACTTGTAAATAAACAATGAGTGCAGAGTAGCTGTAGATGAGCAGTGAGTGTGGTGTAATGAAGATAAGCGGTGATTACAGTGTACTTGTAGATAAACATTGAGGGCACACTAAGCAATGAGTTCAGTGTATTGGAGATAAGCAGTGAATGCAGTGTAGTTGTAGAGAGCCAGTGGTTACAGCATAGATGTAGGTAAGCAGTGAGTGCAGTGTACTTGTAGAGTTCAGTGAGTGCAGTGTGCTTGTAGAGTTCAGTGAGTGCAGTGTACTTGTAGAGTTCAGTGAGTGCAGTGTACTTGTAGAGTTCAGTGAGTGCAGTGTACTTGTAGAGTTCAGTGAGTGCAGTGTACTTGTAGAGTTCAGTGAGTGCAGTGTGCTTGTAGAGTTCAGTGTACTTGTAGAGTTCAGTGAGTGCAGTGTACTTGTAGAGTTCAGTGAGTGCAGTGTACTTGTAGAGTTCAGTGAGTGCAGTGTACTTGTAGAGTTCAGTGAGTGCAGTGTACTTGTAGAGTTCAGTGAGTGCAGTGTACTTGTAGAGTTCAGTGAGTGCAGTGTGCTTGTAGAGTTCAGTGAGTGCAGTGTGCTTGTAGAGTTCAGTGAGTGCAGTGTGCTTGTAGAGTTCAGTGAGTGCAGTGTGCTTGTAGAGTTCAGTGAGTGCAGTGTACTTGTAGAGTTCAGTGAGTGCAGTGTACTTGTAGAGTTCAGTGAGTGCAGTGTACTTGTAGAGTTCAGTGAGTGCAGTGTACTTGTAGAGTTCAGTGAGTGCAGTGTACTTGTAGAGTTCAGTGTGCTTGTATAGCTCAGTGAGTGCAGTGTACTTGTAGAGTTCAGTGAGTGTAGTGTACTTGTAGAGTTCAGTGAGTGCAGTGTACTTGTAGAGTTCAGTAAGTGCAGTGTACTTGTAGAGTTCAGTGCGTGCAGTGTGCTTGTAGAGTTCAGTGAGTGCAGTGTGCTTGTATAGTTCAGTGAGTGCAGTGTACTTGTAGAGTTCAGTGAGTGCAGTGTACTTGTAGAGTTCAGTGAGTGCAGTGTGCTTGTAGAGTTCAGTGAGTGCAGTGTGCTTGTAGAGTTCAGTGAGTGCAGTGTGCTTGTAGAGTTCAGTGAGTGCAGTGTGCTTGTAGAGTTCAGTGAGTGCAGTGTACTTGTAGAGTTCAGTGAGTGCAGTGTGCTTGTAGAGTTCAGTGAGTGCAGTGTGCTTGTATAGTTCAGTGAGTGCAGTGTACTTGTAGAGTTCAGTGAGTGCAGTGTGCTTGTAGATAAGCAATGACTGCAGTGCAGAGTAGTTGTGGATAAGCAGTAGGTGCACTGTGACTCTGTGATATCTACATTTCAGCTACTTGGACAATTTTCATGGGTTTGGATGAGTTCATTAAAGCCTGTCTTGCTCCCACTGGATTGTGCCCATATTACAGGCATCTTTAGTATACAGACCCCTTTACTAGTTTTAAGGACTTGGGATTAAATAAACGGTCACATTATTATGACCACTCGTTACGTTTTACTTTGTGAGCTGGCTCGGTGGGTATATAAAGTGCGTGATAGTCTGCACACATATCCCTTGTTACTGTCATAGGTAAAATCTGTAAAAAAAAGGGATGATTATAGTTTTTTTTGGGGCCAAGGGTGGTGGGATTTCTGAAACTGTACAGTGCTGCTGTGGTGAAAGTGTATGGTGAGAAGACACGTGGCACCATTGTGAATAAGCGATGAGGAAACTGTGGAGCAGCACGTGCCATTGATGTGAGAGGTCAATGTCGGCTATGAAGATGCGCCAGGGCAGACCTACAGGGGGCTACCGGACACGTTCAACTGCAGATGGATGATCACTGCACCTCCGCTAATGAAGTTGCATTAGCAGAAAAGGCTTCAATTTCTATTGCAGTATCGGAATTGGACCTCTGCTGATTGGCAAAGGGTTGTCTTCTCCCATGAGTCACGTGTTCTGCTTCATGTAAGAGATGGACATTGGCGTACCAGGCGAGAAACATCAGAAAACAAACACTCTGCAACCATTGCTGGAAGAACACAAGCTGCTAGGGGCAGTGTTATGTTCTGGGGAAGGTTTTGGTGGCATTCTCTGAGCCACTCTCAAACGATTTGGGTATGAATCCATCCTTGCAGATCACGTACACCCATACATGTTGATTGTCTTCCCTAGGACAGATGAGATCTTCCAGCAAGACAATGTGACATGTCACACGGCTAGAAATTTTCAAAATTGGTTGGAAGAGCATGACCAAGACTGAAGTTTATTCAGCAACGTAAAGAGTAACAGCATTACCTACAGTACCCAAAAGAGGGTAGCGGGTTATTTTTTGACTTTTCAGCTCCATCAGTTGGACAAGTCAAATGTTATATCCAATGCTTGTGTAATGAAACCTATGACAAGGTAGTCTGATTTTAATATTTTTTTTTGAACTTCTGGAGTTTGGTCAATTAAGGTGATCTCTGTTCCAAAGAACTTCATATATGTGATATTTTGGGTGTAAAAGAGTTATTGGCAACAACCCTACTTTGGGGAAATGTGAACTTACCAAAGCTGAAGAGGCCTGAATTAGAAGGTTTCTGGAGAAGACAAGGCTTGCCATCAGTCAAGGATTTGTTCATTAATGGTAATATCATCTTCTTTATAGTAATGAGAGATAACTTCAGCCTGGTAAAGAACCATTGGCTTTAGTTGTGAATGTGAATAAGTGAAACATTTGGTTAGATCTGTTGGTGTTGGGTATACATTTTACATGGATGACCACAATTAGGAATGCTAAAGTTAAAAAGGCCATCCTGACGAAAGTGTATAAGATGCTGAAGGAACACGTATTGGATAATCCACATGGGAGGAGGATTTGGGCAATATCTCCGTAGCACAGTCGGGAGCATTTATAAAAACAATCCGTTATTATCACACAATCATGGGTATGGACAATATATATATTTTTTTATAGGTTATACATAACACCAAAGAATGGGTAGAATAGAGAGAAGGCAAGAATCCAAAGGTCCTAAATGTTTAAGGGATGGAGCAGATTTGGTTCATCTATCGTGGTATTGCCACAAGTTATTCAGATTTTGGGAGGAGGTGGTGAATATACTGAATCAGTCGTTTTCAGTAACTGTAACATATGCATTTTGGGTTGTTTGGGTGAAGTGGTAGTGCTTTCAGTATACTGCCCATCCATACATAAGACTTTATATGTTGATAGGAAAATGATTGCCTCCTACTGGATGTCGATAAACGACCCCATTGTTAAGGACTGGGAAAAGCTCTAAAAAATATAATATGGGAAAAATGTATTGTAAAAATCTGCATTGTTCAGCCATAGATTAAATATTTAAGTGGAAATAATAGACAATTTTTACAATTATTGTTTCTTCTCTGTTCTCTTTCACTGGTGGAGGGGGGGGGGGGGTTAGGATGTACATGTTTTTATTGGCAGATGTAATTATTATTAAGTATTGTTTCAATCAAATAAAGCACTGCGTGCATCTAGTTGTATTGAAACAATGAGTGCAGTGTATTGTAGATAGGCAGTGAGTGCAGTGTATTGTAGTTAGGCAGTGAGTGCAGTGTATTGTAGATAGGCAGTGAGTGCAGTGTATTGTAGATAGGCAGTGAGTGCAGTGTATTGTAGATAGGCAGTGAGTGCAGTGTATTGTAGATAGGCAGTGAGTGCAGTGTGTTGTAGATAGGCAGTGAGTGCAGTGTATTGTAGATCGGCAGTGAGTGCAGTGTGTTGTAGATAGGCAGTGAGTGCAGTGTATTGTAGATAGGCAGTGAGTGCAGTGTGTTGTAGATAGGCAGTGAGTGCAGTGTGTTGTAGATAGGCAGTGAGTGCAGTGTGTTGTAGATAGGCAGTGAGTGCAGTGTGTTGTAGATAGGCAGTGAGTGCAGTGTGTTGTAGATAGGCAGTAAGTGCAGTGTATTGTAGATAGGCAGTGAGTGCAGTGTGTTGTAGATAGGCAGTGAGTGCAGTGTGTTGTAGATAGGCAGTGAGTGCAGTGTGTTGTAGATAGGCAGTGAGTGCAGTGTGTTGTAGATAGGCAGTGAGTGCAGTGTATTGTAGATAGGCAGTGAGTGCAGTGTATTGTAGATAGGCAGTGAGTGCAGTGTATTGTAGATAGGCAGTGAGTGCAGTGTATTGTAGATAGGCAGTGAGCGCAGTGTAGATAACAAGTAGAGTTCCTTGCAGTAAAGGTCACTTTACACGGGACGATGTACAAGCAGATTGTTGGGATAATCTGCTGATCGCTAAGGGAGGAGAGCGCTGCGTTTATATGCAGCGATCTCCTCCAGAATATGTGGGGCAACGATCGCTAATGCCATCGCTCTTCCCCATATTGTCTCTTTTTATTCCCAGAAGCAGATTGTGTTCACACAGCAGGATCTGCCACTGGGAAACGATGATCTTTGGTGCTGCACAAACGATCCAATTACCCGATGAACGAGCCAGATTATCTCTAACGAGCACTACCGTGAACACTCATTAGCGATGATCTGTTCAATTCTCATCCTGTGTAAAGGGCCCTTTAAGAATGGTGTAGTTGTAAATATGCAGTGAGTTCAGTGTACTTGTAGATAAGTCATGAAGGCAGTGCAGCTGTAAACAGTGATTGCAGTGTTATATATAAGCAGTGAGTACAGTATAATTACTAAGCATTCTTTCACACTCGCGTTTGCTGCGGATCCGTCATGGATCTGCACAGACGGATCCGTTCAGATAATGCATCCATTCAGAACGGATCCGTTTGTATTATCTTTAACATAGCCAAGACGGACACCAAAGCGGAATGGAGACTGATCGGAGGCAAACTGATGCATTCTGAGCGGATCCTTTTCCATTCATAATGCATTAGGGCAAAACTGATCCGTTTTGGACCGCTTGTGAGAGCCCTGAACGGATCTCACAAACGGAACGCCAAAACGCCAGTGTAAAAGTAGCCTAAGCAACAAGTGCAGTGGTATTAATAAGCAGTGAGTGCAGTGAAGTACAGTGCAGTGAAGTACAGTGCAGATGTGCAGTGAAGTACAGTGCAGATGTGCAGTGAGTGCAGTGAAGTACAGTGCAGTGAGTGCAGGGAAGTACAGTGCAGTGAATTACAGTGAAGTACAGTGCAGTGAGTGCACTGATTGGCCTCCTGTTCACACATCTGCAGCGTCCCCCAGATGTAGACGTTCTCCGTGCCCCCTCCTCTGGTGCAGAGGATCTCAGTCCTGCCCTTTGAAGCTAATGCTTTTATTGAAACCACGAGAAGTATTTTTAGGAGACTGCTGTTGGCTTCCTGGGGAGACATCACTTTGGAGGGGCAGAGACAAGGCGCAGTTAACCTCTTTGCTGCCAGACGGAGTGATAACAAACAGGTCTTCACTCATTATTGTAGAATTGCCGGATTTACAGCTTCTGTCGCCTTTAGGGATTTTTCCTAATGATGTTTTTATGGCGACAGAAGAGCAGCATTCATCCTGTAACTGTAGACGTTCACAGCGAGGACATTTAATGGCATTCAGTGCTCCGATATAATCCTGACTGTCAGTGCATTTTCTATCACCAGCAGACTTCACAGTAGGTGTAGAGGTGAACTCCACCCAAATTACATATCTAACGCGCCAGAGTGGCATTACCACTTCTTCACCCCGCTACTGTCTTTATTGGTCTAATATAACGTCATCTTGTGTATTTATTTCAGGTCCTATACACTGTGTATTTCTAATGTTTGCAACTGTTATGTTCAAATCTAATGTGCCTGGTTCACCAGCAGGTGGCAGCAAATACGGCAGAGCTACAGTTAGGTAGAATGGAGCTTTCCATTCCATTCTAACCCCCCTCTGTGGAGGAGTGGGTGAGTCCCACTTCCTGCAGGAAGGGTGGGGATCAGTTTTAGGCAGTCTAGCTTACCCCTTGCCATGGGAGGGTGTGCTGGGCACGTCTCTGCTGGACGTGCCCAAGCCAGCCAGAGCACCCTCAGCTCTGCTGGCCATGAAGGCCAAAGCTTAAAACCTCAGAAGCCAGGAGCATAGTTCCCTGGCATAACGTAAGAGTCAGACCACAGAAAGAAAGTGCAGCATACAGAAGAATCTGAGTTATACAGCCAGCCTGTCAGTACAGCAGAGCCAGAGAGAAACAGATGTAGCAGAGACGAGTTTGCCTGCCAAGTGTAATGCTAAACCCTGCTTGGACCAAGATAAAACTTGAAGCTGCTTTTCAACTGCATCTTATTAATAAGCAGTGAATGCAGTGTTATTAATAAGCAGTGAGTGCAGTGTTATTAATAAGCAGTGAAGTACAGCACAGATTTGCAGTAATTGCAGTGCTATAGGCAGTGAGTGGTCTGTTTTAGGCTACTTTCGCACTCGCATTTGGTGCTGATCCGTCATGGACAACCGTCTGCATCCGTTCAGAACGGATCCGTTTGTATTATCTGTAATATAGCCAAGACTGATCTGTCATGAACACCATTGAAAGGAGGACGGATCCGTTTTCTATTGTGCCATATTGTGTCCTAGAAAACGGATCCGTCCCCATTGGCTTACTTCAATCTTAAGGTCTGGACTCAAGTTATTCTTTTATCCCTCAATTATTCCCCCTATTTGTTTGCTTTGGAGCCAAAGCCTGGGGTCCAGCCGTATCCAGGTAGGAGCACCGTGACACATTTTAGACCACCATATACCACTATGCATTTCCTACGTCTGGGTCGCCATCTTAAAGGGCCCTGGGGGGAGGCGGCCGTTGCAAATACAGGTTAGTCTACTTTCACATCTGCATTTGTTTTTTAGATCTGGCAGAGGGTCTCAATACCAGAGAAAAACGCTTCCGTTTTATCCCCATTAATTGTCAATAGGGACAAAACCCAACTGAACAGAACGGAGTGCTCCAGAATGCATTCCATTCCGTTTGGTTGCGTTCCCATACCGGACAGAAAACCACTGCAAACAGCGGTTTTCTGTCCAGCATGGGATGCAGAGCAAAATGGATCTGGCATGACCCACAATGCAAGTCAATAGTGCCAGATCCATTTTCTCAGACACAATAGAAAACGGATCCGTCCCCCATTGACTTTCAATGGTGTTCATGCCGGATCCGTCATGGCTATTTTATAGAATTTGAACACTTAGGTAGGAATTTGTGAATTGCTGTACGGCAGCTTTCTGACATTAAACATCCCCAAATTTTAGGCTTTTTAAATTTTAGTCCAGCTTAGATTAAAGGGATTTCCTAAGACTTTTAGGGCTCATGCACACAAACGTGGTTTGGTTCCGCATCCGAGCCGCATTTTTTACAGCTCAGATGCGGACCTGGTCACTTCACTGGGGCTGCAAAAGATGCCGACAGCACTTCAAGTACTGTCCACATCTGTTGCTTCGCCCCGTGAATAGGAATTTCTACAATGGGCCGCACGTTTTGTTCTGAAAATTGTGGAACGCACATGGGCGGCATCCATGTTTTGCTGATCCACAATTTGCAGACAGTTTGAGAAGGCATCGGCGCTCGCAGTAGCTCACCAAGCACAGTGCCGTACACTGTATAATGGCTGTGCTTGGTATTACAGCTCGGACCCATTCACTTCAATAGGGCTGTGCTACGCCTATGACCGATGAACGTGATGTCACATGACCTAGGCTAAGCTACGAGAAGACTGGTGCCTTATCAAACAGGTTCCAGTTGTCATACCCTCAACGATAAGATACTAATAGGTCATCAGTATAAAAGTCTTGGAAAACCCCTTTAAGACCAGCGTATGAAACATTGGTTTTGATAAATCAGCCCCCTTACTGGCAGGTTCCCCCACAGATTACAACCGATCACTGGAGGTCTCAGCCCAGGGGCACATAATGATTAGCCTATTGTCCAGGGAGCCATCTAACAAGTAGTATTTGTCCAAGGCGAACAGAGGATAGAACAGTGACATATCCGCTGTAATGTATCCATCAGAAATAATATACTATAACTACCATTTATATTAGCAGATCATTTAGAAACCACCACTAAGTGCACAGTTTTATCACTCTGCTCCCATGGATTATATCTGACAGTGATTGCCTCCATACCAGTGATTTTTCATTTACGTTTCTGGTGTGAAAATATCGCGTACCAGATGGTTTAAAGCGGGAGCTGAGAACACAGAGCGAGATACACATCAGGAAATATTACATCCACAAAGGAAATATTCAAGCTGTGTTATAAATGACATTTGGCATGTGTGCAGAGGAAGTGGGGAAATAGTGAGAGTGAGCGGCTGCTGTGTTTATAGGAAAAGGTGCGTCCTAAGATGTATTTTTAGTTTTTCTGGATGGGAAAAGCATTTTCCTAGAACTTTTGGTTTCTGCAATGTTTTCTTTGACTTGTTTGAACATAAATTCATACCTACATTCCTACTCCATAGTGTTTATAGACAACTGGCTACATATACACAAGAATATAACTACTATAATACTGCTCCTATGTACAAGAATATAACTACTATAATACAGTCTCATATACACAAGAATATAACAACTATAATACTGCCTCCTATGTACATGAATATAACTACTATAATACTGCCTCCGATGTACAAGAATATAACTACTATAATACTGCCCCCTATATACAAGAATATAACTACTATAATACTGCTCCTATGTACAAGAATATAACTACTATAATACTGCTCCTATGTACGAGAATATAACTAATATAATAAATGCTCCTATATACAAGAATATAACTAGTATAATACTGCCTCCTATGTACAAGAATATAACTACTATAATACTGCCTCCTATGTACAAGAATATAACTACTATAATACTGCCTCCTATGTACAAGAATATAACTACTATAATACTGCCTCCTATATACACAAGAATATAACTACTATAATACTGCTCCTATGTACAAGAATATAACTACTATAATACTGCTTCTATGTACAAGAATATAACTACTATAATACTGCCCCCTATGTACAAGAATATAACTACTATAATACTGCCCCCTATGTACAAGAATATAACTACTATAATACTGCTCCTAACGGACAAGAACTACTAACTACCTAAAAGCTATGAATGGGAGCTATGGAACTTCATAAATACCCATTAATATGTACAGTATAGAAAATTAGCTATTTTGGTTGCACCCAGCTGATTTCATTGTTATAGTTGTTTGGTCATGGGGAGATTTACAGTCATAAAAGAGATCCTCTCATATTCAAAGAAGTACCGTAGATGCTCTGAGCACTTTAAATTCTGAAATCCACAAGAAGTGGCAGCACATTCAGCTCCACTCTTGTTATTGTTCTGCAGTAATTCTACAACAGGAGTGGAAATAGCTGATTTACCACAGAGGTGCAGCTGGCGGCTTACAACGTTCTCTTCTCTCACCCTGGCACTTGGCGTATTGGCTGAACGGTAACACAACAGGAAGTACCAATCATGCAGACGAATGTTTCAAGACTTCCTGCCAAAAACATCTTCTGCCATTTGTATTTTAGGAGTGGGACACACACCTTGGAATATTCCTGTTAATACAAAAATGTGGGCATCTGATCAGCTGTCTATAGCAACCACCAGTTATTTCTTGGGCACAGTATATAATAAAATGCCAGACTGCTGCCATTTTTCTATTCCACTACTAATTTTAGAAGCGAATTGGTGTGTGTTGGAAACGCTAGTTATATTCTTTACATAGTGTAGGAAGGCGCAAGGGTCCGTCGTTGACAGAAGGTATGTCTCACCGAGGTTCCTGGCCTCGGGGAAGTAAGAGCCGGTAATTTCAGGTGTCAGCGGCAGCTAGTGCTGATTGACACTTTTGCTATTGTAGTATGTCTGTATAGCTGATTGGGGACGCCTCTTACTCGGAGTAGTCAAAAGTGTTGGGTGGGTGACTACTCCCAACGTTCCAGGCCGGGTCTTGACTGGCCTATATCAAACCCAGCCAGCAGTGTCAGCTGGGTGTGGATTACTCCTCTCTGACAGTGGAGCGCGGTCAATCTCTGTGTTTGGGATCTGAGGCTTTGTGCCATGCTGGAGGGCTGAGATCCGCACGCTGGGAAACAGGCCCCTTAGAGCCTGCTGATAAAACTGCAAACAAGGTGATTTTTTGGTTCTGTGGACTCTCCATTGTGTGAACTAACACCAAGACGGAAAACTGTTGTTTTGTTTTGGCCTTATGTGTGAATAAACACTGAAATTTTGCTTTACAAGCAGTTTTTTTTTTGCATCTGTACTGCATCCGCTTAGCCTGCCTACCAGAGCGAATCTCCACAATTGGTGGAGGATGCGGGCAAGCGCAGTGAAGCTCGCCTGAAGGCCAAAAATTTTTTGTTTTTCCGGGCATGGTTGCATGTTTTACATCAAACCAGCGAGATTACAACCCGTGTCACTGGATAAAATGGAAGCTGTTGTGAAAGCCCTCGTGAAGGCTAACTTGCAGCAGCGGGAGGCTAAGCAGCAGCAGGAAACCAACCAGCTGCTGTTGCAGCATGTGATGGCTTTACAAGCGTCAGGAGCGTCCCAGAACGTCCGCGATGCCCGGAAAGCGGTCAGTGTGGCGATCCCTAAGATGACCCCCTTGGACGACGTTGACCTATCTGGCAGTGTTTAAAAAGGTGGCTGTGAGGGAGAAGCTACCCCGAGATCAATGGGCTGAGGTCATCGCTTCGTTCCTGGCATCCTGACCCCAACAGGGGTTTTTTCGACTTACCGGATGATAAAGTGGCCGATTACACGACAGTAAAGGGTGAGATGATTCTGGCAAGACTGGGGGTGAATGTGTTGGTCCGGGCCCAGCGGGTGCATCAGTGGGAGTTTAACAGGGCTGAACCTGCGAGACCTCAGTCTTATGATCTGTTACATTGGTTGAAAAAATGGCTGCCGCCTGACGTGCTGAGTTCCACTGCTATGCTGGACCGTCTGTTGGCTGATGTCTTCTGGAGGGCTTTGCCATACCCACTCCAGTACTGGATCGGCCAGGTGTCTCCTGGTAATGCCCTTGAGATGGTTGACCTGGTGGAGCACTATGAGGCTACCAGGAATCTACAGGAGGGTTATTTTGGGAGGGGGCAGTCAAACCCCGGAAATCTCCACCCCAGACCCGGCGGCTGGTGCCAGGAAGACCTGCTAGGGATGTACCCCCTGCGGACCCAGCTGATGGTCTGCTTGCGTTGTCAGGAGCCTGGCCCCATAAGGGCCGACTGTCCCCATCGGGGTGAACCCATGGATACTAACTACCCCCGAGACTATAGACAATAGCCACCTGTGCCAGGTGGAAGTGGGAGACACTCTAGCGGTGTCTCTGCTGGACTCAGGGAGTCTGGTGTCTCTGGTAAGAGCTGCCCTGGTGCTGCCCGCAGCGTATACTGGCCAAAAAGTCGGGGTGGTGTGCATCCATGGAAACTTAACGGACTATCCCACCACCCTGGTGTCTCTGTCCACGGTGGCCAGCAGGTGAACTCACGAGGTGGCCATCGCTACCAATTTACATTATGAACTTATAATTGGGAGAGTGTCATGGCCTATGGTGTATGCTGTGACACTGTTACCACACTTGCTGTTGCCCAAAGCAATGTGTTGCTTTGAGAGCATGCGGTGGCAGTGTCTCGGCCTTCTGGGTGATTGCCGTGACATGGTTGCCACGCATGCTGTTGCCGGTGGTTTGGTATGCTTGTGTGTGCACTTCCCCTTTAAGTTGTAGCCTCCCTCTGTATGGTGCTGTAAGAGTTAACTCCCTGACTGGGTGTGGTCACTTGGCTTATATCTTCTGTGGTTTCCTGGCTGGAGTCAGTTGTACTTCAGCTGTGGTTGGTGCTGGAGCTCTGCTCCAGTCCAGGGTGTTCCATCTGTCCAGTGAGGGCCACCCTTGTGGTCATCAATGTTATCCCGGTGTCTCCTTCCCTTCCTGTCCCTATTTGTATGGAGTGGGTTATGTCCAGGGTGTTTGTATGTCTAGTTTGGTGTTACATGTCTGTTGGTGTTTGATGTCCAGCATGTTTACTAGACATTCCCCTGTCTCATGTCTATTGCAGCTATAGGTGTCCTGGGTCCCTGTGTGGTTTGTGGTGTGTGCTGTGTCCTTTAATGTTGGTGTGGACACCAGCACTTGTGCACGGGTTCCAGTCAGTGTGTCTGTGGCAGGCTGATCCCCTTTTACCCTTTGACACTATCACGATGGGGAGTGGGGGAAACCCCCCACCTGTCACAGATGGTGTTGCAAAAAACTAGAAGACACAAATAAAGATCCGACTGACTTGATCCCAAACTAAGGAACATAAGGGTGAGCCCTATAAAAGCCCTAGAGCTCTCCCTGACTGCTCAGCCCATGCAAAGATCTTTATGATAGATAATTGCATGCCCTCGTACCTAGACTGTGTGACACCAGAAAACCCTATAATAGTGAGGGGACACGACCATCGGCTCCCTACACTTAATACGGAGGGAGTCAGGGTCACCTAGGGTCAAGCCAACAGGAAAACACAAATAAAGGAACAGACTTAACTAAGGAACCAGCAGTTGCAGCATCTAGCAGTGAGCACAATCCAGGAAGTTGTATAAACCGCAAAGTGATGCAGTAAGGGAGGGGATATAAAGGGATGCAATCAGTGCAACTAGATGACAGCTGAGAGAGGGAAACGAGATGACAAAACGAAACCAAAACAAAATAACCTCAAGCAAGAGGTACTGAAGAACGTCTGTCAGAGCTTCTCAGAGATCTGGCGGTGACATCACCATGCGGTGTCAAAGGGTAAAAGGGGATCAGTCTGGCCAAAAGGAGTAATAAGGGAGCAGGTCACCTCCTACAGCTTCCCTAATCCTCTCCCTGACTCCTCACCGTATGAGTGGACCCTGATGGTAGGACGACTCATACTCAGGAATCCTAGAGACCCTAAGTCGCCCTGGTAATCCCTTACCAAGGAGCAGGGAAGAGACGACCTGTTCATCCCAGTCATGGAGGAACAGGAGTCTCTATCTGAGGCCAGGCTGCAAGGAGAGGGGAACACATACAGCTTAAGGAGATGGCAGGTAATCGAAACCAATAACACACTTACCTGCCACAGACACACTGACTGGAACCCGTGCACAAGTGCTGGTGTCCACACCAACATTAAAGGACACAGCACACACCACAAACCACACAGGGACTCAGGACACCCATAGCTACAATAGACATGAGAAAGGGGAATGTCTAGTAAACATGCTGGACATCAAACACCAACAGACATGTAACCCCAAACTAGACATACAAACACCCTGGACATAACCCACTCCATACAAATAGGGACAGGAAGGGAAGGAGACACCGGGATAACATTGATGACCACAAGGGTGGTCCTCACTGGACAGATAGAACACCCTGGACTGGAGCAGAGCTCCAGCACCAACCACAGCTGAAGAACAACTGACTCCAGCCAGGAAACCACAGAAGATATAAGCCAAGTGACCACACCCAGTCAGGGAGTTAACCCTTACAGCATCAGACAGAGGGAGGCTACAACCTAAAGGGGAAGTGCACACACAAGCATACCAAACATGTAACCACCGGCAACAGCATGCGTGGCAACCATGTCACGGCAATCACCCAGAAGGTCGAGACACTGCCACTGCATGCTCTCACAGCAACACGTTGCCGCGGGCAACCGCAAGTGTTGCAACAGTGTCACAGCGTACACCATAGGCTCTGACAGAGAGACTTCCCAGGTTTCCTGGCACTGTGACCTGATACGAAAGTTACCGATACCCGTGAGACAGGTGTAACCCCAGTAGAGTGGCCTTGCTAAGGGGGGAAACCGGAACCCTGGGAACCTGAGACCGAAGTGCCAGCGGTAGGGGTGACCACCACTTTGGTGGAAGAGGGGGAGACAACCCCACTGATTGTAATGGTGGGAGACGTGGAGGATTTGCCGCCGGGTCCTGAATTGTCAGACCTCAATGTTTCCGGTGAAAATTTCAGAACCGCACAACACCGGGACCCAACCTTATCCCGGGCCTGGGAGAATGTGGTAATAATTGATGGTGAACCACAAAAACCTGGGGCCGAGTCGATGTTTCCCCGTTTTGTCGTTCACTAGGGAATGCTGTATCGGGTAAACCAACTACGGGGTGAGCATATTGAACAGCTGGTGGTGCCCAAGGCAAGCTCGTATTGGAGCTTGCCCACCAACATTTTCTTGAGGGTCACCTAGGGTGGCAGAAAAAACAGGACCGGATACTACAGCGGTTTTACTGGCCCAGTGTGTTCAGAGAGGTAGAAGAGTTTTGTAAATCTTGCCCAACCTGCCAGATAAATAGCCCCCAGCCACATTTCCATAGTCCCCTGGTACCTCTCCTGATTATCGAGGTTCTGTTCAAGCAAATCGCTATGGATCTCATAGGCCCAGTACCGAAGTCCGCTAGAGGGCACCAACACATCTTAGTCGTCCTAGACTATGCCACTCGGTACCCAGAGGCGTTGCCCCTGCGACATACATCAGCCAAACTCATAGCTAAGGAGTTAATGGAGATGTTTTCCCGAGTGGGACTACCTAAAGAGGTTCTGACTGACCAAGGTCATGAGGGAATTCTGTAAGTTGCTCCACATAAAACAGCTACGGACGTCTGTGTATCATCTGCAAACTGATGGCCTGGTAGAGAGGTTTAATGAAACATTAAAAAATATGTTAAAAAGAGTGGTGTCTAAGGATGGGAGGGACTGGGACCTTCTTCTGCCCTATCTCATGTTCGCAGTGCGAGAGGTGCCCCAGGCCTCTACTGGGTTCTCGCCCTTCGAACTGCTATATGGCAGACACCCTCGCGGTCTATTGGACATAGCTAAAGAAGCGCGGGAACAACAACCCACACCGCACAAAAGTGTTATTGAGTACATCATCCAGATGCAAGGACGGATGGAGACAGTGTTGGCTCTGGTCAGGGAGTATATGGAGACAGCGCAGCGAGCCCAGAGTAGGGTCTATAATTGGCAGGCTCAGGTCCGGAACTTTAACCCGGGTGATCGGGTTTTGGTTCTGGTACCAACCGTAGTCAGTAAGTTCCAAGCTAGGTGGCAGGGGCCCTACGAGGTACTCGAGAAAGTGGGAGAGTTAAACTACAAGGTACACCAGCCAGGGCGGCGAAAGCCAGAGCAGGTGTACCATGTGAATTTACTAAAACCATGGAAAGATAGGGAGTCCTCTACTGAAGACAGCCTGTGCCCAGGTTTTGGAGGAGAAAAGGTTCAGGCTCCTCTGTCTGATGCAAGAGAAACAGTTGCCACAGTGAAAATTACTGACAGCCTCTCCTCTAAACAGGCTCAGGAAGCCAGGGAGTTCATTAGTCGAAACACGGATGTGTTCTCGGACCTCCCTGGACGCACTTCTATAATCCAGTATGACATTGTCACTGAGCCTCAGGCAAATGTCCGGTTAAAACCTTACCGGGTACTAGGGATCGACCGATATTGATTTTTTTAGAGCCGATTCCGATAATCTGTGAACTTTCAGGCCGATAGCCGATAATTTATACTGATATTTTATATCTCATAATATATATATTATATTAGTTGGTAGTCACTGAGGTGGTGGAAATTTGTATTTGGCACTAGTATATTATAAATGTAAATTATAAATTAATAAAGCCCTTAGTTGGTAGTCAATTTATAATTTACATTTATAATATACTACTGCCAAATGCCAATTTCCACACCATCCCCCCTCCTCACTGACTTTATTAATCCTTATCAGACCTCAGATCCGACCTTTATTAACCCCTATCAGACCTCAGATCCAACCTTTATTAACCCCTATCAGACCTCAGATCAGACCTTTATTAACCCCTATCAGACCTCAGATGAATAAAATAAAAAACTCCTCACCTCTCCTGCACCGCAGCGCCTCTTCATCTCTGGGTCCGGTGTCTCGCTCCCCTGTGTTCTCCGTCCTGCGCTGCACTGTCTTCTGACAGCGTGCAGCGTCAGGTCATAGTGCGCGCACTACGTCCTGACGCTGTACGGGGTCAGGACAGTGCAGCGCAGGCCCCATCAAAGAAGACCAAGGAGGGTGAGTATCGGAAGCGCTTGCTTTTCCCCTCTCCCGGCACCCGATGCATACTAGTGCGTGTTTCCATAATAGAAGCTCTCACTAGTATTCGCTTTATACGCATTATCGGTATGTCGGTAAGGTTAGATGCCGATACCAATAATGTACAAAATCCTGAATGTCTTCACTTCTATGGGCCTGACCAAATAGCTACACCACTTTCGGGGTTCTGTTCTCAATATAGGTGTGCGTCCTAGTGGTGGGACCCGCACCTATCAGACAATGGGGCTATGTCCATCTCTTCCTCTTGAGACTGCCGCCTCAAACCCAAGATTCTGTAAAAGGCAATATCCAGTCCCTAACAGTGTTCACCCACAGAGGACTATTACTTGAGTCCAGATCACAAAAATTAACTTTTACAAACATGGAGTCAAAGAACACCCTTGGATTTATCATATCAAGCCCACCCTCTCTCTTCTGTAGATACGTTATACCCCTCTTTATTAGTGATGAGCGGCAGGTGCCATATTCGATTTCGACGAAATTCGCGAATATTCGATAGAATATTCGTTTTATATTCGTCGAAATCGAATATTCGTCATTATGCTAGTTATTGCGAATAATATGCGATTTTTTAATTTTTTATTTTTATTTTATTTTTTTTTTTTAAACTTAAAGGCTACTCTCCTATTGAAATCGCAAATGCGATTAATATAACACGAAATAATCGCATTTGCGATTTCAACGTAATTCTCACATCCGACAGTACATTCTAGTATATGGAGACGTTCCCATGGTGATGGGGACGCTCCATGAGCATGGCATATAGCAGGGATCAGCAACCTTCGGCACTCCAGCTGTGGTGCAACTACAACTCCCAGCATGCACACCTCCATGGCTGTTCTCAGGACTCCCAAAGAAGTGAATGGAGCATGCTGGGAGTCGTAGTTTGACAACAGCTGGAGTGCCGGAGGTTGCTGATCCCTGGAATATAGCATTACTAAGTAAAAATCGCAAATGCGATTATTTCGTGTTATATTAATCGCATTTGCGATTTTTTATTTTTTTTTACTATGGTTGGCTTCAATGGTAGAATTAGCGAATATGACGAATATATTCGTTATATTCCACAAAACGAATATACGAATATATTCGTTATATTCCACAAAACGAAGATAACGAAGTATTCTGCATCTCAGTTATATCTACCTATTCATCAACTTCGCTAATTCTAGCAATCATATAGGACAGTTTACTATAAAGACAGATAAGTATAATTCGCTATGCGATTATATTACTTTGCTTTTTTATATAAATAGATTATAATAATTATCAGGTATTATAATTATTCTATTTATATTAAAAAAAAGCAGTCATATAATCGCATAGCGAATTATACTTAGCTGTCTCTATAGTAAACTGTCCTATATGATTGCTAGAATTAGCGAAGTTGATGAATAGGTAGATATAACTGAGATGCAGAATACTTCGTTATCTTCGTTTTGTGGAATATGACGAATACATTCGTATATTCGTTTTGTGGAATATAACGAATATATTCGTCATATTCGCTAATTCTACCATTGAAGCCAACCAAAGTAAAAAAAAAAAAAAAAAAAAAATCGCAAATGCGATTAATATAACACAAAATAATCGCATTTGCGATTTTTAACTTAGTAATGCTATATTCCATGCTCATGGGAACGTCTCCATATACTAGAATGTACTGTCGGATTTGAGAATTACGTTGAAATCGCAAATGCGATTATTTCGTGTTATATTAATCGCAATTGCGATTTCAACGTAATTCTCAAATCCGACAGTACATTCTAGTATATGGAGACGTTCCCATGGAGATGGGGACGCTCCATGAGCACGGAAGGCGGCAGAAGCGGCAACGGGCACTGACTGGAGCAGCCAGGAAGCCAGGAATCCAAAGGACAGGTAAGAACAACTTTAGGGAAGTGGGAAAGGAAAAAATATAACAATAAAAAAAAAAAAAAAAAAAAAAGAATATTCGAAATTGCGAATTTATAGCACTATATTCGAAATATTCGCGAATTAGCGAAGTGCCGATATTCGCGAAAAAAATTCGCGATTCGAATATTCGCGCTCAACACTACTCTTTATCAGGTTCAACTAGTCCACACCATAAAATTGGGAAGAACAGGCTAAAGAGCCTAGCTGAGAAATATTCTGGCAAAGGTAAAATGACACATAAAAGACAGGGACCAGGTAAGTCTTCAACATTTTGGGTCACCTTTCAGTTCTTCCAACGCTGAATCTTTGCATTTCCAGATTCCATTTTCTCTTCCCAATTTAGTCAGGTGTTATAGTCCCTCCCAAATTTAACCCCTAAGATCTTAGATTCTATAGGTGGATACTTTCGCAAATTGTGTCTGGATCGCAAGTCAGTGTCCAGAAAGCTTGACTCTTCTCAAGATTGACCAGAGACCTTGAGGCCTCCAAGTAGCTTCTGATGGCTGCAGACGACACACCTCACAAGGCTCAGCTGCTGTATCACCACCGTGACATCATCCGTGTAGGCAACAACACTCAAAGGAAATCAGTGGGGGATCGGTACCCCACGAAAATCACACTCCTGCAGTGACCTCAGAAATGTGTTAGGCAAACACATACAGCAGCAGACTCAACAGGCAACCCTGACAACTATTCACCAGAGGAAAGCTCTCTGCCTCTCTATACAAGGTTTTCAGACAGTCAATAAATTGTCCCAGAAAACCATACTTTGATAAAGTGGCCCATAGATACTCATGGTCTAATCTGTTGAAGGCTTTAGCCTGGTCAAGACCAACAACATATCTCCCACACCTCAGAGCTTTACATCTCTCAAACATCTCCCTGATCAAGATGACTGCTCCAGAGATGTTCCCCCCTTTTACTGTGCCGAACTGACAGCCTGCCAATAGTGCCCAGGACAAACAGACTAATCTAGAAAACAGGATTTTTGCCAGAATATTCCTGTCGACATTCAAGAGGGCAATTGGCCTCTAGTTCTTGATGTCACTAGGCACCTTACCTTTATACAGCAGAATTAACGAGAACACCCTCATGGACGGAGTCATCAGGTGGTTTTCTAGACAGCTTTTGTACACGTCCACGAGGATTGGAGCCAAGTGATCTCTGAATTTCTTATAAAATAGGCAACATCCAAGAGACTAAAGTTTACTTTCCATAAGCAGGGCGTTTCGTCAGAATAAGAGACAACTTTTTCCTTCCCCTCACCAATATTTCAGAAGGAGTCACCAGAGCTAAGTCTATCCGACTGCTTCTGTCATCACAAGAATCGAACAGGCCAGCCTGAAGAATCATCCTGTTTATGACCTTAGAGTCTCTAGTAAAGGGTTTGCCAGTAGGTCTGTCACTGCATGTCATAGTTACATTAAAATCCCCACCATGACCACAGAAACAGATGTGAAGAGGCATGGCTTTACCTCATTAAAAAGGTCTTTCCTCTCAGTGACTGTCTGTCATAGATATTGATGAGCCGGAGCCTGCTACCTCGGATAGTAACCTCCAGGACTAGACACCTTCCCATCAAAACCTTTGTTAATCTATCTATGGTACATAGGAGTCAGTATTATAGTAGTTATATTCTTGTACATAGGAGCACTATTATAGTAGTTATATTCTTCTACATAGGAGCGGTATTATAGTTGTCATATTCTTCTACATAGGAGCAGTATTATATTAGTTATATTCTTGTACATATAAGCAGTATTATAGTAGCTATATTCTTGTACATAGAAGGCAGTATTATAGTAGTTATATTCTTGTACATAGGAGGTAGCATTATAGTAGTTATATTCTTGTACATAGGAGCAGTATTATAGTAGTTATATTCTTGTACATAGGAGCAGTATTATAGTAGTTATATTTTTGTACATAGGAGCAGTATTATAGTAGTTATATTTTTGTACATAGGAGCAGTATTATAGTAGTTATATTCTTGTACATAGGAGCAGTATTATAGTAGTTATATTTTTGTATATAGGAGGCAGTATTATAGTAGTTATATTCTTGTACATAGGGGACAGTATTATAGTAGTTATATTATAATACATAGGAAGCAGTGTTATAGTAGTTATATCCTTGTACATAGGAGGCAGTATCATAGTAGTTATATTCTTGTACATATAAGCATTATTATAGTAGTTGTATTCTTGTACATAGGGGCAGTGTTACAGTAGTTATATTCTGGTACATAGGAGTAGTATTATAGTAGTTATATTCTTGTACATAGAATGCATTATTATAGTAGTTATATTCTTGTACATAGGGGGCAGTATTATAGTAGTTATATTATAATACATAGGAAGCATTGTTATAGTAATTATATTCTTGTACATAGGAGGCCGTATTATAATAATTATATCCTTGTACATCGGTGCAGTATTATAGTAGTTATATTCTTGTACATAGGAGGCAGTATTATAGTAGATGTAGATATATTCTTGTTTATAAGGGGCAGTATTATAGTAGTTATATTCTTGTACATAGGAGGCAGTATTATAGTAGATGTAGATATATTCTTGTTTATAAGGGGCAGTATTATAGTAGTTATATTCTTGTACATAGGAGGCAGTATTATAGTAGATGTAGATATATTCTTGTTTATAAGGGGCAGTATTATAGTAGTTATATTCTTGTATATAGGAGGCAGTATTATAGTAGATATATTCTTGTTCATAGGGGGCAGTATTATAGTAGTTATATTCTTCTATATAGGAGGTAGTATTATAGTAGTTATATTCTTGTACATAGGAGCAGTATTATAGTAGTTATATTCTTGTACATTAATTGCAGTATTATAGTAGTTATATCCTAATACATAGGATGCAATAATGTAGTATTTATATACTTTTTGTGTATTTTTGGGATTCCCCTGCTGCAAGTTATTTGGGTTCCGTGTCTTATCTTTATTCAGTGGCGTGACTAGAATTGACTGGGCCCCATAGCAAATTTTTGAGTGGGCCTCCCACCAACAGCAACTTCTTTGAGACCCCCTTCTCCTGTGCAACCCCCACTCCTGTGGCTAGTCAAGATCACTCTCTTAGACGAGGCCTGACAGCCGCTCCGTCCGTTTTCTACGGTGTCTGTCTATGTATTCTCATTTTAAAATAATGTTGAGGGGGCCCTGACAATAAAATCTTTTACTCCCCCTCCTTGGTAGGCCCCTTTTGAGTGTGGGCCCCAAAGCAGCCACTTCCCATGCTTTCCCTATAGCTACGCCCCTGTCTATATCACTGAGGGCAGCGTTTTTTAATCTCGGTCACATGCCGCTGGATGACCCATTTTCTGTCACTATAACTTTACAAGAAGGTCAGTATAGCACTTTTCCATAATACTCTTGTACCCTAATGACTGTTTATGTACTGGCTCACGTGATTAGTTCAGTGCCTCAGCTCGCTGTAATAAAGGCTGCGTCTCCTGCACATTGTTTTCTATACACAGAATGGCAGCTGGGGTTCCTTTAGTTCTGAAAACATTTATCATACAGACAAGACATGTTCAAACTTATGTAAACCTTCCGGAGAAATACATTACGGTACATGGTCATAAAGTGCTGATATTATAATTAGAGATGAGCGAATCGAAGTTATCGAAGTGGAATTCGATCCGAATTTCAGGAATTATTCGATTTGCACCGAATCCAAATTTCCTCGCGCTTGGTGGTAACGAACTGCTGCTGTTGCACGTGTTAGGACATGGAGCAAAGAACTCTGGGAACGATGGATCACCCACAATGCCATGCATGCAGCCAATCAGCAGCCAGCCAGCCCTGTGATGTCACAGTCCTATAAATTGCCTCAGCCATTTTGTTCTTAGTGCAGAGAGAGATGTCAGCAGGCGCTAGGGACAGTGCTAGGAAAGACTTCATTGTGCTGAAAATATGATTTACAAGTTCAGGGAAAGATTAGTCAAGATGTAGGGAAAGGATAGGGAGGAATCATCCACAGTATAAAAGGAGAACAGGGTGCAATAGGAGTGTACAGCCTGGGTAAAAGGAGCGATTCTATTATACCTTGCTGCACTTATTGGGGATACAAATTGCTTTTAGGTTGTTTGCACTATATGATTAGAGTTGAGTGAACCCAAACTGCAAAGTTCGAGGTCGTACCGAACTTTGCGAGTTCGGGTACCCGGATCCGAACCAGGATTTTTTCACTGAAGTTCGGGTTCGGGTGATTTTATTATTTTCCGTTATAACATTGTTATAACGGAAAATAATAGCATTCTTAAAACAGAATGTTAAATAAAATGTCTATTGAGGGGTTAAAAAAACAAACAAAAAACAACTCACCTCATCCACTTGATCATGCAGCCGGTATCTTCTTTTCTTCAGGACCTGCAAAAGGACCTGCGGTGACGTCACTGCAGGTCCTGCTGAATGAAGATAGAAAAACCTTCTATCTTCATTCAGCAGGACCTGCGGTGACGTCACCATAGGTCCATTTGCAGGTCCTGAAGAAAAGAAGATACCGGCTGTGCGTTCAAGTGGATGAGGTGAGTTGTTTTTTGTTTGTTTTTTTAACCCCTCAATAGACATTTTTTTAGCATTCTGTTTTAAGAATGCTATTATTTCCCATTATAACCATGTTATAACAGAAAATAATAAAGTGAAATTCGGGTCCCCATTGACTGAAATAGGGTCCGGGTTCGGGGGTGAATTTCGGGTCCCAAACCGGCCAAACCCGGCGAACCCGAACTTCCACGGGTTTGCTCAACCCTATATATGATACATCACTTATTCCAGCAAACCTTGCTTGTGATTGGGGTGCAAGTTCTGTGATACAGCCATTTACAGGGTGTATTAATAGGAAAGATATGTTTATCCTATTAGACTTTCTGCGTTGTTTTTACATTGTTTAACTTTTTTTTTGGGGGGGGGGTTTATTATTAGGAAAAAAAGGGAAAAATATAGTAACATTGTACTAGCCATTTACAAGGTGTATTAATAGGATAGATACGTACGTCCTATTAGTCGTCCTGTGTTGATTTTACATTGTTTAACTTTTTTTTGGGGGGGGTGTATTAATAGAAAAAAAATATATAAAAAAATATACAGTCAGGTCCATATATATTTGGACAGAGACGACATTTTTCTCATTTTTGTTCTGTACATTACCACAATGGATTTTGAACAAAACAATTCAGATGCAGTTGAAGTTCAGACTTTCAGCTTTAATTCAGTGGGTTGAACAAAATGATTACATAAAAATTTGAGGAACTAAAGCATTTTTTTAAACGCAATCCCTTCACTTCAGGGGCTCAAAAGTAATTGGACAACTTAAATAATTGTAAATAAAATGTTAATTTTTAATACTTGGTTGAAAACCCTTTGTTGGCAATGACTGCCTGAAGTCTTGAACTCATGGACATCACCAGACGCAATGCTCGGCCAGGCCTTTACTGCAGCGGTTTTCAGTTGCTGTTTGTTTGTGGACCTTTCTGTCTGAAGTTTAGTCTTTAACCCCGGGCCAGTTTTCACCTTACTGCCCAGGCCGTTTTTGCAAATCTGACATGTGTCACTTTATGTGGTAATAACTTTAAAACGCTTTTACTTATCCAGGCCATTCTGAGATTGTTTTCTTGTCACATATTGTACTTCATGACAGTGGTAAAATTGAGTCAAAATTTTTTTTTTATTTATAAAAAAAATTAAAAGATTACCAAAGATTTCCACATTTCCAAATGTCAATTTCTCAACTTTTATAATAGATAGTAATACCTCCAAAAATAGTAATTACTTTACATTTCCCATATGTCT
Organism: Bufo gargarizans; assembly: GCF_014858855.1. Classification (NCBI taxonomy): domain Eukaryota; kingdom Metazoa; phylum Chordata; class Amphibia; order Anura; family Bufonidae; genus Bufo; species Bufo gargarizans. Next base: position 716,422,256 of record NC_058080.1, on the reverse strand, counting down.
ACTTCATGTTTGGATCATTTTAAAAATGACATTTTAATTTTTTGGGACGTTAGAAGGCTTAGAAGTTTAGAAGCAAATCTTAAAATTATTAAGAAAATTTCCAAAACCCTTTTTCAGGACCAGTTCAGTTATGAAGTCACTTTCTGGGGCTTACATATTAGAAACCACCCATAAATCACCCCATTTTAGGAACTACACCCCTCAAGCTATTCAAATCTGATTTTACAAACTTTGTTAACCCTTTAGGTGCCCCGCGAGAGTTAAAGAAAAATGGGAATGAAATTTCAAAATTTCAATTTTATTAGCAGATTTTAAATTTTAATCTATTTTTCTGCAACACATCAAGGGTTAACAGCCAAACAAAACTCAAAATCTATTACCCTGAATCTGAAGTTTACAGAAACACCCCATGTGTGCTCAAAAATGTATGGAGGGCGTGGCTTGCTCATGGCGGAGTAGGAAGTGCAGGATTGTAGCTCTCCCTCCACTTCTGCTATTATAGTTATCCAACCAGCAGTACTTACCAGCGCACCAGCCAGATGGGTCGTAAAACGGCCAAGGAATCATCTGAGACCGAACAACAACCCCATAAGGCCGGCATCCAAAAGTTTTTGGGATCCCAGTCTCAAGCATCGGGAACTCCGGCTACACCCAAGAAGGCCGCCAGAGCGTCTTTATCGGCCTCAAGCCAAAGCACGCACTCCTCACCCTCCGACAGAGATTCAGGAAGCCCTACATTGATAGCATCTGCTGCAGGATGGGACCTCCGAGCCCAGCTACAGGCTCTACCCACGAAAGATGATCTGGAGAATTCTGTTTCCAGGTTGGAGCGGACATACCGTGCAGAGATGGAGACGCTAAAGGGGGAGATTAAACACTTGGGCCACCGTGTTGAGGCCTCAGAAAAGACGCAGGAGGCCATGCATATGCATTTGGATGAAGGCCCACTCTGAACATATTTCTCAACTGTTGTCCCACCTGGATGATATTGATAACTGTCACCGCAGAAATAATTTGCTGATAAGGGGGGGGTCGCTGAAACGGTCCAGTCGGGGGATCTAGATGCCACGATCCAGACCCTGTATGACTTTCTGTTAAATGGCACAGTACAACTCTCTGTTGAGCTAGATCGTATACATAGGGCCTTGGGCCCTAGACCAACTGACGCAGCTACACCCAAAGATACTGTATGCCGGGTTCACGTTTTAAAAATAAAGGACATTCTGAGAGCTGCCCGCCAGGCAGAGAAGTTAGAGATTGGGGGTTCAACTATCCAGATCCTGTCGGATCTATCAAGTAGGGCACTTCAGCTATGTAGGGCAGTGAGGCCCGTTCTTACTCTGCTGAAAGAGAAAGATATCACATACGATGGGGCTTCCCATTTCAACTACACGCTAGGAAAGACGGCAGATCGGCAACACTCAAGGATTCTAAAGACCTCCCCAAGTTCCTGGAGACTTTTGCATTTCTGGCGGTCTCCCTTCCTGATTGGCCGACCGTGTCATCCCCAAGTCCGTTGCCCATGAGGGAGCAGTGTTCCCAGGTGTCCCCTCCATCTTCTAAACAGAGGAAGACACCGTGAAACAAGTCATTTATTCTGCAATGTTATATTTGTTCCACTGCCTAGTTTGCTGAGTGAAGGCTTGGTTTAGGGTCTTCTTTCAGGGAGGTTCTATGTGGGGGATTTCTATGAGATGGAGCTTTATTTCTTCCTTGCCGCTATGTTGGTGGGGTGAGGGAAGGGGAGAAACTCCTCTCTTCCTGTAAGGCGGCCATCTCGAGGAGGTCCTCATATGGCAGATAGGAGTGCATTTTACTTGATAGTTAAATGTTGGATAGTTCTACATTTTACCCTTTTATACCGGATGTTGGAGTGGTGGGGGGACGTTCGCTACGTCGAGGCTTTCACTTCCCCCTTGCCTAAATAGCAGAGGGGTGCTCTCCCAGTCTGCTGCTGTTTGTTTAAAACTTTATAAGAACCCCAGAGCTCAGGTCCGAGTTGATGGCTCGTTGTCATCCTTCTTTATGATACACAATGGTACCAGGCAGAGGTGCCCACTCCCCCCCCCCCCCTATCATACATTATGGTCATGGAATTCCTGGCTAGACCTCTCAGAGCTAATGAGTCTATTAGAGGAGTTAAACTGGGGGGAGTGGAGTCCAAAATAACTATCTATGCAGACGATCTCATTTACTGCTCTGACCCGGTTATCGGCTTCCCCAATATTCTGAAGGAGTTCTCAACCTTTGGAGACCTTAGCAATTTTAAAGTAAACCTCCACTAGTTGGAGATACTTAATATAACTAAACCTCCTAGCACTGAACTCATGTTACAGACATCGTTTCCCTTCCATTGGGCGAAGGGACATATCAATTACCTGGGCACAGCTATCCCCTCATGCGTAGTTAATCTCTACTTCACCAATTTTGCCCCCCTTTTAGAGAAAATCAGGAAAGATCTACAGGCTTGGAAGAAATACCTTTATCTTGGTTTGGGAGGATCCACACACTAAAAATGAATGTCCTGCCAAGGATATTATATTTCTTTAGAAATATTCCTATCCCCTTTCAATATAAATTCTTTAAGGCCTTTAAATAAATGTTCTTAGATTTTATATGGGCAGGATCATCCCCTAGACTGGGTATACGTTATTTGACCCGTTCCAAGATGAGGGAGGGAGTGGGGCTTCCTGATCTACAAATGTACCACAAAGCAGCAATCCTTTCATATGTTTTGGACTGGTTCCACATTTGTTTATCTAAATGATGGATCCAGTTCGAGAGGAAGGAAATAGGATGCCCAGTCCAGGATCTGTTATACATCACAAAACCAAATAGACCCACGCGTCTTCCCCTTCTAACATCGGGAATATTACAAGTCTAGGATAAATGTGCGGTGTCACTGGGTCTCACAACCTTTCCGGGGCCCATGACTCCTGTGTTTGATAACCCAGACTCCCCCCCACCCCACCCGGGAGTGGGACAATGGATGTTGTTGAGCCTACAGAAGAAAAGATAACCCTTGGGCATATCAGTTCTTAGGGGAAAATGCTGTCCGACCTCTCGACTCATTCCCTGGGGGTAGTAGCAGAGGGACTTGGTATCAATACACTAGTATTAAAAACTTCCTATCGTCACTGGGTTCTATCTCAACTCTCTCCAGAGACCTTACCCCTTTTGAATCTCTATGTCTTCAATCCACTCCACCCACACATCTTGTGTCTTTGGTCTAAGGGCTGCTTCAGGAGAGTGGAAGGCCCCCATCTTCCCTGCCATATGTGTCGGCTTGGGAGAGGTTGCTGGGAAGGTCTTTCTCCTCAGATCAGTGGGAGAAAGCATTTACTTTATCGCACAGGTCATCCATTAGCTGCAGAATACAGGAGAAGAACTTCAAGGTTCTATCCAGATGGTATAGAACCCCAGCACTCCTACATTCTTTCTGCCCCACATGTCCAGACCTATGTTAGCGCTGCGACAGAGAGGTGGGTATGATGTCCCACATTTGGTGGCAGTGTACTCGACTGACTTCCTTCTGGAAGGACTTGAATGATCTGTATGATCAGGTAAGCAGCAGTACGGTGCAGTGGACCCTTGAAAGGACAATATTATCTATGCTCCCAGGTCACATTTCTGTTTTAAAAGGAGGACTCCTAAGATTCGTTTTGCAGGCCGCACGCCTGGTTTGGAGGTCCCATGACACCCCACACATTAGGGACTGGTTAGACACGCTTGAAATGATCCGTAGAATGGAGGAATTATCAGCGGAAGACGAGGGAACAGATGAGAGCTATATCAAAACATGGAGCCCTTGGATCCTATTCAAGGGTACCCAAGCTTTTCAAAACTAGTTAGCTCAAGTCTATACATAGAAGATAGAGTATACCTAATATTACACCCCCCCTCCTCCTCCATCCCCTTTCCTTCCCCCCTTATGTTAGTGGGTTTGTTCTCTCTATGTAATCCTTTGATGTTCACCAATTTTGCTCATACATCACATAAAGTATGTAACTTATTTGCTGTCATGTTTGAAAAATATGTGGCTAACAAAGTTACATGATAATATCTGTATTCTCTTCAATAAAAGTAATTGAATAACAAAACTGATGTATGGGTTCACAGGAGGCTTTAGAATGGAAGGAGCACCATATGACTTTTGGAGAGCGGATTTAGCTGGAATGGTAATTGGGAGCTATGCCGCATATGAAGACACCCTGAGGTGGCCCTACAGTGGAAACCCCCAAAAAGTAACCCATTCTGGAAACTACACCCCTCATGGAATATTTCAAGGTGTGTAGTGAGCACTTTAACCCATCGAGCGATTCACAGAAATAGGAAACGCTTGGCTGTGAAAAAGAAAAATTTAAATTCTTTCGAGAAAAAGTTGCTTTACACCAACATTTTTCACTTTCACAAGGGGTAAGAGGACAAAATTCACCCACATTTTGTTCCCCATTTCCCCCCGAATATGCCAACACCCCATATGTGCTCAAAAAATGATGTATGGATGCATGGCAGGGTTCAAAAGAGAAGTAGCGCCATAGGGCTTTTGCAGGATAGATTTTGCAGGATTGGTTTTTGGGAGCTATGTCGCATATGAAGACACCCTGAGGTACCCCTAGAGTGGGAACCCCCAAAGAGTGACCCCATTCTGGAAACTACACCCCTCAAGGAATATTTCAAGATGTGTAGTGAGAACTTTGTTCTCAAAGGTGATTCATGGAATTGGCTGTGAAAATGAAAAATTACAATTGTTTCCAGAAAAATGGACTTTAGGCCCACATTTTTCACTTTCACAAGGGGGAACTGGAGAAAATATACCCCCTAATTTATTGCCCATTTTCTTCTGATTACAGCAATACCCCATATGTGCTTGTATACTGCTATATGGGCGTACCATAGGGGTCAGCAGGAAAGGAGCACCAAATGGCTTCTGGAAGGCAGATTTCACCGGAATAATTGACAGGCGCCATCTTGCAATTGAACACCTAGAGTGGAAACCCCCAAAAAGTGACCCCATTTTGGAAACTAGACCCCTCAAGGAATATTTCAAGGTGTGTAGTGAACACTTTGACCCATCAGGCGTTTCACAGAATTAGGAAATGCTTGGCTGTGAAAATGAAAAAAAATATTTTTTTCCAGAAAAATTTGCTTTACACCCACATTTTTCACTTTAACAAGGGGTAACAGTACAAAATGCACCCCAAATTTTGTTCCCCTTTTCCCATATGTGCTCACAAAATGATGTATGGGGGCGCACAGCAGGCTTCAGAGTGGAAGGAGCACCATATGGCGTTAGGAGAGAGGATTTAGCTGGAATGGTAATTGGGAGCTATGTTGCATGTGAAGACACCCTGAGCAGTGCGTAGCGTGGGTTGCCAGCACCTGGGGCAAGCGCCCCCCCCAACCTGTGGACACACCCCTTTTTACAGATAATGTAGCAGTCCTATCTAACACCACAGATAATACAGTGATAATTTGATAATGTAGTAGATGGGTGTGAGGCCCCAGAATTCAGAACACACACAGTGTGACCTGAAGTCTGGGGCCAGGATGTGGCAGGGTGGGCCATATTCTCAATCCACCACCTAACCCAACCGTGAAAGAAATATGTGTTTGGACATTACATACATCACTACAATAGATATATACAGTATAATACCTTATCCATCCAGTGACATCTCCTGTTATGTAGACTTTCTTCAACGTCTTCATTCGGACATAAGACCGACATGACACCTTCTTTCAGCCGCATCTCATCTCTGCAGAGTTTTATTATTATTAGTTATTATTATTATTATATATAATGGCCCCCTCTGTATAATATATAATGGCCCCCTCTGTATAATGACCCCTCTGTAATATTAGGATATTCCCCTTTCCCCCCCCGAATATGCCAACACTCCATATGTGCTCAAAAAATGATGTATAGGCGCATGGCAGGGCTCTAGAGTCAAACAGCTAAATATGGATTTTGCTGACCTGAATTGGCATACATGTATTTTAGGTGCCATGTCGCATTAAATAAATTGCTGAGGTCCCCAGAAATGAAAAATCCAAACAAGTGACCCCATTTCGGAAAGAGCACACTGGTACGAACCTTTCAAGTGGTAGAAAGGATACTTTTCAGCAAACAAGTGTCTCACAGAAGACAGAAATACTTGTGAAAGCATTTCAAAAGCACACTATTGTGGAAAAAATATATATATACTAACAGACCCCATTTTTTTTTCTTACAAGGGGTTAAAGGAGAAAATACACCCCAGTATGTGTTCCCCATTATCTCCCCATTCAGGAAACACCCCATATGTGCTTGTAGCCTGCTGTATGGGCGCACAGCAGGCAAACTGCAAAATATGAATTTTGCTGACGGGCCTGAATTGGCAGACATGGATTTTAGGTGCCATGTCGCATTAAATAAATTCCTGAGGTCCCCAGAAATGGAAAAACCCCAAGAAGTGACTCCATTTCGGAAAGAGCACCCCCATACTAACATTTTAAGTGGTGGAAAGGGTACTTTTCAGCAAACAGGTGTCTCACAGCACACACAAAGCACACATTTGTAAAAATGAAAAATTACTAGCAGACCCAAACTTTCACAATGGGTTAAAGGAGAAAAATGCACCCCAGTATATGTTCCCCATTTTCTCCTCTTTTTGCAAACACCCCATATGTGCTTGTAGCCTGCTGTACGGGCGCACAGCAAGCAAACAGCTAAATGTGAATTTGGCAGACATGGATTTTAGGTGCCATGTCACATTTAAAAAATTCCTGAGGTCCCCGGAAATAAAAAAAAAACAAGAAGTGACCCCTTTTTGGAAAGTGCACCCTCGTACGAACATTTTAAGGGGCGGAAAAGGCACAGTGGTTGCTGGAAAGTGGATATGCAAGCGAGGTGGACTAAATCAGAGATATAATGTGGAAATATTGCAGGGAGCATAAAGGATGAAATTAAATTAATACTCCATGGATGTGTGGTGTATTTTAAACACTCCTTCATGCACAGGCCAGGTTTTTCAAGGCAGGTTTTGCAGTGGTAAATGGTGTCCTTCCTAATACCCCTTTTTTGGGTCCTTCCCTTTCTTGCTGTCTGGGGGACTTCAGCTGGGAAATGTTGTCCTGGTACAACACGGCCACTGTGACTTACAGAAGTACTGGGGCCCTCTTCTACTTGGTTTGGAAGAATAGGGGCCTTGATGACTACTTCTTGAAAGTGAAGAAATGTTCCTGTGTGTGCGCTAGACTTACATAGCACATACGCATTGCACATTGCCGTCTGTACACTGTGTACGGCCAGCTTTTTGTGCCATACTTTTGTTTTTCGTATGGCATTGTAGGGCTTCAGAACTTGATCTGAAAGTTCAACCCCGCCATGTGCCTGTTGTAGTCCAGAATGCAGTCTGGTTTGGGGACAGTGGTAGTGGTACCACTTACATTGGCAGGGGAGCTGGCGTTACTGTAAATGGTGGTCAGTACAAGGACGTCCCTCTTGTCCTTGTACTTAACCACCAGCATGTTCTCATGGAAGAGAGCCCTACGTTTACCATTTCTCAGTGGATGCCCTACCAGGGATCTAGGGAGGCCTCTCTGATTTTTGCGTACTGTGCCGCAAGCCACAGTACCTCTGGCTTTTAGGGACATGAATAGGGGTATGCTGGTATAATAAATATCCACATAGAGATGGTAACCCTTATCCAGCAGTGGGTGCAGTAAGTCCCACACTAGTTTCCCACTAACTCCTAGGACAGGGGGGCATTCTGGAGGCTCAATCCGGGAGTCTTTCCCTTCATAAACGCGAAACCTATAGGTGTAACGGAGTTACTCTCACAGAATTTATACATTTTAATGCCATACCTTGCTCGCTTGCTGGGCAGGTACTGGCGGAATCTTATCCTCCCCTTGAAATCTACCAGGGACTCATCTATACAGATATTTTGTTCTGGGGTGTACACTTCAGCAAACTTGGTGCTGAAGTGGTCAAGGACGGGCCTAATTTTAAAAAGCCGATCAAATGTTGGGTCATTTTGGGGCGGACACTGTGCATTATCATTATAATAATTTCAGAATCGACTCGAATATATTTCGGGCCACGGAATTACTGAATATTGGAGTGTGGTACAAGACATCCGCACTCCAATACTGTCTAATTTCAGTTTTTTTAACAAGCCCCATATGCAGCAGAAGCCCCCAGAAGATTTTCATTTCTGCTCCTGTAACTGGGGTCCAACCAAAGGGTCTTGCGAATAGCGATGTGGGGTTCTGGGTAATAAACTGCTGGGCATATAAATTTGTTTGGGCCACGATAAAATTGACTAAATCTTCACTGAAAAAGATTTTAAAAAATCTATTTCTGTGAAGCCTGTGCAGTCAATTTGGATTCCAGAGTTTCCCACAAACTCTGGAATTTGGGGCTGATAATCATCATGGGGTGGGGTCCATATGGGGTCACTCTGGGGGGCTGCCTTCACTTCTACACTGGGGTGCCTTCTATAGGGTCCCTCATCAGCAGATGATGATGATGATGATGAGGGGGTAGAGGAGTAGAGGAAAGTGGCATCCTCTGTTCCCTCGCTAGCAGTCTCAGTATCAGAGGCAAGAATGGCGCATGCCTCTTGAGCTGAGTATAGTCGTTGGAATGGACGGGCCATTTTTATTTTATTAGGGTGTGACGTGTGAAATGTGTAAAACTTTATTTAGTATGAGGGGTGTGTATGTAGTGTTTTCACAAGTGAAGTGAAAGGGCTTGTAATTGTAATAAATTTGAATAAAAATTTAGAAAAAAATTTGTAAAAAAAAAAAAAAAGTCTTTGCTAAACAAAAAAAAGTTTCTGCAACAAAAAAACTTGCAGTGGAAACTGAGCAGACGCGATCAGTAACGGACACTACTGATCAGTGCTCAGTGGTTGCAAAATGCACGTACGCAGACGGTGCGTTTGTGCAAAAACCTAAACTCACATTAACTAAAATTTATATATATAACTACCACTAACTGCAATTGTTTTTTCACACAAAAAAAGTAAAAAAACAAAACCTCAAAAATACGCAGATGCTACTGAGCACACTACTGATCGGTGCTCTGCAGCACTCACACACGCACACAGACCGTGCTTGCAAAAACTGTAGTATAAGAATTCACTACAATGCTCTGCAAAATGCACGCACGCAGATGGTGCGTTTGTGCAAAAACCTAAACTCACACTAACTGAAATTTATATATATTTTGGGGATTCGCTCTGGTAGTTAGGACTAGCGGATGCAGTATAGAGGCAAAGTACACAGTTCTTGAATCAAACAGCGGTGTTTATTCACACATTAGTGTATCACAAAACGCAGGTGGCTTGGTGTTTGTTCACACACAAGGAAAGGCCATAAACAATAAGTCACCTTTTCTCCTGGGTGTTAATTCACACCCTGTTAGCAGTTCAGCCTCATCAAGTCCATAGGGGGCCTGTTCGCCTTTAGAGGGGCCCGAGTCCTCCAGCCCGCCTCAAACCTCAAATCCCAGCACAGCCCTTAGTTCACAGCACACAGACTCCTGAGCTCCACTGTCAGAGGGAGGAAATTAATCCACACACCTGGCAGTGCTGGCTGGTTTTTATGCATGGCAAAACCCGGCCTGGAACATGGGGAGTAGTCACCCACCCAGCACTTTGACTACTCCTGGGAAGGGACAGGGACGGAGGGTAATTTAGGGATATTAAACAGCTGCAAATGAAAAAAAAAAACTGTGCAGCTATTCCAGATGTTCTTCTTTCTTCTTCTTTTCAGCAGGAAAGGGGTTAAAACGCTGTAAGCCACAAGCAGCACAGAAAGGCACAGATCCTCTCTGCATGCAGTCCCCAGCTAGAATGGCTGCATGCAGGGAAGTTCTGCCTCTTCCTGTGCAGCTATAGCGCTGCCATTGGCTGGAGTGTTGTTCCAGCCAATAGCAGCGCTGGCAGGGGACCCAAAACACTGGTGTCCCCTGCCTGACCTAGGAGGAGACAGATGCTTACGTGTTCAGCACCGGTCACCTCCATAACTCCCCCCTGCAACTCCGTATCGCAGCCGGAGCTGCGATGCGCATGTCTTTGGAATCCGGCCAATAGCAGCGATTGGGGCTGCAGGGGGGCTAAAATACCTCCCGTAGCCCTTAGCTAACATGGCTGCCTGCTCGGCAGAGCAGCCATTGCACCCCGGTTCCTGAGCGAGTATGTCCGGGGGTCGGGGGTTAGTCGCTCCGTTATAGTACGGCGCTGGGTGGCAAGTCACGTCCCGCTGCGCTGTACTATTACGGCGCTGGTCGGGAAGGGGTTAACAAGTGAAATGCATGCTCTATTGGGTTCAGATCAGATGACTGACTTGGCCATTCAAGAATATTCCACTTCTTTGCTTTAGTAAACTCCTGGGTTGCTTTGGCTTTATGTTTTGGGTCATTGTCATCAGTATTATGAAACAGTTTGGCTGGATTTGAGCGCAGAATGTCTCTGAAAACCCCAGAATTCATCCGGCTGCTTCTGTCCTGTGTCACATCATCAATAAACACTAGGGCCCCGGGGCCACTGGCAGCCATGCATGCCCAAGCCATCACATTGCCTGCGTTGCGTTTTACAGATTACGTGGTATGCTTTGGATCATGAGCTGTACCGTGCCTTCGCCATACCTAATTCTTTACATCATTCTGGTAGAGGTTGATCTTGGTTTCATCTGTCCAAAGAATGTTCTTCCAGAAGTGTGCTGGTTTTTTAAGATGTTTTTTTTGGCAAAGTCCAATCTAGCCTTCTTATTCTTGAGGCTGATGAGTGGCTTGCATCGTGCAGTGAACCCTCTGTATTTCCTTTATGCAGTCTTCTCTTTATGGTAGATTTGGATATTGATTCACCTATATCCTGGAGAGTGTTGTTCACTTGGTTGGCTGTTGTGAAGGGGTTTCTCTTCACCATAGTAGTTATTCTGTGATCATCCACCACTGTTGTGTTCCGTGGGAGTCCAGGTCTTTTCTCATTTTTCTCATTGTTGAGGTCACCAGTGCTTTCTTTCTCAGGATGTACCAAACTGTAGATTTTGCCACTGCTAATAGTGTAGCAATTTCTCGGATGGGTTTTTTCTGTTTTCGTAGATGAAGGATGGCTTGTTTCCCCTGCATGGAGAGCTCCTTTGACTGCATGTTTACTTCTCAGCAAAATCTTCAAAATGCAAGCACCTCAAATCAACTCCAGGCCTTTTATGTGCTTACTGTATTTTTCGCCCTATAAGACGCACTTTCCCCCCCCCCCCCAAAAAAAAAGTGGGGGGAAATAGCAGTGCGTCTTATGGGTGAATACTGCATTTTGCCGAATTTTCAATGATGCACCGCGCCGCGAGAGGGAGGAGGGGCTGGGGGCCGGCATCTGCTTTTATAATGACAGCGGGGCCCGTGCAGTGACTGTATTCTACTACACGGGCCCCGCTCACTGTATATAATCAAATCTGTAATTGTTAATTGTTATGTATACAATCGGGTAATCAGAGCCTGTATACTTACAAGTGCTCGGTAGCAGAGAGGAGGGAGGAGGCAGGCCGGGAGGACGGGCGCTGGCAGCGTGAGTGTCATGGAACCATGAACCAGACGTACAACAAGAGATAAGTGGAAATAAGAAGGCTTTATTGAAAAACAAGCCGTAAGCAAAAGTCCAAATGGATGGCTAAACCGAAGCAGGGTCTTGCGTAGACAGAGGTCAGGAACCAGAAGGGTAGTCAGACGAAGCCAGGATCAGGAACCAGCAGGGTAGTCAGACGAAGCCAGGATCAGGAACCAACGGGGTAGTCAGACGAGGCCAGGATCGGGAACCAGAAGCAGCAGCAGTCTTAGAAGCATGTGAACACAGGAGGACCAAGCAAGGAACTGAAGCCACAGACCTCCTATATATATGAGTTAGGCATCCAGCTCCTCCCAGTGGGAAGGAGAAGCCGCAGGGTGGGAGGCTACAAGAAACCCAGAAACCAAGATGGCCGCCAGCACATGTCAAACGAAGGAGAACAGTAAGAAGGTAAGACCATGACAGTACCTCCCCCTCAAGGGCCCCTCCTCCGCGGAGTAAGGAACGGTTTCTGAGGGAAGCGTGCGTGGAATGCTCGGAGCAAAGCAGGAGCATGGACATCTGCGGAGGGAACCCAGGAACGCTCCTCTGGACCATAACCACGCCAATGGACCAAAAACTGCAACCGACCGCGGACCAGGCGTGAGTCCAGGATATTGCTCACCTCATATTCCTCACGATTGCCCACTTGGACCGGACGGGGCCGAGGAACCGAGGAAGTGAAACGATTACACACCAATGGCTTCAACAGGGAGACATGAAACACGTTGGAGATCCGCATGCCAGGAGGAAGCGCAAGGGCATAGGCTACCGGGTTTACCCTGCGAAGCACTCGGAAGGGACCAACAAAGCGAGGCGCCAGCTTGGGAGTGGGCACTCGAAGATTGAGGTTGCGGGTGGACAACCATACACGGTCTCCGACCTGGTAGGAAGGAGCGGGCGCTCGTCTGCGATCAGCCTGGAGTCTCTGGCGCTGCGCAGAGACCTCAAGGGACCTCTGGATCTGTACCCAAGAAGCACGTAGGACGGAAAGGTGATCCTCCACAGCCGGAATATCCTGGGGAGAGAATACCTCCGGTAACACGGCAGGTTGGAACCCATAATTGGCCATGAAGGGAGACGTCCCAGAGGAAGAGTTCACCGCCGTGTTCCTGGCAAACTCAGCCCAAGGCAGGAGGTCAACCCAATTGTCTTGGTGATCGGAGACATAGCAACGAAGGAATTGCTCCAAGGCCTGATTGGATCGTTCTGCGGCCCCATTGGACTGAGGGTGGTAGGCCGAGGAGAAAGAGAGATGAATCCCCAACTGGGAGCAAAAGGCGCGCCAGAACCTGGACACAAACTGACTCCCCCGATCCGACACAATGTCCTTGGGCAAACCGTGCAACCGGAAGACCTCCCTGGCGAAAATCGTGGCCAACTCTTGTGCAGAGGGTAACTTCATGAGAGGAACACAGTGGCACATTTTGGAAAACCGATCCACAATCATGAGAATGACCGTATGGCCTCGGGATGCAGGGAGGTCCACAATGAAATCCATCCCCAGGTATGACCATGGGCGCTCCCCGGTGGCTATGGGTTGCAAAAGGCCCAACGGAAGGTGCCGAGGGGACTTACTCTGGGCACAAACGGAGCATGCCGCTACATATGCGGCGATGTCGGAACGTAGAGAAGGCCACCAGAACAGACGTGAAACAGCCCAGGACAGCTGATTCTTTCCAGGATGCCCCGCGGCCTTGGAGTTATGGTAGGTTCGCAACAACCGAGTGCGCAACTCCTCAGGCACAAAACACCTGCCGTTGGGTCTCCCAGAGGGAGCACCAGATTGAGCCGCCAAAATCTGCTCACCCAGGGGAGAGGTCAGGCTGGTGCGAATGGCGGCCAGGATCTGATTCGGAGGTATGACCGAAGTCGGAATCGACTCCTCCCCGGACAGCTCGGAGTACTGCCGTGATAAGGCATCCGCTCTGATGTTCTTGGAACCGGGTAGGTAGGAGACCACGTAATTAAAACGTGACAAGAACAGAGCCCATCTGGCCTGACGTGGTGTCAATCTCTTGGCCTCAGAAAGGTAGGTCAGATTCTTGTGGTCCGTCAGGATGAGAACCGGAACCACCGAACCCTCGAGCAAGTGCCTCCATTCTTTAAGGGCCTGCACGATGGCCAATAACTCCCTGTCACCAATCTGATAGTTGCACTCCGCGGAAGACAGTTTCCGGGAGTAAAACCCACAAGGAAGCAGAGGACCCTCGGGTGTTCTACGCTGAGACAGAAGGGCGCCTACTCCCGTCTCAGACGCGTCCACCTCGAGGACAAAAGGCAACCCAGGGTTGGGATGCGACAGAATCGGAGCCGACACAAAGGCGGACTTTAGAGCCTCAAAAGCTCGGATGGCCTCGAGCGGCCAGACCTGGAAATTACTGCCCTTCCTGGTCAGATCCGTGAGAGGCTTGGCTAGCATAGAAAAGTCCCTGATGAACTTCCGATAATAATTGGCGAAGCCCAAAAAGCGCTGCAGGGCACGGAGACCACTGGGCTGGGGCCACTGTAAGACAGCCGAAACCTTCTCAGGATCCATGGAGAACCCCTCAGCGGAAATGATGTAACCTAAGAAGGCTACCTGGGATCGGTGAAATTCGCATTTCTCAAGCTTACCGAACAGCCTGTTCTCTCGTAACCGTTGCAACACTCGTCTGACATCCATAATGTGGGCCTCCATGGATTCAGAATATACCAAGATGTCATCCAAATAGACCACCACACACTGCTGCAACAGGTCACGGAAAACATTGTTGATGAATTCCTGGAAGACTGCGGGCGCATTGCACAACCCAAAGGGCATAACCAAGGATTCATAATGACCGGTCCTGGTGTTAAACGCGGTCTTCCACTCATCGCCCGCCTTGATCCTTACCAGGTTATATGCCGCCCTCAGGTCGAGTTTGGTAAAGACCGTGGCCCCTTTGAGGCGATCGAACAGCTCGGAAATCAAGGGTATCGGGTAAGCGTTCTTGATCGTGATGCGATTGAGACCCCTGTAATCGATACAAGGCCTCAACTCACCGCCCTTCTTTTTCACAAAGAAAAATCCAGCCCCTGCCGGGGACGAGGATTTGCGAATGTGTCCGCGTGAAAGCGCCTCCCTCACGTACTCCTCCATGGCCTCATTCTCCGCTACCGACAGTGGATAGACTTTGCCACGAGGAGGAACGGCACCAGATTGTAACTCTATGGCACAATCGTATGGGCGGTGCGGAGGTAGGGCAACCGCGCGCACCTTATCGAATACATCCCGGTACTCTTCGTATTCAGGAGGCAACAGAGAGTCCGAGGAAGTACACAGCAACTTGACAGGCCCATGGATGCAACTAGCCCCACACTGCGGTGACCACGAGAGGATCTCGGCCGATCTCCAATCGAAAGTCGGATTATGCTTCCGGAGCCAGGGGTACCCCAAGACCACCGAGTAGTGTGGAGACGAAATCACCTGGAAACAGACCGACTCTCTGTGAACGGCACCAATGGCTATCCCCACTGGAAGGGTCTCATGAGTCACGTGTGGCGGCAGAAGGGGTCTGCCGTCTATCGCCTCAAGAGCCAGTGGGGAACCTCGAGGCTGCAGAGGAATGGAATTGGCGGCAGCGAACACACTATCAATGAACAAACCACCAGCACCAGAGTCCACCAACGCCTGGGTCGTCACCGAGCCCCCGACCCAGGAGAGGACAACAGTGATCAGTGGTTTGTCAACACGGGAAACCGGGGACGAGGAGACTCCACCCAAGATCTGCCCCCGACAGGATCTCAGGTGCGAGCGTTTCCCGGACGGTTCGGACATGCCAACGAAAATGCCCACCGAGACCACAGTACATGCATCGGCCCTCGCGTCTCCGGAGTACCCTCTCCCCCTCGGACAGGCGAGCAAACCCCAGCTGCATGGGTTCACCCCCAGACAAGTCATCCCCAGGAGGCGTGGGAGGAGAGGGAGGCACGGGTGGGACAGCAAACGTAGGCGCCAATCTGTTAGAAGGCCTCCGCAGGCTCTCCTTAAAGGAAGGTCTCTCCCTGAGTCTGGTGTCAATCAAAATCAGGAAAGAAATAAGAGACTCGAGCTCCACCGGTAGGTCCTTAGCTGCAACCTCATCCTTCAAGGCATCCGAGAGACCATGAGAGAAAGCAGCGACCAGAGCCTCATTATTCCAGCCCACCTCTGCTGCCAGGGTACGAAACTCAATGGCGTATTCAGCTACGGATCGTGAACCCTGTCTGATGGACATAAGGAGCTTCGCAGCAGAGGCAGCACGAGCCGGCACATCGAATACCTTCCGAAGAGAAGCAACAAAACCGGAAAACTCGGCAACCACCGGATTGTTGTTCTCCCATAAAGGGCTGGCCCAGGCCAAGGCCTTGTCCGAGAGCAGCGAGATCAAGAAGCCCACCTTTGATCTCTCAGTAGGAAAGGCATGTGGCAGCAACTCGAAATAAATGCCCACCTGGTTAAGGAAACCTCGGCACTGAGTTGGCTCTCCCCCAAAGCGCTGTGGAAGGGGGGCAATACCGGTCATACCCCGAGACACCGCAGGCGCAGCAACAGGTGTCGGGGTAGACTCTGGCGCAACAACTGGAGCGGCAGTAGGAGCGGGCCCAGGAGCGACAACCGACCCATCGGCAACGGAAGCGAAATGAGCCGTGCGTTCAAGCAGGGTTTGCAACGCCACAGCGAACCGACCCAACAGGTGATCCTGCTGATCAAGTCTGGCAACCAGCGTAGGTAGCGAGGATGGCCCTGTACCGTCAAAATTCATGGCTTGGTCCTAATGTCATGGAACCATGAACCAGACGTACAACAAGAGATAAGTGGAAATAAGAAGGCTTTATTGAAAAACAAGCCGTAAGCAAAAGTCCAAATGGATGGCTAAACCGAAGCAGGGTCTTGCGTAGACAGAGGTCAGGAACCAGAAGGGTAGTCAGACGAAGCCAGGATCAGGAACCAGCAGGGTAGTCAGACGAAGCCAGGATCAGGAACCAACGGGGTAGTCAGACGAGGCCAGGATCGGGAACCAGAAGCAGCAGCAGTCTTAGAAGCATGTGAACACAGGAGGACCAAGCAAGGAACTGAAGCCACAGACCTCCTATATATATGAGCTAGGCATCCAGCTCCTCCCAGTGGGAAGGAGAAGCCGCAGGGTGGGAGGCTACAAGAAACCCAGAAACCAAGATGGCCGCCAGCACATGTCAAACGAAGGAGAACAGTAAGAAGGTAAGACCATGACAGTGAGTCACTACGTCACGCGCCTGCGCCTCCCACTTTATGAATGAAGCAGGCGGCGTGGGCGCATGACGTATGACTCACGCTGCCAGTGCCCGTCCTCCCGGCAATTACAGATACGATTATATACAGTGAGCGGGGCCCGTGTAGTAGAATACAGTCACTGCACGGGCCCCGCTGTCATGGTGTCACAATCGACAACTAACAAACCCCTTATAACTAATTCCTATAATAACGACAGACAACCAACTGTGGATAAATAAGGCCGCGGTCTTTATTAAAATCTGGGGGTTAACCAATAAATATTACCACAATAAATTAATCATACTGAGTTTAAATTTAATAAATAACTAACAATCCCTTAAGTTAATATCCGTCCACCCAAAAGACTGGGCAACTAACCCCCCCCCCATATTCAAAAGACCGCGACATAAAATGGGAGGGCGGGCGGGGGATGCTTCCTTCTTGCTTGCAGATTCTAACAGCCCGGACCCAGGTGAGTGACCGACCTTAAATAGCGATTCCATTCCCGCCACAGAACCTCCTGGCCAATCCTTGATTCAGGCTAATAATAGCCTAAGCCCAGCAACCGGACAGCAACCCTCCTGAGCCAATCACCTGCCGTCCAGTTGCCAGCTTACCTGAGGAGAAAAACAAGGAGAGAAAAGAGAAGGAGGGGGGGGGGGGATACATGGCCATAATGTAAAACGTGTCTCAGTGACACCATGAGGGGCAAGCGCCAATTTCAGCCTTGCCCCTATCATTATAAAAGCAGATGCCACCCCCACCCCCTGTATTGGGGGTCATTCACACTACAGGGACACTGTTATGGAGGGAATCTGTGGATGACACATAGCATAAGATGCTATATATGTGTCATCCACAGATCCCTATAACAGTGCCATCCAGAGATCCCCATAACAGTGTCACCCACAGATCCCCCATAACAGTGTCACCCACAGATCCCCCATAACAGTGTCACCCACAGATCCCCCATAACAGTGTCACCCACAGATCCCCCATAACAGTGTCATCCACAGATCCCCCCATAACAGTGTCACCCACAGATCCCCCATAACAGTGTCACCCACAGATCACCATTAGTTCAAAACCCACCAAAAGCACACCTTTTGGTTCAAATTTTTTTTCTTCTTATTTTCCACCTCAAAAACCTAGGTGCGTCTTATGGGCGTGTGCGTCTTATAGGGCGAAAAATACGGGTAGTTGAGAATGAAATAATGAAGGAATTGCCCACACCTGCCCAGGAAAGAGCCTTTGAGTCAATTGTCCAATTAATTTTGGTCCCTTTAAAAATACGGTGCCACATGTAAAGGAGCTCACACTCCTAAACCTTTCATCCAATTTTAATGTGGATACCCTCGAATGAAAGCTAAAAGTCTGGACTTTATGTCCATGATATAACTATGACTTAAATATGTTTTAATAAACAGATAATAAAAAACTAATTTGTGTCAGTGTCCAAATATATATATGGACCTAACTGTATGTCATAAATGTCGTTCAGCTGTGAAGTTACATTGTACTACAGCCATTTACGTGGTATAGAAAATATACTTATGTCCCATCATCACCCGTTCTGTGTTGAACTGTGATTATTATATAAAAAAATTGTGGTGTAGAAATAGGAAAAAAAGGAGAAAGTATATGTCATAATTGGCATTCAGCGGTGAAGTTACATTGTACTACAGCCATTTACGTGGTGTATTAATAGGAAATATATGTACGTCCCATTAGCCGATGTGCAGTGAATTGTGATTGTTATATTTCTTTTTTTGGGGTGTAGAAATAGGAAAAAGAATATGTCTTAATTGCCGTTCTGCGGTGAAGTAACATTGTACTACAGCCTTTTTTGAGGGGTATTATTTTAATTTAATTATTTTATCATACAGTATGTCAGACCGACAGGCCCTTCAAAGGGAATGGGCAGTGGCCAAAATGTTTCTGTCGCAGGCAGAAGAAGAAAAGGGGGGTGGCAGCAGGAGTCGCAGCGAGAAGCCTGAGCTCCCGATGTCATCTAACGGTCGTGTCTTTACCAGCAACCCAGCGGTGCTTGAATGGTTGACTCAGTCTTCGAGTTCATCGCAAGTGACATCAAACACCCCCAGCCAAGAGTCAGTGGGTTCCTCTGACAAGACGCTTAGTTGGCATGGCCTGGGAGTAGGTCCTGTGCCCCCACCTGTCATGAACCTTCCTCTGTTATTTTCAGTTCCCTCAGCGCGAGAAGTATTATGCCATAGGCTCGGCTCCACTTTTCAGCAAGGACGAGCTACTAGAGGACAGTCAGCAGCTACTGCCCAGCCAAGATCTGGAGGAGACATCCGCCGCTTCCTCCGGTAGGCGGGCAGTAGTGATGAGGAGAATCGAGTGGGAGCTAGTGTTGTGGGCGGTCAAGCTACTGGCCCTGAGACCGTTGAGGAGACATCAGTGACGTGCAGACTGTAGTGGATAATGATGATGATGTAGCCAATCGCACTTGGGAGCTGGGTGAAGAAAGGGCTTCATCATCAGGAGAAGAGGGTGGCAGCTTGCGCGTGAGGCAGTGGCTTAGCCAGCAGGGTGACAGCGTGGCTGTGAGGCAGCAGTGGGAGGTCGGGAGCCAAACGTGCCCGGGGTAGACCACCCGCTTCATAGGAGCCTACCTGCCTGGAAAGTATGGCAGTATTATGGTGCATTCCCCAATGTTCTACATGTCACTAGGAATGCCAGTGCAAATAAGGGAACTCAAAATCAATTATCACCACAATCAATCCAAGAGAGATCTGAGTTGCCTCCTTGGTAAAAACCTAGGGGCATACTCCAAAGACAGTACACTATTGGAGCTGGTGTTGTGGGCGGTCAAGCTCCTGGCCCTGAGACCGTTGAGGAGACATCAGTGACGTGCAGACTGTAGTGGATAATGATGATGTAGCCAATCGCACTTGGGAGCTGGGTGAAGAAAGGGCTTCATCATCAGGAGAAGAGGGTGGCAGCTTGCGCGTGAGGCAGTGGCTTAGCCAGCAGGGTGACAGCGTGGCTGTGAGGCAGCAGTGGGAGGTCGGGAGCCAAACGTGCCCGGGGTAGACCACCCGCTTCATAGGAGCCTACCAGCCTGGAAAGTAGCGGGGCAGGGGTTCGCAGAGGCAGCAGTAGCAGGCAGATCTGCGCAGAGTGTTGGTGGGAAAATGCCATACTCGGTGGTGTGGCAATTTTTTGTTAGACCGCTGGAGGAGGTGAACATGGCCATTTGCCGGATTTGTGGGCAGAAGGTGAAGCGTGGCCAGGATGCCAATGTTGGCACCACGGCCCTGCGTCAACATATGCAGCATCACCATAAAGTGACCTGGGAGAACCATGGCTCTGATGTGGTGGTTAAGCCTGCCGCAGCAACCGCAACATCACCCAGTGGCACGCACCCAATTTCATGCAGTTAAGGCTCCACCACCTCAGCCGAAGCAAGCTGTCTGTCCTTCCCATCATCTGCTGGTCCTGATGCTCCTGCTCCTCCTGCAATTCCGTGAGCAATCGATCACCGGAGCGATTGCCAAGAGACAACAGCATGCATGCGCTCATCCAATGGCGGAGAAGCTGAACGTGCTCCTGGTCAAGTTGCTGGTGCTGCAGTCCCTCCCTTTCCTAGTGGTGGACTCTGCACCTTTCAGAGAACTGATGTGCCGAGCCAAGGTGGAGAGTCCCAAGCCGTAATTTCGTTGCCAAAAAGGTAGTACCAGCCCTGCACACATATGTAAAACAGAAGGTGGGCCAGTCCTTGAGCCTGTGGGTGTCTGCCAAAGTTCACGGCAGCGCCGACGTGTGGAGCTGTAACTACGGTCAAGGACAATATATGTCCTTTACAGCCCACTGGGTAAATGTGGCTCTTGCCCAGCCACAAAACCAAATTACAGGCACCACACATGTAATACAAAAGCATCTTCATATATCACATAAATATCAACTGTAATAAAAAGTAAATGCAGAAAAATGCTGAGAGAGTGATACCCCCCAACCACTAGGTCTCCTTGCATGTCCCATTTACAACATAACAATACTACAATGGGATAATAAATCCCTAATAAGTATGAATAAGATCTCCCACTATAAGAAGTACCATGTCTCTCAACATGTGGTATTATGGTGCATTCCCCAATGTTCTACATGTCATTAGGAATGCCAGTGCAAATAAGGGAACTCACAATCAATTATCACCACAATCAATCCAAGAGAGATCTGAGTTGCCTCCTTGGTAAAAACCTAGGGGCATACTCCAAAGACAGTACACTATTGGCACAGAGATAAGTAAGACATACAGACCGAGAGCTGGGGAGAGTAGAACAAACCACTGTCCAGCCACACCAGCAACTTGGCCGATTCCGCCTCCATGTTCTCACGCCGTTGGCCCTCTGACAATGTCTGCCTCTGCTTCCTCATCCTCCACCGTGTCTGCAGCCTCCACTGCAGGGACAATTTACAGTGCCCCACCAGCATACCACAAGTGCAGGGAGCGGCGGAGTCACACAGGGGAGGAACTGCTCCGCTCCCTCATCAAGAAATCGAATCCTGACTTTCTCCTTGAAACTCAAAATCGGAACCATGGTGACCGACAATGGGAAGAACATGGTGTCGGCGCTGCGTCAAGAAGGGCTGAGCCATGCGCCCTGCATGGCGCACGTGTTCAATCTGGTTGTAAAGCGGTTCCTAAAGTCTGCCCATCTGCAAGACATCCTGAAAATGGCCTTTGCATGCACTTCAGCCACTCGTACACCGCAAAGCACAACCTTCTTGAGCTGCAGCGGCAGAAGGGCGTCCCCCAACATAGGCTGATATGCAACGTTTCCACCCATTGGAATTCCACTCTCCATATGTTGGACCGACTATATGAACAGAGAAAGGCCATAAACAATTTCTTGATAATACAGGAGGACAGAGGTACTCCCCTGTGTAACTTCGATGTTAGCCAGTGGCAGCTCATGAGTGACACCTGCCGTTTGCTCGGGCCCTTTGAGGAGGCCACTTTATTTGTCAGTCGCCAGAACTACGGGATTAACAACGTCATTCCACTGATTCATGTTCAGCAACAGATGCTGCTAAATCTGGCTGTCAGGGGACAGGAGATGTGGCGACTACATCTCACGCCCATATCAGCCATGTGGGGGCTGAACTAGAGGAGGACATTCAAGCACAAGCTATGCGTAGAGAAATGGGTGGTTTTTCTACACAGTTCACAGGAGAGCAGGAGCAGCCAGAGGAGCTACAGGGCGATAAGGAAGAGGAGGCATAGGACCCAAACACACTGTGGCAGCATGCAGTGGAGATGGAGGCAGGGAGTCCCTCCGAGTCACTTGTGCAAATGGCCCGAGGCATGCTCACTTGCTTGCATAGTGACAGCCAAATTGTCACCATTCGCCAGAGGGATGATTACTGGCTTTCCACCATGTTAGACCCTCACTACCGGTCCAAAATGGGGGCCTTTTTCACACCCGCTGAGAGGGAGGACAAACTGAACTACTATCGCGACATCCTATGTAGTCAGTTGGCCGTTTCCTATGTGTGCCATCGCCCATCCTTACGCAGGTCTGACCAGGGAGGCCCTCTGTGCTCACATTCCACTGCCATTGCTGCTGGGGGGGGGGGGGGGCAGGAGCAGCTCCATCAGCAGCAACTTAAGTCTAGAGTCACTGATGAGCAGTTTTCTTCACCCGCCTACTGAAGAAACTACTCACCAGCAGGTAGACATATATCAGAACCTAAACCAGCAGGTTGTGGCATGTGTAGGTGTTCCTACTGTCAGTCACCATCTTCAGCTGGTACTGGTATTGCCCCCCACCTACCCACTCTGTCACTGGGCTACTCTGTGGTCTCCTCATGCTGCTGCCACCTCACCACTCTGTGGTATCCTCATGCTGCTGCCACCTCAACACTATGTCTCTGGACTACTCTGTGGTATCCTCTTGCTGCTGTCACATCACCACTATGTCACTGGGCCGCTCTGTGGTCTCCTAATGCTGCTGCCACTTCACCACTCTGTGGTCTCCTCATGCTGCTGCCACATCACCACTCTGTGGTCTCCTCATGCTGCTGCCACCTCAACACTATGTCTCTGGGCCACTCTGTGGTCTCCTCATGCTGCTGCCATATCACCACTCTGTGGTCTCCACATGCTGCTGCCACATCACCACTATGTCACTGGGCCACTCTGTGGTCTCTTCATACTGCTGCCACATCTCCACTCTGTGGTCTCCACATGCTGCTGCCGCATCACCACTATGTCACTGGGCCACTCTGTGGTCTCCTCATTCTGCTGCCACCTCAATACTATGTCTCTGAGCCACTCTGTGGTCTCCTCATGCATTCCGTCATAGAATTGCGTTATGGTCCGTGGTAACGGGATACATAAAGCAGTTCTGCTTTTACCAACAAACAAAGTGTGAACAAATTTAAAAAAATTAAATTAGCTCATCTCTAATTGTTAGCCCCACTGCGGAAAGGGTGATGCTAATGACTGTAAAGCGGTACAGAATATAGTAGCGCTATATAAGTGTATTAAATAAATAAGGGTAGCAATGATACCAGTTCCAGTACTGTATATGTTCCCACTGTTATTGTGCCCAGCCAGACAGAAGAAGTAGATGTCTGCACTGTGCCCATCTGTGCAAGCTCTATCAGGGTGTTTTCACACTGTGTTATATACAGTTGACACTGTTCTGGGATGGGAAGGAAACTGCGGTTAGATAAAACATGAGAAAAACTAGATTTATCCTCCTTTTAGAACAAGCCATAAATACTTCACAATTATTCCATGGACTGATAATATACTACTACTACCATCATTTTTCCTTTCTTGTGGCTGCTGATTTTCTGAACCTTACACCATGGACTATGTGATTTAGTTAAAGGGTTTCTGTCACCAGATTTAACCCTATTAAGCTAGCTGACATTAGCGATGTGCTAATTCCTACTAGTATCTATGCCCCAGTTACGCCAGAAATCAAACCTTTATAATATTATAATATGCTAATTTGCCTCGCAGGGGGGGGGGGGGGCATTGTTCCTGCTCCTAGAGGCCCTGTTCTCCCACCTTTGTCGCCTCCCTCCAAGTCCTGATTGACAGGGCCAGGCAGCGCTCGCATCTGTCTGCCAGCCCTGTCCTCTGGTGAAATCTTGCGCTGTTCAGTATTCGGACAGACACGGTAAGAAAGCTGGCAGTCTGCGAGCGTCATTCCCTCACCGCGCCTGCGCCGAATTCTGAACAGCGCAAAACTTCACCAAAGCACAGGGCTGGCAGACAGATGCGAGCGCTGCCTGGCCCTGTCAATCAGGACTTGGAGGGAGACGACAAAGGTGGGAGAACGGAGCCTCTAGGAGCAGGAACAACCCCCCCCCCCCCCACCCCGCATATCATAAAAGTTAGATTTCTGGCGTAACAGGGCATAGATAAAAGTAGTAATAGGCTAATTAGGTTTAGCTGACATTAGCACATCACTAGTGTCAGCTAGCTTAATAGGGTTAAATCTGGTGACAGAAACCCTTTAAGGCCCCTTTCACATGGGCGAGATTTCCGTGCGGGTGCAATGCGTGAGGTGAACACATTGCACCCACACTGAATCCGGACCCATTCATTTCTATGGGTCTGTGTACATGAGCGGTGATTTTCACGCATCACTTGTGCGTTGCGTGAAAATTGCAGCATGTTCTATATTGTGCGTTTATCACGTACGCAGGCCCCATAGAAGTGAATGGGACTGCATGAAAATCGCAAGCAAGTGCGGATGCGGTGTGATTTTCACGCACGGTTGCCAAGATGACAGTCTATTCACTGTATTATTTTCCCTTATAACATGGTTATAAGGGAAAATAATAACATTCTTTAATACAGAATGCTTAGTAGAAGGTCAATTGAGGGTTAAAAAAATAAAATAAAAATTAACTCCTCTTGATCCCGTAGTTGCCGATCTCTTCTTACTTCTTTAATCATGAGCTGCCGGCTAAAGGATCTGTGGTGATGTCACATCACATGGTCCAATCACATGGTCCATCACCGTGGTTATCGACCATGTGATGAGCTCAGTGACGTCACCACAGGTCCTTTGACAGGTCCTGAAGAAAGAACAGGAGACCAGCAGCTACGCGATCAATTGGAGGAGGTGAGTTAATTTTATTTTTATTTTTTAACCCTCAATTGACCTTGTACTAAGCATTCTGTATTAAAGAATGCTATTATTTTCCCTTATAACCACGTTATAAGGGAAAATAATTACATCTACACAACCTTGAACCCAAACCTGAACTTCAGTGAAGAAGTTCGGGTCTGGGTACCACATTCAGTTTTTTATCACGCGCGTGCAAAACGCATTGCACCCGCGCGATAAAAACTGAACACAATCTCAGTCAAAACAGACTGCAATTGCGTACCTACTCGCGTGGGTTTGCCGCAATGCACTCGGAACGCATCCGGACTTAATCCGGATAAACTCGTCTGCAAGGGGCCTAAAAGTTAAATTTTGGTCTTAAAGACTACGGATATCTTTGGGGGCAATATTTATTTTTATTTATTATTTTGTATTATTGCGTTCTACTTTTGTTTGGCTAAAATAAAAATATTATGTATTGCAAATGATCTTTATGAAAAATTTTCTAAAGTTTTTCCTCCACAGCTTTCAGTTTCGCTGATTCTCCTTCTCATTGAAAACCATCAAAAAACTGCTCTGATAGCCGACGTCATTGTCTGTACTTTCCTGTTAGCTCATAAAAAGTATTTCTGCTCAAGCTGATATAGAATATGGGTAAATGACTGTTTACGAGCTGTCAGGGGACTAGAGATAAGGGCAACAGATCAAGCTGTCAAATCATTTATCTGATGGAATTCATTGAGAAGGAGCAGGAACAGTCTGCAGATGCAGTGAAGCTGAAGGCTAGATTTGTTCTTAGGTCTAGTGGTTTGAGCCCATGCACCCTGGCATCTAGTGCTTTGATGCTCTACTCCTTGATCTCCAGAGGACTGGTCCTCTAGTCTTGATATTCAGTGGATGATTTCAGTTCTCCATGATGTCTTGTGGTTTGGTAGTTGTATCCATTGTGTGCATTGACTTAGTTCTAAGGTTCCTGATGTCCAGTGGCGACTCTAGGAACAATTTATAGCGGGGGCACAAAGATACCACAGTCAAAAATGGGGGGGGGGGGGGGGGCAAAAACTAAATAAGTATATATAAATAAGATTACAAAATACGAGAGAATTGCGGTATGCAGGGATACATTTATAATAAAACAATTTACTTACAAAAGAAGCTATTGAGTCATCTGCTGTGCCGTCCTCTGCTTGCTTCCGCGGATTCTTTCCCCTTCTTTCTGTCTCTCGTCAGTGCACAGGCGCACTGTTATGGTGGATCTGTGGAAGACACACTGTTATTATGCCTCTCATTAGCCCTCATTATGCCTCTCATCACTCCCATATCAGCCCCCATGCCTCTCATTAGCCCCCATATCAGCCCTTATGCCTCATTAGCCCCCATTATAATCCCTTATGCCTTATTAGCCCCCATTATTCCTCTTATTAGCCCCTATTATCCCCCCAATATCAGCCCCCATACCTCTCATTAGCCCCCATATCAGCCCTTATGCCTCATTAGCCCCATTATAAGCCCTTATTCCTCATTAGCCCCATTATTCCTCTCATTAGCCTTCATTATGCCTCTTATCACCCCCATGCCTCTCATTAGCCCCAATATCAGCCCTTATGCCTCATTAGCCCCCATTATAAACTCTTATGCCTCATTAGCCCCCATTATTCCTCTTATTAGCCCCTATTATGCCTCTTATCACCCCATGCCTCTCATTAGTCCCCATATCAGCCCTTATGCCTCATTAGCCCCCATATCAGCCCTTATGCCTCATTAGCCCCCATATCAGCCCTTATGCCTCATTAGCCCCCATTATTCCTCTTATTAGCCCCTATTATGGCTCTTATTAGCGCCCATATGCCTCATTAGCCCCCATATGCCTCATTAGCTCCCATATGCCTCATTAGCCCCATTATGCCTCTAATAGTCTAATTAGCCCCCATTGTGTCTCTAATTAGCCCCCATGATGCCTCTCATTAGCCCCTATTCTGTATCTTATTAGCCCCCATATGCCTCATTAGCCCCCATATGCCTCATTAGCCCCATTATGCCTCATTAGCCCCATTATGCCTCATTAGCCCCATTATGCCTCTAATAGTCTAATTAGCCTCCATTATGCCTCTCATTAGCCCCTATTATGCCCCCAGCAGCCTCATTTTTTATAAAATAAAAAACCACTTACCTCTCCTGCTCCTGGACGCCGCCTGCAATTTTCTTTCTCCTCAGTCGACTCTGCTCTGAACTGGTGCGCACAGCGTGAGGTCACAGAGCGCCCTCACGCTGTGCGCAGCCCTGCACAGCCAACAGCCGAGGACCAGGAAGCGGTAAGTACATAGCGTTCACCACTTCCTGGTCCTTCGGTACTAATGAGCGCTTCCATAATGGAAGCGCTCATTAGTATTCATCGGCCATTGGGCAGAGCAGCTCCTTTGGGGAATCAGCGGGGGGGGGCAAAGAATAGCATAGGTGGGGCAATTGCCCCCCCCCCTCGCCCCACTGTAGCGACGCCACTACTGATGTCTAGTGGTTTAAAGGCTATGTACACCTTTGGGGGCAATGTTTTATTATTGTAGCACTGTACTCATTATGAGATAAAAATCATTATTTCAATTGGTCTTCATTAAAAATATTTTCTCTGTACAGAGCAGAGAAGCTCTACTAGCAGCATCTGAATTTTCTCTCTGCTCAGTCAGACAGGGAGCTGATGGGCTCCTTATGTCCTCTCTCTGACCTTATAAACACTCATCAAAGCTCAATTCTTATCTTAGTGATAAGAATGGGGCTTAAATAAGTGTTTATGACCTATTTGTAATTTAGAGATAAGCGTTATACGCAGAAAGTGAAAGTAGGATGCACACAGCAAAAAAAATTTTTTTAGCCCAAAATGAGTAAAATACAGTCATAAAAAAATTGCCTCCAAAGGTGTACACAGTTTTTAATGTTCCTGTACCTCAGGCATGCTCAATCTGCGGCCCTCCAGCTGTAGCAAAACTACAACTCCCATCATTCCCAGACAGCCTACAGCTATCAGCCTACAAAAGGGCATGGTGGGAGTTGTAGTTTTACAACAGCTGGAGGGCCGCAGGTTGAGCATCCCTGCTATACCTGATCTCCAGTGTCCAGTACTTTATATGCTTATGCTTTGTCCATGATGCCCAGTAGCTTAATGATCTAAAGGGGTTGAGTTCCTTGGTTCTATGATGGTCCCTTGTGTCCAGTGGTTTCATGCTACAGTCCCTGATTAATTAATTTAATCTATAGCCCTTAATGTCTTTTACTGTGAGTCTCTGTCCCTGATGTTTAGTCATTTATTTAACTTGGCCACGATGACCAATGACTTACAGCTTTTGTTTCATAAAGTCCAACAGATCTTCTATGTCAAGGATCTCTGATCTTCGATGTCCAGTGACTTAGTGTTTTGTTCTCTGATCTCTGTATTCCAGCATTTAGGGTTCATATCTCTGATGTCCACTATAGGATTCCATACCTGACATCTCCTGGCTTGGTGCTGCAGTGCTCGATGACCCCTGACTTAGTCCTATTTTTCAGATGATTTGGTCTGAGACTTGATTCTTTGGCCCTTGAAGTCCAATGGTTTATCTTTCAAGTCCTTGATGTCTGTTAGCCTGATGCCTTAGCCCCATGCGCCCACTGGCCAGTCCCATGTGTCCTTTGCTTTGAGAGTCCAGATCTACCATGAGAGTTGTGTAATTCCCACCAGCCTTTTGTTGTCTGAACACCACCTTCTTACCAAACGCTTAACAAACAGGAAATCGAATGATACTTCTTAATTGCTCATAAAACTCATCAGTCCGATGTTTCGCCAGTCGGATTGTATTGTATTCATTTAGTTTTCGAGTACCTTTTTGTTGTGACAGAGTCTTCTAATCCTTCTTCTTCAATGATGAATGAGGCTGCGATACATTAAGTTTCGAGATGTTTTTGAACGGTACATTGGTTAAGCTGTAGAGGAACATTAGAATTTAGTTTCTCAAATTCCACATCTTTGTCCATTAATTTGCCTTCCATTGCCGGAGGGACACTGATATACGGCTGGAAACCTGTCCAGCGCTTACTTCATTATTAATAAGCTCCCTTGCTAGAGAAAGAAAAATATCACTTTATCCACAAAATGATCTTTCATACAAAAAAATTGGAAAATCTGTATCTTTAGTTATAAAATTATTATACATTATATTGTGTTGTACTACAATTAGGCATGAGCGAATCGACTTCGGATGAAACATCCGAAGTCGATTTGCATAAAACTTCATTCTAATACTGTACGGCGCAGGAGCTCCAGGCAGTGTTAGAATGTATTGGCTCAGGTGACCTGCAGTTATTGCTTCGCGAAGTCTCGCGAGACTTCATGCAATAACTTCAGAAATTAACTTGTACTGTAAAAAAACTTTTCCCGAACTCTGGTTCGGTTCCAAGTGGTACTTTGGAAGGGAACCCGAGTTCCGGAAATTATTTTTTACAGTACAAGTTAATTTCTGAAGTTATTGCATGAAGTCTTGCGATAACTTTGGCTCATCGGAGCCAATACATTCAAATACTGTACGGAGCTCCTGCTCCGTACAGTATTAGAACAAAGTTTTATGCAAATCGACTTTGGATGTTTCATCCGAAGTCAATTGGCTCATCCCTAACTACAATCCCAGTTGTCCCACCATAACCCCCCACCTGGGGCGGATTAAGTGCATGATAGGCCCGGGGCTGTCTACCCAACTTGGGCCCCCCCCCCCCCCTCCATTTTAGTTTAGTTTTTTTTTTTTTTTATGAAGAGGCTGCGGTGCTTTATGAGCGCCACAGTCTCTTCTTAGGCCATATGACATCTTCAGACATAAAAAAAAATACCCCAAATTGGGTCCTAAACTGAAAAATTTGGTCGTCAAATTTAAAATACATATAATTGTAATAAAAAAGACATTGAGGAGAATACAGCACCACATACCTGTTACATCCAGTGACATATCCTGTCATGTAGACCTTCTCTTTCCTCTTCTCCTCCATTTGACCCAGACCACCATGGCAAATTCTTTCAGCCGCATCTCGTCTCTACAGTTTGTAACACAGACACGTTAGATTTCTCAATTTTTCCATCAACCTCCTCATCCTGGTGTCCCCACAGTGTCATCCTGCTGCCACCCCCAATACTGTGCCCGTTGTGCTCCCCAATGCCCCAGGTACTATACTGCTGAAAAAATAGTGACCCTGATAGATATAATTGGGGTAATTTATCAAACTGGTGTAAAGTAGAACTGGATTTCCAAAAGAGCTGTCAAATATGAAAGGTGGAATCTGATTGGCTGCTATGGGCAACTAAGCCAGTTCTACTTTACACCAGTTTGATAAATTACCCCAAATGTTCCTATAGTGTCCACAGCAGCTATAATGTCCCCTAGAGTGCTCCCAGTAATAATACCACCCTCTATTGTGCTCCAGGCAATAATCCCTGTATAGTGTCCCCAAAAATAATAGAATTGCCCCTATAGTGCCTCCCAAATAGCAACACCCCCATATAGTAATTTCCACCACACTGCCCCACATAGTAATCCCCTCATAGTAATTTGCCCCCACACAGTAATTTGCCCCACACTGCCCCCACACAGTAATTTGCCCCACACTGCCCCCACATAGTAATTTGCCCCACACTGCCCCCACATAGTAATTTCCTCCACACTGCCCCCACATAGTAATTTCCACCACACTGCCCCCACATAGTATTTTGCCCCCACATAGCAATTTTCCCACATAGAAATTACCCCACACTGTCCCCACATAGAAATTACCCCACACTGTCCCCACATTGCAATTTCCCCCCCACAATAGTTTCCCCCACATAGTAATTTGCCCCCACACTGCCCCATATAGTAATTTGCCCCCACATAGTAGTCCCTCTCATAATAATTTGCCCCCACATAGTAATTTGTCTCCACATAGTATTCCCTCTCATAATAATTTGCCCCCACATAGTAATTTGTCCCCACATAGTATTCCCTCTCATAATAATTTGCCCCCACACAATAGTTTTACCCACACTGCCCCCACATAGTAATTTGCCCCCACATAGTAATTTGCCCCCACATAGCAATTACCCCACACTGTCCCCACATAGAAATTACCCCACACTGTCCCCACATAGAAATTACCCCACACTGTCCCCACATAGCAATTACCCCACACTGTCCCCACATGGCAATTTCCCCCACACTGCCCCCACACAATAGTTTCCCCCACATAGTAATTTGCTGCCACATAGTCCCCACATAGCAATTACCCCCACACAATAGTTTCCCCCACACTACCCCCAGATAGAAATTTGCCCCCACATAGTAGTCCCTCCCATAATAATTTTCCCCCATACAGCAATTTGCCCCCACACAATAGTTTCCCCCACACTGCCCCATCTAGTAATTTGCCCCCACATAGTAGTCCCTCTCATAATAATTTGCCCCCACATAGTAATTTGCCCCCACATAGTATTCCCTCATAATAATTTGCCCCCACACTGCCCCATCTAGTAATTTGCCCCCACATAGTATTCCCTCCCATAATAATTTGGCCCCATATAGCCCCCACATTCCCCCCCATGTAATCGATTTATCTTCCCTAATAGGTCCTCCTGTGTCCCCCCCAAGTAGGCAAATGAAATAAAAAAAAAAAAAATGAACAAAAAATGAAAAAATAAATACTCACCTATGTCCAGGGCCAGGCGCTTGCTCGCAGAGGAAGGCGGGCGGGATGAGTCAGGCGCGTCACAGTGCTGCGTCCCGGCACAGGCGCGCGATGACGTCATCACGCACGCCTGCGCTGGGATTTCACTACCGCATAGGCCTCAGGCCTACAAGGCCTGAGGCCTATGCGGTGAATGCCGGTGATCGGCGACGGGACAGGGAGCTATGCGCTCCCGTGCCCCGCCGCAGTATGTGGGCGTTCGGGTCAGTGTTGGGCCCCCCAGCGATGCTGGGCCCGGGGCTGCCGACCCGAACGTCCCTATTGTAATCCGCCACTGCCCCCCACCAACCACATAGAGATAGCTTATTTTAAGGATAGCCCATGATATACCTCAGAGCTGCATTTACACTTTTGCAGACTTCAGAGCTGAAATGGTCTCTTTCGCTTAACCTTTCAAAAAACATTGCATTAATCAATAGTACAGGAAAACTTTGTAATACATCTTATCAAAGAATGTCTCTTTTTCTGTTTATCAGACTCCACCCCCCTTCTACTAAACTAATATTCTACACCTTAAAGGGGTTGTCCGGGTTCAGAGCTGAACCCGGACATACCCTTATTTTCACCCCGGCAGCCCCCCTGAGCCTAGCATCGGAGCATCTCATGCTCCGATGCGCTCCAGTGCCCTGCGCTAGATCGCGCAGGGCACGGGCTCTTTTGTTTTCAATAACACACTGCCGGGCGGTAACTTCCGCCCAGCAGTGTGTTCGGTGACGTCACCGGCTCTGAGGGGCGGGCTTCAGCTCTGCCCTAGCCGTTTTACTGGCTAGGGCAGAGCCAAATCCCGCCCATCAGTGCCGGTGACATCACCGGGCTTCCTGTCAGCCCCATAGAGAGCCCCGGTACGTCACCGGAACTCTGAAAAATGCCTTTGCCCTGTGCGATTTAGCGCAGGGCAAAGGAGAGCATCGGAGCATGAACTGCTCCGATGCTCATGTCAGGGGGCCTGCCGGGGTGAAAATGGAGGTATGTCCAGGTTCAGCTCTGAACCTGGACAACCCCTTTAAGGGTCCATTCAGACGTCCGTTGAATGGGTCCGGATCTATTCTGCAATTATGCGGAACGGGTGCGGACCCATTTATTTTCAATGTGGCTGGAAAAGATGCGGACAGCACACAGTGTGTTGTCCACATACACATTTCCGGTGCGCGGTTCTGAACTTCCAGTCGGCGGCCCCAGAAAAAAATAGAGCATGTCCTAAGAATAGGAATGATCTATTAAGTGCCGGCGATGTGTGGCGTCAGTGTTTTGCGGTCCGCAATTTGCGAACCGCAAAACACTACGGAAGTCTGAATGGACCCTTACAGAACAGAACGGACTATTAGCTCAATAAAGGATCAGATAACAGCTGTCTATATAGAGGCAGTTGGTCAGATTGAACAGTCCAGCTTTCTTTCTCCAGATGAAGAATGTTGGTTTGTGGGCCAAACTGATAAATGGAGAAAAAGGCATATTTCTCTGATAAAATATATTACAAAATTTCTTATTTTCCCCAGTACTACTGAGTTATGCATAGTTGTGTAAAACATTTGTGACCATTTAGATGTATCAGTATTACTTACTGGCTCAATATCTGCTCTAAGGTTTGTTTCTATATTTGCGTTTGCCAATTCTGCAGTCTGTTCCGGAAGGGAGCAGCCTTCTGGATCCAGCCTTGCCGGACACTACTGGAAAGCCGTCTGTCCCCATTAACTATAATGGGGACGGCAGTTATTTGGCTGGACGAATACCACTGCGCGCATCGGTTTTTGTCCAGCCGAATCCTGACATTCTATGCCGGAACAGACTGTCGGCACTGTGAAACAAGCCTAAAATAACTCTGTTGATTTGCATTATGGGAAGTTTTTTCTTTTACACTAGATATCTTACAGCAATAAGATGCTGGAAAACCTAACTGTCCTTCTGCATTGTAGTTGCTTTATAGTCATACCTAAACTAATAGTGGAGATGTCTATAGACAAGTTTGATGACTGTTTCCAATAACAACCTGTGCAGATCTAGGTTATAACATTAGGTCAGCACAGGATAATTACTGAATGTAGACAGTGACTCCACCAGCAGAATAGTGAGTGCAGCTCTGGAGTATAATACAGGATGTAACTCAGGATCAGTACAGGATAAGTAATGTAATGTATGTACACAGTGACTCCACCAGCAGAATAGTGAGTGCAGCTCTGGAGTATAATACAGGATGTAACTCAGGATCAGTACAGGATAAGTAATGTAATGTATGTACACAGTGACTGCACCAGCAGAATAGTGAGTGCAGCTCTGGAGTATAATACAGGATGTAACTCAGGATCAGTACAGGATAAGTAATGTAATGTATGTACACAGTGACTCCACCAGCAGAATAGTGAGTGCAGCTCTGGAGTATAATACAGGATGTAACTCAGGATCAGTACAGGATAAGTAATGTAATGTATGTACACAGTGACTGCACCAGCAGAATAGTGAGTGCAGCTCTGGAGTATAATACAGGATGTAACTCAGGATCAGTACAGAATAAGTAATGTAATGTATGTACACAGTGACTCCAACAGCAGAATAGTGAGTGCAGCTCTGGGGTATAATACAGGATGTAACTCAGGATCAGCACAGGATAATTACTGAATGTACACAGTGACTCCACCAGCAGAATAGTGAGTGCAGCTCTGGAGTATAATACAGGATGTAACTCAGGATCAGTACAGGATAAGTAATGTAATGTATGTACACAGTGACTCCACCAGCAGAATAGTGAGTGCAGCTCTGGGGTATAATACAGGATGTAACTCAGGATCAGTACAGGATAAGTAATGTAATGTATGTACACAGTGACTCCACCAGCAGAATAGTGAGTGCAGCTCTGGAGTATAATACAGGATGTAACTCAGGATCAGTACAGGATAAGTAATGTAATGTATGTACACAGTGACTCCACCGGCAGAATAGTGAGTGCAGCTCTGGAGTATAATACAGGATGTAACTCAGGATCAGTACAGGATAAGCAATTGAATGTATGTGCACAGTGACTCCACCAGCAGAATAGTGAGTGCAGCTCTGGAGTATAATACAGGATGTAACTCAGGATCAGGACAGGATAAGAAATGTATGTACTCAGTGACTCCACCAGCAGAATAGTGAGTGCAGCTCTGGAGTATAATACAGGATGTAACTCAGGATCAGTACAGGATAGTAATGTAATGTATGTACACAGTGACTCCACCAGCAGAATAGCGAGTGCAGCTCTGGACTATAATACAGGATGTAACTCAGGATCAGTACAGGATAAGCAATGTAATGTACGTGCAGAGTGACTCCACCAGCAGAATAGTGAGTGCAGCTCTTGAGTATAATACAGGATGTAACTCAGGATCAGGACAGGATAAGCAATGTAATGTATGTACAGAGTGACTCCACCAGCAGAATAGTGAGTGCAGCTCTGGAGTATAATACAGGATGTAACTCAGGATCAGGACAGGATAAGTAATGTATGTACACAGTGACTCCACCAGCAGAATAGTGAGTGCAGCTCTGGAGTATAAGGGTCCATTCACACGTCCGCAATTTCGTTCCGCATTTTGCGGAACGGAATTGCGGACCCATTCATTTCTATGGGGCAGTACGATGTGCTGCCCGGATACGGAATTGCGGACCCGCACCTCTAGGTCCACAATTCCGTTCCCGAAAAAAATAGAACATGTCCTTTTCTTGTCCGCAATTGCGGAGAAGATTAGGCATTTTCTATTTAGTGCCGGCGATGTGCGGTCTGCAAAATGAGGAACGCACATCGCCGATGTCCGTGTTTTGCGGATTCGCTAAACACACACGGACGTCTGAATGGAGCCTAATACAGGATGCAACTCAGGATCAGAACAGGATAAGTAATGTAATGTATGTACACAGTGACTCCACCAGCAGAATAGCGAGTGCAGCTCAGTAGGATAATACAGGATGTAATTTAGGATCAGTACAGGATAAGTAATGTATGTATAGAGTGATGAAACCTACCTTCATTATAAGTAGTGTATGTACATAGTAACTCCAGAAGCAGAATACTGAGTGCAGCTCCGAAGTATAACACACAACGAACTTAGGATCAGTACAAGATAAGTAATGGGAAGAAGGGATCCAAATGAGATCTTAACAAGCTCTGCCTCTGATGCCACCAGATGTAAGGCAGCTATCCTACAAGTCAATGTTCGACCTTTTAAATAGGCCTTGAGACATGACTTGGACAAAAACTAAGCCAGCACCTCATCTGCAGACAGCTGTTTTGGGGTGATTGCCGCTCTTTAGTGCAGATCAGAGCTTAACTGGGTGAGAGGCCTAAGTCAGGATTTGGGGAATACTATATTTCCTTATGGAGGGAGGAAGCTTATAGGTCATGCACGTCCCTGTGGAATTCTGGGAAGAACGTATGCAAATGAGAAAAAAAAAGATAAGTAATGTAATGTATGCACACAGTGACTCCACCAGCAGAATAGTGAGTGCAGCTCTGGAGTATAATACAGGATGTAACTCAGGATAAGTACAGGATAAGTAATGTAATGTATGTACACAGTGACTCCACCAGCAGAATAGTGAGTGCAGCTCTGGAGTATACTACAGGATGTAACTCAGGATAAGTACAGGATAAGTAATGTAAAGTATGTACACAGTAACTCCAGCAGCAGAATAGTGAGTGCAGCTCTGGAGTATAATACAGAATGTAACTCAGGGTCAGTACAGGATAAGTAATGTAAAGTATATGCAAGGAGACCTGTCGGCCCGTCCCTTTCCCCCGCCGACGCCACGCACCCATTTTTAGACCTGGCGTAAGCGGGGAAGAAGTCGCAGATCCTGCCGCAACATGGCACGAGATAGAATCTGCACCAAATATACCGTATGCCACAAAAGTGGCGTTTATCTGTTTGTAAATGAACCCCTTTATATCTCATTTATACTTTGCGACTTTTTATAATGTCACAAAAAAATTGCATCTCCACACCTGGCAAACCCCCTGGCATACTAAAAGTGGTGAAGCCACATCACTCTTGCGCCAAAGTTAATAAAACCAAGCACCAACCTCATAAATTTGATGCAGGTAAATCCAATTTTAAAAATAACGGCAAACACCCCTACAATGATAAATTCCCCCATAATCTGTATAATGGTGCTGAGAGGTGAATACCTGCCAGGGTGGAGCAGAATTCCGCAGGCGCTCGTGGCTCTGTTTTGTGCAGATGCTCTCAATTTTCCACCTTCAGGAATCACAACCCTCTTTCTGCTTTTTGGAACAGTTATTGGAAAAATACCCCTTGAGACTTTTTGTGGGATTGTGAGCCAGGCTCAAAGAGCGTGTGTGGCGACAGGATTGGAAGCATCGTTAGAATGTCTCTCCTGAATTGTTTCTGGGGTTATTATTTAGTAGATTCTGATGTAATTTTGGGAACTTTTGCATTTTAATCCAATAAATAAGGGAATTTATTTTCCCCGTGCTGCTTCTGCAAAACCATCTTCCCACATTAGCTCAATAAATACCTGACATGCTGAGACCTTGCTACTTCCCTGAAATACTCTGTGCTGATATGGGTTATGATCCTTCCACTCTCTTTTCCATGTGATATCTCCTCACACTTCCAGGTCACATACAGTACATCCCTGGATATATAACACTCTGCACAGGTCTCTCCTGAAATACTCTGTGCTGTTGGATAAACCTGGTTCTATTCATTATCTCCCACTTGCTCTTTGGTCCTTTCTCCTATGATAGGTGTCTGCTCGCCTTCAATAGTTGTCTGCCGAACACGTGTTTCAGTATAAAAGCTACAGTATCATTTACAACACTCCCCATATACATGCACTTGCTCTCTCCCTATAACAGCTCAGGGGGTGTGTCCTTTCTGCAGCACCTCTCTCCCTATCACAGCTCAGGGGCATGTCCTTTCTGCAGCACTCCTCTCTTTTACAGCTCACAGGTTGTGTGCTTTCTGCGGCAGATCTCTCCCTATCACAGCTCAGGGAGGGCGTTTTCTTTCTGCTGAAACCCTTTCCCTGTCACAGAGCTGCTGCAGAAAGGGCACCCCCCCCCCCCCTCTGCTGTGATAGGTAGAGAGCTGCAGCAGAAAAGACACACCCTCTGAGCTGTGATACAAAGAGATCTGCTGCAGAAAGGACACACACCCAAAGCTGTGATAGGGAGAGAGCTGCAGCAGAAAGACCCATCCCCTGAGCTGTGAAAAGGAGAGAGTTGAAGCATAAAGGACACATCTCTGAGCTGTGATTCGGAGAAAGCTACTTCAGAAACAACACACCCTTTGAGCTATGATAGGGTAAGAGCTGCAGCAGAAAGGACATGCCTCCTGAGCTGTGATAGGGTGAGAGCTGCAGCAGAAAGGACATGCCTCCTGAGCTGTGATAGGATGAGAGCTGCAGCAGAAAGGACATGCCTCCTGAGCTGTGATAGGGTGAGAGCTGCAGCAGAAAGGACATGCCTCCTGAGCTGTGATAGGATGAGAGCTGCAGCAGAAAGGACATGCCTCTTGAGCTGTGATAGGGTGAGAGCTGCAGCAGAAAGGACATGCCTCCTGAGCTGTGATAGGATGAGAGCTGCAGCAGAAAGGACATGCCTCCTGAGCTGTGATAGGGTGAGAGCTGCAGCAGAAAGGACATGCCTCCTGAGCTGTGATAGGGTGAGAG
The DNA here is from genome assembly GCF_014858855.1 of Bufo gargarizans. NCBI lineage: Eukaryota > Metazoa > Chordata > Amphibia > Anura > Bufonidae > Bufo > Bufo gargarizans. Next base: position 716,383,917 of record NC_058080.1, on the reverse strand, counting down.
CTGCAGCAGAAAGGACATGCCTCCTGAGCTGTGATAGGGTGAGAGCTGCAGAAGAAAGGACATGCCTCCTGAGCTGTGATAGGGTGAGAGCTGCAGCATAAAGGACATGCCTCCTGAGCTGTGATAGGGTGAGAGCTGCAGAAGAAAGGACATGCCTCCTGAGCTGTGATAGGGTGAGAGCTGCAGCATAAAGGACATGCCTCCTGAGCTGTGATAGGGTGAGAGCTGCAGCATAAAGGACATGCCTCCTGAGCTGTGATAGGGTGAGAGCTGCAGCAGAAAGGACATGCCTCCTGAGCTGTGATAGGGTGAGAGCTGCAGCAGAAAGGACATGCCTCCTGAGCTGTGATAGGATGAGAGCTGCAGCAGAAAGGACATGCCTCCTGAGCTGTGATAGGGTGAGAGCTGCAGCAGAAAGGACATGCCTCCTGAGCTGTGATAGGGTGAGAGCTGCAGCAGAAAGGACATGCCTCCTGAGCTGTGATAGGGTGAGAGCTGCAGAAGAAAGGACATGCCTCCTGAGCTGTGATAGGGTGAGAGCTGCAGCATAAAGGACATGCCTCCTGAGCTGTGATAGGGTGAGAGCTGCAGCATAAAGGACATGCCTCCTGAGCTGTGATAGGGTGAGAGCTGCAGCATAAAGGACATGCCTCCTAAGCTGTGATACGGTGAGAGCTGCAGCAGAAAGGACATGCCTCCTGAGCTGTGATAGGGTGAGAGCTGCATACTGTCCCTGGACACACTCACTGAGAAAGGACACATCCCCTGAGCTGCCAGCTTGAAATAAATCTAGCAGGGCTATTGCAGCCTTTGAGCTATGATAGGGTAAGACCTGCAGCAGAAAGGACATGCCTCCTGAGCTGTGATAGGATGAGAGCTGCAGCAGAAAGGACATGCCTCCTGAGCTGTGATAGGGTGAGAGCTGCAGCAGAAAGGACATGCCTCCTGAGCTGTGATAGGATGAGAGCTGCAGCAGAAAGGACATGCCTCCTGAGCTGTGATAGGGTGAGAGCTGCAGCAGAAAGGACATGCCTCCTGAGCTGTGATAGGATGAGAGCTGCAGCAGAAAGGACATGCCTCCTGAGCTGTGATAGGGTGAGAGCTGCAGCAGAAAGGACATGCCTCCTGAGCTGTGATAGGATGAGAGCTGCAGCAGAAAGGGCATGCCTCCTGAGCTGTGATAGGGTGAGAGCTGCAGCAGAAAGGACATGCCTCCTGAGCTGTGATAGGGTGAGAGCTGCAGCAGAAAGGACATGCCTCCTGAGCTGTGATAGGGTGAGAGCTGCAGAAGAAAGGACATGCCTCCTGAGCTGTGATAGGGTGAGAGCTGCAGCAGAAAGGACATGCCTCCTGAGCTGTGATAGAATGAGAGCTGCAGCAGAAAGGACACTGCTCCTGAGCTGTCATAGGATGAGAGCTGCAGCAGAAAGGACATGCCTCCTGAGCTGCGATAGGGTGAGAGCTGCAGCAGAAAGGACATGCCTCCTGAGCTGTGATAAGATGAGAGCTGCAGCAGAAAGGACATGCTTCCTGAGCTGTGATAGGATGAGAGCTGCAGCAGAAAGGACATGCCTCCTGAGCTGGGATAGGGTGAGAGCTGCAGCAGAAAGGACATGCCTCCTGAGCTGTGATAGGATGAGAGCTGCAGCAGAAAGGACATGCCTCCTGAGCTGCGATAGGGTGAGAGCTGCAGCAGAAAGGACATGCCTCCTAAGCTGTGATACGGTGAGAGCTGCAGCAGAAAGGACATGCCTCCTGAGCTGTGATAGGGTGAGAGCTGCAGCAGAAAGGACATGCCTCCTGAGCTGTGATAGGGTGAGAGCTGCATACTGTCCCTGGACACACTCACTGAGAAAGGACACATCCCCTGAGCTGCCAGCTTGAAATACATCTAGCAGGGCTATTGCAGCAATGAATGGGAAGATCTCTGGATCCATGTGAGGTTCGGGGCTGGTTCTAGCTTTGTTAGAAAGAGATTGTCCTGTACTAAAGGATGATGGTTTTATCATGGGATAACTCTGTAAGAGCTCCCTCTGCTGGCAGAAAACAGGAAGGGGCAGAAGCACAAAGCAGTTTATTAGATCCTGCAGTTCTCGGTAATCTCTGGACTCCTCTGAGAGCTGGTAACATTCCTGATTTTAGCTGTACTACTCCCACCTCCGGCGGTTGCCTGGCAACTCCGGCCGCAGCCCCGTAATGTGCTGTAGGTGTTACTCCATAGTGTGCGCTTTTATAGGTGCTGGATTTTTTTATGTAATTTCTCGTAAATTTTCTTTATTTTGAGAAAAATCCAATAATTTATGTAATTTTTGCATCAAACCAGAGCAGCATGGCCGACGTGGGGATAAAAAGTAATTGCCCCCTTCCAGAGAATTTTAGATTCTGATATTTTATTTTTTATTTCATTGCTGTATTTATTTAGTTTTTTTTTAGGGAACGCCGCAGGATAGATCATCAGTATCAGATCGGTGGGGAACCAACCTCCAGCCGTTTGAAGCGGTTGCACGGCTTCAGTGAGGGCTGCAGCCTCCTCACAGCAAACCAAGCACAGCGCCACCCATTGTATAGTGGCTGTACTTGGTATTGCAGCCCAGGACCATTCTCTTGACTGGGACTGAGCTGCACATAGCTCGTGTAACCGATGAACGTGACATCACCAGAACACCTCGGCCTCTTTAAACAGCTGATCGGCAGGGGGGCCAGGAGTGAGACCCTCGCCCATCAGATATTGAATAGGCCATCAATAGTAAAATCCAAAAATGCCCCTTCAAAGAGATTGTTTAAGATTAGGAAACACAGCTGCTCCCTTTCGAAACAGCGCCACACCTGTCCACAGGTTGTATGTGGCATTGCAGCCAGGAGCTCCATCTGGAAGAAAGCTGATTTTTTGTGGAGTTATGGTGCAAACCTGACGGAGCCCCAAATGGCGTCATCACAAATTCACCCCTGCAGCATCGGAATATTCTGCCCCCTGTATTGTGATTCCTGGCATGTCATGCATTCTCTTTATGGGTGGGAATATAGGGCAACAGCTGCCTCGAGTTTGCTTTTCCTATGTCTTTGCATACTCCGGCCTCGCCCTGCAATTCAAAATATCAAATAAAATTGGAGTTTCCAAGAAATTAGACTTTGAATCCCCTTTGGACTGGTGGGTGGAGGGTAGTTCACAATTTGGTTTGTTAGTACCTCCATTACTGTAGTACCTCCATTACTCCACCTTTTAAAATTATTTCTAGTGTTAACATTTAAAACTGACTAATTTCCTGAGTGGTTGTTGCTCCACTTTCACTGCAAAAATACAGCAGGATCAACCCTATTAAATTGACTAGTAGGGTAAATCCTTCTGATTAAAATGATCCCTGTCTTTTGAAAATTGGTTGCGGCATTCCCAAGAAATAATACTAAGTGCTAATACAATAGTGCTAAGTGCTAAATTGCATAATAAAAGTCTTTTTGTTGGGAATACTATAACCAAATTTTCACAAGTCAGGTATCATTCATTTTATTCAGCAGAATTAACCCTACCAGACAATTTACTGGGTTTAATAGGATTGATCCTGCTGACAGTTGCTCTTTAAATGATAACATTCTGCCACCACTAGAGGGAGCTGACTTATGCACGTTTTATTGTTCAGGTCAATGTACAACTGTCACATAAGGTAGGAAACAGTGCAGCCCTGAACTCCATCTCACCACTGCCCCTACCTACTTGAACGATCCACCCTAAATGGCAGCCACCAACTGGTCGATGGTCCCTAAACTGGATAAGTGCACGAGACCTAAACTAGAGGGGGTGGGAAGAGTCAGACAGGCCAGACTCGGAGTCCAATAACAGACAGGGTCAATACTAGGAAGTCACGTCAGGAGTCAAATCGGCAGACAAAGACCAAGTCAGAAGAAGGTCGGTGGTCAGAAATCCAGAGGAAGGAAGCACATGATGCCTCCACCGAGCCCTGCTACCTGATAGTCCGACCAGTCTTCGGGGCTGGTTGCTACAGCGCAGGCAGGTCATTACATGACAATACCAGCATGCAGTAAGCTCCCCCTAGTGGTGGCTGCTGCAATCAGAATTTTAGCATTGTTTAGAAGCTATAAAGGAGCTGTCCATCCAGAGGGGTCGGCCCCCATTATAACCTTCTCAACAGAAGAATAGGTTTAACAGAATCATCTTTTAATAATTATCCTTCTATAGGGCTGGGTCCATGAAGCGCTATCAGCGGTGGTGTGATGTCATAATCTGGAGTATTTGCTAGAGCCTGGACCAGCCCAAGACAAACATCTTGCAGGAGTGATGGTCGGGGCTGATGCGTGTAGCCACTTATCTCTCCAGAGATGGATGTATAATAGAGTTCACTCCAGTCCAGTGTTTACCGTCATAGAGCACTCCAATCATTATACACAGAAAACGCCCTGCTTCACGGATGGATAAGTCGAGGCGGCAGGTGTATTGTCATGGGGGATGGATAAGCCGCTGCCAGACACCTCTGATCCTTGCTTCACCCAGAGCTCCCTGCATGATTCATACTGCCGTACAATGCCCCCATGCACTTTGCTACATAATACTGTGCTACAAAGCTAATTTTGTACCGCCATTCACTGTCCATGTAATACCACCGCACACAGCCTATTCACACGTCAAGGTTTTATGTCATTTTTTTTTCACAACTTTTCAAAAAGACAGCCCAGCCCTTTGGCATTAAGCTAATTTTGTACCGCCATTCACTGTCCATATAATACCGCCAAGCACAGCCTTCATTAACACGTCAAGGTTTTATGCCATTTATTTTTTCCGCAGCTTTTCAAAAAGCTCAAAAAGACAGCCCAGCCCTTTGACATTATGGTACTTTTGGAAGTTCAGCAGCTCTTCTATAAACAGCCGCACAATAATAAGGTGATGAGACTTGGAAGTCACGTCCTCTTTTACATCACAAGTGACGATCGTTAGCTTTCTCAACCATTTTTTTATTTTATTTAACCAGTGCATTTAATAAATAACTTTGCATAAAAAAAAATAGTTTATCATTTTGTGTCGACAGCTCCTCAGCATTCCGCATGTGTCTGTGTTTCCATGGTAACAGACTACAAACAGACCCTAATCCTGCAGTAACATTCCCTTTAATTTCTCTCTATTTCTACCTTGGAATATGACTGCAGGATCAGACTACATCGTTTTTTTTTTGTAGTCTATCACCATGGAGACATATAGGGAGTGCATAGGAGCTGTAGACACAAAACGGTAGATTAATTTTAATTAAGACTACTTGCAAAACTGGTTATTTTTTAATTTTTGCATGCATTGGATCTGTATAATAAATACCTGTAAAGGTGGACAACTGAAGACCCCCCCATATATTGGATTATCGTCGACTGAACCTGTTGCTTATTGGGGAAGGAAGGATCTGGCGAGTTGAATTTCAACGACCCCAACTTTGTTTTGACATGAGGTAGCCCTCTCCTCCCTTGCGATTGAGAATACATGCATGCTCGGCTGAACCAAGCATGCATGTGAGGGGATTCAGAAGGAATATCTGCCAGCCTAATGAGCATTTGGCCCACAGCTATTGAAGGTTTATGGGTATCTTAAGACCACTTTGGACTTGATCCACCACTGTAGATTATTCTTTAGTTTCTGGCCCTGAGGAAGGTCTCCTCCAGCCTTGGTAATGAGCGTCAGGGAGGAATCAGGACGGCTTTGTTTAAGTTTGATAAGTGTGAAAGAGCAGGAGATTAGGACAATGGAGTCATGCTGTACAAACCTCAACCATCCTGCACTGTTGTTGGTTTCCAGCTGGTCACCATGACGGAGCACATCCACCTACCTGATATCTAATCTTCTCATTAAAAGCCTCTCCAGGACTATGGAGGCTGTGGACCGTATAAAAAGTGGGTACCTGCTGCCATGTTCTTAAAGGGGTTCTCCACTGGCGGGTGCAGGGTGCTCCACTGGTGGGACTTCAGCTGTCATCTGTGGGGGGAAATGGCATCAAACGTCCAGTTTCCCTGCAGCACCCCCACAGGGGCAATAAAGAATTACACATTTCCCTTTGAAGTTAAAGGAGTTATTTCATCTGGGCATACAGGGAGTGCAGAATTATTAGGCAAGTTGTATTTTTGAGGATTAATTTTATTATTGAACAACAACCATGTTCTCAATGAACCCAAAAAACTCATTAATATCAAAGCTGAATATTTTTGGAAGTAGTTTTTAGTTTGTTTTTAGTTTTAGCTATTATAGGGGGATATCTGTGTGTGCAGGTGACTATTACTGTGCATAATTATTAGGCAACTTAACAAAAAACAAATATATACCCATTTCAATTATTTATTTTTACCAGTGAAACCAATATAACATCTCAACATTCACAAATATACATTTCTGCCATTCAAAAACAAAACAAAAACAAATCAGTGACCAATATAGCCACCTTTCTTTGCAAGGACACTCAAAAGCCTGCCATCCATGGATTCTGTCAGTGTTTTGATCTGTTCACCATCAACATTGCGTGCAGCAGCAACCACAGCCTCCCAGACACTGTTCAGAGAGGTGTACTGTTTTCCCTCCTTGTAAATCTCACATTTGATGATGGACCACAGGTTCTCAATGGGGTTCAGATCAGGTGAACAAGGAGGCCATGTCATTAGATTTTCTTCTTTTATACCCTTTCTTGCCAGCCACGCTGTGGAGTACTTGGACGCGTGTGATGGAGCATTGTCCTGCATGAAAATCATGTTTTTCTTGAAGGATGCAGACTTCTTCCTGTACCACTGCTTGAAGAAGGTGTCTTCCAGAAACTGGCAGTAGGACTGGGAGTTGAGCTTGACTCCATCCTCAACCCGAAAAGGCCCCACAAGCTCATCTTTGATGATACCAGCCCAAACCAGTACTCCACCTCCACCTTGCTGGCGTCTGAGTCGGACTGGAGCTCTCTGCCCTTTACCAATCCAGCCACGGGCCCATCAAGACTCACTCTCATTTCATCAGTCCATAAAACCTTAGAAAAATCAGTCTTGAGATATTTCTTGGCCCAGTGTTGACGTTTCAGCTTGTGTGTCTTGTTCAGTGGTGGTCGTCTTTCAGCCTTTCTTACCTTGGCCATGTCTCTGAGTATTGCACACCTTGTGCTTTTGGGCACTCCAGTGATGTTGCAGCTCTGAAATATGGCCAAACTGGTGGCAAGTGGCATCTTGGCAGCTGCACGCTTGACTTTTCTCAGTTCATGGGCAGTTATTTTGCGCCTTGGTTTTTCCACACGCTTCTTGCGACCCTGTTGACTATTTTGAATGAAACGCTTGATTGTTCGATGATCACGCTTCAGAAGCTTTGCAATTTTAAGAGTGCTGCATCCCTCTGCAAGATATCTCACTATTTTTGACTTTTCTGAGCCTGTCAAGTCCTTCTTTTGACCCATTTTGCCAAAGGAAAGGAAGTTGCCTAATAATTATGCACACCTGATATAGGGTGTTGATGTCATTAGACCACACCCCTTCTCATTACAGAGATGCACATCACCTAATATGCTTAATTGGTAGTAGGCTTTCGAGCCTATACAGCTTGGAGTAAGACAACATGCATAAAGAGGATGATGTGGTCAAAATACTCATTTGCCTAATAATTCTGCACTCCCTGTATATACGCTATATCTACAGGATATACCATAAATGTCTGATAGGTGCAGGACCCCAGAAACAAAATTGTAGACCGGCACCAGGCTGGGAAGACTGAATCTGCAATAGGCAAGCAGCTTGGTGTAAAGAAATCAACTGTGGGAGCAATTATTAGAAAACGGAAGACATACAAGACCACTGATAATCTCCCTCGATCTGGGGCTCCACGCAAGATCTTACCCCATGGGGTCAAAATGATCACAAGAACGGTGAGCAAAAATCCCAGAGCCACACAGGGGGGACCTAGTGAATGACCTGCAGAGAGCTGGGATCAAAGTAACAAAGGCTACCATCAGTAACACACTTCAACGCCAGGGACTCAAATCCTGCAGTGCCAGACGTGTCGCCCTGCTTAAGCCAGTACATGTCCGGGCCCGTCTGAAGTATGTTAGAGAGCATTTGGATGATCCAGAAGAGAATTGGGAGGATGTCATATGGTCAGATAAAACCAAAGTAGAACTTTTTGGTAAAAACTCAACTCGTCGTGTTTGGAGGAGAAAGAATGCTGAGCTGCATCCAAAGAACACCATACCTACTGTGAAGCATGGGGGTGGAAACATCATGCTTTGGGGCTGTTTTTCTGCAAAGGGACCAGGACGACTGATCTATGTAAAGGAAAGAATGAATGGGGCCATGTATCGTGAGATTTTGAGTAAAAAACCTCCTTCCATCAGCAAGGGCATTGACGATGAAACGTGGCTGGGTCTTTCAGCATTACAATGATCCCTAACACACCGCCCGGGCAACGAAGGAGTGGCTTCGTAAGAAGCATTTCAAGGTCCTGGAGTGGCCTAGTCAGTCTCCAGATCTCAAGCCCATAGAAAACCTTTGGAGGGAGTTGAAAGTCTGTGTTGCCCAGCAAACCCCCAAAACATCACTGCTCTAGAGGAGATCTGCATGGAGGAATAGGCCAAAATACCAGCAACAGTGTGTGAAAACCTCGTGAAGACTTACAGAAAACGATTGACCTCTGTCATTGCCAACAAAGGGTATATAACAAAGTATTGAGATAAACTTTTGTTATTGACCAAATACTTAGTTTCCACCATAATTTGTAAATAAATTCTTAAAAAAAAAATCAGACAATGATTTTCAGAATTTTCTTTTCTGATTATGTCTCTCATAGTTGAGGTATACCTATGATGAAAATTACAGGCCTCTCTCATCTTTTAAAGTGGGAGAACTTGCACAATTGGTGGCTGACTAAATACTTTTTTGCCCCACTGTAATGCTTCCAGTCGTTTAAGCACCACACTGTCTTCCACAAAGTCCAGTCTCAGTAGCCAAGAGTATGGTCAACAGAATCCTCACCCTGATCCTCCTTCCTCCCACCATGGAGAGTCTTGGCAAACAAGTGATCCCATACTCGGATATTCTGAGGAGCTCTTTTAATCGCCATTCCTTGATTTGGGCCTCTAGCCAAGCCCGCTTGAAGAGGGACATAAGGAGATCTTGTGCACTGATTCCCAAACTCTTGAGCATCCACAGTAAGAAGAAGATGATGGTGGGGAACAGTAATTAGTGTTTCACAAGGTGGATGATGAGGATGAGACACAGTTGTGAATAAGTGAGGTTCTTCCTAGGTCAACAAGTCAGGAGGATGACCAAAGTGAGGAAGTGGAAGAGGAGGTGGTGGACGATGAAATCACTGACTCAACCTGGAAAGGTGGCAAGCCGAGCGAGGACAGCAGTACAGAGGGGGAGGGATCTGCAGCACCGCAACAGGCTGGAAGAGGCAGTGGGGTGGAAAAGGGGAAAAGGCAGGCCACACTAAACAGGCCCGCAACTGTTCTCTGGAGCACCCCCTTGCGGCAATCTCCTTTGCTAAGAGGTAGGTGTTCTGCTGTCTGGCGCTTTTTTGAGGAAAGTGCAGATGATAAAATAATTGTCATTTGCAACCTGTGCCGTACCAAAATGAGCAGGTGCGTGAACACTAGCAACCTCACCACCACCTGCATGATCCGCCACATGACATCAAAGCACCCTAATAGGTGGGCCGAACGCCTGGGTCCACAATCAGTGTCTGCGGGTCACACCACTGCCTCCCTTTCCCCTGTGTTACGTGCTGACCAATCCCCTGTCCAAGATGCGGGCCCAGATGCCTCCCGCCCTGCACCTGGACCTTTGCAAGCACAATCAGCTAGTACATCCACTTCTGTGTCCCAGCACAGCGTACAGATGTCAATACCCCAGGCCTTTGAACGAAAGCGCAAATACTCAGCCACCCACCCACCCACAGGCCATAGCACTAAATGCGCACCTTTCCAAATTGCTGGCCCTGGAAATGTTGCCATTTAGGCTTGTGGACACTAAGGCTTTCCACAGCCTGATGGTGGCGGACGTCCCTCGTTACTCAGTTCCTAGCCGCCACTATTTTTCCTGGTGTGCCGTCCCCGCCTTACACCAGCATTTGTCCCGTAACATCACCCATGCCCTGACCAACGCAGTTATTGGGAAGGTCCACTCAACGACTGACACATGGACAAGTGCTTTTGCCAGCGACGCTACATTTCACTGATGACACACTGGGTGAACGTTGTGGAGGCCGGGAGCGAGTTGCACCCTGGGATGGCACAGATGCTAACGACACCAAGGATTGCGGGCCCTACTTCCATCAGGATTTCAGCCACCACCTACATTAGTGGCTGCAACCGCTCCTTCTCCTCCTCCTCCACTTCCACCTCCAAATTCTCATCTTGCAGCACCAGTCAGCCATCAGTCGGTAGCTGGAAGCAGTGTAGCACTGCAGTGGGGAAGCGGTAACAGGCCGTGCTGAAACTAATTTGCTTAGGTAACAAACAGTACACCGCCGCAGAGCTGTGGCAGGGAATAAGGGACCAGACTGAGCTGTGGCTCTCGCCACTCAACCTACAACCAGGAATGGTTGTGTCTGATAATGGCCGTAACTTGGTGGCGGCGTTGGAGCTCGGCAAGCTCACACATCATGCCTATCCCACGTGTTCAACTTAGTGGTTCTGCAGTTTCTCAAAACCTACCCCAATTTGCCTGAGCTACTGGTGAAGGTGCACCGCTTGTGTGCCCATTTCCGAAAGTCATCTACAGCTGCCGCCGGTCTGGCAACTCTGCAGCAGCGCTTGCAATTGCCAGCTCACTGACTGTTGTGCGACGTGAGCACGCGCTGGAACTCCACGTTCCACATGTTGGCCAGGCTTTGTCAGCAGCAGAGGGCAGTAGTGGAATACCAGCTGCAACATGGTCGTCACCTTTCCAGTCAGCTTCCACTCTTTACAAGCGACGAGTTGGCATGGATGTCTGACCTCTGTGAGGTTTTTACGCAACACAGATGATGAGTGGCGATGCCGCTATTATCAGAGTAACCATCCCACTTCTGTGTCTACTGAAACGCTCACTGCTCACAATAAAAGCAGATGCTTTGCATGTGGAAGAGGTGGAAATGGGGGAAGACACTACACAGGGTGATAGCCAGACCACCCTCAGCTCGTCTTCTCAGCTTATTCCATCTGTTCAGTGTGGATGGGCCGAAGAGGAGGAAGAGGATGAGGAGATTGAGAGTCATCCTTCTGATGAGGACAGCGAAGTCTTGTCTGTTGGGACTCTGGCACACATGGCTGACTTTATGTTATGCTGCCTTTCCCGTGACCCTCGTGTTGTACGCATTTTGGCCAACATCGATTACTGGTTGTTCACCCTTCTCGACCCCCGCTACAAAGAGAACTTCTCATCTCTCATTCCTGTGGTGGAGTGGACTAGCAAAATGGTGCAATACCAGAAGGTCCTTGTGGAAAAATTGCTCCAAAAATTTCCAGCTGACAATGCTGGCGGCAGAGTATGTAGTTCCTTGGGCAACCGAGGAGGGTAGACGAGGGGAACACACAGCAGTTCCAACAGAGGCAGAGCAACACTCTCCAAGGCCTGGGACAGTTTCATGACGCCCCACCAGCACCCTCACCCTGATTCGCGGCCTAGTGTCTCAAGGAGGGAAAAGTTTTGGAAGATGGTGAAGGAGTACGTAGCAGACCGTGTCAGCGTCCTCAGTGATCCCTCTGTGCCTTACAACTATTGGGTGTCCAAGCTGGACACGTGGAACTAACTGGCGCTCTATGCCTTAGAGGTGCTGGCCTGCCCCGCCGTCAGCGTTTGGCAGGGCGGGTATTTAGTGCTGCTGGGGGCATAATAACTGATAAGCGCATCCGCCTGTCAACTGAAAATGCTGACTGGTTGACTCATCAAAATCAACAAGGTCTGGATTGCCCCTGACTTCTCTACTCCACCAGAGGAAAGCGGCTGAACATAAAGGCACTTTAATTGTGTCTTTTATGGTGTATTGAATACACTGTATTCTCATGCACCCCTTCCACCACAAAAAAACGGGTATATGGTTCAATCTTCCTTTTCTCGTCCTCCTCCTCCATCATATCAACATGCTTATTAGGCTGTCGTCGCTCCTAATGCTCCTCAGCTGCAGACCCTTCCCCCCAATGTTTTAGATGGTCATCAGCAGGCCCTCGCTCATAAACTTTTAGATGATCATATCAGCAGCAGACCCTCACCCCTAATGTTTTAGATGGTCAGATCAGCAGCAGGCCCTCGCCCCTAATCTTTTAGATGGTCAGCTCAGCAGCAGACCCTCACCCTTAATGTTTTAGAGGGTCAGATCAGCAGCAGACCCTCATGCCTAATGTTTTAGATGGTCAGATCAGCAGCAGGCCCTCGCCCCTAATTTTTTAGATGGTCAGCTCAGCAGCAGACCCTCACCCTTAATGTTTTAGAGGGTCAGATCAGCAGCAGACCCTCATGCCGAATGTTTTAGAGGGTCAGCTCAGCAGCAGACCCTCACCCCTAATGTTTTAGATGGTCAGATCAGCAGCAAGCCCTCGCCCCTAATGTTTTAGAGGGTCACCAGCAGGCCATCAATCATAATTGTTCCAGGGTGTGTATGATGCCCTCCTTTATGTGTAATAAAGGGTGTATTGGAGTCCCGATTCCTTGTAATTTTTGGCAGCCCTTTGACTTAGTGCATAGGCTTTATGAGTGTAGGAGTCCCACTACCTGAACAATTGTACCACAACATGAATGAGCACCTCAGGTTGTATCGGAGTGCCCTTTCCTTGTAATTTTTGGCAGCACTTGCACTTTATATACAAGTGAATATACAGGAAAGAATGTTCCTAACAATTTCTCCTCTAAAATCAATTTTATCTTCGGATTTGTGCGTATTATTGTCAGTCTGTAAAAGTGGCGTACTACTCGGATAACATCGTTCCCAGCAGTGACCTGGAAGTCCAAGATGCATCCAGACATCCTCCCCATGCTGTTCCTGAACCATTTCAGTGGTGTTTTCATCAATTTCTGACCTTTTCCTGTGAACCAGACATCCTCCCCTCTTCAGAGCAGGGGGTGCCTAGTATAATGCTCGGATTCTCCCATTTTCTTCCATTGTGCTCGGGTGTTCTGTAGAAAACCCGAACATCTCAAAGTGTTCTACTCGAGCACCCGAGCACTTTGGTTCTCGATCAACACTAATGAGGACCCCTCCAAATAGCTCCTCATATCTCAGCTTCCTAGATCCCTGTGCATGTGAGGGAAGTCTAAATCATTGCTTTCCTGGCAGCCTTATTCATTGGACTTGGTATTGGTGGGCACAGTCGATGGGTGATGTCAGGGGGAAACCGTTGAACTTTGAGGATGACACATTTTCCTTGATGTTGTTATTTCCATCCCAGCCTCGATGGTTTCTCTGCTGCCTCCCCCACAAAGGCGTAATAACCATATAATAAATGAGGGCATCCTGGCGTCAATATGGTACAGAACCGGGGCCAAACCACTAAGTGACCAAACACCATGCCCACTGGTTGGTTCCACAGTGGCTTCATCTATTGCTCCCCTACCCCGCAGTAGATAGGGATTAAGTACCACACAGGATAGGTTTAGATACACCATACATAGCACATGGTCAGCTTAAATACAGCAGCTTTGAAAGCAATATATCCGACAATAAGCTTAGATACACTGGCTCAGAAGACAAGTTTAGATGCGCCAACTCTGCAGCGCATTATCACACATGATAGGCTTAGCTTCAGCAGCACAGTATCACATATGATAGACTCAAATACACTGGCTCAGAAACACAGTATCACACATGATAGTCTTAGATACAGGCAGTGGCATAGGGATCGCCATAGCAACCATAGCAGTGGCTATGGGGCCCTACGCCACTGGGGGCCCTGTCCGGGTCGCCTTCTGTTGATTTTTATTTCTTTATTTACACACACACACACATAGGCAGCCAGGCCCGAGCCGCAGACCACCCGCCCACTACACTAGGCTAGTGTAGTGGGCGGGGCGCGGGTGGTCCGCGGCTCGGGCCAGGCTGGGGAGAAGAAGGAGTCAGGACTGGAGCAGGGCGCACCCGCAGCAGATGAGGTAGGCGGTGGAGGGGGCCGGGACGGGGGCGTACCTGAGGGACGGAGCCAGCCACCAGCCCCGCAGCGCAGGAATCCTAAGTTCCGGATCTTCAGTTGAAGCCGCAGCGGGTGTGTGTGGGGGGGTGGGGCCTGCGGCGCCATTGTGAGCTGCAGGGCAGGCTAGGGGAGGACCGAGGGCGGGCACAATTAGTGGGCGGTCCATCCATGGCCCAGGTTGGCTCGGGCCTGGCTGGGGAGGAGCACAGATAGAAGTAGGCAGTGGAGGGGGCCGGACCGGGGGTGTACCTGGAGTGGAGGGACTAGGGAGGGAGTGGTCCCGCCGGCCGCACTGGCGCCAGTCAGATTCCCGCTCTCTGACTGCCGGAACCAGTCTGAGCAGCTCAGCAGTGTCTGACTGAGATTGACTGAGTGAGAGTGTCACAGTCACAGTCTCAGTCTCGCACTGCTACTGCTGCCTGTGCCTGCCTGCGCTGTACTGGACCGGTCCTACTCTCTCTGCTCCGTGCTCCTGCCTCCTCCTCACTGGTCTCCACTCCAGTCCTGCCAGTCTGTGCCTGCTGCTTGCTGTGACTAGTGTGCTCTAAATAAAAGTAAGTGAAAGAAAGTGAGAACTTATAATTTATGAGATACTTGATCTGCATTCTGAAGTTAAAATAAGCTGCCTGCAGAGTGGGGCCCCCAAGAGAAGCAAGGAGCGCCCTCCTCATCATTGCAGGTAACTTCAGAATTCAGATTATCAGACTCTCACTAATTACAAATCTACAGCACACACACCCTGGCCTGTAGTGTCCACCATCAGATAGGGGAGGGAAGCAGGGCCGGTTCTAGGTGAAATGGGGCCCTGGGGCGAAAAACAATAAGGCCCCCCCCCCCCATGACACTTGCTGACTTTAACGTCCCGTATTGACTCTGGAGATTTAATTTGTGGACGTTCATACAGAAGAAACTGTATATTGTGTGGCACGGTGTAGAGGTATACTGTATATTGTGTGGCACAGTGTAGCGGTATACTGTATATTGTGTGGCACAGTGTAGCGGTATACTGTATATTGTGTGGCACGGTGTATGCTATATGTGTATAACAAACATATTTCATATGAAAACTTACAATTACTTGGCTTGGCCCTTGGGGATCTCGGACGCCACTTCCACACTTGGCCGAAGGCTCGGCGGAGCTGATGTGTTTTTATCCTAATGAGAAAGATTTCATAATAAGGATATGGAGAAGGGGCAGAGGGATAGCAGAGCAGGGAGAGGCTGGTGCTGCTACTAGGGGGTCATACCATGGGGGAGTAATAAAGCCCACCATAATGCCCCCCCCCCCCCAAGTAGAAATAATTCTCCTTATAATTCTCCTTAAAATACCCCCTTGTTGAGCTAATGTTCCAAATACTGCCCCCATAATGTGCCAGTATAAAATACCCCTATATAGTGCCCCCAGTAAATGCCCCCATAGTGCTCCTCTCCCCCCTCCCTCCTAATGCCCCCCATAATGTACCAGTATAAAATGCCCCATATATAGTGCCCCTGTAGATGCCCTCAGTGTCCCCCATAATTTGTAAGTATAAAATACCCCTTCTTAGTGCCCCTGTAAATGACCCCATAGTACTTCTCTCCCACCTTCCCCACCATAATGTGTCACAGTATTAAATGCTACTGTACAGAGCCCCCCATATAAAATACTCTTTCTTTGTGCCCCTATAGTGCCAACCAATAATGTGCCAGTAAAATGTACCACCATAGATGCCCACCAATCATGTGCCAGTAATAAGAGCCCCCCACCATCTTGTCCCAGTAACAAGAGCCCCCCATATCATGTGCCAGTAGCCAGAGGCCCCCCATATCATGTGCCAGTAGCCAGAGGCCCCCCATATCATGTTCCAGTAGCCAGAGCCCCCCCATATCATGTGCCAGTAGCCAGAGCCCCCCCATATCATGTGCCAGTAGCCAGAGCCCCTCCATCATGTGTCAGTAGCCAGAGGCCCCCCCATCATGTTACAGTAGCCAGAGGCCCCCCATCATGTTACAGTAGCCAGAGGCCCCCCCATCATGTTACAGTAGCCAGAGGCCCCCCCATCATGTTACAGTAGCCAGAGGCCCCCCCATCATGTTACAGTAGCCAGAGGCCCCCCATCATGTTACAGTAGCCAGAGGCCCCCCATCATGTTACAGTAGCCAGAGGCCCCCCATCATGTTACAGTAGCCAGAGGCCCCCCCCATCATGTTACAGTAGCCAGAGGCCCCCCCATCATTTGCCAGTAGCCAGAGCCCCCCCATCATGTGTCAGTAGCCAGAGCCCCCCCCATCATTTGCCAGTAGCCAGAGCCCCCCATCATGTTACAGTAGCCAGACGCCCCCCCCATCATGTGTCAGTAGCCTGAGCCCCCCTATCATGTGTCAGTAGCCAGAGCCCCCCCCATCATTTGCCAGTAGCCAGAGCCCCCCATCATGTTACAGTAGCCAGACGTCCCCCCCCCCATCATGTGTCAGTAGCCTGAGCCCCCCTATCATGTGTCAGTAGCCAGAGCCCCCCCCATCATTTGCCAGTAGCCAGAGCCCCCCATCATGTTACAGTAGCCAGACGCCCCCCCCATCATGTGTTAGTAGCCTGAGCCCCCCATCATGTTACAGTAGCCAGAGCCCCCATCATGTTACAGTAGCCAGACGCCCCCCATCATGTGTCAGTAGCCAGAGCCCCCCTCATATCAGTAGCCGCCAGTATTGTACAAAAAAAAAAAACCCACACAAAAAAAAACCCACTTATACTTACCTCCATGTCAGCGATGCGATGCAGGCCTCTTCCGGCCTGTGTCCCGCGCTGTATGGCTCAGGCGGCGCAAATGACGTCATCACGCCGCCTGCGCCGGCCTCTAATAGGTTGCCAGTCTAGTGCCGGCAGCCTATCAGAGGAACAGGGGAGGGACACGCCTCTACCCTGCCCCTCCGCACAGCCATCTGTATTGCTGTCCTGAGGACGGCGATACAGATGACTATGGAGATGAGCGCTTCCACAATGGAAGCGCTCATCTCCCTGTGTGACTGTCCTGCCGCCGCTGCCCCCACTTGCTGCCACGGGGGACGGGGGCGACTTAAATATATTTAGTTGCAGGCCGGCGGGGGCCCCTAAGGACTTGGGGGCCCGGGGGCAATTGCCCCCCTTGCCTTAATGGACGCACCGGCCCTGGAGGGAAGAAACCCCAGAACTAGAGTGTGCCCCTCTTCCCTCCCCTGTCTGATGGTGGACACTACAGGGGTGTGTGCTGTAATTAGTAAGTGAGAGTCTGATGATCTGAAGAGATGACAGCAGTGATAAGGAGGGCGCCCCTTCCTTCTTTTGGGGGGCACACTCTAGTTCTGCCCCCCCCCCCCCTTATATGACAGACTAAGGGTACTTTTACACTTGCGGCCGGACGGATTCGGATCCATCTTGCCGCTATTTCGCTGGACCGCTGCTCTGCCCCTATTGACTGTAATGGGGATGGGGGCGCAGCTACAGCGCAGCATGGCACTGCGCGGTGAGAGGCCACCGGACGAAAAAAAGTCTGACTTTTCGGCCGCCAGCCTTTCACCGCACACTGCCGCGCTGCACCGGAGCTCCGTCCCCGTTCCCATTATAGTCAATGGGGATGGAGTGGCGGCAAGGCGAAATAGCGGCAGGATGGACCCAACAGGCTGAACAGTTCTGCTCCTTATTGAAGGTTGCTGTACTCGCAGTAGATGGTTCCACTGTGTGCGGGCTCAGGGCTGGGGGTCTGGTGGTGGCAGAGGCACTACTGTGGCAGGCACCAGGCTACTCTGGACTGGGAGTCTGATGGGACTGACTTGTAAAAGTTAGATGAGAGAGAAAAGTCTGAGTGCACTCAGATTTTTCTCTCTCATCTAACTGAAGACGGATGGTAAGGCCCCATTCACACGTCCGTAAGTGTTTCGCGGATCCATGGGCCCGTGGATCCGCAAAACACTGACATTGGTAATGTGCGATCCGCAATTTGCGGACCGCACATTGCCTACACTGCATAGAATATGGAATTTGTGTTTTTACTGCATAGAATATGCCTACTCTTGTCCGCAGTTGCGGACAAGAGTAGGACATGTTCTATTTTTTTTTCGGGAACGGAATTGCGGACCCGGAAGTGCGGGTCCGCAAATCCGTGTCCAGGCTGCACATTGTGCGGCCCCATAGAAATGAATAGGTCCGCAATTCCGTTCCGCAAAATGCGAAACAGAATTGCGGACGTGTGAATGGGGCCTTATTGGTAGGTGCCAGACCAGATGTGACAACTCCAGACCCCAAAATCTGCTCTGCACCCCTACACAACTAGTGAACATACAGGTCTTACAAGTAAGTCTAATATCCCCCAGCCCTCCACCACACACACTTTATGTAAAAATACAATTACTAATCTAATGGTTTTCAGTTTTGAATTAAAAGGTTCATATACTTATTCGTTTTTTCCTCTGACTTTTCTATGCTCATGGCGGTGGGAGATCTAGGATGGGTGTTTGGGTGGGAGCTCTGGAAGGGGTGGTGGGAGGCCCGGTAGATATGTGGGGGCTGGGGGGGCCCATAATTTTTTTTTGCTATGGGGCCCATGCATTTCTAGCTACGCCCCTGGATACAGCAGCACAGTATCACACATGATAGGATTAGATGCTACAGCTGAACAGACAGTATCACACATGATAGGATTAGATACTGCAGCTCAGCACACAGTATCAGACACAATAGGCTCAGATGTAAGCCGTGTACCGGGGTAGGCTCCCCAGGATACAGCGAAGTCACTAACGAGGAAAACAACTCCAACACCAGTTTTTGCCAAAACAGAATTTAACTTAAACATGGTAATGAACACAACCATAAATTCTGGGAACCTCCAATAGATTTATATACACCCAGCCCGAAGGCTGAGACCCTTGTGCTGCACAGCACAGCGCCCTCCGATGGATGCAGGAGGAAATTTACCTACTGGCTGGCATGAATAAACCGCCACACCTTACCTGTTATTACCCTTAAAAAAACAAGAATAACTGTATGGGTGTGTGGTACGGGCTAGCCTGCGGTGCAGCACAACAGCTTACAATCTTACAAAGCTCTACAGGATTCCCCCTCTCATAACTGGTCCTGTAGCACGTGCCTGAGTATTCCTTCTGAGCAAAATGTCAGCCTGGCTTGAGTTTGTGAGAAGTTTATCAGCTCTCCAATGTAAAATGTCACTTTAAGTTATGGAGACCTTGCAATGGACAATAGCAACACTTGTGGACTGACACAAACAGAGACCCTAACTAACTAACTACAGGCCTGGTCTCAGTCTCTAGGCGCCAACACTGTAATGAGGTGCGTGCATGATCTTACCAACCCAAGTCTGCTCAGCCTCCGCTAGTGACTCTGAACAGAACAAAACTCCAACAAGCATGCGGTCCCGCAGTGTATGTCACTTTGCTTCTCAGCTCTCATCAGCGTTCCTGAAAGCAATCTTCATTCCTCTGGACAGGATCAGGGTCTTGGACACGATCAGCTTCACTTAGCTGCAGCTCTGGTCACTGAGGGATTCTCTCACACCTGGATGCTGTCGGATCCTCTGCTCACACAGTTCCTCAGTCTCAGCTCCCTTTAAGATGGCTGCTCCCTTTCTCTTCCTCTCCAGGCTCTGTGCAACCCCACCTCATGAATATGGAGATATATGTGCAGTCTGTTAGCTGTGTTCAGGAAACAGCGGCATCTTGTGGCCAAACAGCAGAATGTCAGTCCAGATCATTTAATTTAATCTACACAAACAGTGTTCAGACAAGGAGAGCTGTTTCCCCATCTCACACAGACACACCAGCAGCACAGAATCACACATTATAAGCTTAGATACACAGCACAGTATCACACGTGATAGGCTCAGACGCATCAGTAGACAGTATCACACAGGATAGGATTAGATACACCAGTTCAGCAGACAGTATCACATGGGATTGTCTTAGATACAGAAGCTCAGCAGACAGTATCACAGGGGTTTGTCTTAGATACAGCAGCTCAGCAGTATCACACATGGTAGGATTAGATACACCAACAGCATCTCTCTGGAGATGATCCTGATGTTGGCCCCTATGTGGTGTGACTGTGGGCAGATTGGGGCAGACTCCTCGTGCTCATGTTGGGGTGTCTGCGGCCTCTGCTCGGTGTCGGATTCGCTCTCCAACAAAAACATCTCTGATCCTCGCAGAGTCTGTCCACCCGAGCATCGTCTGCTCCTGTGAGACCTTCCTCCAGATGATGGCTGAGATAACAACTTGCGGCAAGCTGGGACTGGAGACTGACAAGACTTCATATTTCATGTACCCGAAGACAAGTCCCAATTCAAAAACTTTAATTATAAGTTTCCCCCGCTGCCCGTGAAATCAAAGCATCACTCTGTCTGTAGGAAAGCTGGGTGACAAACAGCGTGTCCTCCTTTATAGCTCCCTCCTGACACCCAGCTTTCCAAAGTAGCTGAATGGCAAGACTGCTCGTTTTGCATTAACTTTCAAATACATTGGGGGTCATTAATGAATAGTTTTATACCACTTTTTGTCGTAAAATTGTCGCACTACTGCTTTTTTTGCATCTTTTTAAATGCTCGTGTGACAATATTTGTTGCACTGGCATTTTCACACTGTGTTCGACACATAGGAATGGCAGGGGCATGGCAGGCTCCAACAAATTTACACATTTTACTCCAGGAAAAAGGCATAAAATTTGCCCCTAGCTGACGTACATTTTCCGGTAGGCACAAGGACTACCAAAGATGCACCAAATTTATGATGAGGTGCATAAATTAGAGCATTTTCTGGCAGCAACGCCGGAGTTAAAGGTACAAAGAAGACCTTTGCCGGCAACAAAAGCTGATTAGACGACACGATCTGCTGCCGGCAAACATGATTCAGTATGGGGACGAGCGATGGCATTAGCGATCGCTGTTCCTTATACTGTGGAGGAGATCGCTGCATGTATTTGTAACAGTCCCCTTTACTGACGATCAGGTGACTGTAGGGAAGGAACGCTTCCTTCCCGAAATCGCCCGCTACAGTACATCGTGCCATGTAAAGAACAATGCTTCCATTCACTGTCAGCAAGCAGAGACCTATATATTGCAGCTACAAATATAGCATCCCTTGCTGATAATAGTCACATTGAAAAAGTATTCCCCTTTCTATTTTAATTTACACGATCTATTATGTACCTGTACACACTCACTATTCCATGGGGGAAAGCACAATGTTCATCCTGACCTCCCTGGGGCCTGCGGGCATTCCGTCTGCATCCGGCAGTGCTGGATCCGGTGTCACTAACGCAGGTGTGAAGGCAGCGTAATACAGCCCCACATACCTCTTACATCCAGTGATGTCTCCTCCGATGTACATGTTCTCTGTCCTCATCTTTTCCTATCAGACCAGATCACCATGATGATTTCTTTCAGCCATCTCTAGTCTCCGCAGAGTTTGACAAACAGCCATCTTAGTTTCCTACTTTTCCATCATCCTCCCACCTTCTCAACATCCCAATACTGTGCTGCTGTGCTCCCCAATTCTATACTGCAGAAACAGATAAACTCCCTGAAAATACTAGTAGCACACAGATAATGCCTTCAAAAATAACTGCGGCCAGGAAATAGTGTCCCTGACACTAATAGTGTAAACATAATGTACCCCAAAAAGAACTGTGCTAAGCTGATACTGTGCCAGGGTGCCCCCCACAGTAATAGTGCTCCCAAAGTCCCAACAATAGTAATAATTATCTGCCAGAGTGCACTTAGTAGTAATAGTGCTCCTACAGGGCCCCCCAAAGGACTAATGTCCCCACCGTGTCTCAGAAGTAATAATGCTCCCATAGTGCCCATACTAGTATTCATGTTCCCCATAGTCCCCCAGTTGTAATAAAGCCCCCCGTAATACCCTGGAATGTGTACCAGTATATAGGGCCCCCAGTAAATGCCCTCATAGTGCTCCTTTCCCCTTACTTCTCCATAGTGCCCCCCATAATGTGTACTAGTACTGTATATAGGGTCCCTAGTAGATGCCCTCATAATGCTCCTTCCCTCCTACTTCTCCATAGTGCCACCCCATAATATTTGCCAGTATATAGGGCCCCCAGTAGATGCCCCCATAGTGCTCCTTCCCCCGCACTTCTCCATAGTGCCCCCCCCATAATATTTTCCAGTATAAAAGGCCCCCTCCCTTCTTCGACATACTATACTAAAAATAATGAAAAAAATAAACCCACATACTTACTTCCATGCCGCTTTCAGTGATGCGATGCAGGCCTCTTTTGGCGTGTGTCCCGCGCTGTACTCTGCCCGAGTCAGGCACGCGATGACATCATCGCACCACCTGCACCGGCCTCTGCCTATCAGAGGAACGGGGAAGGGAGACGCCTCTCCTCTGCCCCACCGCAGCATCCATCTATATCGCTGTCTTAAAGATGAGCTCTTCCACAATGAAAGCACTCATCCCCCGCTGCCCTGCCGCCAAACCTCCCAATGGGCCCCCCTCTCACACTGGGCCCCTGTGCACCCGAATCGGCTGCACAGGCGGTATGTCCGCCTCTGTCCAGCAATCCAGCAGCAGTGGTCATGCTTACACACTATAATAAAAAGCCTTCACTCTAGTGTGCAAGCACGACCACTGTTGCTGGAATGCAGGGTGGTCGCAACCCTTGGAAATGAGCAGCGTATAATGTGATGAAAAAATTAATCCAGACAGCAAAGGAGACAATATGGAGAATCACAGTACATTAGTAAGTGCCTTGTGTTAACTTTGTCTACATGTGCAGCGAGCCCCTCAGGAGCCAGTGCAGAGGATGGGAGTGGTAGTGTACTACCTCAGGCCATTGCTCCCTGGGGATCGGTGCAGTGGAAATATAGTTTGAAAAATCAGGCTAGAAGTAAAATAATAAAAGTCTCTCTTTCTTAGTACGAAATATAACTCGCTGTACATCTGGTAGCAGCAAATTTAAGTGCAGATTCTGGCACCAGTTGAGGAGGTATGGAGGCAGGTTGGATGACTGTATATTGACACTTGTGGGTATAGGTGTCCACAGTAAGAATCAGACTCAAACTTTATCTGGCCTAGTGGTGGTTTAGGTGATGGGTGTCTAAGCCGTAGTCCCTCACCTTGCACCTGATAAAGGATGTGAAGTTGACGGAAGCTGGATTTTCAGAAGAGAAGTGTCACTTGAGGCTGATCCCACAACTTATGGAACGGTAAGTATATGACAACTTTCTCCTACAGGGGTGTACTGTGTAATTAAGTTGTATATGTGGGACCCGCTGGGTCCTTGAAAACCGCTTTAGGTCTCATGCATATTTTGCGGTCTGCAAATATACAGATATCATACGTGTTGTATCTGCCTTTATTGACTTCAGTGCCCTCCAAGTATAGAACATGTTCTAACCATTTGTGGAACGAACATACGAGTGCAAAAGCACACCGATCAGAAAATGTGCAAAATACGGACCCATTGAAATCAATGGGCCTGCAACAAACTGCGGACGACAGACAGACCGCATCCATATCTGCGATTTGACCGCAAAATGGATACGGTCGTGTGCATCCGGCCTTAATGGGTTCCTACAGCTTGATGGTTAAAATGGGAAAAATGTCGCTACAAAAAGTCTGACGCGGCCGTATATCTTTGGATCATTTATTGAATTTGAAAATTTTCGTTTTTTTTTAAACTGGGACGCGGGCGACACATGAGACAGGACTCCTATAACTTTAATATAGATGTAAAAGGTTAAAGCACATCCGGCGAGCTGTCAGGCCTGTGCTTCGCCTGCTCCGTTTTGTTTTCCAGAAATATCCCCTCCATAAGGCTGACGTTAATGCGCTGTGTCTGTTGAGAGTTGCCGTCCACCCACCCCGCCTGCCCCCCCCCCCCCGCCTGTAATTACCGAGCCCTTCTCCCATCCACGCAGACAAGTTCTCATTGGTCAGTGTCACGGAGGATTCGCTGGAGAATTCTTCCTGACATGGATGTGACTGTAGGGACTTCATCAACACCTCCAAGGGGCTCAGCAGCCGAGCTCGGCGTCTGACGTGACAGCAGGAAAAGGTCCAAGGTGTATAGATCTGTTTTCTAAAAATGCCATCTCCAGGCTTCTCATCTCATCAGTATTCAGGAAGAGCGGTGCCAAGGGCACACGGATTATCTGGCAGGGAGGAATATGTATCTCTTGCAGTTTGCTCACAGCTGAGCATTTCCACTTAATACTCCAGGAGAGACTAAATTCTTACTTAATTCACTCCTATATCCTCCAGCCTTATTTCCAGGATTAGCCCGTGTGTATCTAAAGGAGCAATAAACCGACATCTAGTGAGACAAAGAGGTATTTGCCCCCGGGGTCTAATCCATCTCATCTACATCAGATGTCACCTGCTTTACATTTGGTTCTGGCAGTGGTATTACTTTGGCACTGTATGGCGGTATTATTATTTAGGTTCTCACGTGCTTTGTGTATGCGTTCACCGTATGAGTACTGAAGGCATTATTATGTGGGTACTCTATGGTATGGCTATTTCACATAGTATGGTGGTCTTATTGGGTCAGTAATATGGCGGTATAAGGCTACTTTCACACTTGCGTTGTTAATTCCCCTGCCGCATCTCAATACCGTAAGTAAACGGAATGGATCGATTCCATTAGGATGCGGTTGTGTGAAATCAAAACGCAAAAAAAAAACGGATCCGTCACTAAATACATCGAAAGTCAATGGGTGACGGGTCTGGTGTTTTAGGCGCCTAAAAAAAACGATTACATTGTTTTCAGTGTCGGATCCGTTTCCCCCCCCCAGTTTTTATGACTGGACACAAAACAGCTTGCAGCGGTTTTATGTTCAGTCACAAAACGGAATGCTGCCGGAACGGAAGACGTCCTGAACGGATCTCTTTCCATTCAGAATGCATGAGGACTAAACGGAAACTTTTTTTTTTCCCCCGGTATTGAGATCCTCTGTCGGATCTCAATACCGGAAAACAACAACGCAAGTGTGAAAGTACTTACTGTCTCACTTCGTACAAAAGGGAGAGGCCCCCAAATATTTTGCTCAGGGACTTCTACAGATCTTTGAACCAGTCTTGCCCTTGGCCGGCCATACACAATGGTTGCAAACCACTCATTTTGTGGGACTGGCAACCATCCATTGTGTATGGGGGTGGAGAGAAGAAGCATCGGACAGTAGGATATTAAGATGCCTGACCCTTTATATCACTACATGTGTGTGGCAGTGGATTCCTCCTCTCCTCCTACTATAAGCGCAAGCTCGGCTGAGCATGCATGTGTATCGGTGGATCGGGAGTGATAGTGGGTTTGGCCAACGGCCATCTTATGTGGATGATCACCCTTATACCATAGGAGATATCTTGAAGTAAAAAGATGCTGCCTCTTCTTTTATATACAGAGGGTCAAGTACAGAGATTTGTCAAAATGTCACCCCCTGCTGTCTATAATAGAGACACCTTGCTAAATTATCTCTTGCCTTAGACATGTAACATGTTGGAGGAAATTTTTTTACATACTGGACACCAAAACATTATCTAATTATCTAAAGTTGGTGCATAGTAGGACAGATCCTTTTCAAGGGCTTTCCAAGACCAGATACATCTTAGAAACAGCTGAAGAGAACAACTCGAGGACTGGAGAACATCATGAGGACTGGTGAATTTTTTTAATTCTCTAAAAAGGTCCAGATAACCTTTAGTACGAGGCCCAGGGGGCCACCTGAGCCCTCCTCACGGCCGGCCAGTGGAAGTTTTTGGGGATATATTTTGTGCTGCTGGTGGCAGTATTTTGTGATGGACTGTGGTATTTGGCTCTGTTGGGGTGGTATAATGTGTCAGAATATAGTATTGCTGACCCTGCCTTTCATCAATTTGGACCCGTCTACCAAATGGGCCACTTTTAGTATTTTATCCAGGTCCACTTTAAGTTCCCAGCCTGTCCCTGTTTCGGAACCAACAGTACCATGGCAGAAAGGGGTCAAGTAGGTAACCAATAGACAAAAGCTATGCACATTAGATACATGTTGACCAAACCCTCTGATTTTGGTGGGACAGGCTAACCTGGCACTGCCACGATCATCTGTTTGAAGAGGCTGCAGCACTCCAGTGAGTGCTGCGGCCTTCTCAAACCATACCAAGCACAGCGCCGTTCATTGTATAGTGGTCATGCTTGGTATTGCAGCCCAGACCCATTCACTTTAATAGGACTGATCTGCAAATAGGCTATGTGACCGGTGAACGTGACATCACTGGACTGGAAAGAGGCCGCAGCACTCACTGGAGCACCACAGCCTCTCCAAACAGATAACTTTTAGTACATGCAAAGGCAGGGTTGGACTGGCCCATCAGAGTACCCATATATTGTCTGGTACATCCAGGCTCTGACACACTAAAGCTATATTTACATGACCGTATGTGTTTTGTGGTCTGCAGATCCGCAAAACACAGTTACCGGATGTGGGCAGGCCACATCATGGTGCGCATCCGTCAAAGGGTCCTTGTTCCACATGGTGCAGTGAAGTATGGGACACGTCCTATCTTCTGTACGGATGCTGAAGCACATGGAAGCCCTTCTATGTGCTTCCGAATCCGGACATGGATATCCCCTGTACTTTGCCGTAACGTGTGGATCATGGACCTGTTGAAGTCTGCACTGTGGTCTGAACTGTGATGCTGCATGCACAAGGCAAATCCCTTTTGGTCATGTAAATGTAGCCCTAATTACCAGCCGGAGACAACCCCATTTGGAGATGACTTTGGAGCCAGTCATTGACCACTAGGGTCTAGTTCTATTATTGTCATTATGTCCTTTATGGACATGCACAGGTTCTGTATAGATAGATGGTGGGCCCTCAGAATTATTTCCTCGTTCGGACCCTAGGAACCTCAGTCTGACGCCGGGCAAATGTATAGAGTGGATCCAGTAAAGGTGAAGAGTTCCTCAAAACTGATTGCAGTCTGTTCTTAAAAGTGTCTTCCACTGGATAGGTGACACATGTTAGATTGCTGGTACTTGATAGAAAAAGTCGAGCACAGCAGATGGAGGACCAGTGTAGATCTCAGGGGTTGGACCTCCAGTGATCTGACATTTATCACCTATCCAGTGAGACAGTCATAAAATTTTACACTGGAATACTCCTTTAACTGTGAAGTAGACAAAACCTTCACTATCGGCAAGATCACAAAAATATATTTTCCAAAAACAAATTTGGAGCCAGGCTTGAAGTAGAATAGCAACCCGTCCGTGTTGACATATTGCGTCTTATAAGTCATTCTCTTCCATCTGGCCTCACAGCTGTCACATGCTGCTATCTTTGTAATTAATGAGCGCTATATAATAACAAGAACCATCATCACTTCTAAGAGGATTCTCCATCAGAACTTTTTAGTAGTTTTAGTTCAATATTTTATTCTATTGAGATTGGCGTTGAGTAACTTCAAGGAGAACATCAAGTCCCAGGGTAGTTCTCCTGGCATCCTGTAGCGTCTAGTGAAAGGGAAAAAATTAAGATATATTACTACTTCACTGCTGAGGTGCGATTGCCACCTGTCTCCCCCATTCCAGAACACAGTGGGTCCATACTTGCCCCTGCACTTGTACAGTCATGGCCAAAAGTTTTGAGAAGGACACAAATATTATTTTTCATATAGTTAAAGCTAAACTGCTTTTAGATCTTTGTTTCAGTTGTTTCTGTGATGTAGTAAAATATAATTACACACACTTCATACGTTTCAAAGGCTTTTATCGACAATTACATGACATTTATGCAAAGAGTCAGTATTTGCAGTGTTGGCCCTTCTTTTTCAGGACCTCTGCAATTCGACTGCGCATGCTCTCAATCAACTTCTGGGCCAATTCCTGACTGATAGCAACCCATTCTTTCATAATCACTTCTTGGAGTTTGTAAGAATTAGTGGGTTTTTGTTTGTCCACCCGCCTCTTGAGGATTGACCACAAGTTCTCAATGGGATTAAGATCTGGGGAGTTTCCAGGCCATGGACCCAAAATGTCAACGTTTTGGTCCCCGAGCCACTTAGTTATCACTTTTGCCTTATGGCACGGTGCTCCATCATGCTGGAAAATGCATTGTTCTTCACCAAACTGTTGTTGGATTGTTGGAAGAAGTTGCTGTTGGAGGGTGTTTTGGTACTATTCTTTATTCATGGCTGTGTTTTTGGGCAAAATTGTGAGTGGGCCCACTCCCTTGGATGAGAAGCAACCCCACACATGAATGGTCTCAGGATGCTTTACTGTTGGCATGACACAGGACTGATGGTAGTGCTCACCTTTTCTTCTCCGGACAAGCCTTTTTCCTGATGTCCCAAACAATCGGAAAGAGGCTTCATCGGAGAATATGACTTTGCCCCAGTCCTCAGCAGTCCATTCACCATATTTTCTGCAGAAGATCAATCTGTCCCTGATGTTTTTTTTGGAGAGAAGTGGCTTCTTTGCTGCCCTTCTTGACACCAGGCCATCTTCCAAAAGTCTTCGCCTCACTGTGCGTGCAGATGCGCTCACACCAGCCTGCTGCCATTCCTGAGCAAGCTCTGCACTGGTGGCACACCGATCCCACAGCTGAATCCTCTTTAGGAGACGATCCTGGCGCTTGCTGGACTTTCTTGGACGCCCTGAAGCCTTCTTAACAAGAATTTAACCTCTTTCCTTGAAGTTCTTGATGATCCTATACATTGTTGATTGAGGTGCAATCTTAGTAGCCACAATATCCTTGCCTGTGAAGCCATTTTTATGCAACGCAATGATGGCTGCAAGCGTTTCTTTGCAGGTCACCATGGTTAACAATGGAAGAACAATGATTTCAAGCATCACCCTCCTTTTAACAGGTCAAGTCTGCCATTTTAACCCAATCAGCCTGACATAATGATCTCCAGCCTTGTGCTCGTCAACATTCTCACCTGAGTTAACAAGACGATTACTGAAATGATCTCAGCAGGTCCTTTTAATGACAGCAATGAAATGCAGTGGAAAGTTTTTTTTGGGGATTAAGTTAATTTTCATGGCAAAGAAGAACTATGCAATTCATCTGATCACTCTTCATAACATTCTGGAGTATATGCAAATTGCTATTATAAAAACTTAAGCAGCAACTTTTCCAATTTCCAATATTTATGTAATTCTCAAAACTTTTGGCCACGATTGTAATGAATGTAGGCGACACCTTCAGGTCTCCATAAGAGTGGACAATGTGGCTCCAGCTATCGGTCCTTGTTACTCTTTTGGTCCAATGCATCAGAAATAATGGGGCCAAGTAACTATTCATTAGGGGAGCTAGAAGAGCCGCCTTATGAATAATTTTGGTGGAAAATTCGTTGGAAGACCTCAAGGTGACCTCAATGTAAATAAAAGACAATGTAAGAGGTCCAGATGTCCACCATGTCTAGAGATGGTCCTATATTTAGGACTGATAGATGCATGTCTGCAACAAGGGTTCACTTTTCATGTTATGTCTTCTTTTTCAAACAATCCTTGGGCAGAAAGGGGGAACTAGAGGCACCCTATGTACATATGTTTTGGGATTTTTTTTATACAGTACTTCCTGTCTAGGTCCAGAACAGGGGTGGATTGACCATAGACTTTGACAGGGAAATTTCTGGGTGGGCCAATGCCCAGGGGGCCATCTGAGCCCTCTACACGACCGGCCAGTACTGCTGGCAGCAGTATTTTGTGATGCACTGTGGTATTTGGCTCTGTTGGGGTGGTATAATGTGTCAGAATATAGTATTGCTGACCCTGCCTTCCATCAATTTGGACCCGTCTACCAAATGGGCCACTTTTAGTATTTTATCCAGGTCCACTTTAAGTTCCCAGTCTGCCCCTGTTTCGGAACCAACAGTACCATGCAGGGCCGGACTGGGACAAAAAATAGGCCCGGGCATTTTTGACTGAGCAGCCCAATCACATGACACCCAACAGGCCCCACCCCCATGCAGTCTAGGGGTGGAGCCAAAACCGGAAGCACAATTGACTTTGTTTTCCGACTTGCATAACAGGAACCAGATGGATCTGTTTTGATTCCCATAGACTTTTATGAGGACGGAGAGCAAACTGAAAGCCTCTTGCAGAGTCTGCACTGTACAAGAGAGAGATAGCAGTGGCTGTGAAGGGAAAAGTTCCAGAGCGCAATGACTGCCCCAGAGCCTTTCTGCTGCCTGACCAACCGTATGCTGCCACAGCACCAGCCTGCAGGACATCAGAGAGGCCTGGGGTCCACATTATAGCACCACTACATTTACTTACTACATTTATAATAAAACAATTTACTTACAAAAGAAGCTATTAAGTTGTCTGCTTTGCCGTCCTCTGCTTGCTTCCACTGATTATTTGCCCTCCTTTCTGTCTCTCCTCGCAGGCGCACTGTTATGGGGGACCTGTGGATGACACACTGTTATGGGCATCAGTGGATGACACAATGTTATGGGCATCAGTGGATGACACACTGTTATGGGCATCAGTGGATGACACACGGTTATGGGGGCATCTGTGGATGACACTGTTATGGGCATCAGTGGATGACGCACTGTTATGGGCATCAGTGGATGAAGCACTGTTATGGGCATCTGTGGATGACGCACTGTTATGGGCATCAGTGGATGACGCACTGTTATGGGCATCAGTGGATGACGCACTGTTATGGGCATCAGTGGATGATGCACTGTTATGGGCATCAGTGGATGAAGCACTGTTATGGGCATCAGTGGATGACGCACTGTTATGGGCATCAGTGGATGACGCACTGTTATGGGCATCAGTGGATGACGCACTGTTATGGGCATCAGTGGATGACGCACTGTTATGGGCATCTGTGGATGACGCACTGTTATGGGCATCTGTGGATGACGCACTGTTATGAGCATCTGTGGATGATGCACTGTTATGGGGGCATCTATGGATGACACTGTTATGGGCATCAGTGGATGACGCACGGTTATGGGGGCATCAGTGGATGACGCACGGTTATGGGGGCATCAGTGGATGACACAAGGTTATGGGGGCATCTGTGGATGACACTGTTATGGGCATCAGTGGATGACGCACTGTTATGGGCATCAGTGGATGACACACGGTTATGGGGGCATCTGTGGATGACACTGTTATGGGCATCAGTGGATGACGCACTGTTATGGGCATCAGTGGATGACGCACTGTTATGGGCATCAGTGGATGACGCACTGTTATGGGCATCAGTGGATGACGCACTGT
The DNA here is from genome assembly GCF_014858855.1 of Bufo gargarizans. Taxonomy (NCBI): domain Eukaryota; kingdom Metazoa; phylum Chordata; class Amphibia; order Anura; family Bufonidae; genus Bufo; species Bufo gargarizans. The sequence continues at coordinate 716,352,606 of NC_058080.1, read as the reverse complement.
TATGGGCATCAGTGGATGACGCACTGTTATGGGCATCAGTGGATGACGCACTGTTATGGGGCATCTGTGGATGACACTGTTTCTGTGAATGACACTGTTATGGGGACATCTGTGGATGACGCACTGTTATGGGGGATCTGTGGATGACACACTGGTATGGGCATCTGTGGATGACACTGGCATGGTGGCATCTGTGTGGATTGTGGAATGATGGACTCTGACACAGATACCGGGGGGGGGGGGGCATCTGTGGATGACACTGTTATGGGTGGCCGGGGGGATCTGTGGATGACACACATATATGGCAGCGCAAGCATCTTGTGCTATATAAATGTGTCATCATCCACATATCACATCTCTCCCCCCCCCCCATAACAGTGTCCCTCCCTATTGTAAGACGTCTGTTCCTTATGTAAGTGAGCTATTGAGCTTGTAAATAAACTTGTGCAAAGTATATGAGTAGTTAGTAACTAAACTACTCATATACTTTGCAGTTTGCACAAGTTTATTTACAAGCTCAATAGCTCTCTCACTTACATAAAGTTACTATCTAATATAATCTATCACTATCATCACTAACTTACCAAAGCCAGTTGGGCACTAGTACTGGGGCAGGCGGGCAGGCAGAAGCTGGTGGGCTGGTGCGGTGGTGGCTCCAGTCCAGTCCCGCTCTTCAACATTCAAACTAGGCCGGCCGCGTAGCGTAACGTGCCGTCACTCACTACGTCACGTCGCACGCTCCTCCCTCTTTATTAATGAAGGCGGAGCAGGCGCGTGACGTCTGAGTGACGTTACGCTGCCGGCCGCCGGAAGATGGAGTCACAGAGGCCGGGCACAGGAGGCGGAGCAGTGGGGGTGGACTCACACAGTGAGTAAGTATGAGTGTGCGGCCGGGGCTGGCAGGAGGCGGAGCACAGGGAGGGGTGTGATTAGGCCATACCGGCACACCCACTCGAGCCCTGAGGCGGCCCGGCCCTGATCAGACAGATTATTAAGATGTGCGGCCGGGGCTGGCAGGAGGCGGAGCACAGACAGACAGGGGTGTGATTAGGCACACCCACTCGAGCCCTGAGGCGGCCCGGCCCACCGGGCAAATGCCCGGTCTGCCCTATGGCCAGTCCGGCCCTGGTACCATGGCAGAAAGGGGTTAAGTAGGCAACCAATAGGTAGCAGAAAGTTAGCCAAAAGCTATGCACATTAGATACATGTTGACCAAACCTGCTGATTTTGGTGGGACAGGCCAACCTGGCACTGCCACCGATCATCTGTTTGAAGAGGCTGCAGCACTCCAGTGAGTGCTGCGGCCGTCTCAAAACATACCAAGCACAGCGCCATTCATTGTATAGTGGTCATGCTTGGTATTGCAGCCCAGACTCATTCACTTGAATAGGACTGATCTGCAAATAGGCCATGTGATCGGTGAACGTGACATCACTGGACTAGGAAGAGGCCGCAGCACTCACTGGAGCACTACAGCCTCTCCAAACAGCTTATTGGCGAGGTTGTTGGGAGTTGGACGTCGGACCCCCACCAATCTGATGTTGATGACCTGTGCCGAGGGAGAGCAGAATATTATTTGCTGCTTCCTATGACTCTTCCCAGTTTAGAGGTAGGGGAACTATTACTTTAGCTCCTCTTCATAGGAGCACCCACTACATACAGGCAGCCAATGAGGAATGTACTACAATTTCTATGCTGCCCTTTAAACTGCAGTGCCCTAGGCCTGAGCCTAGTTTGCCTTTATGATCCATACAGTCCTGGCGTTCTGTTCACTGCGTTGCTGTATGGTTGCCGCATGCTGTTTTATATCATTAGATTTACTTCCAGTCATGTCAGAGCCAAAAATGTTAAAATCTCATCCTTGCCTTTGGATCTCTCTGTAACACCTAATCCTATGAGACCGACTCTGAAACGTCGGATCAGCTCAATGTAAAATTTCAGCATCAGTGCTCCCCTTGCATGACACAGAGAAATAATGAACTCAAGTCAGCAGAATGGGAGACTCTCCGCCCAGACCAGGCAGAGCGCAGAAAGAAGCTTTAATCACTGCGGATGCCATGCGACGTATAGACTGACGAGCCTATTATACACTGGGTAATGGGAATGAGCCTTCATATGGATAATCAAAGCTGTATGAGATGTTACCCTGCATTCCACACACACGCTGAGGCCTCTTTCCCATATTCAGTGTTTGGTCAGTTTTTGATCAGTGATTTCTGTCATTGATGGTGAGCCAAAACTGGGAGTGAAGCCCATACAAAGATAAGGTATAATGGAAAGATCTGCTCCTGTTCTGTGTTTTTGGCTCACAATCACTGATGGAAATCACTGACCAAACACAGATTGTATGAAAGCGGCTTTAGGCCTCTTTGACCCGAGCGTCACGCTCCGGATGCATTCAGTGAAATTCGCACCATTTTGCAAGCAAGTTCAGTCAGTTTTGTCTGCGATTGCGAGCAAGTGCAATGCGTTTGGATGCGTTTTTGTTCACGCACGTGATAAAAAACGGAAGGTTTACAAACACCATCTCTAAGCAACCATCAGTGAAAAACGCATCGCATTCGCACTTGCTTCTGGATGCAATGCGTTTTTCACTGAAGCCCAATTTACTTCTATGGGGCCAGGGCTGCGTGAAAAATGCAGAATATAGAAAATGCTGCGTTTTTCACTCAACGCAGAACTGATGCGTGAAAAAAAACGCTCATGTGCACAGCCCCATTGAAATGAATGGGTCAGGATTCAGTGCAGGTGCAATGCATTTATGTCACGCATTGCACTTGCGCGGAAAACTTGCTTGTGTGGAGGGGCCATAAGCTGCCCATACACATGCAATAGCTCGGCCAAACTTGTATGTGTATGCTATAAGAAAGCGGACAAAGCCGCTGCCAGACCGAAGAACATGAAATATTAATTTTGCCCGATCCTTGTCTTCCCCAACATCATCTGTCAGGGGAGAGTCGGGAGCGCCCCATACACATTAGTGTGTTGGTCAGACCCGCTGTTCTCGATGGGTTCGGTTGAAAGTGTATAGCCAGCTTAACTCCAGATCTTTAAGAATTTAACCCCATTCCCAGCTCTCATTGACACTCTGTGTCAGTCCTCACTGTAGTTATGGTGTTATATTCATTATGTGTATGTATGAGTAAAAATTTCCACAGTTGAAAAAAAGTTACGGTCTGACTTGGATGGATTTTTTGCGACACCATTGACTATCATTACAAAGAAATGTTGCATGTGCAGTTTTTGACGCATATTTTTGAAACTTTTTGTGGGTTTTTACTTCAATATTAAACTGCATTTTCAGCATGTGGTTTTTGGTGCCACAAACCAAGCAGAAAACATGTGAACACATATAGAGCAGTGTTTTTCTGCTTCCCATTGATTTCAATGGTACATTCATTGCAGATTCTGCCCCAAGATAGTGTATGCTGCTTCTTTTTTCACTCTTCTTTTTTTAAACGTTTTGTGGAGATCATTTTGAGGCTGAAATGCACTAAAATCAGCTCCAAAAACTCCATGTTAACTGGCCCTTAAAACAAAAGGACCACAACACATTTTCGAGCTGTACATTCAAACTTCCATCTATTATTATATTGGTCCTCGGGTTCCCTTAACAGGGTAGGACCCTTAGATTGCCTGCCATAGATACCCTCATTTTATTCCCAAACACCCCTTATTATGGCAACCCTAACTACCCTTTAGAGTGTGCCAAAGATGCCCTTAAGAGTCCCTTCCTCAGATGTTCTCATGCCAACCAAAGATGCCCCCAATATAGCCATCTACAACAGCCTCCTATAATGCCCACCACAGATGCCCTCTACAGCTTTAGTTACAGTCCCTAAATACCCCTATATTGCCCACCACAGATACCCCCTATAGTGCCAACCACCGATATAGCCTATAATATCAGCCAAAGGCCCCCAGAACAAGCATTGGATTTACCATTGACCTCCTCAATGCACTGGATCACAAGGGAATGTAAGCTAAACCCTTTCACCGCCTTAGACCACCGGAGATTTTGGAATGAAGTACCCTTACACTACCCTAGACCAACAAGAAAAACTGACCTTGCTTGCTGCCCGGGTGCCCACTCTCTATAACGCTGACCCTGGCTGTGCTGCCGCCTGGTATCTCCACATCTGCAGCCTGTAGCTCAGGTCCTCACCACCATGTGATGCTTTATATTATACATGGATATTCTGGCTAAAGGGGTTCTCTGGGAATTAAGAACAAGAAAATACATAAGTATTATTTAGGGATAAATATATTCCCATATACATTTCATTAGTTACAATGGTTCGTTTTGTCTAGAGAGAAATCATTAGGAGAAATAAAACGGCTGCCGTCCTATTAGTACACACAAAACCTGTCCTAATCACATAGGAGGACAAGTTACTTCAGAGCACTGGGCTAAATAGCTGCCTCATCCTCCTCTCTGCTCTGCTTGTCAGGTATTACAGTATGATTAAAAATAAGCGAATTTCAGGTTATGAAATTCGTTCACACTTTGTTTACTGGTAAAAGGTGAATTGCGTTATGAATTCTATGACAGAATGCATAACGGAATACCTTTAGAGGCATTCCGTTATTCATTCCGTCGTAATAGAAGTCTATGGGCTGAAAACAGAAACTTTTTTTACGTCATTGACTGTGACGAGGGGACATCCTCTGCGTCTGGAGGAAAGAAGGTTTGTACACAGACACAGAAGAGGATTCTTTACGGTAAGAGCAGTGAGACTATGGAGCTCTCTGCCTGAGGAGGTGGTGATGGTGAGTACAATAAAGGAATTCAAGAGGGGCCTGGATGTATTTCTGGAGTGTAATAATATTACAGGCTATTGCTACTAGAGAGGGGTCGCTGATCCAGGGAGTTATTCTGATTGCCTGATTGGAGTCGGGAAGGAATTTTTTCCCCTAAAGTGGAGAAAATTGGCTTCTACCTCACAGGTTTTCTTTGCCTTTCTCTGGATCAACTTGCAGGATGACAGGCCGAACTGAATGGACAAATGTCTTTTTTGAGCCTTATATACTATGTTACTATGTATTGACCATGTAATTTAAATAAGGTTTTACCCTCTTACACGGGCAGTGATGATTGCAGCAATAACGCATATATGTGTGAGGGTTTTTTAAACTATTTTGCAAAATAAAAGCACTTTCTATGGAAATGGGGTTTTATTTTTTCGTACACATGTAAACTGTCTACTATGTGATCTTCTGATCGCATATATGAGGGTACAGCGTCACTGCCAGGATAGCAGAGTAGCGGTGATCCCATAGAAATGAATGGGATTGCTGCCCAAGTCGCAACAAATCCAGCAGTAGGGGAGCCGTACCCTAATGCTTTATAATGCTTTATATATATATAACTGGCAATTGTTTAGGCGGTGGCACAGCCGAGTAGGCATGCTGTCGTAGCAGGCCTGGGGTTTCTTGTTACATTCACAGCTGCAGTTGCTGTTGATGGTTGCAAGGGGTTAAAGGGCCTGGATCGGAGTTATCTCCAATCCCAGCCATTACAATGGGATATCGGCTGGTTATCACCCATTGTGGATATGGTGCGGCACAAGTCCTGTGGCCATCCATACTGGACTGGGCCTGCCAGTGATGGAGCTGCTGTTGTGCTTAGAGGAGGGTATCCCCCAGCGATGCCCTCTGAGATGAGACAACCCCTTAACGCCAAGGCGCCTCTGTGATTTCATGCACTTTGAGAGTGTGAGACATTTGTAGCCTGTGTAGACAGTTCTCTGTTAGGGCTCATGCACACGACCGTTGTTGTTTTGTGATACGCAAATTGCGGATCAGCAAAACATGGATTCCGGCCACGTGCGTTCCACACTTTGCGCAACGGAACGGCCAGCCCCTAATGGAACAGTCCTATCCTTGTCCGTAATGATTTTTTGCGGAATGGACATGCGGACAGACACGGAATGTATACCGAGTCATTTCAGTTTTTTTTGCAGCCCCATTGAAATGAATGGTTCCGCATACAGGAAGCAAAAAAAAAACAAAAAAAAAACAGAACGACACATATACAAAATATGTTTGTGTGCATGAGCCGTTAGGTAAATAGGTCAGCAATAGAATCCTGTCCTGATAGTTTGCTACAATGTATCAGTGCAGGGAAAATGTATCAGCCTCAGGTTTTCAGCTCACAGGTGATACAAATTGTAGCAGACTTTGGGCTCTTTCACACTTGCGTTCTTTTCTTCCGGCATAGAGTTCCGTCGTCGGGGCTCTATGCCGGAAGAATCCTGATCAGTTTTATCCTAATGCATTCTGAATGGAGAGAAATCCGTTCAGGACGCATCAGGATGTCTTCAGTTCAGGACGAGGACGCAAAGCCGGATCCGGAATTAATGCCCATTGAAAGGCATTGATCCGGATCCGGCCTTAAGCTAAACGTCGTTTCGGCGCATTGCCGGATCCGACGTTTAGCTTTTTTAGAGTGGTTACCATGGCTGCCGGGACGCTAAAGTCCTGGCAGCCATGGTAAAGTGTAGCGGGGAGCGGGGGAGCAGCATACTTACCGTCCGTGCGGCTCCCGGGGCGCTCCAGAGTGACGTCAGGGCGCCCCACACGCATGGATGACGTGATCGCATGGCACGTCATCCATGCGCATGGGGCGCTCTGACGTCATTCTGGAGCGCCCCGGGAGCCGCATGGACTGCAAGTATACCGCTCCCCCGCTCCCCGCTCCTACTATGGCAACCAGGACTTTAATAGCGTCCTGGCTGCCATAGTAACACTGAACGCATTTTGAAGACGGATCCGTCTTCAAATGCTTTCAGTTCACTTGCGTTTTTCCGGATCCGGTGTGTAATTCCGGCAAATGGAGTACACGCCGGATCCGGACAACGCAAGTGTAATAGAGGCCTTAGGTCTGTAGAGGTTTTCAGCCTCTGGATGTAAACAAGGATCTTTTCTTTCACTGTCAGCCAGCAGAGATCTTGACAATAATAATAATTTACTCTTTTTTTCTAGAATCTATCATAATTTTTTTGGAGGCCTGAAGTGATTTTAGTGAAGCTGAATCTGATGCAGGTGTAACTTTGGATAAGTTGTTTTATGACATTTTATTATTTAGGTTTTGTTGTCAGGTCTGATATTTTATATTATGTCAACCTCGATTGTTCAGATTAAGGCTCCATTCACACATCCGTGTGTGTTTTGTGGATCCACGGATCCGCAAAACACGGACAGCGGCAATGTGCGTTCCGCATTTTGCAGACCGCACATTGCCGGCACTAAGAGAATATGCCTATTCTTGTCCGCTATTGCGGGCAAGAATAGGACATGTTCTATTTTTTTCAGGATCGGAATTGCGGCCCCATAGAAATGTATGGGGCCGCAATTCTGTTCCGCAAAATGCGGAATGGAATTGCGGATGTGTGAATGAAGCCTTAAAAAGAGTTCCTATAAAAGGATAGGCAGTGAAAAGGCAGTGAAACCTCACACAGGACATGCTCGTATATGCTTCATACTGTACAGAGCCATAAGTAAGGATGGTGCTGGTTTTGGAAAACATTTTGGCCTCTAAGGAACACAATAGGTTAACCTTCCAAATTTTCTTCAGCTCAGTTTTCAGCTTTGCTGTATAGACTGCGACAGAGTCAGCAGTGTCATCTCATTATCATGACATGACAAAGCATTTAAAGGGGCTGTATCTTAGTGAGAACCCCTGTCCAATGCCCTATAAAAAGGTCCTTTTAGGCCTCATGCACATGACCGTTCAGTTTTTTGCAGCCCGAAAACCGCGGATCCGCAAAAAACGGAAGCTGCCCATGTGCTTTCTGCAATTTACGGAACGGAATGGGCGGCCCATTGTAGAAATGCCTATTCTTGTCCACAAAACTGACAAGAATAGGACATGCTATTTTTTTTGCGGGGCCACGGAACGGAGCAACGGATGCGGACAGCACACAGAGTGCTGTCCGCATCTTTTGAAGCTCCATTGAAGTGAATGGGTCCGCACCCGAGACGCAAAAAATGCGGCTCGGATGCGGACCACCACAACGGTCGTGTGCATGAGAGAAATTTAGCAGATAATTAGGCTACGGCTACACGATGACATTTGCCGCTCGCACTTGTTGCAGGAATGTTGTGCAAAAATGTTTTTTATGATACTCACTGGTGTGCTGCAAATGCAACGCAACAGTTGCACAAAAATCTGACTTGCATAGATTTTTGTACTACTGTCCTGTCGCAGTCTAACGCCCTGTCCTGTCGCAGTGTAACGCCCTGTCGTGTCGCAGTGTAACGCCCTGTCGTGTCGCAGTGTAACGCCCTGTCCGGTCGCAGTGTAACTCCCTGTCCGGTCGCAGTGTAACGCCCTGTCCTGTCGCAGTGTAACGCCCTGTCCTGTCGCAGTGTGACGCCCTGTCCTGTCGCAGTGTGACGCCCTGTCCTGTCGCAGTGTGACGCCCTGTCCTGTCGCAGTGTGACGCCCTGTCCTGTCGCAGTGTGACGCCCTGTCCTGTCGCAGTGTGACGCCCTGTCCTGTCGCAGTGTGACGCCCTGTCCTGTCGCAGTGTGACGCCCTGTCCTGTCGCAGTGTGACGCCCTGTCCTGTCGCAGTGTGACGCCCTGTCCTGTCGCAGTGTGACGCCCTGTCCTGTCGCAGTGTAACGCCCTGTCCTGTCGCAGTGTGACGCCCTGTCCTGTCGCAGTGTAACACCCTGTCCTGTCGCAGTGTAACACCCTGTCCTGTCGCAGTGTAACGCCCTGTCCTGTCGCAGTGTAACGCCCTGTCCTGTCGCAGTGTAAAGCCCTGTCCTGTCGCAGTGTAACGCCCTGTCCTGTCGCAGTGTAACGCCCTGTCCTGTCGCAGTGTGACGCCCTGTCCTGTCGCAGTGTGACGCCCTGTCCTGTCGCAGTGTAACGCCCTGTCCTGTCGCAGTGTGACGCCCTGTCCTGTCGCAGTGTGACGCCCTGTCCTGTCGCAGTGTAACACCCTGTCCGGTCGCAGTGTAACGCCCTGTCCGGTCGCAGTGTAACGCCCTGTCCGGTTGCAGTGTAACGCCCTGTCCTGTCGCAGTGTAACGCCCTGTCCTGTCGCAGTGTAACACCCTTGACTATCATTACAAAACATGTTGTGCAACATAGTTGCGACAAATGTCATCGCCTAGCCTTATCCGGAATGAACCAAACATTCCCAATAATTGCCTGATCATCGGTGGAGATTAGAGCTGTATTAAGAGGCAGCAATCATCTTCTCTGTATGGGGACAAGTGATTAGTGATGGACGAACATCGGCCGGGACGGTTCGCGAACACGCGTTCGCAATCAAATGTTTGCGAACCCCATTAACTTTAATAGCAGGCGAACCTGAAAAACCTTCTGGTCATATTTGCAGCCACCAAACACTTACTAAAAGTGCACAAATAGTGATTTACCAGAGGGGGGTCATTGGCAAAAATTCCTACAAAAATATGTATTTTAATCAGGGGCCATTTTTATGCGTCTTAAAGGGAAACTCTCAGAACTGTAGGTCCGGATGCGTTCAGGGTGCGTTCCGTGAAACTCACACCATTTTGCAAGCAAGTTCAGTCAGTTTTGTCTGCGATTGCGTTTAGTTGTTCAGTTTTTTCCACGTGAGTGCAATGCGTTTTAATGCGTTTTGCACGCCTGTGATAAAAAACTGAAGGTTTAAGAACATCATCTCTTCGCAACCATCAGTAAAAAAAAGCATTGCACCCGCACTTGCTTCCGGATTCAATGCGTTTTTCACTGAAGCCCCAATCACTTCTATGGGCCCAGGGCTGCGTGAAAAATGCAGAATATAGAACATGCTGCGTTTTTCACACAACGCACAAGTGATGGGTGAAAAAATGTACACAGCCCCATTGAAATGAATGGGTCAGGATTACGTGCGGGTGCTATGCGTTCACATCACGCATTGCACCCGCGCAGAAAACTCGCTTATGTGAAAGGGGCCGTACACTTCTGGAATTATGTTAGTGTTAGTCCTCATGCACATGAACATATTTTGTTTTGCATTTTTTTTGCGGATAGGATGCAGACCCATTAATTTCAATAGGTCCACAAAAAATACGGACAGCACACCGTGTGCTATCCACATCCGTATGTCCGTTCCGTAGCCCCACAAAAAAAAATAGGGCATGTCCTATTTTTTTCTAGTTTGCGGACAAGGATAGGCATTATTACAATGGATCCGCAAAAATAACGGATCCGCTAAAAAAACGGATGCCATACGGACGACATCAGTTTCTTTTTGCGGATCCGCAATTTAAGGGTTTCATAGCATCATAAATCAATATGCTATGCGACCCCCTGGGAGGTCAGGACAGAAGCTGCCGCACACTCATGCTGCGAGTCTGGAGTGTGGAACTCGCTCGTCTTATAGGGGCCATTAGGCAGTGTTCCTCAACTCCAGTCCTCAGGGCCCACCTGTTGGTCATAATCCGGCCGATGGGTCCCAAGGAATGGAGTTGAGGAACACTGCCTTAGGCCTCTTTCACACTACCGTATGGCTATTTCAGTGTTTTGTGGTCCGTTTTTCATGGATCCGTTGTTCAGTTTTTTTGTTTCCGTTGTGTTTCAGTTCCGTTTTTCCGTATGGCATATACAGTAATTACATAAAAAAAATTGGGCTGGGCATAACATTTTCAATAGATGGTTCAGAAAAAAAACGGAACGGATACGGAAGACATACGGATGCATTTCCGTATGTGTTCCGTTTTTTTTGCGGACCCATTCACTTGAATGGAGCCACGGAACGTGATTTGTGGGCAATAATAGGACATGTTTTATCTTTCAACGGAACGGAAAAACGGAAACGGAATGCATACGGAGTACATTCCGTTTTTGAATGGTTCCGTGTACGGAACGCAAAAAACGGCCCGCAAAACGAAAAAATTAAACGGTAGTGTGAAAGAGGCCTTAAAGGAACATATTTAGTTCTGCTACATCTAAGGCTTCAACAAACTTTTCTTTATTTTATGGGTCAGCAACCTCCTGCAAACCAGATTTTGTAAAACTACAACTCCCAGCATGTGCATTGCTTGCCTGTTCTTGGAAATTTCCATAGATGGGAATGGAGCGTTGCCGACAGTAGTAGTTTCACAACAGCTGCAGCGCTGGAGGTTGCTGATATTTGACTGGTCCTTTTCCTGGGACCCATGCAGATCATATAAAAGGTGGCATCTCGGTGACCTGGGATTTTAGGACCAGCATTGCATTTCCCAGGTCCAGAGACTGTAGATTGCTCGTTAATGATGGAGCAGCCCCTGCTTAGAGAAATGGCTGCCCCTGGCACGTCACTCAATGAAGTGATTTGTAGAAACAATGAGGGCAATAAGCGCCACACTGCGCAGTTTTCTTCCCCAGCTTAAACAAAACCAACAGGCGGTGTGCAGAAGAAAGGCGCAGGCCTGCAGCGGACAGCCGGTTGGCACTAGAGCAAATGATTTAGGATCAATAGTAAAATCAATGATGGTGCAGGCGCAGCTGACTGGAGAGGACGCCGGGCACCCGAGTGGTGACAGTACGCAGGACGGCACACTTTACAAGAGGCTGCCTCCCTGGTGTGAGGAGAGCGCTCCGCTGCTGCCTGCCTTTTATTGAAGCTGTAAAGCTTTTGTCATTTAAACCACATTATGGCAGGAGACAAAATCGTACAGACGCCTATTTACAGAGCGTAGACACACGGCCGGGTGCTTAACCATTTAGCACATTCTGCAATTGTTCCTTTTTACTGTTTTTTTAAATTTATTTACATTATCTCATCTGGATCTAATAAAATCTTTTAAGTCTTTAGGAAAGATTAAGATCATAATATCAAAATATAATTTAGAAAAATAGAACTCGGAGGCAAGGAGAGAAACCCCACGGAAGAGCTCCGTAGTGTTTTCGTGGGGTTCCCTGCCTCCGTTCCGCACCGACCTTCCGGATTGCGGACCCATTCAAGTGAAGGGGTGCACATCTGTGATGCGGTGAGCACACGGCCGTATATTGCGGACTCGCTGTTTGCGGGCCCGGCCGGCACACATTTGTGTGCATCAGCCCTAAACCAGACAAACCCTTCAAATACGGATATTGAACCGGACTGTGTCATGATGCTGATCCTAACATTTCACAACTTATTACCAGCGCGGGAACCTTATTAAAAAAGGATTATAAACCTGCAGGAAAAAATCATTTGTAATGGTCGTTAATTATATTTTAATCCAATTTTACTTGTGCGCAGAATAGGATATTGAACCACACGTTCCCTCAGGATACCAGGATTAGGCTCTGTTCACATTGGAGCCCTACCTTTGCCATACATGCATGAAAAAGCTTCTGGAGTATACATCTAATGTGTCCGTAGGGCTCCATCGATCCAACAGAGGCCTAAAGAGCTTGCTTGTGTTCTCACCCATCTTCCATAAGTTCCATCATCCTATTTATGTCGTTTTTGATATTTGGCTTATCTTCTATAGAATATATTGGGGAAATGTGTGACGGGTGGCTTTTGAGGCCATTGGTTTATTATAAACGATGGGAATTATGGAAGTCTATAGAAATGCATAAGTAAGAGGAGGATCGAAGCTGTATGGGTATGGCTGTTTATTATGGGTTCAAATATCTCCAACCAGACCATCAATGGAAGTTAGATCTTGGATACCCGACTCATGATTGGGCAAAGTCCTCCACTTTAGTGAGAATCACACTTTCTAGTCATTCCCTGCCCTACTAGGCATGATACCAAAAGTGGACCCCTTGCACCACAATATGATATATCCTTGTTTTTTAATAGGCTTTAAAGGGGTTATGCCATGATTGATGTAAAAAGTGAAATCAGAAAGTACTTGACGCTATCTTTCTAACAAAGCTAGAACCAGTCGTCTATCTCCAGAGACCTCCCAATTATTGCTCCAGTTGCTCTGCTCGATTCTATTCCGGCTGACAGCTAAGGGGACATGTCTTTTCTCAGAGGGCGTGTAGTTTCTGCTTTAGCTCATTCCTTGTAACTGCCACAGCTTCTAACAGTAGATATGGCCGGTGGCACTTGAAGATTTAAACTGAGCACATGCGACCACCTCAATGAGGTGGACAGAGAAATAAGGGAAAGAACAAACAGCAGGTGGCGCTATACAGATTCATTTTATTGAATAGCTCAGTGGCTATATTAAGTTTTAGATTAATTAGATTCAATTACAAAAGTATTCAGATCCAGGTGCTGGTTTGAAAAATGTAGAACGTGTCTCCACAAAAGAATCATAAGGAAAGTTGTAATGGAAGAACAACATGAACATCTCGAAGATGTTTTTGTGTAGTCATCTGTATGGGGCATCATTGGAAGAATGACCTCATACAATATCATAGTTCACAACCAGTCGTGGCCAAAAGCATTGGCTGTAGCCATCGGTTAGACCGGGGATCAGCAACCTTCGGCACTCCAGCTGTTGTGAAACTACAATTCCCAGCATGCTCCATTCATTTCTATGAGAGTTCTTAGAAAAGCAGAACAAGTATGCATGCTGGGAGTTGTAGTTTCACCACAGTTGGAGTGCCGGAGGTTGTCTACCCCTGGGTTAGACACTAGTTGCATCCATGTATGAGGGTATTTCGGGTGGAGAAGGCCGTACATTGTATTCTTTATTTACTGCATCGTTTACTACAGCTATGTACTGTCTTAGTACAAGCAAAAGCTTCTTTCACTCGGGACTTGCAGATAGTACAGTAGGTCATTGTTGACTCAATTACTACTGTTGCTTTTGGTCAATTACTACTTGGGTCTCTTACATCGTTTTCCAGGACACAGGTCATGGCTGAACTTTCTACATGCATCTCAGCAAGCTGAAATATTCATAGATGGTCAAAATGCAGCAAATCTCCGAAGCCAGTTGAGGTAATTGGCCTTGTATTACATTCGTTGAGGCTATTTGGCCTTGGGAACCAAGATTTAAAAGATAGAACTACGTAGGTGGATGATGGCTACACAGAAGCAGCTTTAAGGCCACAAAACTGTCAATCATTGTGTAGGTGAGATGTGCCTCAAGACCAGGGAGCGATGAAGAGTGTACAATGGTGGATGGAGGTGGTCATGGATTATCACAGATAGCATCTTGAAATGTATTAGCACATCTGAGAAGCTAGGGAGGTTTCTTACCATACCATTGATTGTTTGGTGTTTTTATTAAATGATTCAATTATTGGGTGGACCGTCAAAAAAATAAAGTAAACTTTCCAGTGGTGCCAAAAGTGCAGCCGTCGGGTACAGTCCTTCTCCTGATGTCCATAGTTTCTTACCTAGTTCCTCTCAGCCATATTTGCTCTCTTGGAGCTAATATTTCTGTGAGGTGGCAAAGAATGATCTCTGACTGTATGTAATCATTCTTAGTCTCACCTCCCGCTGTGCGCAGCTCATGCTGGGACTTGTAGTTGTTGTTTTTTTGGAGGGCCATAAGTTGTAGGCCAAGTAAATGTAAAAATTCAACTTGACTGTTTCCACTTTGACCACTTGTCTTTAGGCAAAGCCTCAAATGTTTTGATCAGGTGATTAGGCCCTACCTCTTGGGCCTCCACCATCAGCAGAATGACGGGGCAGGGTCAGAAACACCTGCGACTGACCTTGATCCCGACTTTTTAACCCATCGATGCTGTCGTGAATAGCAGTAGCGCCATTACAAGGAATGGTGGCTCCGTTTACTTCTAGCTCATTGTCTATTCTAGCTGATAGTTTAAAAGGAATTTTCCAGCTTAAATCCACATCCTAGAAAATAATCATTTATGAAGGTCATTGAAATTTTGTAATTTTGCATTTCTTTTACCTTTATTGCTCCTATCTCCTGTTCTGGGACCATGTCCGTGCAGCTCTTTTTTATTTCCTTTTGCAGTGTGTGTATAAGTGGTCCCCTTAAATTTCTGTTAATTTATTTAATGTATTGTATTTCCTAAGTTCAGGCTGGCATTGTCATTACATCTATTCGCCCCTAGGTGGTGCTGGTGCCACATATTATATATATAGCTTGGGGTTTGCTGACCCAGTGTGTGGAGGAAGTGTTGAATCAGAAGTGAGTAATGTACAAAGCAGAGAGGAGAAGGAAGTGTATGGAGGAGCAAAACAGGCTCAGTCCAAGATGTAGCTGCCTTTCTTTCCTCTGGGCCCTAATCAAGCCTGGAGAGGACAGACCAAGTGGTCACAGCAGCCCCAGAACAGACAAGTGAGTGTATGTACGAATATAGAGAAAGTCTAGTGAAGATTAGAGCTGAGTCTAGCCAAGGGACTTTACAAGCACCAGTGACCGGGAGGAACCTAACGGTACCTGGACACAACTGGATGATTAGTGTACAGAATTATCCTTTTTCACTAAATGCCCTTTGGGACATAGGGAACCTGAATATTTCAGGAGAGCATCCTGCATAAAATATTGTAGCAGAGTGTTTGCCTGCCAAGAGGGAGAACACCGTAGCCTCATGTGTTGCCCCCGCAGTCCGGTCTGCTGCACTGTGATATCATGTACATGGGCGGGGCAGTGATAGGTGAGTGTCTATGTAACTAGCTGGGTGGGAGGGGCTATAAACTAGCTGGATGTTGTTAGGGGCGGGGCTGGAGGTGTGGCAGAGGAAGGAGAAGTGCATCATGGGTTTGGTTGGATACAGCAACAGGAAGTGCTACATACAGGATGGAAACAAAGCAGAGGGATTGGTTTACATGGTGAAAATGGGTCGTAAGAGTAAAAAATTTGAAAGTACATGAATGTATCTGTTAAAAAACCATAGTAAAAAAAAAATAACTTTATGTCACGGGGCGCCAAAAGCGCACTCTGTCTCCCATCAGCTGCAGACCTGCTGCTTGGCTTCGGGAGCGAGGATCTGTGTTTGGCCTCGTTCCCAGGGCGGCTTTACCAGCTGGGAGGCTCCCTGCTCCTAGGTCTGCCTTGAGCGCCGAGCTGATAACTCGGTGCTCGACTTGTCTGTCTGTCGGTCATGTGACGCTTGCCACGTCACATGACCCTCACTCCCCACTATAAATACAGGCAGCCTAATGGCCACAGGCTGCCTGTTCATTCTAGGTTCCTGGCTATTTGTTGGACTACTGAATACTCACCTGATCTAGTTCCCTGACGATTCCTTTGCCTGCTCCTCCTGTACTGCGCATCCCTCCTGGTATTGTGACCTCGGCTCCTACCTGACTACTCTTTGCGGGCTCCTCTGGTACTTCTCTAATCTCCTGGTATTTGACCCCGGCTTCTCCTGACTATTCTTTGCTTAACCCTTTGTACTGCGTAGCTCTCTGACCCGGTCCGTTCACGTTCCGTATTTTGTCTTGTCTGTCTTCCCTGCACATATCCCAAGTAAGGGACTGTGGTCCAGTTGTCCTCTGTCATCAGGACTCGTGAGGCAAGTAGGCAGGGGCCAGGGTGCAGGGTGGAGCGCAGTGGTCACTATCCTTCTCCCTGTGTGTGTGTGGACGTGACTGTTACACTTTAAGGGAATTTAAATGAAAGAAATGTTAATTGTACACCCGAAATGTTAAAACAAGGCCCACTCAGCGGAAAAATAAAAAATGCAAGGTTAAATGTGCTGCGTCCTACAGGCCAAAATTAGCCACGTCCTTGGAGGGGTTATTAATTACCACACAGCGGGCAGTCTCCTGCTGCACGATGGTGCTGGAGAAGATGCGACCTCTGCGGCGTTTCATGTTATCCGGGTTGCTGCATGAATCCATTCGCAGCGTACAAGAATAATCCCTGGCCTTACAGATGCCACTCTTTGTAAAATGCTCCGTGAGATTAGTGGCTCCCTGGACCTGCGCCGCTCACCAAGATGCCAGGGCCAACTGTCCTTGTGTGATAAGAGGTGGAAACGCAACGGGAAGCCGAGAGAAAGAAATGGAAATGGACAAATTGTCCGCGGTAGAGATCGCGGCAAGGTCGTACATTAGATGATTATTATTATTTGTGATGTTTTATCGTTGTAATCAAGGTCATTTCAGATTCTGTTGTGTTTTATGTTTCTGTTTTACTCTTGTTTTAAAATGACGCGCCAATAAATTTACTTAACCCCTTAAGAACGTACGTTTTTTTGGGCTTCGAAACTTAGAATTAATTGTTTTTTGCGTTCATTTCACGTAGATTTTATTTTCAGGACACGCTATATTAAAAAAAAAAAATATTTGCAATAAACTTATAAATATATTTATTACATTTTTTGTTAGTCCCACTAGAGCTTAAAATCCCCCAGTCTCTTCTATAATACATTGCAATGTCGTTTGCCTGTCAGTGCCTGGGGGCCTTTGTCATGGCGCGCTACTGGCACCCTGCTATTGCGTTACAGGGGCACTGATGGGTTGACAGCTCCTTCCTCCCTATGTAAAACCACTAAGATGCAACGGTTGCTTTTGACCATGGGATCTAACGGGTTAAGCAGCCAGAATTGGCGCATCTCCTTTTGGGAGCGTCACAGTTGGGGGGCATCTCGAATGCTTGCACTGTACATGTGCAGAACTCTACCTCTCAATCGTGAGGTGCAATAAGGAGTTAAAGGGCATTTCCGGAGTTAACTTAAAGGGGTTGTGCAAGAATGGGGATGTTTTTTGCAACCCCCCCCCCCCAACCACACACGTTACCAGACCTGTAAAAGGAAGATTACTTACCTGCTTCCCGGCACTGACTATACACTTGTTCTCTTCCTGGTTTTACATCGCTGCAGCCAATCACTGGCTGCGGTGGAGACCGGACCCCCATGACTATTTATCATGATGTAAGGAGAGCCAGTCCTTCCCGCGGCCAGATGTTAAACTGGAGCCCAGCAGGGAACCAAAACCCCCCTTATTCTTGCACAACCCCTTTAATCATTACATCACTATACCTTGTGTTTAATTTTTTTTTTCCAAGATCTGTGCTTGCTGTCAGTGAATAGAAAAATCCTTGTTCACATCCAAAGGTTGTAAACCTTTTCACATTTTAAGGGGTTTTCCAACAGTGGCTGGCACTACTGTGGGGGTTTTGTAGCCGGCACTGTTATGTGGGCACTGTGGCTGGCACTGTTATGAGGGCACTGTGGCTGGCACTGTTATGAGGGCACTGTGGCTGGCACTGTTATGAGGGCACTGTGGCTGGCACTGTTATGAGGGCACTGGATAACTCATTTTGGGACATTCCCTGTCACAATGTCTTTGACTGCTGACATTACAACCGCAGCATAGCATGCAGGATGGCAGGACGTGGCTCCTATGCTCACACAGCGCAGGCGTCCCCCCTGGTGTGAGATTGAGCCCATATCCTTAGAAGTGAAGGAGGCCCAGGAGATGCATGGAGGGAAGGGTCTGATATTCATTCAGCTGGAAATTCGGAGGGGCGGCTTGTGTCCACCCTGTGCTGTATCTCTGGATGGGTTGCAGAGATTCTGCTGTGTGAACATGTGTGGGAGAGGCTTAGAAAAACATTCCATCCTGAGCAGAGATTGGGAGGGGGGGGGGGGGGCAGCCGCAGCTGAAGTCATGTATTTTTTTAAAAGAGGGTGTTTGGGGTATTTGTGGATACAACACGTTCCTAATTCTGTCTTTTCTTCAAGCTGAATTGATGGGTGGATAATCCAGCAGGCACCCAACTGGCACTTTTTTAGGGTGTATTTTTGGCATTTCAGAGTTGAAATCTACCATTTTTGCAGTTGGTTGGCTGCAGGTTGTCCCCTGCGCTGCACTGGGTGGGGGGACTGAAACAAAACATTCAATTATATATTTATAAAGATACCTATGCAGTGAGCTCCCTCTAGTGGTGGCTGCAGGCAAACAGCATTTTATCACTGTGAAAAGGGAACAGATTTTGGAGCTACAAGAATTTTTTTTTTTTTAGAATTTTGTATCTTTATTAAGTTCAATTAAATTATAGGCACACTAGACCCCTACCATTAACCCCTTCATCTAATACTAGGCGTTAACCTCTAAACCGCTCTACACTCTATAGCTAGGGATATATAATATTAATCAGTAATCACATTAGACCACCCTGAATAATACATTCCACTATTAACCCCTTTATTACCCTAGACCAGTGGTGGCGAACCTATGGCACGGGTGCCAGAGGTGGCACTCAGAGCCCTCTCTGTGGGCACCCACACCCTGGAAAATGTCTATGGTGCCCTTGTTCTACTCTAAGGTCCACTATATTCTCTGCCTAGTCACTCACTCAGACCATTTATTGGCAGGGCTAGGCAGGGGTTTGGGCAGAGAATAGATTCTCTGCCTGGACTGAAACAAGTATACTGCGCATGCGCCATTTTTTATTTGAGTGCATGAGAATAAAGGACCAGGTGAGATGACATACCTAATGCCTGGCCCTGTCGATCAATGGTCCAAGGTAGGGGAACGGAGCTTGGGTGCACCAAGGGGAGGGTGCACTGGAGTACATTTAACAATTCATTTTCATGTTGCTTAAATGCGGATTTCCTAAAGAAAGTCAGCCATTGATTCAGGTGAAGGAACCCTACTTGGCAGTGGGCCGGGTTGCTTAGGCATCTTCCTGCTGATAGACTCACAACTTGTTTTTGGGAGGGCCAATAAGGGACACTTATGGTTCATTTCAGGAAAAGATCTCTTGTTTAAAGGAACCTGTCTCCTGTTTTATACTGCTCTGTCTAAACTAGAGAGTCAAACGCAAGGTCAGTTTTTTGTGTCCAATACCTGTTAAAGGGGTTTTCTGGGAATTATGAAAATGAAAATACTTAAGTATTACTTTATTATAAATATATTCCCAAATACCTTTCATTAGTTATAATGGCTCATTTTGTCTGGGATCAATCATCAAGAGAATTAAAATGGCCGCTGTCCTATTACTACACACAAAACCTGTCCTAATCACACAGGAGGACAATTTACTTCACAACACTGAGCTAAAGAGCTGCCTCATCCTCCTCTCTGCTCTGCTCGTCAGGGATTATGATCCTGAATATGGCTGATAAGATCTTTAGCTGAATGTCTGTAGGAATGGAGTTTGTGAGAAGACATGAAGTACAGACAGGAGGTGGGGATGCTGGCTGATGAGCAGTCTCCATTACCACAGTCTGTCCTGTCCCTCCTCTTTGTACTTCATGTCTCCTCATGAACTCCATTCCTACAGAGACTTGGCTAAAGATCTTATCAGCCATATTCAGGATCATAATCCCTGACCTGACATGTAGGAGAGGAGGATGAGGCAGCTCTGTAGCTCAGTGTTGTGAAGTAACTTGTCCTCCTGTGTGATTAGGACAGGTTTTGTGTGTACTAATAGGACAGCGGCCATTTTATGTCTCCTAATGATTGCTCCCTAGACAAAACAGGCCATTATAAATAATGAAAAGTATTTGGGATTATATATTTATAATAAAGTAATAATAAAGTATTTTCATTTTCCTTATTCTTGGAGAATCCCTTTAAGGACTGGAGTCCACTCCATGCAATGCACGCTCTGATTGGCAGCTTTCTCCCTATACACAGTTTATACAGTTTATTAATACATGTGAAAAGGAGGTATATTTGGGGAACAAAGATGGACAGAGGGAATTGCTTCAAAAGTAGGAACTTTCTACTGACCTTGGGAGGTATTGTCTAGCTGAAATGCTGACTTGCAGCTGCATCCCCCTCCTCCCTGTCATCTTTTCAGTAATATATCAGAGCCGGCAGGCATGATAGGCTATTAACATCTGATTGGCGGGGGTCTGACATCGCTCAGCCCCGCCTGTCAGCCATTTTGCGGTAGCTTCTGCACTGAAAGTCTGACCCAGAACTTCACATCTCCATCCATTGTGAGTGTTCATTGGAAGCAGCGCTGCAGTCACCCGCTCCATTCACTAAACACAATAGAAGGAGATGTAGTTGCAGGCACAGACTTCCAGTGCTGGAGCTGATAGGTGAGGGTGCAGGGTGTCGGACATCTGCCAATCAGGTATTGATAGCCTATCCTGAGGACTGGAACACCCCCTTTAAGATGGATAGGAGGTTTCCTGAAATGTATACCTTCTCTCTATATTTTGGGATTTTTTGTTAATCCCCACCTAAACTTTTTGGTTTTTAAGGAAATGGATTAAACAAATCTTTCAGCTCAAAATAATAATTAAAGGGATTGCGTCACCTAATAAAAATATGGTGTAGACTTGTTCTTGTTGATTAAAGCCATGAGTTTGCCATTTATAGGGAATGACTAATCCAGTGATTAAATCCTTTAAATGTGTTGGTTTTTACTGTATCAGATCCAAAATAGATTAAAGGGGTTTTCCGAGACTTTCCGAGCATCTGAACGGTGGGGGTCCGACAATCAGGACCCCCCGCTGATCAGCTGTTTGAGAATGCATTGGCGCTCACAGTAGTGCCACAGCCTTTTCACAGCTTTCCCTATGCCATGTGGTAATGTGACTCCCAGTGTAAATAATGCCCCCAGTAATATTAGTGCCCCCAGTAATAGTAATGCCTTCATTAGTGCCCCAGAATAAATAATGCCTCTATTAGTGCCCCCTCATTAATAATGCCCCCATTAGCTCCCCCAGAATTAATAATGCCCCCTTTAGTTTCCCCAGTAATAGTAATGCCTCCTTTAGTGCCCCCCCTCAGTAATATTAATGCCCCAATTAGTGCCCCCCAGAATTAATAATGTCCCCATTAGTGCCTCCAGAATGAATAGTGCCCCCATTAGGGCTCCCCAGTAATAGTAATGCCCCCATTAGTGCCCTCAGTAATGGTAATGCCCCCATTAGTGCCCCCCAGTAATAGTAATGCCCCTATTAGTGCCCCCAACATGGCCTAGGCACAGCTGAGCCCCATTGAAGCTATATAATGTATGGCGCTGAGCTTGATGAGCTGTGAGGAGGCCGCGGCGCTAATGAGCGCACCAGTGCTTCTTAAACAGCTGCTCGGCTGGTGCCCCGGGTCTCAGACCCCCACCGATCAAATACTAATGACCTATCCAGAGGAATAGGCTGGTTAATTGGCCTGTGATTATGTCACCACATCCTGCCTGCTGCTGGGGAAAGCACAATGTGCTCCAATCATCGGGGGAACAAGGCTAGTTGAGTATTATTATTTTTTATTTATTTTTGTAAGGAGGCATAACTATTGTGTGTTGGCACCAAGGGGGCATAACTACTATGTGGGGACTAAGAGGGCATTCTACTGTGAAGGGGAGACTAATAGGGCATAACTGCGGAGGCACTAAAGGGACATTCTACTCTTTGCAGGCACTAAGGGGGTATACCTGTAATGCCCCAGAGGTGCATTACCTGTCACGGCTGAGGATGGGGAAAACCCTCAGCCGTGTGATGACAGAAGATGGTGGTCACTACTCGACCAGGACGACAGAATTAGGGAGCAGGTCACCTCCTAAACGCATCCCTAATCTGACCCTGACTCCTAGCTGTATGAGCCGACCCTGATGGTAGGAGGGCTCATACTCCGGAACCTTGAAGTCCCTGCTAGCCCTCAGGGTGGCCCTAAACTAGGAGCAGGGTAAGACGACCTGTTCCTTCTGGATACGGAGGAACAGGAGTCTCACTGGCCAAGCTGCAAGGAAGGGGGAACATATACAACTTATGGCAATGGCAGATACATGCCACAAACACAACATTCACCTGCCACAGACACTAAGCCTGGAACCCATGTGCAAGTGCTGCTATCCACTACAAAAGGACACAGCACACAACACACATCACACAGGAACCCAGGACAATAAGGTGAAATAAACAAGCATAACACAAACACATCTTCATAACATCAAACAAGAGTTATGACCACAAGGGTGGCCCTCACTGGAGAGATGGTGAATAACCAGGAGGATGTCTCCAGCAAACCATGGCTGAAGAACCCCTCAGCTTCAGGTCTCCACAGAGGCTTTATAGCCCAAAGTGGCCACACCCACACAGACACACTGTGGGAAGGGAGTTAACCCTTCCATCACCAAACAGGGTAGTGACAAAGGGAAAACAGCAACTTAAAGGGGAATACACACACAATAAACCCCATGCACACCAGAACAGAAAGTGCACACACAAACACACGTTGCATGTGCAACAGCATGCACTTGACAGCAAGCTGCCTAGAACAGCTCAGGCTGCTATACTGCCAATACATATTGTTGCCAGCGGCAACCACAGGTGAGGCAACATACTTCAGCCCTCACCTGTGATTGACAACAAGAACAAGACCGCAGGCAACTGCATGCGGTTCAAGGAGTCACGACCATAACCATGGTCGTGACATTACCACCTTCTGCACCCCTCTACTATCTCCTTCGGTTAACCCTGTGTCATTCCGTGTATTAATTGCCAGGGCCTGCAAAATGTGTATTCCCATTTACTTGTTTTGTAACTGTTTAAGTGTAATATGCCTGGTAGACCAGCAGGTAGCAGCAAGCATGTCAGAGCTACTTTACCTGGAATAGAACCCTTCTTTCCATTCTTGCTCTCTCTGAGAGAGGGAGGAGTTTAGCCAGTTAGAGTCACTCTAACCTACCCCTTCTAGGGGAGAGATGGACAAGCCCTGCTTAGGCCAGCTAAAGCACAGTCAGCTCTGCTGGATATTGAGGCCAAACCCTGAAGCCTCTGAAGCCAGGAGGATAAAGTTCCCTGGATACGACTAGAGACAGACCAGCCTACAGAACGTAGAGTACAGCAGAAAGGAGTTTGCCTGCCACAGTCAATGCCAAAACCTGCTGGAAACCAAGACAAAGCCTGTAATCAGTTTTGGAGAAAGGTTTATTCAAGTAAAGTTGCTGTTCAACTATATAGAAGGTCTGGACTCAACCTATTTCATCATCCCCTTCATCCACTACCCCTTGATTTGCTTCATACGACTGCTCCTGGGATTCCAGCGTATCCAGGTAGGAGCACCGTGACACGTGCAACACCATTAGGAACATTTAGGTCACCCTACACCACTCTGGCCTTCCTACACCTGGGTACCACCATATCACTCAAAGGGGCCCTGTGCACTTTTCTCATCTTCAAGAGATCCCATGGACGTTGACCCCCGTGCGCTGCATAACCCTTGTGAAAGGAGCACTAAGGAAGCATTCTACAATATGGTGGCAGTAACGGGGCATGGCATAATTACTGTGTTGGGGCACAAAGAGGACTGGAGAAGGATTGGCCTATATAGATAGGCATTGGACTGAGTTAGAGGCATGGCTTAAAATATGCACTCCGCTGCTGTTGTCCCTCCTTGGCCTTTTCAAAGTTGGGCGGTATGGCTCTGTAATATTTCTCAGGTCCTGCTCCACCTGCAGCACAGTTTCCTCTGCAGTAGTCACACCTCCTACACCTCCCGTTTTTTCAGTGATTGACAGCTGTATACAGAGACAGGGATAGCTATAAATCACAGCTAGGACCGCCCACTGGACTCCTAACCTATAGAAAGAGATTTACAGAAATAAATTACAAGTTTTACTGAATCTTTTCCCACAAAACTATATATACCATGCTCAGCATAGCCTATTATGGCATTTAAAGGGATCATTCCTAGCAGACATGCACCTTAGTAGCATACTGAGATCTGCAGCTAGGAGATGAAGAGATATTGCGCCATTTGACGTGGGTGATTATGAGGGTACACTGCGTTCTGAGGTCATTATGTTTAATTCCCGTCTGTGGGTCACATGACTGTCTAATATTTCACCCCCCCCCCCTTTCCCAAATGCCTCACAGCTATACAAACACACCCAAAAAACAAAATAAACACGCCACACCTAGTGGATAAGGCCAAATCATGAATTTAACCTTCTGCCATAAATCATTTCCTAGTGACACAGTACACGTGGAGGAGAAATCATATCCTTAGCTCATCTTCGCTGGTGAATGAGATCAGTCTGGAGATCCAGTAGCGGCAGCGTCTCCCATGATGATTAGTGCGAATGCAGATTCAGTGAGGACCCATGATATAGTTAGGCTACTTTCATACTTTACTGTATACTGAGCTGGCAGACAGCTGGGCATGGTATGATGGTCTATTAATAAGTATTACAAGCTGGTTCATGGTTGGCCTTTGGCAGCTCTGGGTAATGGTTTGGTTGATGGTTGATGGTTTGGCTCTAGATTGAGTTTGAAGATTTGATGGGTTGGCTTTAGGTAGAGTTGGAGATTTGATGAGTTGGCTGTAGGTTGATTTGGAGATTTGATATAGTTAGGCTACTTTCATACTTTACTGTATACTGAGCTGGCAGACAGCTGGGCATGGTATGATGGTCTATTAATAAGTATTACAAGCTGGTTCATGGTTGGCCTTTGGCAGCTCTGGGTTGATGGTTTGGCTCTAGATTGAGTTTGAAGATTTGATGGGTTGGCTTTAGGTAGAATTGAAGGTTGGATGAGTTGACCCTAGGTTAAATTTTTGGTTTGATGGGTTGGCTGATGGTTGAGTTGGAGGTTTAATAAGTTTGCTCAAGGTTGAGTTGGTGGTTTGATGTGTTGACTATAGGTTGAGTTTGAAGATTTGATGGGTTGGCCCTAGGTAGAGTTGGGGATTTGATGAGTTGGCTGTAGGTTGATTTGGAGATTTGATGGGTTGGCTCTAGGTAGAGTTGGAGATTTTATGGGTTGGCTCTAGGTAGAGTTGGAGATTTGATGGGTTGGCTCTAGGTTAAGTTGGAGGTTTGATGAGTTGGCCCTAGGATGAATTGGTGGTTTGATGAGTTAGCTCTAGGTTCAGTTGGTGGTTTGAGGGCTGGAGTCTGGACTGTTGGTGGACACCACGCTCTGGTCAGTTTCTGGGGGAACCCTTTTGGCAGACACTGGATGAATGGGGGCCTATGGGTATGTTCAGCAGAGTTTTTAAGTCCTCAAGTTCCTATGAGCGGATTAGGTATTTAGCAATAGGGGCACAAAGGTAGCAGTAGCATCTGGGCCCTGGTGCCCAAGGGGACCCAAAAGTCCTCCTGTCACATAAGAAGACACCAATATTAAATAGTAGATGGAGGGGGAAATGCTGATAAAGCTTTTGTACCGAGTCTTCCAGAGCTTTTCTTGCATCTGCATTGAAGAAAGTTCCTGCATTCAGTCCACAATAGATAAAGTCTTAAGTTACATGAGCAATCTGAATATAGGAGTGCTGCTGATGAAAGATGGCACAGTACATAGTCCCACACAGAGCCTAGAGCTTAATTGTACAGGTGGACGGGAAGGGCTCCACGCCAAATACTTTTGGTTACGAGGGAGTGGTGGGAGTACATTCATGTAACCACTCCTAGGGAAGCAGTGCTCTCTTCATACAAATCAATGACAATTTCCAGTCCACCCCCCCCCCCCCCCCCAACTGATATTTTCCCACTTTTGGAACAAACCAGCAGTCCTATAATAGCTGCCTGCTCCGACGGACACAGCGCAAGGTCAGTGCAATGATTTCTTATGAAAGCCTGGATGATTATATTGTATTATAGGATGCAGGCAGGAGCTGGGTTATTTTCAGAGGAGACCTCGCTGGTTATTTTGCAATGAAAGCAGAAGAAAAATGAGAAGCTTAAAGGGATTACGCAGAATACGATTCCGTGCGCTGGAAATACAGGTTTGGGTGACTGTGTGATCTATGTAGTGCAATCCATGCTTTATAGAAGCTATGGGTATTGGAGAACTACAGCTCCCAGCATGCCCTGATAGACTGAAGCTAGGGTTTGTAGTCCCAGAACACCTGGAGAGACACAGGTTGCAAATTGGGGTTGTATAGCACATGAGTGATATCATTCTGCAGGAATAATTATAGCAATTCATGATTTTTTTTATTTATTTATTTTTCAAAAAAATCTGTCAAATTCTCCTTATCCGGCATGCATTAGTGAAGATATTCTGATAATCCGGCACTTGTTTCCTGCACAGAAGTAGAGGACTGACCATAGACAATATGGTGTTCTCTCTGATTAGGCCTCATGCACACGACAGTGTTTTTTCACTGTCAGTGATTTGGCTTCAGTGGTCCGTGTCCGATTTTGCTTCAGTTGTGTTTCCTTGTGTCTTCCTTTTTTTTTTGTCTGACAGGGAAAAAAAAAGGAAGGTTAATGAAAAGTTTAATTTTATTGCACCAAGGTCTTGTAGAAAAAAACGGACGCGGACACGGATGACATACCAGTTGTGCATCCGTTTTTTTTGACGGACCCATCGACTTGAATGGGTCCGTCCTCCGTTTTCCACTGACAAGAATAGGACAGGTTATATTTTTTTTACGGACTGGAATCACGGATCACGGACGCGGAGAAAAAACGGAGGACTATCAGTTTTTTTCCCCAGCTCCATAGAAATGAATGGGACCTCCGCTAAACTGTGAAAAATGACGGAACGGACGCGGATGCACACAACGGTGGTGTGCATGAGGCCTAAAGGGGATATTGGTAGGATATCCCATCACTTCCTGTTTGGAGGAGGGGGTCGATTTTTGGGACCTCCACTGTAGCACTAGTTTTAACCCTTTACATCAGCGCTACCATCTACGTGCTGTGCAGGGAACTACAACGCGGCCCCATTTACCTAAGTGGAGCTGAGCTGCATCTACAGTAGCTTGGGGCTCATTCAGATGAGCGATGGTTGACATCCGGGTGCTGTCTGTTCTGTACGTTCTCAACATTGGGCCCGAATTCACAGGAACTATTGGTCCATGCAGAGAAAATCACAGCATGCACCATTGCGGTCTGATATTGCCACAAAAATAAGTGATAGCTGCAAATTTTATGTAAATGGCATTTTTTTTTAGCAAATTGCAGCATTCTGTGGGTTAGGTGTTTTTTTAATGTTTTTTTTTGTTTGCTTCTAATGGAGGTTTTGCAGGACAGTTTTTCTGCCAGTGCCATTTTCCCACACAGCTCTAGAGTAGAAGTGACATTACATGGGGGCACATACTGTCCTCCAAAACGCTGGACATGCAAAAATAACTCCATTAAAAAGGTTGTTCTGCAAAAAAATATTCTCCACTTTCTTTTAACCCAGCACCTGGATCTGAATACTGTTGTAACTGCACGTAATTAAAAATGTATTACAGCCACTGAGTTATTCAATGAGATCTATCTGCATAGCGCCACCTGCTGTTTGTTCCGTTTCTAATTTCTCTGTCCACCTCAGTGAGGTGGACGCACACGCTCAGTTCTGTCCTTCAATTGCAACCAGCTGCAGCAAAAGGACATTCGCCTAGCTTCCAGATTGATATAAATCTAGCAGAGCAATGAACGGGGAGATCTCTGGATCCATGTGAGGTGCAGGGCTGGTTCTAGCTGTGTTAGAGATTGTCATGTACTGTGTGATATAATTCTTTTAGGCCTCTTTCACACGAGCGTGAAGGATTAGGTCCGGATGCGTTCAGTGAAACTCGCACCATTTGCAAGCAAGTTCAGTCAGTTGCGTGATAAAAAACGGAAGGTTTACAAACATCATCTCCTAGCAACCATCAGTGAAAAACGCATCGCACCCGCACTTGCTTGCGGATGCAATGCGTTTTTCACGCAGCCCCATTTACTTCTATGAGGCCAGGGCTGCGTGAAAAACGCAGAATATAGAAGATGCTGCCTTTTTCACACAACGCAGAACTGATGCGTGAAAAACAACGCTCATGTACACAGCCCCATTGAAATGAATAGGTCAGGATTCAGTGCGGGTGCAATGCGTTCACCTCACGCATTGCACCCGCACGGAAAACTTGCTCGTGTGAAAGGGGCCTCATAGTAGTCATGGGATAATCCCTTTAAAAAATGCTGAATTTTATTTTTCAAAAAATGCCAACACCAAAACTGTGTGTGAAGGAACCCTAAGGTCCCTTTCACACGAGCGAGTTTTCCACGCGGGTGCAATGCGTGACGTGAACGCATTGCACCCGCACTGAATCCTGACCCATTCATTTCAATGGGGCTGTGCACATGAGCGTTGTTTTTCACGCAGCCCTGGCCCCATAGAAGTGAATGGGGCTCCAGTGAAAAACGCATTGCATCCGCAAGCTGGTGCGGATGCAATACGTTTTTCACTGATGGTGGCTAAGAGATGTTGTTTGTTAATCTTTAGTTTTTTATCATGCGCGTGAAAAACGCATCAAAACGCATCGCATTGCATCCGTGCGGAAAAAACTGAACAACTGAATGCAATTGCAGAAAAAACCGACTGAACTTGCTTGCAAAATGGTGCGAGTTTCACACGAGCATGACGGATTAGGTCCGGATGCGTTCAGTGAAACTCGCACCATTTTGCAAGCAAGTTCAGTCGGTTTTGTCTGCGATTGCGTTTGCATTGTGCAATGCGTTTTGCACGCGCGTGATAAAAAACGGAAGGTTTACAAACAACATCTCTTTGCAACCATCAGTGAAAAACGCATCACACCCGCACTTGCTTCCGGAGGCAATGTGTTTTTCACTGAAGCCCCATTCACTTTCATGGGGTCAGGGCTGCGTGAAAAACGCTGAATAAGGCCTCATGCACACAACCGTTGTTTTGGTCTGCATCTGAGCCGCAGTTTTTGCGGCTCGGGTGCGGACCCATTCACTTCAATGGGGCCACAAAACATGTGGACAGCATTCCGTGTGCTGTCCGCATCCGTTGCTCCGTTCCATGGTCCGCGCAAAAAGAAATTACCTGTCCTATTCTTGTCTATTTTGCGGACAAGAATAGGCAGTTATATTAATGGCTGTCCGTGCCGTTCCGCAAATTGCAGAACTGATGCGTGGAAAACAACGCTCATGTACACAGACCCATAGAAGTGAACGGTAAGGATTCGGTGCGGGTGCTGTGCGTTCACGCCACGCATTGCAAACTCACTCGTGTGAAAGGGGCTTAAGGGTGTTTTTTTTCAAGGTTGGTTGCACCTTTCCTTCCCACAAGAAAACATTTACGTTGTGAGTCATAGCATTGCTGCAATTTTGCTCCAAATCACAGGTCACTCCGGGTCGCCATTGAGGCTTATTCGTAGAAGTAAAATGCATCTTCTTTTCAATGGCTGACCATGCAGGAATTCTTGGAATCCAGAACCGGTCTGCTCACATATGTTTTTGTATTTAAAGGGGTTAAATTTTGAACAAGCCCTGCAATAGCCTAAAATGAAAAATACTCTCCCCTTTCTCCGCCGCTGTTCTTTACAGCGCCGGTCCGGTCCTCCTGCCATTACTTTTTTACAAACTGCAGTGGGGCACGTGGTCGCTGCAGCCAATCACTGTCCTCAGCGGTCTAAGGGCTCATGCACATGACCGTATGTATTTTGCAGTCCGCAAAAAACGAATCCGCAAAAAATCTGCATGCCGTATTTTGCGAAACGGAACAGCTGACCCTTAATAGAACAGTACTATCGTTGTCCGTAATGCGGACAAAAATAGGACACGTTCTACTGACAAACGGAAACGGAATGCACACGGAGTAACTTCAGTTTTTTTGCGTACCCATTGAAAAGAATTGTTCCGCATACGGTCCGCAAAATAAACAAACAAAACTGAATGGACACGGAACGAAAATACGTTCCTGTGCATGAGCCCTAACACCGAGGACACTTGATTGGCTGCAGCGGTCACGTGCTGTATACACAAAAGGTTTTAAACAAGCAGCGCATGGAGGACCGGACCAGCGTCACAGAAAACCCCACCAGAGACACTGAGTATTAACCATTGCAGGGCTTGTCCGAGATTTTTAATCATCTCAGACAACCCCTTTAAGTTAAAATATTTTATACTATTATTCTTATTTGTCAGTTTAGAATTTATAGCATTTTTTTCTGCTGCTATAGAGTGGGTCGTCAGGGCATGTCATGACTTTTTATTTAGAAACTGTCAGCAAGCAGGCTGTTGGCAGATTTTATATATAAATTTATTATTTAGAACTTTGTAACAAATAAATGTTGGTTATTTGCATAAATTGGGTTATCCATCTCTGACCAGTTGAGTTGGTGGGTTGGACTGGGGTATTTTTGGCGGTCATCCAGTGTCAACATTCTAATGAGTTGATCATTTCTTTGCTGATTCCCCGATTTATGCAAAGTAACTGAGGACCTTCTTGTAGGTTTCCCCAGAGGTGGGAGGTTTTGGGATGAAGTGGATCTCCAGCGGGGCCCCCTCCTGTGATAAGTAGAACATTATCTGGCACTCCTGGTTACAAGTCACTGGTGGCTGCCCATAGTCAGGTGCTGTTATCTATAGGACCAGGAAAGTCCAGCCCTATGCTAGATTATGCTGAGTACAGATCCAGTGGGCGGCTTCCCGTTGCTTTTGCTGGATCCCATTCAGCCAGCTGCTGTACAGTTCTCAAGTTCAGCAATGTCAACCACATAAAACAGACAGGCTGCGCCTTTCCTCTTCTCTGGGGGAGGACGACTTCCAGCTCCAGGGTTAGCTAATGTCTTGTTAACACTATATCTGCCTGGAAACGGAGGTCCACCTACAGCAACAAGTCCTTCAAGGACCACTATAACATATCTATGTTCCTCTTCTACCAAAGAAAGCTCACTTGTTAGAGCAGCAGTTTGTGCTCCAGAGCTGCTCTCCATACTTTTCCAGACAGGCTCCAACCATGCTCAGCTATTTTGGAGTTAAGGAGCTTTGGTCACCCACCTACAAGAAACCACAGCCACTTCCAGCTCTCTTCTGCCTCCATGTTTATCAGTGTTATGTCTGTTAGGACCCAAGCAGGTGGCTGTAGACTGCTACGAGCCTGCCTGAGGAACATGCAGGTTTTTCTTCTTGACTATTGCATCTACAGGTCAGTAATATGGACCGGTATGGACTATACCGCCATGTCGTTGCCATATCCATGGGACTTTACATGTCAAAGAGTTTGTTTTTGCCCTTCGTTGACTATATGTTTAGTCTTAGGGCACTTTCACACTAGCGTTTTTCTTTTCCGGCACTGAGTTCCGTCACAGGGGCTCTATACCGGAAAATAACTGATCAGTTTTTCCCCATGCATTCTGAATGGAGAGAAATCCGTTCAGGATGCATCCGGATGTCTTCAGTTCAGTCACTGAACGGCGTTTTGGACGGAAGAAATACCGCAGCATGCCGGATCCAGCAACTGGAATGTATTAGTACCGGATTCGGCATTAAAAATACTGCAGACCGGTAAAAATGGAACTGCTTTCCAGATCACTCTGCCGCAAGTGTGAAAGTAACCTTAGTCTTGGTCTTCAGGTTTCTCCTAATAGCCAAGCTGATGCCAAACCTTCCACAAGCCCCATTCATCTACATCTGATGGACCTCATAGCCCTCTGTCCATGCGGTGGCCATTATATCACGTCCTGTCTCTTCTCCATTAGTGATTTCAGTCTCGCCCTCCGCTCTTTCCTCTCGTCTTCCTTTTCACGCCCCCGCTTGTTTGCTCTCTTTTTCTGCCAAGGTGTGGGAGACAGGACCCCACCCATGTAGATTACCATCCAGGTAATTTCTGCCCTGGCACCGCTCAGCTTGACTTAATGAACTGAGTCTGCGTGTGCGGAATATTCCGTAGGAAAGAGAAATGTCCGCGTTAACATGTGCTGCCTGGTAAGAAAGACGGAAGTGATATTTCATCTGGTGCCTGTGTGGCTTCAAAGCAAATTTTGCCATGGGGGCCCCTTTAGCCACAGAAACATCAACAAAAATCACTGATACACATGTATAGCCTAGGCACGTAAATTCAATATTCATAAAAAAAAAAAAAAAAATTATAATTTTTTTCTGAATTTTTGGCTTTTTTTCATTTCTGCACTGCTATACCGTTGAAAATTACATATAGAATATCGTCCTAGCAATCAGCACAGAGAGATAAAACTCCTATATGGGAGTCAGTTTACAGCTGCTGTGAGGGGAAAGATGTTATCTTCAAGGTAATCCCACTGATAATAGTAGATGTAGAATTCGTACTACAGCATTACAGCTCAATTGTTCTCTGGATAAGCCTAGGTAGGGATGGCCACAGAAGATAATTGCATTTAGTTTAATGTGTGATGCTCTATTTGAGGCTCTCTCTGGCCACAGTGATGGTCTGACTGAGAGAGTTAGGGTACATGCACAAGTTCAGGATTCATGCGCGGAGAATCCACACTGAAATCCGCAGGTGTTCGCAGGCAAATCTGTGCGGTCAATCCGCATTAATTGGTGCGGATTTGCATGCGGATTTGCGTGCGGATTTGGTGCGGATTTTCCGCATGCGGATTTCACTAAGTGAATGAAGAAAATCCGGTCAGGAAAAATAAAATAAATTGACATGCTGCGGATTTTAAAATCCGCACCTGCAGGTCAAAATCCGCGTGGAAAAAATCTGCATCATGTGCATTGAGAATTTCAAATTCTCATAGAATACAATGTACATGACCTACGGTGCGGATTTTCCGCATGCAAATCCGCACGCAATCCTGATCGTGTGCATGTAGCCTAAGGCCTCATGCACACGACCGTTGTGTGCATCCGTGGCCGTTGTGCCGTTTTCCGTTTTTTTTTTGCGGACCCATTGACTTTCAATGGGTCCATGGAAAAATCAGATAATGCACCGTTTGGCAGCCGCATCCGTGATCCGTGTTTCCTGGCCGTGAAAAAAATATGACCTGTCCTATTTTTTTCACTGCCAACGGTTCACAGACCCATTCAAGTCAATGGGTCCGTGAAAAATCACGGATGCACACAAGATTGTCATCCGTGTCCGTGATCCGTGTCCGTGATCCGTGTCCGTTTTTTCCTATCATTTCAATGGCTAACTTGACTTAGATTTTTTATTTTTTTTTCATGTCCGTGGATCCTCCAAAAAACAAGGAAGACCCACGGATGAAAAAACGGTCACGGATCACGGACCTACGGACCCCGTTTTTGCGGACCTTAAAAAAAAACGGTCGTGTGCATGAGGCCTTAAGCAAGACTGTCAAACAAAGAAGAAGTTAAAGAGTAAGGACAGGAAGAAGAATACATAGGATTACTTCCAAAAATGATATCCAAAATAGCATAGAAGATTCACATATGGGCTGTTAATATGTTATAAAAACTTTGCAAATGTCTCTTTAAAGGGGTTATGCCATGATTGATGTAAAAAATATGAAAATCAGAGATCATATAGGACACGACAATACCTTTCTAACAAAGCTAGAACAAACCCTGTACCTAACATGGATCCAGAGATCTCCATATTCACAGCTCGAATTACTCAATTATCTTCAGCGTGGCAGCTCAGTGGGCGCGTCCTTTCTGCTGTAGCTCTCTCCCTGTAAATGCCATCACTTCTAACAGAACATATGGCTGGTGGCAGTTAAAGATTTAAACTGAGCGTGTGCGACCACCTCAGTGAGACGGATTAAAAAAATAAGGAAAAGAACAAATAGTAGGTGGCGCTATTCAAATACATTTTATTGAATAGCTTACAGGCTATACTACAACTTTAATACTTGCAATTACAAAAGTATTCAGACCCAGGTGCTGGTTTGAAAAAAGTAGAATGTTTCGTGACACAACCTCTTTAAGGTAAAAATATTCCTATACACAGATACAAATATGCACACACTTACCCAGATGACTACACTCGGCTGTATTTTACTACATTTTTGGGGTCATTTATCAAACTGGTGTAAAGTAGAACTGGCTTAGTTGCCTATAGCAACCAATCATATTCCTTCTTTCATTCTTCACAGCTCCTTTAGAAAATGAAAGGTGGAATCTGATTGGTTGCTATGGACAACTAGGCCAGTTCTACTGTACCCCAGTTTGATAAATCTCCCTCATTGTCTTCTTCTGTTAAGGGCTCGTTCACATCTCCGTTTGTGGATCCGGCAGGCTAAATACGGCACAGAGAATATGTCTGTACTTTTAGGCTTAAGTGAGGATGGCGGTTTTCCAAGTGTAATTTAGTGTAGAAGGTGGGTGGAGGGGCTCCTAGTGACTAGATTCTGTAATGGTGCCTTCACTGGGAGGTGGAGCTGCACTCGGAGCACTGAGGGGTTGTCTGTCGCCAAATAGTCTGCAACATTTGGATGACGAGTGATGCTAAGGTTGAGGCCTATATGTGGTGTCATGCCAAGGTCCCAATGCGTGAGTTGGCTGAGGGAACGACAAGTAGGCCTCAGTGAAGGGGATCTGGAGGAGAAGTGGGGAATGTGGACACCTGACTAGGGGTCCTAGCGATAAGTGGATATAGCCGGTCTCGTCTGTGGCAAACCGCCATCAGCAATAGCTGCAACCGTAAAGTTGTGCAGCCAGCCAGAACCGCAGGGGCAGCACGTGAGGTGCACGGTGGGACGATGAGGGGCCAAACAATAACACAGTTCATCGGTTTACTCACGGTTAGCAGAAAGCCTCTCTGGGCTGGCAGCACAGTGTTGAGGAAGACATCACGAAATCCTCCGGGGCACGCTCTGTGGTAGGGAAGCACCAGCCAAGATGGAGGTCGAGGTGCCCTTAGTGGCAGTGGTGTTTAGGGTGCTTGTGGCGGCTGGGTCCCTTGGTGGTATTTGTCGTGACGCCAGTACTGTTAATGGTGGTACAACCAGTGGTAAGAATAAAGTAGACAGTGGTAGGATACAACACATCCAGACAGAATACAGTCTTTTGCAATTTAGAGGAATTCTGTTGATCCACTGTTAATAGGTTTGGCTGGGTTTATCTTGGTTATCTTTTTCCAGGGACGAAAACGCTATCCTCTGGTTATAGGATCTAGGATCTAAGAGGGTCACAGGAGGAAAACGCTCTCCTGCGCCTCATACCTTGGCTCTACCTGATTTCTGTATCTGGCTTAACCCACTATGTATGGTGTGTAGCCTCAGTTTTACAACTGGCTCTGCTCTTCACTAACCTCCTAATGACTCCAGAACAGTGTCGGACTGGGGTACCTGGGGCCCACCAGTAAAATTTATTTTGGGGGCCCACCATACGGATACATTCAAATATAATAAATAATTTAACAAGTTTTTTATATGAACATCGGCTGGTTGAGGTGCTGTACATTGAATATATGTATGTAGTGCAGTAAGTCTACTGTGTTATGTGCCACTTGTGCAGGGGGTGGAAGACTAGGGGACCACTTTGCTCAGGGGCCCACCGGGGGATTCCCCTGTACCCCTGTGGGCCAGTCTGAGCCTGCTCCAGAACCATTCCACTAACCTGTCCCACTAGGCCTGACCTAAGTATTTATATGACCTAAGTACTATCCCCATCTAGTGGTGGGATGTATAAATCACACCAGACCAGCCTATGACAGGGATACAACAGGTGTTGCAATACAAAATGACATGCAGTAGGATAATGCCGTTTTACAGTAATTTTGCAGTTCCCACGTGTCCTGAGTGGGACGCTGCAGTTGTGTTTTATGTACTGGTGGGTGAACCGAAACCATCATGCTTATGCACCTCTGCGGAGTGAAGACTTATGTAAATCCCTTTCTTATGCCTCAACTAAACCTGCTGTTCTACTACCACAGTTACCACTAGGGCCCCCTACAGGCCATCTCCTACTAGAAAAGTGACCAGAGCCTCAAATGCGCACATAGCAGCTGACGCTTTCCCTTCCCCGCTCAAGCGTCAATCAGATGATATATGAAGTCACGCTCCAAATAAACTAAACAATGCCGAAAGGTTTGACAATGGTGGACGGACATGGACCCGCGTTTTATTGTTCTGCACAATCTCAGCCTTTTGGATCTCACATTTAGGGGGAGGGCTGCATGCCTTTATTATAAGCCATGCACCACATGGGTCAGCTCAGTGTCAGGTTGCAGCTTTTAAGCCCAACAGCCATAGGTTTGAATGTGAACATGAAAAGAATTGTGGAGATTTTCCAGAACGGAGATATCCCAGCATTGTGTGGGGTGATTACACAGGTGTTTGATTGTACATGGGGACTTGGCTTAGCTACACCACAGGTTCCCGCCGTGAGATAGGCTTTTATTTTTCTAATTTATTTTTGGCAGAGAAAAGCAAGTATCAATAGAGGGAGGAGAATGAGATTCCTGCACTGGCTCCTCCACAATAATCAGGTCTATTCTGTGCTGTAACACTACATGCAGGTGGACTCCTCTGTAATCTCTTGTTTATTCCAATTCACACCCGTAATATATATTCAGGGTGGGATGGCTTCCATATTTGTGTGTGTGAACCAGACGAAGCCAAACTGGAGGGGTGTCTGAGGGGTGTAAACAGGAGATCATCTCAGTCCACAGCGCAGAGGAACAGAAAATAAGGGGCACACACCAAATGTATAGGGGCTCTCGCTCACACTTAGGGGAGCTATGTCTGGAACTTAAGGGGCACTATGGTTTTCTTTTGAGAATACTTTGGCTGGGGTCACTGTGGCTGTCTTTATGATGGGGTCACTGTGGCTGTCTTTATGATGGGGTCACTGTGGCTATCTTTATGATGGGGTCACTGTGGCTGTCTTTATGATGGGGTCACTGTGGCTGTCTTTATGATGGGGTCACTGTGGCTATCTTTATGATGGGGTCAATGTGTCTGTCTTTATGATGGGGTCACTGTGGCTATCTTTATGATGGGGTCACTGTGGCTATCTTTATGATGGGGTCACTGTGGCTATCTAGTAGATTTATCCCTGTTTTGGCATCAACGCCTACCCTGACGGCCTTTTAGTAAGTGCATGTAGCAGCAGATTGCTCAGTAAATGCCCTAATCTATAAGGAACCAGTCCTCCTGAGCTGATTTAAAGAGAACCTGTCACCTGGACTTTGGGTATAGAGCTGAGGACATGGGTTGCTAGATGGCCGCTAGCACATCCGCAATATCCAGTCCCCATAGCTCTGTGTGCTTTTATTGTGTAAAAAACCCGATTTGATACATATGCAAATTAACCTGAGAGGAGTCCTGTCCCTGACTCATCTCATATACAGGACACATCTCAGGGTAATTTCCATATGTATCAAATAGTTTTTTTTACACAATAAAAGCACACAGAGCTATGGGAACTGGGTATTGCGGATGTGCTAGCGGCCATCTAGCAACCCATGTCCTCAGCTCTATACACAAAATCCCGCTGACAGGTTCCCTTTAAACCCTAGGAGAAGGAGGACTTTCAGTTGTAGAAATGCACTTCCAGTCGGCAGGTCAGGGCTTCCTTCCATAATCACGATCAATCTGCATTCAATTCTGCAATGGCTGAAGCATAATTATTATTATCCATC
Source organism: Bufo gargarizans (assembly GCF_014858855.1). NCBI lineage: Eukaryota > Metazoa > Chordata > Amphibia > Anura > Bufonidae > Bufo > Bufo gargarizans. The sequence continues at coordinate 716,314,614 of NC_058080.1, read as the reverse complement.
CCTTGCTAATCTATAAACCTCGTCCTCGTGTTCTGATCATTGCTATGAAAAGTCTTTTAAATTATGGATGGAGCTTTATATACTACTGTATCATGTCCTACGGGCACCAGCGCATCTAAAATAAATAAAAAAAAGGCAACATTGCAAATAGTTTTGATTAAAAACATCCTACCATTTTGAGTTTACAGCTCCTATGCAAACCTTTGTGTCTCCATGACTACAGACTACAAACAATTCCTTCTGTCTGTCCACTGCTGCTTAGCAGGTTAGCAAGAAAAGGGGGCAGATACTGCAATGTGACAGAACTGCATAAGGGTAGGATAGTGTTAATCAACAGTTCAGAGGCGGACTGGAAGCTTAAAGGGGCCCTGGAAAAAAAAACTAAAAGTGGCCCCATGTTGTAGGCGTGTCCAAACTGAGAGAAGGCAGGACCAGCAATGCCATATTGCGGCGCAAAATACTGCCCCTAACAGAGCCAAAGACCACGGTGCAGACAAAATACTGCCCCAGAAGCTGCCCTTCTGTGGTGGCCAGCTCCAGCTGCCACGTCCTGTCCTCCTACTCCAGTTGCAATGTGGGGTCGCCAGTAAAGATGAGTGAATTTCATATTTTGAAATTCGTTCACACTTCTTTTGGTGGTAAAAGGTGAATTGCGTTATGGATTCCGTTACCACGGACCATAACGCAATTCTATGACAGAATGCATAACGGAATGCCTTTAGAGGCATAATAGAAGTCTATGGGCTGCAAAACGGGACTTCTTAATACTCTCATTACTTACCTGGCTGGCGGCCGTGAGGAGGACTCAGGCAGCCCCCTGGGCATCGGCCCACCAGGAGATTTCCCTATGGCCAGGCCCAAAGGTGCACACAGCCTTTTAACAATCAGAAGGGCTAATAACAGTGATTGTTCAAATTGGAGGAAAGGGTTAATTTTTCAGTAATGACCATTTTTGGTAGAAACCATGATGCCGAATGGCACTTTGCTTTACTCCAGGGACCTCAAGGAGACGTGTAGTTTGCTAACGGCAATTAGACCCTGATGAGATAATGACCGTAGATGCTACCATTAAAGATGCATGACTGGTGCACCCATTGGAACGTCTCAATATTTCTTCAGCAAATTTCAACTGCAACACGGACCCCCCCCCCCCCAATCCCATGTCAAAATTGGGGGCTCAAGGTAGTCACACAACTGACGAGATAATGACCGTAGATGCTACTATTGAAGATGCATGACTGGCGCAAGAGACGCACTCAATGGAACATCTCAAGATTACTTCAGCAAAATGCAACTGCAACACGGACCCCCCCCCCCCCCCCCAATCCCATGTCAAAATTGGGGGATCAAGGTAGTCCCACAACTGACCTATAATGAGTGGCAACTCTGGTCATCTGATTTTCTGGTCCCTGATACGGCAGCACCAAACCCATTGTCTTCTTCTGGCCCATAGCCACCGGCTATCTAAAAATACACATGTAAAACATGGCAATCTGCTCTTCATGACACCGCGTTGTGTTTTTCCACTGACTCTGGCAGAATGATAACTTCAGCTCAGTTTCCCTGGCTCCGGGATGAAAGTCAAAGCCTGGGGACTTGGCTAAATCGCTGCCTTTTCACGGTTTTGCCCATTTCTGCTGGTTAAAAGTAGATCCGTTTGTGTTTCTATTTTTCAGATGTAAAAAAAAATAAAAAATCAAAAGATGAGTTTAACATATGTTCTCCGCTCTGTATCTGATTGTCTCGAGGCCACAAAGCAAATTGAATTTTCCTGGAAATAAGAGTTGTGAGAGTACGGCTGTGCGGATTTCTGATAATTATGGGTTGAGTGTGGTCACCCCCACTTCCTCCATAAGTAAATAGAGGCTTCCCCTTTAAATCGCCTGATCAAAAACAGAGCAAAAATTCATTTGCATATCCTGCATATCCTACTGCATATAATCACTGCCTCTGAGATGTCGTATAGCAAGAGACAGCAATAAATCAATATATCTGTGTTTCTTGGCTTGTGATCCACCATAGAAGAATGGGACCTACAATCAAGGTAGCATTAAAGAGATTTTCTAGGAATTTTCATATTGATGGCCTATCGTCAGGATAGGTCGTCCATATTAGACCAGCCGGGGTCCAACTCCAAGCACAGCCACCGATCAGCTGTTTGAGGAGGCCTAGGTCCTTACTTGAGCTCTGGTGAGCCCTGCTGCCTATTTGCTGCTTACCAAGCACAGCGCCGTCCATTGTATAGTGGTCATGTTTGGTATTGCAGCTCAGAACCATTCACTTGAATGGGGCTGAGCTGCGCCTAGGTCATGTGACCGATAAACGCAACATCACTGGCCTAGGGAGAGGCCTAAGTGCTCACAGAGCGTCACAGTTTCTTTTTACAGCAGATCGGTGGGGGTGCTGGTCGTCGGACCCCCGCCAATATGATATTGATGACCTATTAGGCCATCAATATGAAAATTCCAGAAAACTCCTTTAAGGTTCGTGGTGAGCTTTTTTTTACCAAACTGTGGGTCTGGACCCAAAAAATGTTCTACTTTGTACTGAGTGACTATTACCTCCAAAAAATAGTGACATACAGTGTCCTATCAATGCCTTTATATTGTGCCTTAATAATAGTGTCAATGCCTTACTAATAATACTACACAGTGTCCAAATAATGTTAAACTGTACATTAAAAATACCCCAAACCAGTCCCCAAATAACAGTATCTCTGAGCAATACAGCCATAGTGCCAAAGAAGTGCCATACAACCACTAAGTAATATATAGTGCCCAAGTAACAGTGCCATACGGCACATTACAGTACCCTATACAGTATGTAAATAGTATCTAGTACCACTGTCCAAGCAGTGCCATGAAGCCACTAAATAGTACGTCAAAACAGTACTTAAATAACAATGTCAAGCTGTAGATTAAAATACCTAAATATCTTCCCCAAATAACAGTACCTAAATAATACCACCATATTGCCTGAGAAGTGCCATACAGCCACTAAATAATAATTCCATACAGTGCCCAATAAATGTGCTAAACCGTACATAAAAATATAGGCCCAGATTACAGTACCTAAATAATAGTGCCCAAGCTGTGCCATAAAGTATCTAAAATATACTTCTATTTAGTGCCCAAACACCAATGCTATATAGTACATTAAAAATATAACAGTAGCTACAGAATACAACGATAGTGCCCAAGCAGTGGCATATAGCCGCTAAATAGTACTTCTATGCTGTTCAATAACAGGCTAATATTTCCAGACTGTGCCCAAACAACAGTACCATGTAGAGCCGAAATCTCCCTACAGTACTCATAAATGACTGAGCAGTACTTCTGTAGGGATTCTAATGGAATGGTGAGTGTACATTTAATAGGAGGTATACGGTACATAATTGCAATTTTTGTTACAATTTTGGCATAGTTCCTAGAAGTACTGTAGGGAGGTATTATTTTGGATCCATATGGCATAGGGTTTTTTTACTTTATATGGAGGTATTTTGGGCTCCACATGGCACTGTTTTTGGACAATGTATGGCTGTAATATTTTGGCTCCATGTGGCAGTTTTTGGACAATGTATGCAGGTATCAGCCTTCACATGGCACTTTTTTGGACACTGTATGGAAGTATTATTCAGGTACTACATGACACAGTTTTTGGACGTTGCAAGTATTATTTAGGCTCCATATGGTACTGTTTTTCTGTTTTGCAGACACTGTGTGGAGGTATTATTTAGGCTTTACATGGCACTGGTTTTTGACCACCATATGGAGGTATTATTTAGGCTTTACATGGCACTGGTTTTTGACCACCATATGGAGGCATTATTTAGGCTTCACGTGACACTACTTTTTGGACCCTACATGGAGGTATTATTTAGGCTCCATGTGGCACTGTTTTTTGGACCCTATATAGAGGCATTATTTAGGCTCTACATGGCACTGCTTTTTGGACTCTACATGGAGGTATTATTTAGGCTCCACATGGCACTGCTTTTTGGACTCTATATGGAGGTATTTTTTAGACTCTACAAGGCACTGTTTTTTGGACTGGATATAGAGGTGTTATTTATGGCTCCACATAGCAATGGTTTTTGGACAGTCTATGGAGGTATTTTTTATGCTACATCTGGCACTGGTTTTTGGACTCTACATGGAGGTATTATTTAGACTCCACAAGGCACTGTTTTTTGGACCCTATATGGAAGTATTATATAGACTCTACAAGGCACTGTTTTTTTGGACTGGATATAGAGGTGTTATTTATGGCTCCACATAGCAATGGTTTTTGGACAGTCTGTGGAGGTATTTTTTATGCTACATCTGGCACTGGTTTTTGGACTCTACATGGAGGTATTATTTAGGCATTATATTTGGAAACTCAGTCTCTACATATAAACCAATAAGCCTCAGTCTCTGCATATAAACATAGTGGGTTTTAGGGTCATGAAGGTTTTGGGACAATCTTAAGAACCCCACAAATTGCATTTCTATAACCCCTTACAAATCATCTCCCGTTCATGTGTCATCCTTTGAAGAAGGTTTCCCTGGCACTTTTGCCCTGGCACACTAAATCCAGCCTGCCCGTACCTGCTGCACCCAGTGAGCTCAGCTAGATCAAACATTCTGACATTTGGTGTTTGCATTGTTTAATACGCCCTTCTTCTCCCCACTCCCCTCCTGCAACCCCACACCCAGCTCCTTAGAATATCCTTTGGCCTGACGTCCGCACCCTCGCTGTCAGTGACTCAGCCATGCTCCCTGCATGATATGATTTCCCCAAGCATCTGTTGCTTATTCCACTTGCTATGTCGTGAGGCCCCCCTTCAGTATATATATCTGTATGTGTATACACGTCCTGGTGGGCAAAGCCTTCACCGCTGATGCCTGTGTGACGGGCAGAGTTATCACCATGTGTTTATCTGACTTTTTCCATTCTGAGCTCTTTGAGATGTTGCGGTCGGGAAATGGTCTGAATTTTATTTTAGAAAGGAAGCAAACCCACCCAGAGTGGGCTGCAGCTGAAATAGTATCTCCCAGACTCTTCCCGATCTTGGTTTATTTTGGGCGGGGGTACTGGGTTGCTTCCTGTGGGCACATGAAAGGAGGGGCGGGGGGGATTATATTGTCCTATATATATATATATATATATATATATAGTTCTGCGTCCTGAAGAGGTGACGGCTTCTGAGGAGCTCTAGATTTGCTCTAGTCTCAGAGGCCAGCTACAATCTTCCATAGTATAGCATCAGGCCTGGCAGTCATACTGGCACCCAGCCGGCTCTGCGCGAATAAACCGGTGATGGGGTATAGCATACACCCCAATTTTTTTTATAAAAGAGGGACACATTTGATGCTGTGCTCATAGGGACGTGGCAATTTCATCTCCTACCACAACCCATTCCTGCCCAAGCACACCCAATTACGCCCAGTCTCGTCCTTCAAATAACATGACTGGTATATCTCCAGTCTTAAAGGGTTTTTACAGGATCTGAAAAACATGGCTGCTTTCTTCATCACACAGCACAACACTTACCCGTGGGTGGTGTCCAGTATTGCACCTACTGTACGTCTCATTATAAAGTGAATGGGTCCGAGCTGCAGTTCCACACACAACCTGTACGCACGTGGTGGTGCTGTTCCTGGAAGAAAGCAGCCATGTTTTTCTAATCCTGGTGCACTAAGCACTGTGGTGGATATAATGGGGGGCTTGGCTCCAATATCTATTTTATATCCACAGGATAGAACACAAGTATATTATCACTGGGACCCCCACCAATCCTAAGAATGGGGGTCCTGTTCCCCCCAAATAAATGGAGCAGTAGGTTGTGCATGATGGCTGCCACTTCATTCATTCTTTGTGGGACTTCGGGAGGTGGCTAAATACTTGGCTGTCTCTTGCAGTCTCTTACCTGCAGTCTATTCATTGAGAAGAACAGCACACCATTCTCGTGATCAGTGGGGGTCTCCGTGGTCAGATCCCCTCCCATCAGATGTTTTTTTCCTGCAGGGGATATATATTTAGCATAACCCCATATCAGACATAGAAATGCTCACATTTCACCTTTTTCTAAGCCTATCATGTGTGATACTGTCTGCAGTGTAGGTGTATCTAAGCTTATCATCTGTGATTCTGTCTGCTGAGCGATTGTATCTAAGTCAACAATGTATGGTACTGTCTGCTGAGCCGGTGTATCTAAGCCTATCATGTGTTACTGTATGCTGAGTCAGTGTATCTAAGCCTATCATAGTGTGATACTGTATGCTAAGCCAGTGTATCTAAGAGTATCATGTGTGATACTGCCCGCAGTGTAGCTGTATCTAAGCTCATCATCTGTGATTCTGTCTGCTGAGCAAGTGTATCTAAGCCAATAATGTGTAATACTGTCTGATGAGCCGGAGTATCTAAGCCTATAATGTGTGATACTGTCCTCAGTGTAGCTGTATCTAAGCTCATCTGTGATTCTGACTGCTGAGCGCATGTATCTAAGCCAACAATGTATGATACTGTCTGCTGAGCCGGTGTATCTAAGCCTATCATGTGTGATACTGTATGCTGAGCCAGTGTATCTAAGCCTATCATGTGTGATACTGTCCGCAGTGTAGCTGTATCTAAGCTCATCATCTGTGATTCTGTCTGCTGAACAAGTGTATCTAAGCCAACTATGTGTAATATTGTCTGATGAGCCGGCGTATCTAAGCCTGTCATGTGTGATACTGTCTGATGAGCCGGTGTATCTAAGCCTATCATGTGTGATACTATCTGCTGAGCTGGTTAGCTGGTCATGTGTGATAATATCTGCTGAGCTGGTGTATCTAAGCTGATCGTGTGTAATACTATCTGCTAAGCTGGTTATCTAAGCTGATCATGTATGATACAGTCTGCTGAGTTGGTGTATCTAAGCTGATCATGCGTGATACTGTCTGCTGAGCCAGTGTATCTAAGCTGATCATGTGTGACACAAGTCTATTGAGCAGGTGTTTCTAAGCTTATCATGCGTGATACTGTCTGCTGAGCCGGTGTATCTAAGATGGTCATGTGTGATACAGTCTGCTGAGCCGGTGTATCTAAGCTGATCATATGTGATACTGTCTGCTGAGTCGGCGTATCTAAGCTGACCATATGTGATACTGTCTGCTGAGCCGGTGTATCTAAGCTGATCATATGTGATACTGTCTGCTGAGGCGGCGTATCTAAGCTGATCATATGTGATACTGTCTGCTGAGTCGGCGTATCTAAGCTCATCATATGTGATACTTCCTGCTGAGCCGGTGTATCTAAGCTGATCATATGTGATACTGTCTGCTGAGTCGGTGTATCTAAGCTGATCATATGTGATACTGTCTGCTGAGTCGGTGTATCTAAGCTGATCATATGTGATACTGTCTGCTGAGTTGGCGTATCTAAGCTGATCATATGTGATACTGTCTGCTAAGCCGGCGTATCTAAGCTGATCATATGTGACACTGTCTGCTGAGTCAGCGTATCTAAGCTGATCATATGTGATACTGCCAGCTGAGCCGGCGTATCTAAGCTGATCCTATGTGATACTTCCTGCTGAGTTGGTGTACCTAAGCTGTTCTTGTGTGATAAAACACAGCACTACCTTTCATCCATTTGTGAATGTAATCATGGATCTCAATGGGAAACTACAGCGGGATGTGTATTCTGGTGTGAATGGCGCCATACTGCAGTTCCCTGCGCAGTGGGAGGCACCAGTGAAGAGGACAGAGCGCTGACCAACACTGTGTGACCCCTTCAGTCTCAGGATCAGCGGCGGCATGTCCTATACTTCTCACTTATGACACTCTCCATGTATTACTTTGCAATATTCACTCATGGCAGAGGTGCCAGGTCCCCTGTAGCTGCGCCACCGTCTGCCAGGCTGCCTCCTTATATTGCAGCGCCGGCTCTCCTGCAGCCAGCATAATAAATAACACTGGGCTATGACATCACTTTTATTGCCGCTTACACCCAAAAGGAAGCAAATGATGCAAAAGTACAAATGTGGAGTGAATGAGAGACATGAGACATATACATGTATAGAAATACAATGGGACGGATGAGAGGTGTGGGCATCGCTGACAGGAGGGAGGGGATCGCCTTCCTGAGAATTCGCTCTCGCAGGATATGTATAACTGGGATTGGTCTTCCCCATTGAGGACACCTTCACCTTTCATTTCCAGACAACCAAATGCTTGGAAACTAACCATCATGATAATGGGTGGAGTAGTGGAATCATGTCAGCTTACGTAGCGGGAGATTTTAAGGGGGTCATATATAAGGGTGTTAATATGGGTTAAGTGGCTCCATATGTCATATAATGACCTGGGTAAGACAGCTGCAGGGGACGTGTAGCTCAGGGCTTTTATCAATCTGCTCTGATTCATTTCCATATATATCTTTATAAGGGATGGAGCTTTGTTTTTCTGGCACACAGCTCCAAATCTCCTGCACAGACATAGTGTTAGATATTATTCTAGCTGCTTTCAGCCGCCACTAGGGGGAGCCTGCTGAGGACAAATTTATAACAGAGCTCAATAATACAAGGGCTCTATAAGAAATCCTCCTCCTCATCAACTGGAGAAACCACCTACAATGGAGCAATAGGGGGCACTAAAAATTTAATTGTTTTATGTATAATTAATTTAAAAAAAAAACACTTATTTCTGATTTATGAGAGAATGGGAGTTGTGATCATGTAAAGATGATGATAATGAGATGAGGGGATATGATGTAATAAGGGTCATAATGCGATGATGGAGAACTCAGGCCTCTTGCACACGAACGTTGTGTGCCCGTGGCCATATTGTGGCCCGCATACGGCAGGTCCGCAATACGAATGCACCGGCCCGTGTGCACTCCGCATCACGGATGCGGACCCATTCACTTGAATGGGTCTACAATCACGGAGATGCGGAACGGAAGCACGGATCGGAACCCCACGGAAGCACTGCGGACAGATCACAGACCCATTCAAGTTGAATGGGTTTCGATCCATCCCGGCCGCCGCACGGACGTTGCCCGTGCATTAGGGACAGCAAATTGCGTTCCCCAATGCACGGAACGGATGCACAACGTTCGTGAGCAAGAGGCCTTAAAAGTACAAAGTTCATGAACATACCGCCCAACTTTTGAAAATCGCAAAGAGGGACAGTAACGGCGGCATGCATAGTGCACCGCGCAAAATTCTTTAATATTAAGCCATGCCTCTAACTCCATCCAATACATATCTACACATGCCCAATCCCACCCAGTCCTTTTAGTACATTGTGCCCCTTCATAGTAGTTATGCCCACATTGTGCCCCTTCACAGTAGTTATGCCCACATTGTGCTCCTTCACAGTAGTTATGCCCACATTGTGCTCATTCACAGTAGTTATGCCCACATTGTGCCCCTTCACAGTAGTTATGCCCACATTGTGCCCCTTCACAGTAGTTATGCCCACATTGTGCTCCTTCACAGTAGTTATGCCCACATTGTGCTCCTTCACAGTAGTTATGCCCACATTGTGCTCCTTCACAGTAGTTATGCCCACATTGTGCCCCTTCACAGTAGTTATGCCCACATTGTGCTCCTTCACAGTAGTTATGCCCACATTGTGCTCCTTCACAGTAGTTATGCCCACACAGTAGTTATGCCCACATTGTGCCCCCTCACAGTAGTTATTCCCACAGTGTGGCCCCTCACAGTAGTTATGTCCACATTGCGCCCCTTCACAGTAATTATGCCCACATTGTGCCCCCTCACTGTAGTTATGCCAACACAGTAGGTATGCCCACATTGTGCCCCCTCACAGTAGTCATGCCCACATTGTGCCTCCTCACAGTAGCTATGCACACACTGTGCCCCTTCACAGTAATAATTCCCACATTGTGCCCTCTCACAGTAGTTATGCTAACACAGTAGTTATGCCCACATTGTGCCCCCTCACAGTTGTTATGTACATATTGTGCCCCATTCACAGTAGTTATGCCAACACAGTAGTTATGCCCACATTGTACCCCTTTCACTATGTAGTTGTGCCCCATCAGTTTGTATGCCCCCCTTTCAGTAGTGCTAAATCCCACTAAATACTCACTAGTTATGCCCACATTGTGCCCCTTCACAGTAGTTATGCCCACATTGTGCTCCTTCACAGTAGTTATGCCCACATTGTGCTCCTTCACAGTAGTTATGCCCACACAGTAGTTATGCCCACATTGTGCCCCCTCACAGTAGTTATTCCCACAGTGTGGCCCCTCACAGTAGTTATGTCCACATTGCGCCCCTTCACAGTAATTATGCCCACATTGTGCCCCCTCACTGTAGTTATGCCAACACAGTAGGTATGCCCACATTGCGCCCCCTCACAGTAGTCATGCCCACATTGTGCCTCCTCACAGTAGCTATGCACACACTGTGCCCCTTCACAGTAATAATTCCCACATTGTGCCCTCTCACAGTAGTTATGCTAACACAGTAGTTATGCCCACATTGTGCCCCCTCACAGTTGTTATGTACATATTGTGCCCCATTCACAGTAGTTATGCCAACACAGTAGTTATGCCCACATTGTACCCCTTTCACTATGTAGTTGTGCCCCATCAGTTTGTATGCCACCCTTTCAGTAGTGCTAAATCCCACTAAATACTCACCTAGGCCGTCCCCCCGATGATCGTAGCACATCCTGCTCTCCCTAACAGGCACAATGTGGTCACACATGCATCATGCCTGCTGAGATGGGTAGGTGGAGCGGACAGGCTGATTCCCGGGCCTGCACACTCCTCCTACACTGCCGATCAGTGTGATGTGTGACCGCATTGTGCCTGCTGGGGAGCGCCGGCGGTTCAGTTGAATGGTGAAGCCGGGAACGGACAGCTCCCTGCTTCAGGTGCCCTTAGGACGCAGAGTCAGTTAAAAGCGGGACTTACCTCAGCCATCGCTGGGGCTGTCCCGCCAGATCAAGGACGATTGGGAGGTATGCATGAGGGTATAATAGAGCACAACGCATTTCGGGGAGGGGGGCAGTCTGCCCCCTTTCTCAAGCACATAACAAGAACACTGGTACATGGGATTCAAATAGAATTGACAAAACAAAAATAGTCAAAGCTGTATAGACCAATGGCATTTTGTAAGGGGGTGAATACTGACATGGTTGTGAGCGCAGGTAGGTCGGGAGCCCTGGTGAGTGACTGTGTATATGGGGCGAGTCTCCTCCTGTGAGTATCAGGCACTCCCAGGGGAGAGGGGCCCATGTAATAATCATCTCGCCCAGGTTTGAATAAACAAGGCTGGGATTTCTTGTTTTGTATGTGTCTAAGTACTTAGAATTTAACAGGTGCTGAAACACCTTCTTGCCCGGGGGTAAGAGCTTGTTGCGATTAGGGTGGGTGGTGTCATAACACTTTATCCCTGAGACAAGATGTACAAAATGTAGGTGTGCAGGAAGGAGGAGACCCGGGGCCGCATTGTCCTCGCTGCAGTGTGGTTAATCTCCCTGCAGATGTCTGTCACCCCGTAGGGCGGTATAAAGAGTCACAGCGAAAAGACAGTCCTGAGCAGCGCTGGATGAAGGCTGGAATAGCAAACCTATTCATACAACCCTCAGGAGGGTGAAGGGTTTGCAAAATGCATGCATAATAGTGGGAATAGCCTGCAAACATGAATGTGCATAGGGGGCCCGTATTACAGGGGATTTAATAACCCGCCCAACCTGCTCCAAGTGACGCCATGATGTGTTATCGGTAGCATGGGGGGGGGGAGGTTACACAGGATCATTGTCTTAGTGGTGACATGACAGAATGACTCCACCGCTATGGGCTGAAATTTGGTTGGCGCAGTAACTTTTGCTACTTTACAATTCTTCATTTTATTTTTTGGGGGGTGGAACTTTTCTGGAAATTTCCAATTAAAAGGGTTATCCAATGACTAATGTAAAAACTGAAAATCAGACATTATATAGGACATGACAATCTATTTCTAACAAAGCTAGAACCAGCCCTGCACCTCACATGGATCCAGAGATCTCCTCATTCATTGCTCTGCTACATTTATATCAAGCTGACAGCTCAGGGGGTGTCTTTTCTGCTGCAGCTCAGGGGGCGTGTCCATGCTCTCCCTATCACAGCTCAGGGGGCGTGTCCATGCTCTCCCTATCACAGCTCAGGGGGCGTGTCCATGCTCTCCCTATCACAGCTCAGGGGCGTGTCCATGCTCTCCCTATCACAGCTCAGGGGGCGTGTCCATGCTCTCCCTATCACAGCTCAGGGGCGTGTCCATGCTCTCCCTATCACAGCTCAGGGGGGTGTCCATGCTCTCCCTATCACAGCTCAGGAGGCAGTTGAAGGATGAAACTGAGCATGTGCGGCCTTCTCAGTGGGCAGGACAAAGAAATAAGAAAGAAAATGCAAACCGCAGGTGGCGCTAAACAAATACATTTTATTGAATAACTCAGTGGCTATGCTACATTTTGAATTAAATGCAATTACAAAAGAACTCAGATCCAAGTGCTGGTTTAAAAACTGTAGAATATGTTTTCATGGGACAACCCCTTTAACATTTATCAGGGGAAATCCTGCAAAAAGGGAGTGGGACTTAAAATGTCAATTTTTGGGGAAATTCAAAGGCTGATAAGTATGTACCCCCTTCTCAATAAAGGCTGCATGCAGCAAATTGCATTGCATGGCCACCAAGTGAAATGGAAGCTCTTGGGACAAAGGAGTGGGTGTTGAGTCCAGGAGTAGATTGGCTATAGACCATACAGGAAAACTTCCCGGTTGGCCGATGCCCAGGGGGCCACTCAAAAGGTGCTCTGTTGTATTTGGTTCTGCTGGGGCGGTATATTTTGGTTGTCCCCACCTACTTGTTTTGGCCTGTCTTCCGTCAGTTTGAACCCACCTACAACATGGGGCCACTTTTAGTTTTTTTTCCAGGGCCACTTTAAGTTCCCAATCCGCATCTGGTTGAGTCATTGGCCTGAGTCCTCTATCATTCTAGGTGGTCTGAATTTTCAACACCTATGGTGAGATATTAGATGTTGCAGCCAAGGAAGCCAATTAGCTCTGAAGGCGATGACCAGTTTTATGACTGCACTGTCATGATATAAAAGGGGAAAATGTATTGTGCCATAGCCTGTTTCACATGATCCAGTTTGTCTATTGCTTGGTGCCACCATTCACACATTATTATTATAGATATCAATCAACCCAGCAAATTAAATCTGGTAAAATGAATCTGACAGAACAAGTTCCGGTATGCGGTGATGCTATACCAAACATCAGGTGTTAGGTTTGGTTAATTGTTCTTCAAGGTGTTGCAGACACGAGCATGACCAGTGTGGGCGCCATTGTAATAGGTTCTGTTTTACCAACAGCAGAATAAAGCATTTCTGAGAGTTCCAGCTTACTAAAGGTTCCACAAAATGAAGGTGGTCACAGGGCGTCCCAACTCTTGGACCACCAACAAAAAGCTTTAATCTGCAGGGAACGTAGTAACAAGTGTTCAGTTCTACTACAGCTCCTCCACAGGAGAAATGAAGCATTACACAATTCCTATTGAAATCAGTGGGGTGTCCATATAAGGCACAGACACGGTGAGTCCTCCAGAGGGAAATGCTCTTCACTGGTGACGTTCTTTCCAACTCATTAATGAATGTCCTTTAAGGGACCACTCTGTAAACTTTAATATATTTGAAAATCTTATTCTTTGATATTTCTCTGTAAAACATTAGCAGAAAACACAGCCCACAAAAAACAGATCAGCAAAAAATATGGATGACGTCAGAGTGCATTTCGTATTTTGCGGAACTGAACAGCTGGCCCTTCATAGAACAGTACTATCCTTGGCCGTAACGCGGACAATAATAGGACATGTTCTAGAATTCATTGAAGTGAATGGTTCCGCATATGGTCCGCAAAAAAAAAAACGGAACGGACACAGAAAGAAAATACGTTCATGTGCATGAGCCCTTATGGACTAAGCCAAATTTTGAACATTTTGCAACTGTGTCACTTTATTGGAATGCTTTTATTTATCCAGCCAATTCTGAAACTGTTTTCTTCTGACACATTGTACTTTGTGTTAGGGGGTAAATTATTTGGGTCGATATGTTTTACCTTTATCTGTAAAAAATGAATCCAAATTTACAGAAAACTTAGAAAAATTTGCAACTTACTAAATATGAATTTCTCGGCTTTTAAGACACAGTGATACCTCATAAAATAGTTATTAATTAACCTTTCCCATACTACTTTATGTTGGGAGCATTTTAGAATTGTCATTTTATTTTTTTTAGGACGTGTGAAGGCTAAGAATTTTAGAAGCAATTTTTCAAATTTGTCAAGAAAATTAGCAAAACTGACTTTTTAAGGACCAATTCAGTTTTGAAGTAACTTTGAGTGACTTATATAGAAACTACCCATGAATGACCCTATTGTAAATACTACACCACTCAAATTATGCAAAACCGATTATACAACGATATTAACACTTTCAGTGTTCCTCAAGATTTAAAGGCAAATTGAGGTAAAATTAAACTTTTTTTTTTGCAGATTTTCCATTTTAATCCACTTTTTCCTGTAACACAGCAAGGGTTAACAACAAAACAAGCCTCAATATTTATTACCCTGATTCTGCAGTTTACAGAAACACTCCGTATGTGGTCGTAAACTGCTGTATGCACACATAGCAGGGCTCAGAAAGGAAGGAGCGCAATATGGTATTTGGAGGGCAGATTTTGCCAGAATGGTTTTTGAGTACCATGTCACATTTGAAGAGACCCTGAGGTTTTGAAAACTACACTCCTAAAAGAATTATTGAGGCTTGTACCAAGTTCTTTGACTCCACAGGTGTTTCATAGAATTTAGAAACACTTGCATGTGAAAATGAAAAATGGCATTTTTTCCAATAAAATGCTTCATAAGCCCGACATTTTTCATTTTCATAAGGGGCGACAGGAGAAAATGCACCCCAAAATGTGTTACGCATTTTGTCCCGAATATGGCAAAACCCCATATGTGGTTGTAAAATGCTGTATGGCCACACCACAGGGCTCAGAAGGGAAGGAGCCACATATGGCTTTTGAAGGGCAGATTTTGCTGGAATGTTTTTCGTCCCACTAGTATATAACGAAGAAGGACCGACACTCACTTTCTTGATGATATGAAGAAACTTTTATTAAAACCATAATAGCATCATGATGGTGATGTTGCTATTATGCTTTGAATAAAAGTTTCTTCATATTGTGAGCGAGTGCCGGTCCTTCTTCGCCATACATCGGTATTACACTGACAGTTGCCTATGAGATCCAGCCTAGTGCCTAGCCCTCATAGGCTTCCATAGCTGTCAGGTCACAAGGCCTGTGTAAAACCTCAGGCTGCCTTAGCAACTCCATCGCGGGGAAAATATGGGGTCAGAGAAGAAGCCTCTGTAAACCGCTTAGATGCAGCGGTCAGCATTGACTGTGGGATCTAAGGGGTTAATCTGCCAGGCTCCTGCCTCTGATCTGGAAAGCACAGCTACCGATCAGCTTACCATACATGTACGGCGCTGGTCAGCAAGTCACTTCCCGCAGCGCCGTCATGTGCTGTGCTGGTCGTCCAGGGATTAATCAGCAGTGTACGTGAGGCTTTCAAAAAATATATGGGGCAAACATTCTGGAGGCCGATCCTCATAGCAGTTAAAAGATGAAAATATGAGAATATTATTATAGAAAACAGCATTTGGTTTTATATATATATATATATAGCACTACCACTGTGATTTTAGGTTGCACCTTTTTTGCATGCCTAAAGGGGTTGGCCACTTTCTCTCTACTGTTGATCAATGTGTTTGTAAGATTATTATAGGGCACTTACTAATATAGTCTTTGTTGATATTCTGAACTATTTTCTATATTTCATAAGATATTCTCTCTTGTTAGTTAAGTCTTTTTTGCTGTCCACATGGAGGTTCTGTCCATAAAATGGCTGCTGATGGAGGGTCATATGACCAGGCAAATCACACAGTCTCCTCCATTTATGCCCACTGACTGCACCTGCGATAACACTCTCACCATTGCAAGTGCAGGTGGCAGAGGTGGTGTCTATGAGTGAAGAAGACTGAGTGATGTGTCTGGAGTTATTTTTCCTGGTCACATGACCCTCCATCAGCGGCCATCTTATGGACAGATCTTCTGTGTGGACGGCACAGAAAGTTTGCCTAAGAACGACATGACGTATGAAATACAGCAAACTGCACAGAATATCAACAAAGGCTATATTAGTAAGTGTCATATAGTCATCTTACCTGCACCTTGGTCAAAAGTAGCCAAAAAGTGGACAACCCCTTTAAGTTTTCATAGGGCCTGTTTGGGGGGAGGCAGAATTATAAGGGGTTTATCCAGTTGCTTTGGTTGTGGAATATCATTGATACACATAGTTGCCAACTGTCCCAAATTTGCTGGGACTATCCCTGATTTTCAGAGGCAGTCCACACAAACTTAACTGTCCTGGGCCAGAAATGAGCGGGGTAATGTAAATCCCGCCCATAATTGGGCCTCTAACTGGGGCTTAGGCAGGTTGTAGATCACATCCTAGCCCTTCTTTGAGTCATTTCAAGAATTCTTACATTAAAATAGTTGACCAGGATTAGAAAAACATGTCTGCTTTTTTTCAAAAAAGCGCCACACCAGTCTACAGGTTGCATGCGGTATTACAGCTTAGTCTTATTCACTTTAGTGGAGCTGAGCAGCAATACCAGACACAACCTCATTAACTGACAAGTCAGCAAAAATGTTCACTTGTACATTCTAAAGGGAAATCTGAAAATGTATATTTGGTGCATTTTTTTTTCTATATATGATTGATACTGATGAACTATCAAAACTAATTGCTTCCTAGGTTGGTTATTCAGACATAATGTTACTAGAGAGGGCAAAATCAAGATCCAAGTGTAAAATCTGCATGCGGACACATTGCGTGCGGTTAGAGCAGTCATCGAGCCAAACAGCGATTGTCCGACATTTTCTGTACTTGATTTTCCACCATCAAGCAAGTCGCTCATTGCTAATGATATAAGCTGCTGGAGTGTAACCTGTCGCTGACGTCTGACTCTTATGTGCTCTTAGCTCTGGTGCTAATGATAGAAAATTACTCTGAGGTCCCGTTATTATCAGACTAAACCACACAGCGTCATCCTCAGCCCTGTAGTCAAACCTATCACTCCCTGGTGATGATCTCAGCGCTATAGCCTATTCATTTATTTGCAGGGGATCATTCACATTTGTTCTATAAATTAGATTTTTCAGCCTTATGTAAATAAAGGTAAATCATTTTGTAATAAAAAGTTCTGCAGCATTCAAATAAATGTGTTTTAATTTTAGTTCCCCACCATTTTATTTCTTTGCTTATCCTGCTATAATATTGCCCCATATGTACAAGAATATAACTACTATAATACTGCCCCCTATGTACAAGAATATAATATAACTACTATAATTCTGCCCCTATGTACAAGAATATTACTACTATAATACTGCTCCTATGTACAAGAATATAACTACTATAATACTGCTCCTATGTACAAGAATATAACTACTATAATACTGCCTCCTATGTACAAGAATATAACTACTATAATACTGCTCCTATGTACAAGAATATAACTACTATAATACTGCCTCCTATGTACAAGAATATAACTACTATAATACTGCTCCTATGTACAAGAATATAACTACTATAATACTGCCTCCTATGTACAAGAATATAACTACTATAATACTGCCCCCTATGTTCAAGAATATCACTACTATAATACTACCTCCTATATAGAAGAATATAACTACTATAATACTGCCTCCTATAAACAAGAATATAACTACTATAATACTGCCCCCTATGTACAAGAATATAACTACTATAATGCTACCTCCTATATACAAGAATATAACTACTATAATACTGCCTCCTACAGTATGTAAAAGAATATAACTCCTATAATACTGCCCCCTATGTGCAAGAATATAACTACTATAACACTGCCTTCTATGTACAATAATATAACTACTATAATACTGCTCCTATGTACAAGAATATAACTACTATAATACTGCCCCTATGTACAAAAATATAACAACTATAATACTGACCCCTATGTACAAGAATATAACTGCTATAATGCTACCTCCTATATACAATAATATAACTACTATAATACTGCTCCTATGTACAAGAATATAACTACTATAATACTGCTCCTATGTGCAAGAATATAACTACTATAATACTGCTCCTATGTACAAGAATATAACTACTATAATACTGCCTCCTATGTACAAGAATATAACTACTATAATACTGCTCCTATGTGCAAGAATATAACTACTATAATACTGCTCCTATGTACAAGAATATAACTACTATAATACTACCTCCTATGTAAAAGAATATAACTACTATAATACTGCCCCCTATGTACAAGAATATAACTACTATAATACTGCCCCCTATGTACAAGAATATAACTACTATAATGATACCTCCTATATAAAAGAATATAACTACTATAATACTGCTCATGTGTACAAGACTATAACTACTATAATACTCCTTCTATGTACAAGAATATAACTACTATAATACTGCCTCCTATGTACAAGAATATAACTACTATAATACTGCCTCCTATGTACAAGAATATAACTACTATAATACTGCTCCTATGTGCAAGAATATAACTACTATAATACTGCTCATGTGTACAAGACTATAACTACTATAATACTGCTCCTATGTACAAGAATATAACCACTATAATACTGCTCCTATGTACAAGAATATAACTACTATAATACTAGCTCTCTGTGACCGATTATGCTTTGATGTATAGTTCACATTCAGGTGGCTACAGCAGGCAGGCAAGGGTTAAACGAAAGAGGGCACAGCACAGAACCAGCACTGTTTTTGTAGCAGAGATATTAGCAGGGAAAGCTGGGGCTGGGCCGTGTGATTATTGGCTCGGGTGTGGCCATTAGGCAGGTTTACAATCACACTCTTGGCCCGGATTCCATGTTCTGAATGAAGACACAAGGGTTGGTCTTTACCTTCTGATCTGACGTGCTGATGTTGTTGGGTGGGGGGACTAGTAGGGCTGTTTTAGTAAGTGATGTGACCAGAGTGCAAGCCAAAATCTCAGTCCTATCTGGAGCACCGTCTAACCCTAAGGGACAGGGTGTCTCGTCAGCTCCCTGCGTTGGATTACTGTACGTAGCTCGGACTGCAGAGGGTTGAAACCAGTGATTGCAATCAATCTGCTCCAATGGGGTCATAACTCCTGCACCACAGACCTACCAAGGTACCGTACCTCTATCTGCATCTTAAGAAATCATGGACACGAGGCTGGGGGTTCAGGCAAGTGCACAATCCGTGCATTGGCTGTGCTATGTGATAACTCCAATAACGTCTATATATCCTGATAACATATTGAGAGATCTTAAGGAGTTGTGGGGAAGGACACACTTAGCTCTGCTATATCTGTACATCTCTGACAGCAAGAATTACACTCATTTTAAGGCTGCTTACTGCAGGACCCATAGTCAGCAAGTTGCTCCATTGATATATAAACTTATGTGTTTTACATTTTATGTTTTTTTGTGTGTGTTTCTTATATAGTAGCAGGTCTGCTGACGCATTCCAGTCATTTCATTGAATGCTGCTGTAAGTTTCGGTCCAGCTGCAGCTGTTGTAGACATTTTAGTAAAAGAATGTGCATTATCGGTTCATTCATTAACAATTAAAGGGGTATTCCGACTCAAATAGGGCTAATCAAGTTCTAAATATTTGAAGCACCTGGTTCCATTGCCAGGGTGCCTCCGGTTGTCACGACTCTTGTCTTCCCTTGCCGTGTAACAGGTTGTCATGTTATGGGTAAGATGAACACCAGTGAGGTCAAACATTGGCCGAGGCTTTATGGGGCAGTGGATGACTTGACATTTTGATGATTTAGAGTCGTTTGAAGGGTTAGAAACCTCCTTTAAATGTTTTCTTATTGTTTTTTTTTTTGCCTTATAAAGGACAGCCATAATTATGTTGTAATGAGTTTTACCTTTTTTAATGTATTTTGATCTATTGTAAAGAAAAAAAAAGTTTTTGTTGTCAGGATCAGGATTTTTGTTGTCAGGATTTTTGTTCGGCAGGATCTAATGGTTGTGGAGTTTTTTTTCTCATTTTATTTTCCTATCTAGGATGCATAGCAGAGGTTCAGCAACCGATTTTCATTCCGCAGATATTAATATATATTAGGCCTATGTTGTCTGAACCCATTCATTTTGGTGGGTTTGGCCAACCATGTAATATGTTCCTGACTCCCGATGTTTTGGATGATAACAATCGGGCGTGTTGGATTTCCACATGCCCAATCTTTCTATGCTAGGGGAGATAAGCCACCTCCAGATGTTTTTCAACTAAACCTAGGGATCCAATAACTGACTCTTAAAGCATATGGTTAACTTTAAAGGGTATGGACACCTTCAATATTTTCTTATGTATTTTAATAGTTTCCTTGAGTAAAAAAAAGTGTAATTTTCAGACACCCTTAACTTTAGTGTACAACTTGCTCCTATATTCAGACTCTGTGGTGAGGTCTGTGTGCCCAGGATTCTGATGTCCTCACTAGCTGCCATGCATCAACACAATTCCATTCCTGGACTGATTTTCCTTTTTTACAGCTCATGAGGGATTTTCTCTCTCTTGTGCCTACAAACACTGATGCTGAGGGGCTTAGGTGCCTCTCCACCTGCAGAGTCTGTCATGGGTGCTCCGTTTTCACTCTACACAGTCTATGTGATTCAACCCCTGCACACGGCCTTGCGTGTGCATTCTTCACTATCTACAGACTGTGAGTGCTGTCCTCTTGGATGCTTTTCCCCTATCCACTCTCTGATCTGCTGTGTACTACCTCCCTGTTGCTATCAGAGAGAAAAGGGAGGGGGAGAGCAAAGAGAGCTGTCAGGAACAGGAGCAGAACCGTCAGAATCGGGAGCACCAGTAGCTAGATGAAGGACTTGCACATACTCTGCAGAAGCAAAATGGTGGGAATTTTTTTATGAAGATTATTTTCAAAGTTGTTTAAGAAGCAAATGAACAAAAAAAAAATTCAGTGCAAAGGATGCCCATAGTCATACAGAAATTTTCCCCATTACTGATGGTGATGTACAGTATGTCACTGGAGTGCATTGAGGTCCAGGACACTTCTCGACCTCAATACAGGGGCCCGAATGAAATCATGTGCTATTTGTTGTGAATACAACCTCTGCACCCTCTATAGCTACCCCTCTGGCCACAGCACTCATCAATAGGTTAGGTTTCTCTTGGGTGCTCATCGTTCATTGATCTTGCAATGGAGGACCTGTGAATGGACAGAGTGCCAGAGCAGTGGTATTATAACCCTCATCATGCCCTCACAAACATGCTGAGATTCCCAATACCATGAGGTCCAATTAAAGTTAAAGGTTGTTCTGTGAGTTTATTATCTGAAATTAGCCCAGATATCGTCATTCAGTCTCTCATCCTCCTTCGTTATGGAAGATTTCTTCATAGCGTCATAAAAAGGTAAGCGCGTACTATTATGGCCGAGGATGGGTTAATCACTCCCCCCCCAAGTTCCGCTTGCCGCTGCCTGTCTCAGTCTCTCCACCGCCTCCTCCTCCTCCTACTCGTCTTCTTGGCAGCGTTTGGGCATTTAATATCTTTACTGTTGTACTTGCTTTGCCCTCTAGTGAAGACAAAGCAGACATCAATAAACCCCCCCGCCCCCACCCCAATAAAAAAAATGATTACATGTTGGTTGCTCCAAGTGTATGAAATATGAGGAAAAACATAAAAATATAGTAATCTTCCAATAAAAAAAATCAATACAAACGCAAAAAAAAACTTAAAACAAAGAAAATGTGAATTTATATTAGACCAAAAAATAGAAAAGAACAAGTTTCACATTGCAAATCTTCAATAAAGGAACAGTGAGCTTTTTATTAAAAGGGTCCTCCAGCAATAAGATTGGACCCCCAGTTATTAGTTGCAATGGTGGGGTACCCGGCAGTAGGTCTTCAATAACCCTGCAGCGTCAACACAGGGGAAATGAAGGATGCCGTTTCCTGGAGAATGGGTGAAGACGGGTGTAAATGGGTTTCCTATACCCTATGAAAAGGGTTGCCCACTTTGGATGCGCCCTACTTCTTAGATGGGTCACTTGACAGTAAGATGATCGCAAATGTGCCCTCCGGCTGGGACCACCAGTGATCTGCTTTGTGTTTGATTTCTCTGCAGCGCCACCACAGGACAAATGAAACATTGCACATTGCTTATTGAGATCATTGGGTTGGAGGACAGGTCCCCCAGAGGGAGGTGGATGCTCTTTGTAAGGCCGCATTCACACAACCATGGGACGGCCATGCCTGTTTTGCAGACCGCAACCCTCAGATCCGCTAAACACGGGCACAGGCCGTGTACACTCGGCATCATTGACTTCAATGCGTCCGTGATACGCAAGATGCGGCCGAAGATAGGACTTCCTATTTTGCTGCGCAGACGGATGGACCCGGAAGTACACGGAAG
This sequence comes from Bufo gargarizans, assembly GCF_014858855.1. Taxonomy (NCBI): domain Eukaryota; kingdom Metazoa; phylum Chordata; class Amphibia; order Anura; family Bufonidae; genus Bufo; species Bufo gargarizans. The sequence continues at coordinate 716,292,042 of NC_058080.1, read as the reverse complement.
GGCTTCTATGTTTTTTCCTGGTCCGTGCCTCCGCACCTCAAAGGGTGTCCTATGTTTGGATTGTGGACCCATTGCAAAATACATACGGTCGTATGCATGAGGCCTAACAGACATTTATGCAGGGTCCCAGGTGGGAATACCCCTTTAAATAAATTTTTCCTAGTTTTTTGAGTATCCAAAAACAAAGCACTGCTAGATGTCAGTGAATGGAAACACCGTGCACGTGCCAAAGCTGAAAACCTATCCTGCTCACGCAGCTGGTCGGCCTCTTACTATGATAAGAGCCTGTAGGCAGGTAAGGACATTAGTGCTGCTGCCGTGCTTGGGTCATACTGTTACACTGCAGCAACCCTGCGAGTAATATTGGACGTGTACACGTTTTTAGATATTAATCCCCCTCCTGTGACTGACAGCAAGCAGAGATCTTGAAGCTATATTAGAATTACAATGAACATACTTTGCTTCTGTAAAGCGGGATGATCCCTTTAAGGGAATACAATGTATCCATTCTGTTATGTGAAGCATAATATTCACTGATTGGATACATATTTTCCTACTTTTTCATTCTTTTTGTTTCTCGATGGGATTGCGATGAGCTGGAGTATCTGGGACTTAGAACGAATGTCTCCCCAGAGTCTGCCACGGCCTAAGATTAAGAAAACAATTACTTTCTTTGAGCACTTTTCTGGTTTTCCAGGAGAGATGGCGATATTTTTATTGCTGTATTGATCTACAATATATCAAGGTTAACCAGGACAATGGCTGCAGGCAGCGCACATCGCCAATTAATGTGTTCTGTATACACTGAATAAACAGGATCCTCTTCTATTTCTCAATTAAATATCGACCTGTGAACGGCTTCTTCCTATACAACATGAAAAATCGAAGAGAGGAGCAATGTAAGGGCCACTGATCTTAATGGCAGCTGCTCCAGACAGTGTACACCGACTCCAGAAGGTTTCTCATTCTTAACATTTTCCTCAATTTTGATTCTAATAGAAACATTAACTCCTAAAATCAAACAATCGTCAGTAAATAGGGACTTTATTTTTTACTTTGTTTCTTCCAAAGCTAGGTGATAACCAGTATGGCCAGCACATAGCGCCCAGAAGGGTTATTGTCTATATCATCTAGACCAGGGGTACACAACATTTTCTGGTTGGGGGCCACATTGCCAGACTGAACCAATGACAAGAGACGAAAATAGAATTTAAAGGTGTATTAACAAATGAAATATTGTATTTATGGCGTATTGTACATTCAGTATATACCAGTAATGTCTGGTTACACTTCCAGGACTCCCATCTAATGGGAAAATATATGTGAGCAGCCACAAGACATAGACATACATGTCTGTTACCAGATGGTTGGGGGCCACACAGAATGGTATCAAGGGCCGAATGTGGCCCCCGGGCCGCAGGTTGTGTATTCCCGCTCTAGACAAATCAGAGTACTTTGTGGGGTAGGTTTAAGGGGTTGCCGGCTGCCATCAGGAATTTCTGGGGTGGATACAGTCAAGAATTTTGGGCCCCAACCCCTCATTAAGGAAGCAGGAATCTGTGGGATAGCAGGAGGTAGACGCTAGGTGGAAGGGCTCTATTGGGGGTATGTAAGTTGGCACAGAGTAGCAGAGCTCTGTTGGGGTATGTAAAGTGGCCCATAGTAGCGGGGACGTTTTGGAGGAGGAGGAGGTAACAGAAAGTGATGGGAGAAGTAGCCTGGCAATGGCTCTGTGGAGGAGCAGAGCAGGAACAGTAGGTGGGCAGGAGTCAGGGGTAAGGGAGACACACTAGGTGGCATGGCTCTATTGGCAGAGGGGCTGGGGAAAAGTAAAGTGGCAGATGTGGGTAGAGGGGGCAATGGGATGGGGGGGGAGAGTCAACCTGGCTGGGGGATCCATGAAGGAACAAGAGGGAGACAGTAGGTTGGCAGGGGGATCTGTGGGAGCAAGAGGGGAGACAACAGTAGGTAAGGAGGAGCTCTGTGGGTGGCAAGGTTTGGGGACAGTAGGTGAGCAGGGGCTTTGTAGAGGTGCAAGGGAGGAGACAGTAGATAGGCAGGAACTCTGTGGGGGATAAATTTGGAGACAGTAAGCGGGTAGGGACTCAGGGAAGTAGAATGGGCACATAGGTGGGTGTTAAATGAAAGAAGGTGTGTATAACAACACAAGCATGTGCCATTCAGGGTGGTAGGAAAGCTGGGTGACCTCTGCTTTGGGCACTATAATGTCAGCCATATTGTTTGAACTCAACTTCCCTGAAATCTGGTAAAATGTAGGCACTGCTAATAATAATTTTTTTTCCAGTTGATAATACATATAAATACAGATAAATCTCAGCCAATAAATATATGGGATTTTGTTAACTTAGTCCATTGAGAAGGGGACTGCAGCTCAGTGTAGTCCCATCTCTCTTCCTCATGGGTGGTATATAGCTACACAGGGCTTCCTTCTCACAAGCAGTGACCTAAGGATCATGCCAGCCTTCTGTTCTACAAAGGATGGCAATATGAGCGGAAGTATGCTGAACCAAAGGCCAATATAAACCACACAGACAGCCCATGTACCTGCCAGGGGTTCCATGGAGAGTCGGGCCCGGGCTGAGCTTTTTTGCCCATCCTCATGGGTAATATGTAATTTTTTTCCCCCATCCTCAGGGTGATGTCTACATTTTTTCCCTCAATCCTCATGAGTGGTGTCTACATTTCCACCCATCCTCATGCATGGTGTTGTTTTCCCATCCTCATGCGTGGGGGTCTAAATTATTTCCACATCCTTATAGGTGGTGTCAAATATTGGGCAGGCAGTGCAACATTATTACCATCCCTCAGCAGGAGGGCCAAGCTTTGTTCAATCTTCCCATCTCCTGTTTGGAAGAAGAGTGGTAGATCCTCAAATTGGTTATCTCAAATTTTACAAATAAAGGTTTAGGTAACCCCTATTTCTCATGCCCTTTCTTTCCTCAGAAAGTTGAACAAAGGCTTGATTCTCCTTATGAGGGATGGCGGTGACATGAACAACTCCCTCTCTATGTATACATCTGTGGTGAGACCTCCTGTCCTATGAGGTAGGGTTGTGGTGGTTGGAGATGATTCTATTATGAAGATTCCTACATGGCCATATTTTTAATGTGCAAGCAAATATGAAAGAGCACATTTTGCGTGTGAAAAATAGCAAGTGGCAATCCACGTGTACAATGGTGCCTATGGCATCAAGTGCCCGTTATTTGATCCTGTCCAATGAGCCAGTGATAGGGTTCTTATTTTGTAAACCAGTGATGCTCAACCTGGGGCCCTCTAGCTGTTGCAAAACTACAACTCCCAGTATGCTTGGACAGGCTACAGCTTTTAGGGCATGCTGGGAGTTTTGCAACAGCTGGAGGGCCGCAGGTTGAGCATCCCTGCTGTAAACACTTCATTAGTAGGAAATGCTAACAGTAACCAGGTGCCAAAGGCTAGTTATAGCGTTCTAACCCTGATGCCCAGTTTCAATGATGGTATAACATTCCAACTGGAATATGATCATCTTTGGTACTAAGTAGTGTTCATCAAGCACCAAAGTGCTCGGGTGCTCTGCAGAGCACCCGAGCACAATGGAAGTCAATGGGAGAACCCGAGCATTAAAGGGATTCTGTCACCTCCCCTAACCCAAAATCGGATTTTAAAGCAGCCATGCAGCACAGCTTACCTTGATTAGGCTGTGCTCTTCTATCTTGTAATCCGTCCAGTAGTTTATGTGAAAATTGACTTTTATGGTTATGCAAATTAGCCCTGAAGGTGCCCAGAGGGGCGTTTTGTTCCCCTTAGTGAGCCCAGTAACGCCCCTCTTACAGTGCCCAGCCCGCCTTCCTTGCGACTGTCTAACCGCCCCCAGCCTCTCATCCCCCTCCCTCACGGCCGAACGAACTCTCGCACAGGCGCAGTACCCACTGAGGGCTGCGCCAGTGTGATCTGCAGGAGACTGAGGGCAGGAGCTTCATCCTCGTCACTGGGCTCGGTGCATGCCCTCCAGCTGTATTCAAGGTAAGCTGTGCTGCATGACTGATTTTGGGTTAGGGGAGGTGACAGAATCCCTTTAAACCAGGCACCCCCTGCTCTGAAGAGGGGAGGGTGCCAGGTCCCACTGAGGTCTATTCAGAAGATCGCTGTACAGTGGGGGAATCCCCCAGTGTGAGTCTGCGCTTAGGAGTCCCTGCTCTGACTCCATATATAGCTATGTCCATATATGGAGTCCCTGCTTGGGACACTCACTGTATTTAAATCTAATTTAGCCTCTATTTCTGAAATGTTTCTCTTGTAATTTGAACTCACAACCTTCTACATTAGAGCCAAGAACCTTAACCACTACACTATAGAGCTGCATGTTAACCTGCAGTTAAATATATCATTCAGCTTTATAGCTAAGTGGTTAAGATTCTTGCCTCTAATGTAGAAGGTTGTGAGTTTAAATCCTGACTTTAAAGAATCTTTCAGAAATAGAGGATAAATTAGATTTAAATACAGTGACTCGAGCATTGCGCTCGAGGACACGCGGTGTTCGGCCGAACACAGCGATGTGCAGAGCATCGCGGTGCTCGAGTCAAAATGGTGTTCGGCCGAGCATGTTCGATCAACACTAGTACTAAGTACAATGTTGTGCAGTGTGGACAATATAGTGACTAAACTTTCAATAAATTATATTATATATACAGTTGCAAGAAAAAGTATGTGAACCCTTTGGAATGATATGGATTTCTGCACAAATTGGTCATAAAATGTGATCTGATCTTCATCTAAGTCACAACAATAGACAATCACCGTCTGCTTAACTAATAACACACAAAGAATTAAATATGTTACCATGTTTTTATTGAACACACCATGTAAACATTCACAGTGCAGGTGGAAAAAGTATGTGAACCCCTAGACTAATGACATCTCCAAGAACTAATTGGAGTGAGGTGTCAGCCAACTGGAGTGCAATCAATGAGATGAGATTGGAGGTGTTGGTTACAGCTGCCCTGTCCTATAAAAAACACACACCTGTTCTGGGTTTGCTTTTCACAAGAAGCATTGCCTGATGTGAATGATGAAGAGCTCTGAGAAGACCTACGATTAAGAATTGTTGACTTGCATAAAGCTGGAAAGGGTTATAAAAGTATCTCCAAAAGCCTTGCTGTTCATCAGTCCACGGTAAGACAAATTGTCTATAAATGGAGAAAGTTCAGCACTGCTGCTACTCTGCCTAGGAGTGGCCATCCTGTAAAGATGACTGCAAGAGCACAGCGCAGACTGCTCAATGAGGTGAAGAAGAATTCTAGAGTGTCAGCTAAAGACTTACAAAAGTCTCTGGCATATGCTAACATCCCTGTTAGCGAATCTACGATACGTAAAAAAACACTAAACAAGAATGGATTTCATGGGAGGATACAACAGAGGAAGCCATTGCTGTCCAAAAAAAACATTGCTGCACGTTTACAGTTTGCACAAGAGCACCTGGATGTTCCACAGCAGTACTGGCAAAATATTCTGTGGACAGATGAAACCAAAGTTGAGTTGTTTGGAAGAAACACACAACACTATGTGTGGAGAAAAAGAGGCACAGCACACCAACATCAAAACCTCATCCCAACTGTGAAGTATGCTGGTGGGGGCATCATGGTTTGGGGCTGCTTTGCTGCGTCAGTTCCTAGACGGATTGCTATCATCGAAGGAAAAATGAATTCCCAAGTTTATCAAGACATTTTGCAGGAGAACTTAAGGCCATCTGTCCACCAGCTGGAGCTCAACAGAAGATGGGTGTTGCAACAGGACAACGACTCAAAGCATAGAAGTAAATCAACAACAGAATGGCTTAAACAGAAGAAAATACTCCTTCTGGAGTGGCCCAGTCAGAGTCCTGACCTCAACCCGATTGAGATGCTGTGGCATGACCTCAAGAAAGCGATTCACACCAGACATCCCAAGAATATTGCTGAACTGAAACCGGAATGGTCAATGGTAAAGAGGAATGGTCAAGAATCACTCCTGACCGTTGTGCACGTCTGATCTGCAACTACAGGAAACGTTTGGTTGAAGTTATTGCTGCCAAAGGAGGTTCAACCAGTTATTAAATCCAAGGGTTCACATACTTTTTCCACCTGCACTGTGAATGTTTACATGGTGTGTTCAATAAAAACATGGTAACATATTTAATTATTTGTGTGTTATTAGTTTAAGCAGACTGTGATTGTCTATTGTTGTGATCAGATCACATTTTATGACCAATTTATGCAGAAATCCAGATAATTCCAAAGGGTTCACATACTTTTTCTTGCAACTGTGTATATATATATATATATATATATATATATATTGTGGAGATTCGCTCTGGTAGTTAGGATAAGCGGGCGCAGTACAGAGGCAAAATGCAAGTTCGTAATTCAAACATCAGTGTTGATTCACACATGATGCCAAAAATAAAACGTCACTTTTTACATTGTTGGTGTTACTTCACACCCAATGTCAAGTTAACATGACAAAAGTCACTCGCAGTTCTGCCTCAGAAAGTTCAAACACAGGATTTAGACAGCCTGTTCCCCTGACACACGGGTCTCCGCTCTCCAGCCCAGCACAGGCCTCAGATCCCAGCACACAGACCTCCTGAGCTCCACTGTCAGACGGACGTAATCCTCTCCACCTGGCAGTGCTGGCTGGTTTTATGCCTGGCAAAACCCGGCCTGGAACATGGGGAGTAGTCACCCACCCAGCACTTTGACTACTCCCAGTAAGAGCTGTCCCGGATCAACTATTACAGCCATGCTAAGTACCAAGGTGTCAAACAGCAACTGCACACATAAACACATAAAAACCGGCTCTTACTCCACCGAGGCCAGGAACCTCGGTGACACATGCCTATCATCCACGATGATTTCTTGTACCTTCTTACAATATATATATATATATATATATATACACACACATATACTAGCAGAAATACCCGGCTTTGCACGGGTATATTTAATCTATTTCATTTAATGTTTGTGCGTGTTGTTAAAAGATAGACAGTACCCCCCCTTTAACATGACTTCTACAGCACCCCACCCCCTTGACAGTGACCTCCACAGGGGTCTGCCCCCATAACAGTGACCTCTACAGCACCGCCCCTTAACACTGACCATAGGTTACAGTCCCCTTAACTGTGACCTCCACCATTCTTGTCCCCCTTACCAGAGACCTCCACAGCGACTTCCCCTTTAACAGGGACTGCCACAGTACCCCATTCCCTTAACAGTCACCTCACAGTACCCAGCTGCCTTAACCGTGACCTCACAGTTCCCCCGCTGCCCTGATTTAGGGTCATTCACATTGGGGTCTGATTGGGGGTCTGATCAGGGCTCTGATCTGAGGTCTGATTAACATTGGGGGATCTGATTGGTGGTCTGATCTGAGGTGTAATGAAAAATATTATTTTTCTTATTGTCCTCCTCTAAAACCTAGGTGCATCTTATGGGCAGGTGCGTCTTATAGGGTGAAAAATACGGTACCCAGTTAAAGATTTAAATGCTGCTTTAGTATGGCAGCTTCCAAGGTTGCAATGCAAGACTCATTCATTGGCATTGCAATGTCCAAGCTTCCTGGGTTCATGGTCCATACAGCTGTCAGCACATCCATGGTTGTTATCCCTTTGGCTGTTATGCCATGGAAAACAATATTATTAATAACAAGACGTCAGAATCCCAGTGGACTAAATCATGACATGTTTAGATCTGAATGCTAAGAACCAGTCGCTGAGTCACTCTGCCCATGTGATGAGTTTACATTAGGGGGTTAATGAGTTGAAAGACTTGGAGAGTAAAAGACCTGGATATACTGTATTTCCTAGAACGGCTTCTTTAAGAAAACAAAACCCCTAAAAATCAATCATAACATTGCATGTATGTAGCACAGTTGCATTCAGTTTTGCTTTTGCGGTATGAATGTATCCGAAAATCAAAATCAGGAAATATTTATATGATTTTTTTTTTTATTAGAAACATACATCCTTTATATTTTTGAAAAGTTTTTTTTAAAATATTGCAAGTTCTCAAGTTGGCCACTAAAGCAGACAAAATAGACTGACCGTTCCTGTTTTCTGGGGTTCACTTGTCAACTTTGCTGTGTAGACTGGGAGACAATGTGCAGAGTCATCTAATTATTAGAGGACAGGCAAGTTAATGACAGTTCCCCTGTCACTCCCTGGGCTCTGTGGGAGGGGGTTGTAGTCCATCACTTCCTGGAGACTGTAACAATCTATGTCATTTCTCGGTCAATTGAATCCCATTCATTGCAGCTGTCATGAAGCACCTCCCCGACCACCACTGCATTGTCTAGGAACTGTCTGTATCCAAAATGGCTGCCCCAGAAAAGTTTTTAAAAGTTAAAAAAATGTATTGTTGCAAAAAAAAAAAACAACAACAAACCCAATGGAGCAGCCTGTCTAACTTTTAGACACTGTAAACTTAGGTTTGACAGTCTAAAAATGTGCCAGATTTATCACAGATTTATTGGCTTTGTTTATGCTAGACCTTTTCACCTGAATTTTGGCACATTTTTTGGTGCACGTTGTCACAACTTAATCACAACCCTTTTCCAGCAGACCATCCCCCTTTCTCTGTAGGTCACACCTCCTTGTCGGATGAATTGAAAAAAAAAGTCTAAAACAGTGCAAATTTGTCAAATACAGTGCAAAGCGTGTTCAACCTTTTTTTTTGGTGACAATTAAGACAAAATTCTGACGCATTTTGATTATTTAATCCCCCCTCATTATTTCTCTTCTACACATAACTAATCAATGAAACTAAAATTAAATCCGATGATGGCTTGTCCCATCAGGACCCATGCAGTGACCCACAGGGGGAAGGGGGGTGGAGGAGGATGAGAGTGGTAGTTATTGGTGGTCATAGTACTCACAGTGGCAATCTCTCCTTCCTGGCTTTCCCTGGCACACCCTTTTTCCCCTGTGGCACTCCCTGGAGAAGGTTTTTGGGTGCAAGGCAGGATAGCAGGTAAAAATGCCAGAGAATGGTGGAGTCAGTCAGGCAGTCTTTCTTTACTAAACGGCAGAATGGGAGTAGTAGTACATCCGGCATTAACAAGGCACAGTACCAAAGCATATCACAGTTCAATCCTTTCCCAATAGCAGCACATGCACGGCATCCAAAATATAGGTTGTAGTACTCCTTTTCTCTCTCTCTCTCTCTAATGTAGACCACAGGCAATGCAATGAGGTTCTTGTTAAATGCTTTTGCAATTCCCGGATTGAGAGGTGCAGAACTTAGAAAACACGTGGCAAATCTGTCTCAAAGTATGGGAGATGCCTTAGCACTATTCTTTTCCACAGCAGTAAGGTCTTTCTGCCATAGTACATGCACAATACCTTGCTGTCTCCGTTCAGTGCACAGCCTTGTGGGTTCTAGACCTTCTAATCTCCTTCTCCCTGTAGTACTCTGGTAGCAAAGATGCTTCCTTGGCTGTTGAAGTCTCAGAGGTGGAGAGTCTCTGAACTTAGGCCTTGCTCTGAGGAGCTTTCACATGTAGGTCTTCACTGTTCTGCAACGTAAACTAGACTAACTAACTAACCAATCAAGGTGCAGACCCAGGTAAATCACCCTGACAACCTAACAGAGTGAGCCATGATGCTAGTCATTATTTGTCTATACATTGTATACTAAATGGCAAAACATAACACATCACAACATTTAACTGAATAATATGACATTACACCAATTAATCCTTTGCAATACCCCTTCTGTGGTACTGCATCCATGCACCCTTTTTAGAAATATGGAAGTCATTAAGTGAGGGTCCTCTTCATGAGATCCTCATCTATTAGACAGAGTAGAAACTCCAGATTTAATTGTGGGATCCACGTTAAAAATCAGCCCACCTTACTGTAAATTATTACCGGCAGCTGCTCTCTGTTGCCCTGCTGTATAATTAATTCCCATCAGCTGCTCTCAGTCGCCCCCCTGTGGCGCAGCATTAAATAGTACATGTAGACCTGACATTTTAGTGATAGCTTGTGTCAGCAATACATGATGGGAAAATGATCATCTAGAGGGTTAACTGTCCCTGCAGAGAGGAATCAGGGTCCTCAGTGGCTCTTGGATGTAGGTAGCCCCCCCCAGCAGCTGGAGGGTAATATTTACACATCCCTTTTCCCATGGCCCCAGGCTTCCTGCTCCCACACGCTAATCATGTTGGTGTTGCTGTCTGGGGGTGGGAGATGGACAGAGATCAGGACAAGGTCCCATGTATGCATTGATCTTCCATGAAGAAAGAGGAAGCCAGCGCAGCGTGTAAATTCCACCATGCAACTTAAAGTTGCCTCTATCACAAAGCACCAGGAATGGAATAGGGATGTAGCAGTGTCAGACCAGGCGTCCATTCCCTCCACCATGATTTAGTGTCTGCTCTGGATAGAATATTAGTTATGACGTATTGCACGAGCAGTGTACATCGGGGTACACACCTGTTGACTTCCAGCAGACATGTCTGATATCCGTACTGTAATGAGACTTGCACCTGTGTGATAATCTCTGAAAACAAGCATGGAAAAATTACATTCACTTACAGCAAGCAGAGATGGACATACAGGTGCACGGTTCGTTTCAAGACACCTGTCTGATATCCGTACTTTAGTGAGCTGTGCACCTGTGTGATCATCCGCATTTTATTAACTGAAAACAAGCATGTTAATATTCCATTCACTTACAGCAAGCAAAGATGGACACACAGGTGCACAGTTCATTTCAAGACACATGTCTGAAATCTGCACTTTAATGAGCCATGCACCTGTGTGATAGTCTTTTTATTCACTGAAAACAAGCAAGGAAAAATGACATTCACTTACAGCAAGCAGAGATCTTAAGGAACTGATATTGACAGTATATTAAACAATGGTAAAGCTTTATTTCTTGAAAAAAAAATACCCCTTTAAATCAGTCTTTCCTACTTTTAAAGGGTTTGTCCATCTTTTAAGGGTCTTTTGGCAGACCCCCTTCATGGTCGGATGTGTGATTGAAGCATACACTGGATCTCGGCTCCTTCACTCCTCTGCCTCCACTGCAGCACTTGGCTCTCCCGCTATCAACATCTGGTTTAATGCCACTGCAGCCAGTGATTGGCTGCAGTGGCGACCTGCCCGTTGGCATCATGTCAGTTGGTCATGTGATGCAAGGGGGGCAGATCATCGGATGTTGACAGCAGGGAACACAAGCACTGCGGCGGGAAGGCAAAAGGAGCTGCAACCCAGCGGCGGGAGCAGGTAGGTATGAGGCCATGGAGGGGGAGGAGGGTCTGTTGAACAACCTCCAAAAGATGAACATCCCCTTTAAGGATTACAGAGAGATAATTTTTTGTAAAAGTGACAACAGGAAGTGCAGCCATATTGTTTGTCACTTTTGAACAGCGTTGTCACCATTATTAATAAAACATTTTGACAATCTATTTCTGAGAAGCTCATCCAATATGGCGGCACTTCCTGTTGCATATAAAAAGTAGGGCAAGAAAATAAAATATAATCACCAAATTATTCGATTTTTAGACAGTTTTATGTTTTGGGTTAAAATACTCTTTAAAATGAAAAAAGTGGTATAATTATTAAAAATGATTGAAAATGATTTGAACATCCAACAGAGTGGGTGGAGCTGCGCCTTAATAAATGACTACACAAGGCATGAGGTCATGGTACACCAAGTCCTGTTGGGAAAGGACATCTGCGTGATGCCAGACTAACATCATCGTGTCCCGGCGTAGCTTCATCTGCAGGAGGAGGTTGTCATGGGAAGATGATCTGGTATTGCAGCCCAATTAAAACAGTTTATATGACTGGCGCACAGAAATGAGTCGCTGTAATTGCAAATAATAACACATCAGGCCCGAAGAAATAGTAGCCAGGTCAAGGAGCGAGCTCCAAAACTTAGGCTACTTTCACACTAGCGTTGTTTGAATCCGGCGTTTAATTCCGACACCGGAACTGCCCGCCGGATCCGGAAAAACGTGTGAAAACTGATTACATTTGAATCCTGATCAGGCTTTCGATCACAATGGAAAAATGCATTGGAAAAAACGGATCCGCCATTTACGGATCCGTTTTGACTGAACACACGGCGCCGGATCCGGCGTTAATGCAAGTCAATGGGAAAAAAGCCTGATCAGGTGTTCAGTCAAAGTGTTCAGGATTTTTGGCCGGAGGTAAAAATACTGCATGCTACGGTTTTCTGAAAAGCCTGATCAGTCAAAAAGACTGAACTGAAGACATCCTGATGCATCCTGAACGGATTACTCTCCATTCACAATGCATTAGGATAAAACTGATCAGTTCTTTTCCGGATTTGAGCCCCTAGGACGGAACTCAGCGCCGGAAAAGAAAAACGCTAGTGTGAAAGTACCCTTAGAAAACAGGTTCCATACTGCAACTGGGGACGAACGTTGCTAGCCTGGGAGATTACCTACCATTAAGGGTACAGCTTCATTCTAAGAGACAACACCCAAACATTTGAATTCCCATTTGTGGAGTATTTAAGCCCCACAACCGATTTACTTAACACCCACAAAACATTTCAGAAAAGCCTTTATTGGCAGTTTTGCAGGATAATCCTATGAAAAACAGGTCATCTGCAAGGCATGCCAATAGTAAAAATTGTCCCTGTACCCCCTCCTGGCAGAGAGGTCCATAATTAACAAACTGTGGCAAAACTACACATATTTAGCTAAACTGCTACAGGAAAAGGATACGTCTGCTTGTAAATGGGTTAACCTGCTAGAGGAGGAGGATACAGGTGCCTGTAAATGGTTAATCTGCTAGAAGAGGAGTATCCAGCTGTTTGTAAATGGTTAATCTGCTAGAGGAGGAGGATACAACTGCTTGTAAATGGTTTATTTTCCAGAGGGGGTATAGCTGCTTGTAAACGGTTAATCTGCTAGAGGAGGAGGATCCAGCTGCTTATAAATGGTTAATCTTCTAGAGGAGGATCCAGCTGCTTGTAAATGGTTGATCTGCTAGAGGAGGAGGATATAACTGAACTGCTTGTAAATGGTTAATTTGCTAGAGGGGGGTATAGCTGCTTGTAAACGAGTAATCTTCTAGAGAAGGATACAGCTGTTTGTAAATGGTTAATCTTCTAGAGGAGGAAGAGGATACAGCTGTTTGTAAATGGTTAATCTGCTAGAGTAAGAGGATCCAGATGTTTGTAAATGGTTAATCTTCTAGAGGAGGGGGAGGATTCAGCTGTTTGTAAATGGTTAATCTACTAGAGGAGGAGGATACAACTGCTTGTAAATGGTTAATCTACTAGAGGAGGAGGATACAACTGCTTGTAAATGGTTAATCTGCTAGAGGATGAGAAGACAGCTGCTTGTAAATGGTTAATCTGCTAAAGGGAGATATAGCTGCTTGTAAATGGTTAATCTGCTGGAGAACGAGGATCCAACTGCTTGTAAATGGTTAATCTGCTAGAGTAGGAGGATATAGCTGCATGTAAATGGTTAATCTGCTAGAGGAGGAGGGTCCAGCTGTTTGAAAATGGTTAATCTGCTAGAGGAGGATCCAGCTGTTTGTAAATGGTTAATCTGCTAGAGGAGTATATAGCTGCTTGTAAATGGTTAATCTGCTAGGGGGGGATTTAACTGCTTGTGAATGGTTAATCTGCTAAAGGAAGAGTATACAGCTGATTCTAAATGGTTAACCTGCTAGAGGCGGAGGATACATCTGCTTGTAAATGGTTACTCTACTAGAGGAGGAGGATACAACTGCTTGTAAATGGTTAATCTAGAGGAGGAGGATACAACTGCTTGTAAATGGTTAATCTACTAGAGGAGGAGGATACATCTGCTTGTAAATGGTTAATCTACTAGAGGAGGAGGATACAACTGCTTGTAAATGGTTAATCTACTAGAGGAGGAGGATACAACTGCTTGTAAATAGTTAATCTGCTAGAGGAGGAGGATCCAGAAGCATGTAAATGGTTAATCTGCTAAAGGAGGAGGATCCAGCTGCATGTAAACGGTTAATCTGCTAAAGGAGGGGTACATCTGCTTGTAAATAGTTAATCTGGTAGAGGAGGAGAATACATCTGCGTATAAATGGTTAATCTGCCAGAGGAGGAGGATACAGCTGATTCTATATGGTTGGTCTGCTAGAGGAGGAGGATACAGCTGCTTGTAAATGGTTAATCTGCCAGAGGAGGAGGATACAGCTGATTCTATATGGTTGGTCTGCTAGAGGAGGAGGATACAGCTGCTTGTAAATGGTTAATCTGCCAGAGGAGGAGGATACAGCTGATTCTATATGGTTGGTCTGCTAGAGGAGGAGGATACAGCTGCTTGTAAATGATTAATCTGCTAGAGGAGGAGTATACAGCTGATTCTATATGGTTGGTCTGCTAGAGGAGGAGTATACAGCTGCTTGTAAATGATTAATCTGCTAGAGGAGGAGTATACCGCTCATTCTAAATGGTTAATCTGCTAGAGACTGACGGTGGTTGTCCAAGATTAGAAACATAAAACATGGCTGCTTTCATCCAAAAACACCACTACACTTCTCTACAGATTATATGTATTATTGCAGCTCTGCCCTATTCACTACAATGAGACTCACCTGCAATGCCAGACACGACCCATGGACAGCTGTGGCACTGCTTTTGTAAGAGTGCAACCATGTTTTTCGAATACTAGGAAACAGTTTTAATCTTTAGTCTCTCATACAGAGTCTTCAGCAGCCATGCACTGAAGTGACAGCAAGTGACAGGATTTAACTCCCTTGTATCTGGTGTTGCTGCCATTGTGGCAAGAGTATTTCCAGATTTTCCTAATCATATATGTTCAAGAGGTTTAATATTTTGGTCTCCAGTCAATTCATGAGGTTTGCTATGTGATTTTGGCCTCATGCATACGACCGTTGTTCGGGTCCGCATCCGAGCCGCAGTTTTTGCGCTCTGGTGCGGACCCATTCACTTCAATGGGGCCTGCAAAAGATGCAGACAGCACTCTGTGTGCTGTCCGCATCCGTTGCTCCATTTCCGTAGCCCCGCAAAAAAAATATATAACATGTCCTATTCTTGTCCGTTTTGCGGACAAGAATAGGCATTTCTACAATGGGTCGCCCGTTCAGTTCCACAAATTGCGGAAGGCAAACAGGCGGCTTCCGATTTTTGCGGATCCGTGGTTTGCGGACCGCAAAAAACGGCACGATCGTGTGCATGAGGCCTTTGAATGAGAATTCTGTAATTGAATGGAGGCTGATATTGATCATGTCTATTTGAAGCTCTTGGGCTCTAATGCGAAATTTGTAATACGACCACCACCTACCATGTGCCAGTTACAATACTGGTGTCTTCCACTGTAGTAGAAGGAGCTTTGGGATCCCTCAGCAACCAGCAACACATCCAATAGCTGCAAATTGATTTAATACATTCTGATACCTAAAAGGGTTTTTCCTATATACTTCCTATACTAATCTCAAATTCTCTTTATTGTAGGATCACTCATGAGAACATGGCAAGTGGTGAGGAAGATCTGATCGGTATTCCATTTCCTAATCACAGCAGTGACATCCTATGTGGACTCAATCAACAGCGACATGATGGCTTCCTCTGTGATGTCATCCTTATCATCCAGGACCAAGAGTACCGGACGCACCGATCCGTTCTAGCAGCCTGCAGCAAATATTTCAAGAAGCTTTTCACCACTGCATCAGTGGTTGACCAGCCATACATTTATGAGATTGACTTTGTTAAACCAGAAGCATTTTCTGCCATATTGGAATTTGCTTACACATCCACGCTAACGATCACCACGTCCAATGTCAGACATATCCTGGACGCAGCTGAGATGTTGGAGATCCAGTGTATCATCAATGTCTGCCTGGAAATCCTGGAGGCACCAAGAGAAGGGGAAGAGGAAGAGGAGGAGAAGGAAGAAGATGATGATGAAGATGACGATGAGGATGAAGAAGACACAAAAGACTTTGTCAACCAGGAGAACCAAATCGATATTCAGGAAAGCAGCTGTCACCAAAGCCCTTCTGCATCTGACCATCCAGAAGAGACCTACCATGGATCTCAAAAGGACTTACCAACCCAATACTCTTCCACTCATAATTCTTCTGGCCACCAAAGTGCTGTCAAGGACTTCTCCATCGAGTCTTTGTTAAGTGAAGACTCCCATCCCAAAAACACCTTGTCGGACAAAAGACCAACCATTTCACATTTTCTTCCAGGCTTCTTTCCACAGCTTTGGAATGGAGATCTGACAGCCTTTTCCCAACTCCAAGAGCAGCAGAACGATATCGGACCTCTAAATCTTGTCATCAAAGATAAAAAAATTAAGGAGGAGGAGACCGATGAGATACCTGCTCTGCCCTTTCCCACTGATTTCTTCAAAGACACAATCCTGGACCATTCCTCCAAACACTTTGGGCAGATCAAGGCAGAAATGGACTACAGTGCTTACCTTAGTTTTCTTAGCGCTGCTCACTTGGGTATGTTCCCACCATGGCCTTTGGAAGAAGAGAGAAAAATAAAGCCAAAGGCTTCCCAACAATGTCCAATCTGTCATAAAGTCATCATGGGAGCTGGAAAACTTCCAAGACACATGAGGACGCACACAGGAGAGAAGCCATATATGTGTAATATCTGTGAGGTCCGATTCACCAGGTTAGAACCCAACATAAAATACAGACTTTCTTTAATTACATACATTCACATGATTATTATATAGAAAATATCCCAAAATGTATGATGTATCCTTCTATTGGTTGAGCAGGAATGTCATGGGGGTTCTCTGCTTTGGATAATCCCTACTTTTTAGAAGGAACCCTTGACAGTAAGACCCCAAGACCCGGTCTGTTTCGTCATCTGCAGATCTCGTATCTGCAAAATACGGATGCGCTCCGCGTGCCATGTGCATTTTTTTTTTGCAGACAGCACACGGGTCTGCATTTTTCTGACATTCTGTATTTTTGCAGAACGGACATATGGATGCGTATACAGCCGTATGTCTGTTCTGCAATAAAGATAGACCGTTTCATTTACTTGGCCATAAAATGCAAACCACAGACTCATTGAAGTCCATGTCTCTGCAAAAAAAAAAAGCGGACAGCACATGGACCGCTTCCGTATTGTGCGGATCCAATCCAAAATACGGTTGTGTGCATGAGGTCTAAGATGATCAAAAGATGTTCTACAGCTTAGACCCTCAGAGATCATCTGTGATCTGGCAGTTAAGAGTTCAGTTTCCCTGCAGCACCACCACAGGGGCAATTAGGTATTACACAGTGCCCATTCAAATAAATGGGTTGTCTGTGTAATGCAGGACAGGACAGGTCCTCCAGACGATCTTTGCAGGATCTTGAACAGAGAGCTCCCCACTATAAATACAGAATTCCTTAACAGGGTAGACAATCCCTTTAATGGGGGTGTTGGAGGTCTCTAAGGTCTACTGTTCATATAAACATGTAAAAAAATTCTTCCAATTTGTAAGGTAAATATTATTTGCCCTTATCCAGCGGGGTATGAAGACATGTCCATAATTTGCTTCGTACCTTTAAACAACACTCACACGTCTCAAGGTCTGTTTTGAGAATGAACTGAGCTCTTCTCATCTGTACAGCAAATCATACGACGTCCGTAAAGATCTAGTGCCATCTAGTGGTCCACTTAGGTATTGGTCAGAAATTTTTTTGTACTTTAAAAAAAAGAGTATTCTCGTTGCTCTCCTGTTCTGATAGTTTGCCACAAGGTATCAGTGCAGATAACTTTCTGGCGCAGATTCGCAACGGTTATTTGCACTGCAATCTGCGACTTTTTCCTGCTCATGCCAGGTCTAAAAAAGTGAGTGCGGTGTGGGCGGGGAAGGGGACGGTCGGCAGCCCCGTCTCATTCATCATTTTCTATGCCTGTTTTAGGCATAGAAAATGGTCTAAATGTAAGCCAGCAAGGAAGCCGTCTTACATTTAGACCGGCACTGGATGCGGCAAAGTTATGTAGAGGCCGGCGCCTCTTCATAACGTCAGAGGCTCCACCAACAGCTATAGGGCTTATTAAGACTGGTGTCTAAAACGCCGGTCTAAATAAATGACCCCCTAGGTCTGTACAGATTTTCAGCTCTTGAAAATTGTGAGAGAAAGGTTCACAAAGTATTAGGCTACTTTCACACTTGCGTTGTTAATTCCGGTATTGAGATCCGCCAGAGAATCTCAATACCGGAATTAAACGGATCCGTTTTGATTCTCCACATCAGGATGCCTCCGTTCCTTAAGGATGCAGTCATGTGAAATCAAAACGGAGAAAAAAATGGATCTGTCACTAAATACATTGAAAGTCAATAGGTGATGGATCCGTTGTTTTTTTTTTCAGCTCCTAAAAAAACGGATCCGTCACTATTGACTTACATTGTTTTCAGTGCCGGATCCGTTTTTTTCCCATTTTTATGACTGGACATAAAACCGCAGTTTGCAACGGTTTTGTATCCGGTCACAAAACTGAATGCTGCCGGAACGGAAGACATCCTGAACGGATGGATCTCTTTCCATTCAGAATGCACGAGGACTAAATGGAATTTTTTTTTTCCGGTATAAAGATACTCTGTCCGATCTTAATACCGGAAAACAACAACGCAAGTGTGAAAGTGGCCATAAGCCGCACAACCACATGAGAAGACAGCGGTGTTATAAATAGCACATGGTAGGGTGGGGGCCCTGTTACAGATTTTGCATTGTGGCCCAGGAGCCCATGCATTCACTGGGGGTCATTTACGACAGATGCTACGCCAAAAAAAAAAACACGCAAGACCCCATTTTGTGACTTTTTTAAATGCCCTTGCAAAAGTATTTTGCCAAACAGGTGTTTTTACACTGTCCTCGCCACTTGGGAGTGGCAAGGGAGTGACGCGGTTGGACGCTTTCTCCACCAGCGCAGGTGTAAATGACCCCCACGCCTGTCAGCCGGTGATCCTCCGCTGATCTCTGTTGTATGAAAGGTAGAGATTTTCTTTTAAGGCCTTTTGCACACGCAAAAAACAGATCCGCAAAAAATACGGATGACATCTGAGTGCATTCCTTAATTTGCGGAACGGGAACAGCTGACCCCTAATAGAACAGTCCTATCTTTGTTCGTAATGTGGACAATAATAGGACATGTTCTATTTTTTTGCGGAACGGAAATACGGAAACTGAATGCACACGGAGTGTCTTCCTTTTTTTTTGCGGACTCATTTAAATGACTGGTTCCGTATACGGACCGCAAAAAAAACAGAAGGGACACGGAACGAAAATACGTTTGTGTGCAAGATGCCTAATCATGAGAAATAAAGATTCACATGCATCTTGTTGCAGTGGTCAGATGTGAACAGGAGCCTGTAGCGCTGTGCCATAAAGATCTCTCATTTTTTAAATGCCCTATCCCTTAAAGGGGTTATCCCATCTTAGACAATGGGGGCATATCGCTAGGATATGCCCCCATTGTCTGATAGGTGCGGGTCCCACCGCTGGGACCTGCACCTACAAGGAGAACGGAGCGGAAAAGTGGAGGAGGGCGCACTGCGCATGCACAGCCGCCCTCCATTCATTTCTATGGAGCCGCCGAAAATAGCCGAGCGCTGGCTCGGCTATTTCCGTCGGCCCCATAGAAAGGAATGGGATCGGTGGCCGGGCATGCGCTGTGCGCTCCCATTCACTTCAATGGTGGGACCCGCACCTATCCTAGCGATATGCCCCCATTGTCTAAGATGGGATAACCCCTTTAAATTTATTTTATTACAGTTGCTCCTTTGATAAAAAAAAAAAAAAAAAAGTGACAAAACGGCAGTTAAATAGAACATATCGTTAAACAATATTAATTACATCAGGTTTTTATTAACATATTTTTTTTTTTTTTTAATTGTTACTAGCCACATTATAAAATCCTGAAATATTGCAGTTTTTACACTGACCACCAGAGCAGACACAATTCCTGTCTTATGTGCACGCTTGTCAGCTTTGCTGTATAGCCTGGGGTGGTATGAGCAGAGTCATCTCATTACTATCAGAGAGAAGGACCTAGGCCAGACAGGATAGTAATGGTGAATTTACAAGGCCCCATTTTTGAGCAAATATCATGACCGAATGTTGGTACAAATGGTCCCACCTCTGGGACCTGCACCTATCTCCATAATATTAACATTGAGACTTATGAAAATGTAGAGAAATCTTGTTCTACGCACCTTTTCCCTTTGGCTCAGCCCCTCCTTAAAAGGAAGGTGGACATTGAATCAGAGATTTGTTCCGATTGCCACATCTGGAGTCAAGAAGGATTTTTTTCTGCTCTCCACTCACTGTAAATAAGCTAGTCGAGCACCAGGAGGCAGGCTTATGCCAGCAACACCCCTGGTCCTCCATAATGATGCCCCTTTGCTGTAGTTCACGCCCCCTGCCTTTAGATTGACAGTGCAGGACCCTCTGGTCTTGTGCTGAGATACGCGCCTGCGCACCCGTCAGGGGCGGATTGGCCATACACCTTACAGGGAAATTTCCCGGTGGGCCGAAGCCCAGGGGGCCGTCTGACTCCTCCTCACAGCCGGCCAGTGGACGTTTTTGGGGATGTATTTTGTGCTGACAGCTGTGTTTTGTGGTGTTCTGTGGTATTTGGCTCTGTTGCGGTGGTATAGTGCGCCACAATATGGTATTGCTGGCCCTGCCTTCCATCAATTTGGACCCAACTACAATACTGGGCCACTTTTAGGCCTCGTTCACACTTCAGTGTTTGGTCAGTGATTTCCATCAGTGATTTGTGAGCCAAAACCAGAAGTGGAGCCTCCACAGACATGAGGTAGAAGGGAAAGATCTGCTCCTGTTCTGTGTTTAGAGTTGCACCTGGTTTTGGCTCACAAATCACTGATGGAAATCACTGACCAAACACTGAAGTGTGAACGAGGCCTTAGTATTTTTTTTCCGGGGTCACTTTAGTATTTTTTCCAGGACCACTTTAAGTTCCCAGTCCGCCCCTGGCACCCGTGTCCAGAACGTCTTCGGCTTCATTCCCGACTTGTGAAGACGTATAGTGCGCCCGTGCTGTCACTTCTGGGTTGAGTGACCTGACGGCGCATGCACACTATACATCAAGTCGGGAATGAAGCCGAAGATGTGTGCAAAGTTTTTCAGGGGTCATGCGACCAAAGCGTGGCTTGAATCACCTACTGACTAAATTTTTATTTTTAATACATAAAACTTTTACTTTTATTGTTGATATTTAAAATTTTAACACTCTAAATTGATTTAAAAAATTTTTCAGAGCGAGCAGTGAGTACTGATATATATTCCTGTGTACCTCTGCTCAGAGTACACCACTGTGTAGGATAGCCCCTGATAATTTTCTCAGGGCTTCCCAAATTTCCTAAGCCTTTTCTGCAACTTTATATTTAGTTGCACATATATCTCTACTATGGAGACTCACAATGCCCATCTGATTCTAAAATCTAAGGTGTTCCTGCTTCCCTACATGTTTCGCCGACAAACTTCGGCGTCCTCAGGGGATATGCAGGTTTGCAGCTGAGGGGGCGGTCCCTAAGTTTTAAATGTTCGGTTTATGGGAGTCGGTTCGATGCGACCAATCCGGTCTTAGCTTTAACTAAATGGCATGGCTTTACGCCAATTATATTTACTTTCATTATCCACGTCACTTGGTGACGTATTCTCGGACACTCCCATATTCCCAACGTCACTTCCGACTCTGTCCGTAGCGTGAGCGAGCCTCCAATAGTGAAGAATCAAGTCTTCATTTAGTTCCGGTGCCGGGGTGTCTACGTCATTCGTCCTTTGCTGCTGACGTCCATCCTCGCATCGGGCGCTTGGGGATGACGTCTATTTACAATCATCGTCCTGTATTACACCTACGCATGCGCCGGTACTTAAAAAGTATTACCCGAAATTAATCATTTACTCGTTCTTGTATTTATACTGACATGTGTTCCTGGAAGAATTTTTAATCTATCTTGATGTCTTTGAGTCATAGATTGAATAATGTAAATCGGAATTCCTCCGATTTACATTATTCAATCTATGACTCAAAGACATCAAGATAGATTAAAAATTCTTCCAGGAACACATGTCAGTATAAATACAAGAACGAGTAAATGATTAATTTCGGGTAATACTTTTTAAGTACCGGCGCATGCGTAGGTGTAATACAGGACGATGATTGTAAATAGACGTCATCCCCAAGCGCCCGATGCGAGGATGGACGTCAGCAGCAAAGGACGAATGACGTAGACACCCCGGCACCGGAACTAAATGAAGACTTGATTCTTCACTATTGGAGGCTCGCTCACGCTACGGACAGAGTCGGAAGTGACGTTGGGAATATGGGAGTGTCCGAGAATACGTCACCAAGTGACGTGGATAATGAAAGTAAATATAATTGGCGTAAAGCCATGCCATTTAGTTAAAGCTAAGACCGGATTGGTCGCATCGAACCGACTCCCATAAACCGAACATTTAAAACTTAGGGACCGCCCCCTCAGCTGCAAACCTGCATATCCCCTGAGGACGCCGAAGTTTGTCGGCGAAACATGTAGGGAAGCAGGAACACCTTAGATTTTAGAATCAGATGGGCATTGTGAGTCTCCATAGTAGAGATATATGTGCAACTAAATATAAAGTTGCAGAAAAGGCTTAGGAAATTTGGGAAGCCCTGAGAAAATTATCAGGGGCTATCCTACACAGTGGTGTACACCGAGCAGAGGTACACAGGAATATATATCAGTACTCACTGCTCGCTCTGAAAATTTTTTAAATCAATTTAGAGTGTTAAAATTTTAAATATCAACAATAAAAGTAAAAGTTTTATGTATTAAAAATAAAAATTTAGTCAGTAGGTGATTCAAGCCACGCTTTGGTCGCATGACCCCTGAAAAACTTTGTTATATATTTAAACAGCGTGGCCACCCACTGTAGGACCTATTAGTCTGTTGCACACATGAAGATGTGTGCACACACCGTTCTGGACATTGGCGCGCAGGTGCTAGGATCTCAACGCTTGACCAGAGGGTCTAGTGTTGTCAATCAAAATTCAGGGGGTGTGAACTACAGCAGAGGGGCATCATTATGGAGCACCAGGGACGTCACTGGAGCGGTGCTCGAACCACATAAGCCCGCCCCCTGGTGCTCGAAAACTTCCTTCGCATATTTTTCAAAGTTCATTTTTCTCCATCACCGGACCACCGACAGCAGAAAGAAAGGTATTGTTTTTGTCAGCGTCATGAACCCTACCAACTACCAGGCATATAGCATATAAGGTAAATCCGGCTGCCGGAGCCTTTTTAGTGTCATATCTTAGTCCCAGCTGAAACAACCCCTATAAGACTACATCCACAGATAAGACTGTACGCAGCCTCCCCATCAATCCCTGCCCTCTGGGGAATGGGCCGTACTTACTCCATCTCTTCTAATTTTATGACATTTCTCTGTCCATTGACTCCCATTCATTGCAGCTGCCGTAAAGCGCACACCCTGCTGAACTGTCTACCCTCTTTAGTGGCCCCAATATGGCTGCCCCCAAGAAGTTTTTGAAAATGAAAAAATAACAGTATTAAAAAAAAATTATAATTCTCTTCTACAGACTTACATCTAATTACCGAAATTTTCTCTGTGCTCCATCCCCTCCCCCGCTCCTTAACGATCGGAACGCGCCGCAGTCGGGGCTGTTTGTTGTGCTCAGCTGCAGGAATCCGGTTATCATCTGTGTTGCTCACACAATGTCAGTTGTAACATGTTCTCCTTCTGTTCACAGCTATGTCCGTGTCTTATCTGGTGTCTTTCCAGCCAGGATGATGGTTCCCGTGCCAGAAACTGGCTGTGTAATAAAACATTACAGTGTGGAACACTTGGCCCAGCATCCTGATAGAAAGTCTCCAGCCTGGCCTGCGGATAGCACTCTATATATACTTATTACGCACATGTATACGAGATGCAGAAGGCACTGCGGTCACTGGTCCAGGCACAGCTCCCCCTGAGAACCTGTAGCAGCATGGGGTTTTATAAATGAGCCCACTTAACCCCTTAAGGACACGGCCCTATTTCACCTTAAGGACCAGGCCATTTTTTGCAAATCTGACCAGTGTCACTTTAAGTGCTGATAACTTTAAAACACTTTGACCTATCCAGCCATTCTGAGATAGTTTTTTCATCACATATTGTACTTCATGACACTGGTAAAATAAAGTAAAAAAAAATAATTTTTTTGCATAATAAAATACCTAATTTACCCAAAATTTTTAAAAATTAGCAAATTTCAAAGTTTCAGTTTCTCTACTTCTGTAATACATAGTAATACCCCCAAAAATTGTGATGACTTAACATTCCCCATATGTCTACTTCATGTTTGAATTATTTTGGGAATGATATTTTATTTTTTGGGGATGTTACAAGGCTTAGAAGTTTAGAAGCAAATCTTGAAATTTTTCAGACATTTACAAAAACCCAAATTTTAGGGACCACTACAGCTCTGAAGTTACTTTGCGAGGCTTACATAATAGAAACCGCCCAAAAATGACCCCATTCTATAAACTACACCCCTCAAGGTATTCAAAACTGATTTTACAAACTTCGTTAACCCTTTAGGTGTTGCACAAGAGTTATTGGCAAATGGGGATGAAATTTGAGAATTTAATTTTTTTGCCAAATGTATACAATTGTTTTTATTTATGTAAGTTTTATACAATAACTTCATTTTTAAAACCAAAACAGATGAGCACTGTTGCTATGGCCGGACCGCTGTATGGAAAGGGTTAAACGGCTGACATCGCATCAACAATGTCAGCCTTTTATACCAGGGTGCCAGCAATGTGCTGGCACCCTGGTATAACCCACTAGACGCCAACGATTATTCAAGGGGAGGCGGGTGGGGGATCGCGATCCCGCCTGCCGCACCGCCCGCCTCCCACAACGCCCCCACCGCCTGCGACACCCCCCCTGCACCACCCGCCGCCATCAAATCGTGCACATTTTCAACACATTTTGGTCCACAGTTATAAAGTGGAAGCTTTTGCCCCTGAAATGCTTAGAGTTCCTGCAGGCTCCAGGCTCAGGATGTGACCGCCATCCGTCACATTCAGCCTGCATCTTAGCTGTAGATCACAGACAGATAAAAGGACCCTGTTTTTCCTTCTGAGGTTTATCTGATAAAAAGTCTTATAGAAATCCCATTACTTCCAAAGGAATCCACCGATTGTCACAGTGACGAGTGGTGGTGGGGGCGGCAGTGAGCTCAGAACTTCTCTGAATGGGCTGCAATGTATGAAATCCCTGCACAAATCTTGGGTTACTGTATCATTGAGTTCAGTCTGCCTATGCTGTTCAGAAGCGTGGGCGGGCTGGGTGACAACCCCTGTGGGAGCTGAAATGGTGTCCATGTTGATAGTCACAAAAAAACAAGTCCTCCAAAATAATGGGTCAATGGCTGAAAGTGGAAGATTTGTAGCTACAAATATATAGGATTGTGAGATTGTGTATTGTAGATGGAGATGACTGAGATCTGCCACAGGGAAAATCAATTTGCCTCTCATCTTTAGTGAATCAAAGCGAATCAATTCTGCAGCTATTCTTCTATGTGCAGAACAGGAGGGAGAGCAAATGGGCGAATCAATCTGCTTGTCTACCACTGTTAGGGTACTTTCACACTTGCGGCAGAGGATTCCGGCAGGCAGTTCCGTCAATCCGGCGGATCTGTCTGACAAATGCATTGAAATACCGGATCCGTCTCTCCGGTGTCATCCCAAAAAACGGATCCGGTATTTATTTATTTTTTTGCATTTTTACAGTTCCGGATCCGTTTTGCCGGATTTACACTTAATGCCGGATCCGGCACTAATACAATGGAAATAAATGCCGGATCCGGCATTCCGGCAAGTGTTCAGGATTACTGGCCGGAGAAAAAACTGCAGCATGCTGCGATATTTTCTCCGGCCAAAAAACATAAGAGGGACTGAACTGATGCATCCTGAACGGATTGCTCTCCATTCAGAATGCATTAGGATAAAACTGATCAGTTATTTTCTGGTATTGAGCTCCTGCGACGGAACTCAACAATGGAAAAAAAAAACGCTAGTGTGAAAGTACCCTTAGTATAAACTTGTCTTATTAGAAATATATGTATAGTATATGATAGACAGATAGATATGATGCAGACTAAATTTGCTTACCGAAATTTATCTTTCCTTGACTCCAAAGGCAGCACAACACAAAGGGTTAATGTCTTGCTCCTCCCGTCTAGGACAGAAGATAAATCATTAGTAAATCAGACTAATTAACCCCTAGAAAGGAGGGCACACTCACTAGGTAGATGTGTTTTTTCCAAACAATGTCTTTTTCAGGGAGGGATATTTGTGCTGCCTTTGGACTCAAGGAAAGATACATTTCGGTAAGCAAAGTTAGACTTTCCTTATCGTCCTTCTGGCAGCAAAGCACAAAGGGATTTGGACAGCAGTATTAAACAAGTGGGGGGTGGGGGCGGTCGAAATCGCAGCCTTAATAATCACTTGTCTGTCAAAGGCTGAATCGCAAGCACCAGATACATCCAACTTATATTGTTTTGTAAAGGTGCATGGAGAAGACCATGTAGCGGCCCTGAATATTTGATCCAATGCTTTTTCCCTCTTTTCTCTGCCCAAGCGACTAACTGGACCGAGTTGAGTGTGCTGTAACTCCACCTGGTAACTAGAGTACTTGAAATCTAGAAGCAGACTTTAAAAGAATTCTTAATCCAAGCAGTGTAGACTTGCTGGTTTTCATACTTCTCTATAAACAGCTGGTCAGCCGTCCTGAAGGACCCTGGTTCTCCAATGACCAGTAGATGAAGCTTGTCTTGTTCCACTGATTGAGGATTCTGATAGATGAGTTCCTTAACTTACAGTCATGTCAGATGAGACCTTTTGTAGGACATCATAGGGCATCAACCTTAAAATCTGGTCTTCTTGATGTGCTTTCAGATATGGCCCATGATAGAGCTTGCAAAGTCTGACACTTTCTTGGCTCATGCAATGGCCAACAGAAATAAAACCTTCCAAGATACAAACCTTAGTGGTGCTTCTGTAAGAGGCTCAAATAGAGATTCAACCAGGTTCTTGAGGAGAACAGCCCGATCCTAGGCTGGAATAGGAGGCTTAACCAATTAATTTAAATTGAATAAAGAACGTAAAAAATAAAATAAAAATGAATGCACGAAGGCTCTATCTATGCAAGCAGTGGCAGCCGTGAAATGCACTCTCCCAGTGTTAGGTTATAACCCAAACTGGAAACCTTCCTGTAAAAAAAAAGTGTAAGGCTTCAGACAGAACAGGATTCTGCAAAGTTTCCACCACCACATCTTAAAAGCCCTTCTTCAGTCCTGAACCGTCAGATTCCAGGTTGTAAGCTGAAACATCTCCGGTGTGGACAGGGGCGTACCTAGAGCATTTGGCACCCGGGGCGAACCCTTTGTTTTCAATAATATTTATTACAAATTACACCCCCTCCCTCCCCACCTTAATTACACCCCCTCCCTTAATAACACCCCCCCTTAATTACACCCCCTCCCTCCCCACCTTAATTAAACCCCCCTTAATTACACGCACACCCCCTTAATTACACCCCCTCTCTTCTCCCCTTAATTACACCTCCTCCCTTAATTACACCCCCCCTTAATTACACACTCCTCCCCTTAATTACACCCCCTCCCTCCCCACCTTACCCCTCCCTTAATTACACACACACATCCCTTAATTACACCCCCCCCTTAATTACAAACCCCCACTTAATTACGCACACACACACCCCTTAATTACACAATTATTTACTCACATTTTGATGATGCCTCAGGCTCCGTCCGACCGCTGGTAATGGATCCTTCCGTAAATGACCCCCTCCTCCTGTAGTGAATGACCCCCTCCTCCTGTAGTGATGACCCCCTCCTCCTGTAGTAAATGACCCCCTCCTCCTGTAGTGAATGACCCCCTCCTCCTGTAGTGATGACCCCCTCCTCCTGTAGTAAATGACCCCCTCCTCCTGTAGTGAATGACCCCCTCCTCCTGTAGTAAATGACCCCCTCCTCCTGTAGTGAATGATCCCTCCTTCTGTAGTCACTATCCACCTACTCTTGTAGTGAATGACCCCCTTCTCCTGTAGTGAATGGTCGATCCCCTTCTCGGCCCCGCCCCCCGCCACCTCCTCCCCCTCCATTCCCAAGCTCCAGCCTGTAACACCCTGTCAGCGGCTGCCGGAGGCGACCCCGCCCCTTCTCCTACCTCCACCAATCAGCGCAGCTTCCCGGAGCATTCCGCCTCTGCTATTGGCTGGCTATATTAAGAAAGCCGGCACGCAGCGCTGACAAGACTCACAGAAGCCGGAGAACAGACGGGAGAGCGTCCGCCTGAGTGACCGCCACATCCCGCAGTGCTCCTCCCCGTCGCAGGGCGCTACAGCCACCATGCAGCAGTGGATGGAGGGGTGACTCCGTCATGGCACCCCCCTTGTGAGTGGCACCCGGGGCGGGCCGCCCCCCCCCCCCTTGGTACGCCACTGGGTGTGGATGCTGTAGGCCTGCTTGAATGAGAAGATCTGGCTGGACTGTATGTCCAATAATTTCCTCTGGAAAGTGGAAGCCAGTGAGGGATCATGCCCTCCTGGCCAGATGAGCACTGTTGCTATGGCCGAGACTCTTGTCTCATTTTCCTGAGCACTCAGGATATGAGGGGAAATGGAGGACAATTTTGATGAAAAACTCCTTCCCAACTGAAAGACAGGCCATCTATTCTGGTGGATCCACTTGATTCAGGGAGCAGAGTTTCTTGAGCTTTGTATTGGAGCCTCTCCCCATCTGCACACAATCTGTTAAAAAATACACAGTCGCTGAGACTTCAACTGTGACCTACTTAACAGATCCGCCTGAACATTCAGAACACCCTGAATGTGGAGGGCTGTCTACGGTTTGACATTCCACTGCCCAAGTCATAATTTGACTGTATTGACTGTTCCATGTATCAGAGCGAGCCCTGTGCCAATTGTTGATATGTCCTAAATGAAGATCTAGATATATTGCTCCCAGGTCTCTGATATTGGATCACAGACACATTTCTTGAGACTGCTGGTACTAACCTAGGGATAGGGCAGGGAAATGAATGAGGGAGAGGGGGAGGAGAGGGGACCACCGGACCCCCCCCCCCCCTTTTAACTCAACCAAATAAAAACTCCGACACCTCAGCTCTTTAACCAATCCTTTACTGGGTGATGATCGGCCACAGCAAAATTTTTTCTTTAACAAAAATGGTAACAAAACACCACCTCCTCCACAGACCATTCCTCCTATGCGGTGTACCACCCTGGATCCCCAGGGCGTACGTACGCCAGTCACTCTTCACCACGACTTGCTTTCCAAATGCCGCCTCCAGCTGGGACTTCCACTGTCCACCGAACCTCAAAAGAGAGAAACAGTGAACAAACCGCAACAAACTTTTTTCTTTTTTTTTTATAAATATATAAAATAAACCTGCTATAAAACAAACCCAACCACTAAAAAGGGGCGGGAGGGCGGGCAACTCGCTTACCCTGTCAAGAGGAAGTCCTCTCCCCTGCACTCCCCTATATATACCTCCCCTAAACCTCCTCCCACCGTCTCTCCCACTTTCCTTACACTCCACCTCCCACTTCCATTAACCCCTTCCTATCCTCCCTACCAAACACTACCCGGCCTATACTCCCCCAAACCAGGGAAACGTAAGGAGAGGGAAGAGGGGACCAACAGTCCCTCATCACCCTCCTTATCCTGTCGGGTGCTCTCCAGGAGACAATCTCCCCTGAACTCAAAGAATGTGGAAGTGTACTTTCTGACCAGAGTTATTGGAATGGCCAGTATAATCTGCCCTGTTCAGTATTTCTCGGATGAAACCATCAAGACAGTGCAGCGACCGGGTCAGCCGAGGCAACACGTGAGCTACGGTGGGCCGATGAGGGTAGTAGTAGTTTACTCACGGTTGGCAGAGCCTCTCTGGGCCGGCGTGCAGTGATGGGGAAGACAGCACTAAATCATCCGGGGCACTCTCCAGTAAAGGGATCACCAGCCAGATGGTAGTTGAGGTGCCCTTGATGGTATAGCTGTTTAGGGTGCTTTTGAGGCTGGGACCCTGGTGGTTCGTGACGCCAGCACTGTTGGGTACAAAGGTTGGTGGTGGAAAAGATCAGGAGTCGGTTGTAGTAAAACAGTTAAACAAAGAGGCATGTGGTAAAGGATAATTTTGCGCATTAATCCTCCGGCTGTGTTCAGGTACTTTTAGGTTCCTCCTGGTCACTGGTGCTTGTGAAGTCCATTTGCTAAATTTAGCTCCAACCTCCACTAGACTTTCTCTATAATCAGACGTAGACTCACTGGTCTGTGCTGTGCTGCTATAATACTGTTCTCTATACTCCCTTAGCCTGGCCAGAGCCAAGGGGCTAAAATAGCAGCTACATTGTGGACTAGGCCTGTTCTGCTCCTCCATTAACTTCCTTTCTTCTACTCTCCTGTTCTCTTTTTTTCTACACTACTTAGACACACCCTCAGCGCCACCTAGGGGCAAATAAATGTAATAACACCCTCCTCTAAAACAGCCTGTTATAAGGAATTTACAGATTGCACAGATAAGCATGTACAAAAGTTTGAAGTGCCCACGACCATCACTGAGTAGGACACTGCAACAGGTCTTCCCGAGTTTCTGGCTTGATCACCACAAGGTGAACCAGACCTGATAAACATTGGTTTCTTCCTGAAACAATGCTGGTTTGCAATGTACACCAATGCCCATGTTACGGCTTCTATTGAAGAGGTCAGGAAAGTATATATTTGTAGACAAAGCGGCTGCCTGGCCTGATCTGATAGCGATCTTGACTAGCGACAGGAGCGGCAGTTGCATGAGAAGGGAGGGGAGGGGGAGTTGCACAGAAGTTGCTGGGGGAGCCCTATTCCAATATTTGCTGTGGGGCCCAGTTATTACTAGTTACTTCACTGGGTCCTGACTGGCACTTAGTGATGGTACCTTAGATCTCACATAAACCTAGATTTCTGGATCTTCTCCTTTGAGAGCTTAGGCAACCAGTTTGTGGAGTCTAACTGGAAGCTAAGGGCTGAGTTAGTGCCACAACCAAGTTAGTAAAACCACCAGGCAATGATGAGAAACCAAAGGCCAGTGAATTGAAGACGAGAAACCCCGGTGAGTGATGGCCATAAAATCGTCCTGCTGGGGAATATTGATAACAAACAGAAATTCACCTAGTGAATTTCTTCTGAGAAGGTATTTGTTTAGACACATCAGATCTAGCCACCATCTTACCTGTGGCTTTGGCACTGAATCAATTCTTGAAAAGACCCCAGAAATTTCCTGGGCAAGAGGTCAAGATTTTCCTGTGAAGTCCTACTTGGAGAGCCTGAACACTTTGAATTTACTCTTCTCTATCTGACCCTTCTGAGCCCCTCTTAGGGGATCTTTGGAATTAAAATATCAAGAATGAAACTAGACCTAGAGGTATATTGTGGAAAGGAGACCCCTCTGTAACAACGATTGATTCTAAATAGCATTAATTGGTGAGGAACAAAATGGCACTAACAGAATGTCCCTCTCCACAGAGTGTCTTTGCTGACCACATGAACTCAGAGGCACATTCAGGGTCCATACACACGAAAGTATTTTTTCTTTCCGACATGTCCCGCGACTGGCAGATCTCATGCGGACCCATTATTACAGTAGGACTGTGGGACACAGTGTGCCGTCCACATACATTCTGCCACCCCGAAAAGAGATGGAAAATGTCCCACCCTTGTCCGTATTGCAGACGAGAATGGGCATTACCATCATAGGGTAGGATGTTCACGGCGGCATCGGTGTCCTACGGATCCGCAACCTGTGATCCGCCAAATCGGATATGGTTCTGTGAATGGACTCCCAAACTTAGTGACTATGCGGGACTTCATTGGAAGTAATCCCTAGGTCACTAGGAGACTGAAGCCAAAAACGCTTTGCACACTGCCGTAGACACGGAATTACTATGTTTCAGCAGGAAACAATCTTTCTGACCATAGGGTCTCCGACAGGGAATAACCGACTGCCAGAAAAGTCTTTCCAGCCAGGCTGGCCACTTGGATATTACCTTAGGAAGGTTCCTCTGCAGGATCTGTAACACACTGCTATAATCTAGCTCCCACATAATGTTCGGGTCCATTCACACGTCCGTAAGTGTTTTGCGGATCTGCAAATTGTGGTTCCACAAAACACGGACACTGGCAATGTGCATTCCGCAATTTGCGGACCGCACATCGCCGGCACTATAATAGAAAATGCCTAATCTTGTCCGCAATTGTGGACAAGAATAGGACAGGTTCTATTTTTTTGTGGAAATGGAAGCACGGATGCGGAAGTGCGGATCCGTAAATGCGGAGGCGGACAGCACATTCCGGCCCCATTGAAAATGAAAGGTCTGCAAGCAGCGTTTTGGTGTCTGCCTCCAAAGCGGAATGGTGACGGAATGGAGGCAAACTGATGCAGATGCATTATGAGCGCATCCTTTTCCATTCAGAATGCATTAAGGGCAAAACTGATCCGTTTTGAACCTCTTGTGAGAGCCCTGAACGGATCTCACAAACGGAAAACCAAAACGCCAGTGTGAAAGTAGCTTTAGCGAGGTCTTATAGATATATGAGCAGAAAGGACCTGAGTGAAAGCTTCTGACCACCGAGAAGTAAACCATTCCACAACCTCTGCACCATGTCTGCCCTGGAGACCTTAGCTGGGAGGTAATGGTGCACACATCTCCTACTTTGTCCACAGTTGGTGCACACACCTCCTACTTTGTCCACAGTTGGTGCACACACCTCCTACTTTGTCCACAGTTGGTGCACACACCT
Source organism: Bufo gargarizans (assembly GCF_014858855.1). Taxonomy (NCBI): domain Eukaryota; kingdom Metazoa; phylum Chordata; class Amphibia; order Anura; family Bufonidae; genus Bufo; species Bufo gargarizans. The sequence goes on along the minus strand of NC_058080.1, from coordinate 716,259,169 downwards.
CCTACTTTGTCCACAGTTGGTGCACACACCTCCTACTTTGTCCACAGTTGGTGCACACACCTCCTACTTTGTCCACAGTTGGTGCACACACCTCCTACTTTGTCCACAGTTGGTGCACACACCTCCTACTTTGTCCACAGTTGGTGCACACACCTCCTACTTTGTCCACAGTTGGTGCACACACCTCCTACTTTGTCCACAGTTGGTGCACACACCTCCTACTTTGTCCACAGTTGGTGCACACACTAATATTTATGGCTTTATGGGATTCTTTGCAGAGTTTTGTAATTGTAACATATTAGTTTGCTCACACATACATACAAGCTACATATGACCCATTCCAGGACTCAGGACCTGCTGTGATTCCGCTGCTGCAGTAAGGTCTCGCACTGTGCAGAGCCACAGATGCAGCTGAGCGTACTCCTCTGATAACACATGGCAGTTATCTCATACCATTTTGTGACAAACTATTTATTGAAATACATTGAAAGTCAGTTAACCTCTTGTGCCATTTTTTACATAACATGTTACCCATCAAGATCAGCTCATACCTGTATACTTCTACTCCAAAATGGCTCCCGAGATGGAGACACTGCCTGCAGGCCTGAAGGTAATAACAGTGCTTGTAACCAGCACTTCTCACAGGGACTCACCCTGAAACATACATAGATAGTTTGCAGGGAACACCCGCTGCATATGAGAAACTCATTTATCCCATGGAACACCCGATGGGAAAAAAATAAACCCTGGAAAGCACTTTCAGATCAGTCATGTCATGCAGCTAATTCTGGAGCAACCCTCCAGCTCTATAACATGCATATAGCCAGGGCCGCCATCAGGGGGGTACAGCCAATACCCCAGTAAGGGGCCCTGACCCTGGGGGGGGCCCAGCCAGTTCCAATAAAAAAATAAAAAAAAATGTTGTTTCCCCCCCCCCCCTCCCATTTGTCAGTGACTTGAGTTGAACTTTATTGCATCGCTAGAGGGGGGCAATTGATTATTCCTTGCTAGTGATGTCCGGTTCATGAACGAATCGTTCATTTGAATCGATTCAGTTCACTGAACCGGAGGAGTCGATTCCTCTGACTGAGCAGATCCGTGTGAAACAGCTCAGTCACAGCACACAATAGCAGAGCCGCTGGCAGCAGGGAGGGGAGGGGCTCGGGAGGAGTGTAATCTGATCCTAGAGTGGAAGCTGCTTCTGCCAGCCCCTCCCCTCCCCGCCCACTAACCAATCAGAGCTGAGTCAGTGAGTCCCAGCACACACTAGCAGAGCCGCTGGCAGCAGGGAGGGGAGGGGCTCGGGAGGAGTGTAATCTGATCCTAGAGTGGAAGCTGCTTCTGCCAGCCCCTCCCCTCCCCGCCCACCAACCAATCAGAGCTGAGTCAGTGAGTCACAGCACACAATAGCAGAGCCGCTGGCAGCAGGGAGGGGAGGGGCTCGGGAGGAGTGTAATCTGATCCTAGAGTGGAAGCTGCTTCTGCCAGCCCCTCCCCTCCCCGCCCACCAACCAATCAGAGCTGAGGCAAGGCAAGCACTAGCAGCTCTGAGTCTGAGTCACTGACACAAGTACAGGGAGTCTAAGAATCGAATGAGTCTCTACAGGTTAAAAGAATCTAAAGATCCGACTTAGTTAGAGACTCATTCGATTCTTTGAGTTAAAAGAGCCGTGAGTCACTAGAACAGTTTACACTGAGGCTGTCGGATGATGCTTTTGCAGCAGTGATGAGGTTAAGGGACAGGAGCAGAGAGATAAGAGAAGTGACAGATGACTGTGAAGACCACCCGATCTGTTGCTCAGAAGCCATGAGATTGTAAGGCTACTTTCACACTAGCGGCATGACGGATCCAACAGGCTGTTCACCCTGTCGGATCCGTCCTGCCGTTATTTCACCGGACTGCAGCTCCGTCCCCATTGACTATAATGGGGACGGGGGGCGGAGCTCCGGCGCAGCACGGCAGTGCATGGCAAAAGGCCGCCGGACTAAAAGTCCTGCATATCCAACTTTTTAGTCCGGCGGCCTCTCACAGCGAACTGCCATACTGCGCCGGAGCTCCACCCCCGTCCCCATTATAGTCAAAGGGGACGGAGCAGCAGCAGGACGGATCCGACAGGGTGACAATCTCTCTTCAGGTTTATTAGAAAATCGTGCACAGATTGCACACTAGTTATTTTCCTGAGTGATGTCTGTGTGGACTGTGGGGACTATTTTATTATCAGCCAGTGTTACTGTTATCACCTTATCACATACAGTTTTCCCTGTGCATTCACTTAGTTGTACTGCTGTCACTGTGGGTAACAATGCATTGCATGCCCAGCACGGCTCCTGAGTCCTCATGTCCGCTTCCCTTCATTACTGACCCACTCAGTCAGAGCTCAGACAATGCACCAAGAGCCGACTCAGCGAGTCAGCAAGTGAATCCAAGCATCCGCACCACCTAAGCTCTTCAGTCAGTAGACTCAGCAAATGAACCGAAGATCTGATTCATGAATCAGTTCATTTGAATGAGCTGATTCAAATGAACCGATTGATCTGAAAGATCCGAACTTCCTATCTCTATTCCTTGCCCGACCCCCCCCCCCCCCCCCCGCTCCGCTGATTCCCGTATTATACCTGGTATACCGGCTCCGGCTGCATTCCCCTTTAAAAGGCTCTGAGCCGCTGCGCAGAGGAATGTAGCTGCGCAGTGGCAGGTGACATCAGACGCTGCCGCTGTCCGCTGCCTGCTGCCGCCTCATGCCATGACGCCGCCTTCAGATTAGCGCGCCGCAGCCCGCCTGCCTGCTGCAAGCAGCGTTTTGGTGTCCGCCTCCATAGCAGAATGGAGGCGGAACAGAGCCAAACGGATGCATTCTGAGCGGATCCTTTTCCATTCTGAATGCATTGGGGAAAAACTGATCTGTTTGGGGCTGCTTGTAAGATCCCTGAAACAGATCTCACAGGCGGACGCAGAAACGGCAGTGTGACAGTAGCCTGTGCCGGATACTGAGCTGAGCGATTTCAAAGGCTCCAAATTATTTATTTTTATATTGATCCTTATGTTGTCTACTTGGCTCGGCAGCTCCATGTTGTGTGGTCTTTGCTCGGGGGTAAAATGCAAAGCTGTTTTCTGGATTATCCCACAGGGCCAGGATCCTCCATCACTTATTGTTATTAACCCCTCCCTTGCCAGCCCACCCAGCTCTATTTAGCTTTGTGTTCTGCTTTGAAAAAAATGTTTAGGCCATGAAGGGGTCAATTAAGTGTTGGAGGGGGTGGGGTGTGTTATTGTGCATATTGTGTTTGGGATCCATTTAACAAGTTTGACCAGTTGGGTTTGAGAGTGGTTGAGTGTCATCCACAGATCCCCATAACAGTGTGTCATCCACAGATCCCCCATAACAGTGTGTCATCCACAGATCCCCATAACAGTGCCATCCACAGATCCCCCATAACAGTGTATCATCCACAGATCCCCCATAACAGTGTGTCATCCACAGATCCCCATAACAGTGTGTCATCCACAGATCCCCCATAAAAGTGTCATCCACAGATCCCCCATAAAAGTGTCATCCACAGATCTCCCATAAACAGTGTCATCCACAGATCCCCCATAACTGTGTCGTCATCCACAGATCCCCCATAACTGTGTTCGTCATCCACAGATCCCCCATAACTGTGTTCGTCATCCACAGATCCCCCATAACAGTGTTCGTCATCCACAGATCCCCCATAACAGTGTTCGTCATCCACAGATCCCATAACAGTGTTCGTCATCCACAAATCCCCCATAACAGTGTTCGTCATCCACAAATCCCCCATAACAGTGTGTCATCCACAGATCCCCCATAATAGTGTGTCATCCACAGATTCCCCCCATAACAGTGTGTCATCCACAGATTCCCCCCATAACAGTGTGTCATCCACAGATTCCCCCCATAACAGTGTGTCATCCACAGATTCCCCCCATAACAGTGTGTCATCCACAGATTCCCCCCATAACAGTGTGTCATCCACAGATTCCACCCATAACAGTGTTCGTCATCCACAGATCCCCATAACAGTGTTCGTCATCCACAAATCCCCCATAACAGTGTGTCATCCACAGATCCTCCATAATAGTGTGTCATCCACAGATTCCCCCATAATAGTGTGTCATCCACAGATTCCCCCCATAACAGTGTGTCATCCACAGATTCCCCCCATAACAGTGTGTCATCCACAGATTCCCCCCATAACAGTGTGTCATCCACAGATTCCCCATAACAGTGTGTCATCCACAGATTCCCCCCATAACAGTGTGTCATCCACAGATTCCCCCCATAACTGTGTGTCATCCACAGATTCCCCCCATAACAGTGTGTCATCCACAGATTCCCCCCATAACAGTGTGTCATCCACAGATTCCCCCCATAACAGTGTGTCATCCACAGATCCCCCATAACAGTGTCATCCACAGATTCCCCCCATAACAGTGTGTCATCCACAGATACCCCATAACAGTGTCATCCACAAATCCCCCATAACAGTGTGTCATCCACAGATCCTCCATAATAGTGTGTCATCCACAGATTCCCCCCATAATAGTGTGTCATCCACAGATTCCCCCCCATAACAGTGTGTCATCCACAGATTCCCCCCATAACAGTGTGTCATCCACAGATTCCCCCCATAACAGTGTGTCATCCACAGATTCCCCCCATAACAGTGTGTCATCCACAGATTCCCCCATAACAGTGTGTCATCCACAGATTCCCCCCATAACAGTGTGTCATCCACAGATTCCCCCCATAACAGTGTGTCATCCACAGATTCCCCCCATAACTGTGTGTCATCCACAGATTCCCCCCATAACAGTGTGTCATCCACAGATTCCCCCCATAACAGTGTGTCATCCACAGATCCCCCATAACAGTGTCATCCACAGATTCCCCCCATAACAGTGTGTCATCCACAGATACCCCATAACAGTAAGTCATCCACAGATCCCCCCATAACACTGTAACAGTAAACCTTGTGCTTTTAAGGTGTTTTTTCTTAAATGTGCCAGGGGAAGATTGCTAGGGCAGATTAGAACAGGTAGTGCAGTTAGTGTTAGTGGAGGGTCTTGCTTAAAAGAGTCTACCTGGTCGTGGTAGCAGGCTTCATATTATTTGGTCAAAAAATAATTCCTTACTGAAATTGCTGATGATCATTTTTTACTGTCTTTGTAGTTGTAAAAAAATAATGAAATTGGGGGTAGGTCCTTGGGGGTGGAGGGGAGGTGGAGTCAGGACGGATTCTAAAGGGGCGGGGTAGGAGGGGGGGCCCAGGCCTTGAGCTGTGTAAGGGGCCCCAAAATTTCTGATGGCAGCCCTGCATATAGCTCTGGACACTCACACAACCATACTGACCTTCACAGCAGCAGGAGCCTCTGTATGGACTCATGCACACAGCCGTTGTTGTTTTGCAGTCCGTTTTTCACGGATCCGTTGTTCAGTATCTGAGGGTTTTTTCCCTCTGATTTAAGTCCTCTTCCGTTCCGTTATTGCACAAAGCATATCCGTATGGTTTCCGTATTTGATCCGTTTTTTGCGGATCGTATACAGAAACAGTAACTTTTTAATCACCAAACACATGAGCAATATGAGCTGGGCATAGCATTTCTACAGTATGGATCCGCAAAATACGGATGACATACGGAAGTGTTCCGTGTGCGTTCTGTTTTTTTTTGCAGACCCATTGACTTAAATGGGGCCTCGGACAATAATAGGATATGCACTACTTTTTTGTGGAACGGCCATGCGGACAAACGGAGCGCACAAGGAGTAACTTCTGTATTTTCTACAGCCCCATTGAAGTTAATGGGTCCGGGAAAAAAACGGACCGGAAGCGGAAAGAAAATACGGAAACACACATCTACCTAGTGGGTGTGCCCTCCTTTATAGGGGGGTTAATTAGTCTGATGTACTAATGATTTATCTTCTGTCCTAGGCGGGAGGAGCAAGACATTAACCCTTTGTGTTGTGCTGCCTGAAGGACGATAAGGAAAGATAGATATGAGATAGATAGATAGATAGATAGATACAGTATTATAGATAGAATTGGAATTGTATGGCATGTGTTTATCAAGTAATTAAACATAAATATCTTATTCTTTCAGGCAGGACAAGCTGAAGATCCATATGCGGAAACATACCGGGGAGCGGCCATATTTGTGCATCCACTGCAACGCTAAATTTGTCCATAACTATGACCTCAAGAACCACATGCGCATCCACACAGGGATCCGGCCCTACCAGTGCGAGTTTTGCTACAAAAGCTTCACCAGGTCCGATCACCTCCACCGTCACATCAAGAGGCAGAGCTGTCGAATGTCCAGGCCCAGAAGAGGCAGGAAGCCAGCCTACTGGAGAACCTCCAGTCTACTGTTTGCCCGCAACAACCGTCCGGAAGACGAGGCCTTTGTCATGGTGCCGCCAAGCCTGGAGAGTGGCGGTAACCACAGGGCCAATGGGACTATCGGTGTACCAGGGCCTAGCCCAAAACATCTACTTGAAGAACCTAAAAACATTCTAAATTTGCAAGACTTGGACAAACAATATGAGGACTCTCAACTGAAGCTGCTGGAGAGAACGCGTTTGGAGGCGGACAGACATAGCGGACTGTACACGTTTTCTTTGGCACACAATGAGAATATCTCCCCTCAGCCGTTTTTTGTCGGCGCCGGTGACCCTTGGAATATGACTTTGAATCATGCTCCACTTTCTGATCCTAGTAACTAGAACCAAAGTATTGGCTTTGAGGGGTCCCCACTTCATGGAGGCAGCCATGTTGTGGGCTGTACCAATGACATGCACTTCCTGATTGGCTGCACTCTCTCTGGACACAATCAATGGCTGCCAAAACCATTGACCGGGTGGCCGCTCCACATCTATGAACTGACATGCACGCTGCTCCACCCCTTGTAGATGACTTTTTCTTTTTTCCATGAGATCTTTACAACTTTATGGATATTGACGGTCGACGAATCATTCCAAAGAAGCACAGACACCATATATATGTATAGTGTGACTATATGTATATAGGAGTATAATGTCCATTTATGCATGTCAACTTTTTCTTCTAGTAAACTTTTTGACATTAGCTGAAGACCCAGGGTCGTTATTCAAGTGCTCTGGAGAGGCGATTTTTTTTTTTTTTTGTAAAATTGGGTAGGGTGTTAACTAGTCAAAGGACTTCACACAATGGGGCACATTTATAAAAGATGTGGAGTAGAAAATTATGCAAATGTATAAAGCACCTGTCAGCAGGATGCACCCTAGGCACAGTGAATGATGGGGTTTATCCTGCTGATTAAAATGATACCTGTCTTATGAAAATCGGTTGTGACGTTCCTGAGAACAAAAGACTTTTGAGGGCTTCAGTGCATTGAATAAGCTGAGGTGCACTGAAGGGGCTTAGCCCCACCCGGGGTGCACTGAAGGGGCTTAGCCCCACCCTGGGTGCACTGAAGGGGCTTAGCCCCACCCTGGGTGCACTGAAGGCCTAATTTGCATAAAGAACAAAAGTCTTTTTTTTTCTCAGGAACGCCACAACCGATTTTCACAAGACAGGTGTCATTTTAATCAGCAGGATCAACCCGATCAGGCAATATGTCTAATTTTATAGAGCACCCATGTCTGATCTTATAGAGCACCCATTTTATAGCTGATGGGTGTTTTTTAAGTATGATCTGCCACCATTTTTACATGTTTTCTGTAATAGCCAGTAGTGTAACTTGAAGCTTTTGGACCCCAATGCAAATGTTTAAGGGCCCTCCTTACCACCTACCAAGGGCCATTTACAATACTGGTGACTTCTTATGTGTCTTTTGGGCCCCTTAAGCTCAGGGCCACTCAGCATACTTACCACCATTGTAGTTGGTAAATTCAAGTCATGTAAGCCCTGACCCAGGTACGCCCCAGGCCCACTGGAAACACCCAATTGTGAGTGGGACTTATACAAGGGACTGCCTCCAAAAAATATAGGACAGTCCCTGCAAATTTGGGTCTATTGGCCACTATTCCTCTGCAACCTCTATGCGTGAGCCCCAATACAAAATCGGGACCCCACCTAGCATGACCCAGGATTTAAGTGTGACTGCTACCCTTGCACGCCCTATAGCTACAGCCCTGGTCCTACAACTCCTGAATGTCTTTGTTGCCCATAGCAACTAATCACAGAGTAGCTTTCATTTTCTTGGAGCACTATTAGAAATGAAAGCTGCTCTATGATTGGTCGCTATGGGCAACAAAGACAGCTCTCCTTTTGGACGGTTTCATAAGTCTCTCCCAGTTTCCACTACCCTGACTCACTGCTGCCCCCTAGTGATATCATCATCATGTCATATGACTATGATGGCCAATCGCGTCACAGCCCTGTGCAACGTTTCTTGCTTTGGATGAGGGTTGCCCTCCAATATATAGCACTGGTGTCAAATTCACTTCATAACTTATGCCATTTTGGGAAATTTGGTGCAGAACCAGAAAAAAAATGAATAAAAGCTACTTTTTATAAAAGTGTCTCGTAGGCTGATCCTGTGTGAACTCTGGATGATACAGTCCTATCAAATACACACTGGTCATAAATGGCACTCTATTTGGGTTAATTGGGGTAAGGAGGGGGGCTGACTCAATTTCTAGGGATTCCTGCTTTATTTCTGCCAACCCTTAGGCCTCCTTCACACGGGCGTTGCGGGAAAAGGTGCGGGTGCGTTGCGGGAACATGCATGATTTTTCCGCGCGAGTGCAAAACATTGTAATGCGTTTTGCACACGCGTGAGAAAAATTTGCATGTTTGGTACACAAACCCGAACTTCTTCACAGAAGTTCGGGCTTGGGATCGGTGTTCTGTAGATTGTAATATTTTCCCTTATAACATGATTATAAGGGAAAATAATAGCATTCTGAATACAGAATGCATAGTACAATAGGGCTGGAGGGGTTAAAAAATAAATAAAATGTAACTCACCTTAATACACTTGCTTGCGCAGCCCGGCTTCTCTTCTTTGCTGTGTACAGGAAAAGGACCTGTGGTGACGTCACTCTGGTCATCACATGGTCCATCACATGATCCTTTACCATGGTGATGGACCATGTAATGACCGGAGTGACGTCACCACAGGTCCTTTTCCTGTATACAGCAAAAAAGAAGACAGAAGAGAAGCCGGGCTGCGCGAGCAAGTGGATTAAGGTGAGTTAAATTTTTTTTACATTTTTTTTAACCCCTCCAGCGCTTTTGTACTATGCATTCTGTATTCAGAATGCTATTATTTTCCCTTATAACCATGTTATAAGGGAAAATAATAAAGATCGGGTCCCCATCCCGATCGTCACCTAGCAACCGTGCGTAAAAATCGCACCGCATCCGCACTTGCCTGCGGATGCTTGGGATTTTCACGCAGCCCCATTGACTTCTATGGGTCCTGCGTTGCGTGAAAAACGCACAAAATAGAGCTTGCTGCGATTTTCACGCAACGCACAAGTGATGCGCGAAAATCACTGCTCATGTGCACAGCCCCATAGAAATAAATGGGTCCTGATTCAGTGCGGGTGCAATGCGTTCAACTCACGCATTGCACCTGCGTGGAAAACTTGCCCGTGTGAAAGGGGCCTTATGGTAGCAAAACTGTCATTAACAAACAGATGTACTGCAGAGACTTTTAAGGAGTAACTCCGCTTTTAACTGAAAAGTGAGGCAACTTTCAAAATCTCCTATGCAGATTTCAAAATCTCCTTTCAGCTCCTATGCAGACTTAAAGTGTACCTGAGTTTAAAAAAAAAGGTTTGCATGATGGCTGTGCTTCTTTGTACAATCATAACCGTGATAGTTATGTTTGGGCTTCTCTAATGTTTTTTCAGTGATATTATTCCCCTCTTCAGCTGCACAGCTAGATGCATTTCACTCAGAAGCAGGGGGTGTCTCCCTTCTGTGGAATCTGCCAGCACTGTACTGCTGTGACATTCATTCCCTTACTTCTCACTATGTTTGGAGCTCACAGAACAGATAAGGAAGGGGAGATCACACTTACAGCAGTTCTTCTATCAGGTTCAGGATCTCAGCTAGATCTGACACCCCCCCCCTCCCCCCACTTCCTCTCAGCCTCTCTGTTACTAGGGATGAATCTTGCCTGACAACAGGCAGTGAACAGCAACTTAGATGAAAGTGTGGTAGATGCAGGCATAATTTTTTTTTATGAATTAATTTAGAAATTTGCACCATTTTCTATTACATAGAATAAATTGTGTGAAAGTACAGTGGGAGAGATTTATCCAACTGGTGTAAAGTAGAAATGGCTTAGTTGCCCATAGCAACCAATCAGATTCCACCTTTCATTTTTCAAAGTTCCATTGAAAAATGAAAGAAGGAATCTGATTGGTTGCTATGGGCAACTAAGCCATTTATACTCTACACCAGTTTGATAAATCTCCCGCAGTGACTCTAAAAGTATCCATGGTAACAGACAACAACTAAACCCTATGTAGTCATACGGCCCGCTTCACTGTGGGGTTGCACCCTAAAGCTGGCCGTTGGCGGAATATTCATTTGGTCGACACCTATCCTCCCAACTTCCACATACGCATGTAAAGGGCAGATCGGAGAAGGCCGCTGCCAGACACCTGATTAGAAATCCGAAATGCCCGCCCCTTCTTTCCTATGACATCTGCTGTCGGGAGGAAGTTGGGACATTTCCATACAAAGTATGGTTGTCAGATCAATCTAATGTGTAGGGGACATATAGAAGGGAGGGTGGCAGCAGGATCATATGACACATACATTATTGGTTGTCTGTTACCATGGAGATGAATAGATCTGCATGTTTGCTGTGAGCACAGAATTCTAGGAAAGATTTGCTTCATTATAAATTGTAGATGAACTGGAGGATTTTTTTTTTTAAATGGTGGTGAAGGTGGACATTGCCTTTAAAACAATATAAAATTCTGAGTGTATTTATAGATGCTTTGCTTGACATATTTGGTACACTTATTCTCCATTCACCTTCAAAGCTGCTTCAGAAATTCTGCTGGTTGCCCTTGGAAACAGGCTGTAGCCAATCAGCATTCCACACAGTCATGTGACCTAAGCAGTGTAATGATCAGCAGGAAACTAGCAGAATTCTGCATTTAGACCCCTTTCACACGAGCGAGTATTCCGCGCGGACGCGATGCGTGAGTTGAACGCATTGCGCCCGCACGGAATCCGGACCCATTCATTTCAACGGGTCTGTGTACATGAGCGTTGGTTTTCACACATCACTTGTGCGTTGCGTGAAAATCGCAGCATGTTCTATATTCTGCCATTTTCACGCAATGCTGGCCCCTAGAAGTGAATGGGGCTTCGTGAAAATCGCATTGCCTCCGCAAGCAAGTGCGGATGCGATGCGTTTTTCACAGATGGTTGCTAAGAGATGTTTGAAAACATTCAGTTTCACTGAACGCATCTGGACCTAATCCGGACACACTCGTCTGCAAGGGGCCTTAGCTTTGGGTGTGAGTGGAGTATAGAAAACTTACATTGTGAATTTGTTTTATTTTTTTGTTAAAAAGTGGAGTTCCCTTTCAGAGCTTTCTATTATTTGGCACAGATATTTCCCTAATGTCTATGAATCTTTTTTTTTTATATATTAACCCTGATTGTGTCTGGTGTCGGTTTTTATTCAGCACTGGAGACCCAACATAAATTTCAGCTATTTTAATTTCAGTATTTTAGGCCCAAATCCTCTTTAAAGAGATTTAGTTGCTCCTGCACACGACCCTATCCGTTTTTTGCAGTCCGCAAATAGCAGATCCGCATGACGGATACTGCCTGTGTGTGTTCCGCATTTTGCAGATCGGTGCGTTCTGTCTTCTGTTAGAAATGCCTATTCTTGTCCACGACACTCTTTCTTTCTTTTTTTTTTGTGGGGCCACGGTGTGCTGTCCGAATTTTTTGCTGCCCCATTGAATTGAATGTGGATTTGGGTGCGGACCAAAACTATGGTTGAGGTCTTAGGGCTCATGCACACGAATAAAAAAAAAATCTGCATCTGATTAATGTGCACTTCAGTGGGGCTGCAAAAGATGCGGACAGCACACCGTATGTCCATTCCGCGGCCCCGCAAAAAAATAGAACATGTCTTATTCTTGTCTGTTTTACGGGCAAGGATAGGACTTTTCTATAGAGGCCAGGACAGTCCATTATGCAAAATGTGGAGCGCGCAAGGCTAGTATCCGTGTTTTGCGGATCCGCAAATTGCAGACCACAACACAGGCTACAGTCGTGTGCATGTGCCCTTAGGGTGAGCGCTCACTATCGCCCTCTGCTGAGTTATTCACTTCATACGAGCTGATAAGAGAACTGGGGGTGAGGGATGTTTTGTTGCTCACATAAGACATACTGTATGTGTGACATAAGGTGACAGCGGTCTCACTTTTCCCAGGATTTTCCTATAAACTGCTCTGCATAGCGCTTGTGGGGAAATCGTGTGAGTGAGCACACAATTTCAGTCAGTTTTAACTGCGATTGCGTTGCGTGGTTCAGTTTTTTTCCACGCGAGTGCAATGCATTTTGCACGCGCTTGAGAAAAAACTGAATGTGGTGCCCAGAACATAACTTCTTCAATGAACTTCGGGTTTGGGTAAGGCCTCATGCAAACAACAGTATTTTTTCACGCTCCGCAAAACGGGGTTCCTTTGATCCGTGTCTTTTTTTTCTTCCGTGTGTCTTTCTTGATTTTTGGAGGATCACCAGACCAGAAAAGTGAAAAAAAAAGTCAAGTTTGCCTTGAAAATAATAGGAAAAAAACTGTATGAAAGTAACCTACGGCCACGGATCACGGACGCGGATGACAATCTTGTGTGCCTCCGTGTTTTTTCACGGACCCTTTGATTTGAATGGGTCCGCGAACCGTTGTCTGTCAAAAAAATAGGACAGGTCATATTTTTTTGACGGACAGGAAACATGGACGCGGATGACAAACGGTGCATTTTCCAAGTTTTCAACGGACCCATTGAAAGTCAATGGCTCCGCAGAAAATCACGGAAAATGGAACAGCGGACACGGATGCACACAACGGTCGTGTGCATGAGGCCTTAGTTGTAGTGTAGATTTTATTTTTTTCCCTTATAACATGGTTATAACAAAAATAATAGCATTCTTTAAGACAGAATACTTAGAAGAAGGTCAATTGAGGGTTAAAAAAATAAAATAAACCACAGGTCCATTAGCCGGAAGCTCATGCTTAAGGACCAGGCCATTTATTGCAAATCTGACATGTGTCACTTTATGTGCTGATAACTTTAAAACGCTTTTACTTATCCAGGCCATTCTGAGATTGTTTTCTCGTCACGTATTGTACTTCATGACAGTGGTAAAATTGAGTCCAAAAAATTAATTTTTATTTATAAAAAAATTCTAAATTTACCAAAAATTTAGAAAAATTGGCAAATTTCCAAATTTCTATTTCTCGACTTTTATAATAGATAGTAATACCTCCATAAATAGTTATTGCTTTACATTCCCCATATGTTTACTTCATGTTTGGATCATTTTGTAAATGTCATTTTATTTTTTGGGGACGTTAGAAGGCTTAGAAGTTTAGAAGCAAATCTAAAGTGAAAAGTCACTTTATGAGGCTTACATAATAGAAACCACCCAAAAATGACCCCATTTTACAAACTACACCCCTCAAGGTATTCAAAACTGATTTTACAAACTTTGTTAACCCTTTAGGTGTTCCACAAGAATTGATGGAAAATGGAGATGAGATTTCGGAATTTCACTTTTTTGGCAGATTTTCCATTTGAATCAGTTTTTTCCAGTTACAAAGCAAGGGTTAACAGCCAAACAAAACTCAATATTTATGGCCCCATATGTGGTCGTTAACTGCTGTATGGCATTGTGCAGAAGGAAAGGAACATTATATGGTTTTTGGAAGGCAGATTTTGCTGGACAGCTTTTTTTTTACACCATGTCCCATTTGAAGCCCCCCTGATGCACCCCTAGAGTAGAAACTACTAAAAAGTGACCCAATTTTGGAAACTACGGGATAAGGTGGCAGTTTTGTTGATACTATTTTAGGGTACATGATTTTTGGTTGCTCTATATTACACTTTTTGTGAGGCAAGGTAACAAGAAATAGCTGTTTTGGCACCGTTTTTATTTTTATGTTATTTACAACATTCATCTGACAGGTTAGATCATGTGGTATTTTTATAGAGCAGGTTGTCACGGATGCGACAATACAAAATATGACTACTATTTTTGTTTGTTTGTTTCAGTTTTACATAACAAAGCATTTTTGAAAAAAATATAAAAAATTTGTGTCTCCATAGTTTTATTAATTTTTTGGGCAACTGTCTTGTGTAGGGGCTCCTTTTTTTCGGGATGAGATGACGGTTTGATTGGTGCTATTATAGGGTGCGTATGACTTTTTGATAGCTTGCTATTACACTTTTTGTGATGAAAGGTGACAAAAAATGGCATTTTTTACATGGTTTTTATTTTAAAAAATGTATGATGTTCATCTGAGGGGTTAGTTCATGTGATATTTTTATAGAGAAGGTTCTTACGGACGCGGCGATACATAATATGTACTACTTTTTTTATTTACTTAATATTTACACAATAACAGCATTTAAAAAATATATATATTTTTTTTTTTAGTGCCTCCATATTCTGATCCATAGTTTTTTTTATTTTTTGGGCGATTGTCTTAGGTAGGGGCAAATTTTTTTGCGAGATGAGGTGACGGTTTAGATTGGTACTATTTTGGCGGGCATACGCCTTTTTGATCACTTGGTGTTGTACTTTTAGTGATGTAAGGTGATTATTTAGCACACTTTTTATTTTTACGATATTCATCTGAGAAGTTAGGTCATGTGATATGTTTATAGAGCCGGTCGATACGGACGCGGCAATACCTAATATGTCTAATTTTTTCTGTGCAGTTACAGACGTGGACAAAATTGTTGGTACCCTTTGGTCAATGAAAGAAAAAGTCACAATGGTCACAGAAATAACTTTAATCTGACAAAAGTAATAATAAATTAAAATTCTATAAATGTTAACCAATGAAAGTCAGACATTGTTTTTCAACCATGCTTCAACAGAATTATGTAAAAAAATAAACTCATGAAACAGGCATGGACAAAAATGATGGTACCCCTAACTTAATATTTTGTTGCGCAACCTTTTGAGGCAATCACTGCAATCAAACGCTTCCTGTAACTGTCAATGAGACATCTGCACCTCTCAGCAGGTATTTTGGCCCACTCCTCATGAGCAAACTGCTCCAGTTGTGTCCGGTTTGAAGGGTGCCTTTTCCAGACTGCATGTTTCAGCTCCTTCCAAAGATGCTCAATAGGATTGAGGTCAGGGCTCATAGAAGGCCACTTTAGAATAGTCCAATTTTTTCCTCTTAGCCATTCTTGGGTGTTTTTAGCGGTGTGTTTTGGGTCATTGTCCTGTTGCAAGACCCATGACCTGCGACTGAGACCAAGCTTTCTGACACTGGCTAGTACATTTCTCTCTAGAATTCCTTGATAGTCTTGAGATTTCATTGTACCCTGCACAGATTCAAGACACCCTGTGCCAGACGCAGCAAAGCAGCCCCAGAACATAACAGAGCCTCCTCCATGTTTCACAGTAGGGACAGTGTTCTTTTCTTGATATGCTTCATTTTTTCGTCTGTGAACATACAGCTGATGTGCCTTGGCAAAAACTTCGATTTTTGTCTCATCTGTCCACAGGACATTCTCCCAGAAGCTTTGTGGCTTGTCAACATGTAGTTTGGCATATTCCAGTCTTGCTTTTTTATGATTCGTTTTCAACAATGGTGTCCTCCTTGGTCGTCTCCCATGTAGTCCACTTTGGCTCAAACAACGACGGATGGTGCGATCTGACACTGATGTTCCTTGAGCATGAAGTTCACCTTGAATCTCTTTAGAAGTCTTTCTAGGCTCTTTTGTTACCATTCGGATTATCCGTCTCTTAGATTTGTCATCAATTTTCCTCCTGCGGCCACGTCCAGGGAGGTTGGCTACAGTCCCATGGATCTTAAACTTATGAATAATATGTGCAACTGTACTCACAGGAACATCTAGTTGCTTGGAGATGGTCTTATAGCCTTTACCTTTAACATGCTTGTCTATAATTTTCTTTCTGATCTCTTGAGACAGCTCTTTCCTTTGCTTCCTCTGGTCCATGTCGAGTGTGGTACACACCATATCACCAAACAACACAGTGATTACCTGGAGCCATATATATAGGCCCAATGGCTGATTACAAGGTTGTAGACACCTGTGATGCTAATTAGTGGACACACCTTGAATTAACATGTCCCTTTGGTCACATTATGTTCTGTGTTTTCTAGGGGTACCATCATTTTTGTCCATGCCTGTTTCATGAGTTTATTTTTTTACATAATTCTGTTGAAGCATGGTTGAAAAACAATGTCTGACTTTCATTGGTTAACATTTATAGAATTTTAATTTATTATTACTTTTGTCAGATTAAAGTTATTTCTGTGACCATTGTGACTTTTTCTTTCATTGACCAAAGGGTACCAACAATTTTGTCCACGTCTGTATATGTTCTAAAGCATTTTTTGGCTAGTATTAGTGGGAAAAGAAGGGCTTATTAGCCATTGTGTGGTGAAGTGCGAAAATTACAGCCCTTTTTGTCATGTATTAGTGGCAAAAGAAAAATATATTTGCCGTTCAGCGGTGCAATTATATGTTCTAAAGCCCTTTTTGTCGTGTAATAGTGGCAAAATAAAAATATATTTGCTGTTCAGCGGTGCAGTTGTATGTTCTAAAGCCCTTTTTGTCGTGTATTAGTGGCAAAAGAAAAATATATTTGCCGTTCAGCGGTGCAGTTGTATGTTCTAAAGCCCTTTTTGTCGTGTATTAGTGGCAAAAGAAAAATATATTTGCCGTTCAGCGGTGCAGTTATATGTTCTAAATCCTTCTGTGGTGTGTATAAGTGGAAAAAATAAGGGCCTATTTTCCATTCAGCGGTGCAGTTATATGTTGTAAAGCTCTTTTTGGCATGTAATAGTGGCAAAATAAAAATATATTTGCCATTCAGCGGTGTAGTTATATATTCTAAAGCCCTTTTTGGCATGTATTAATGGCAAAAGAAAAATATATTTGCCGTTCAGCGGTGCAGTTATATGTTCTAAAGCCCTTTTTGGCGTGTATTAGTGGCAAAAAAAAATGTATATATTTGCCGTTCTGCGGATATGTTCTAAAGCACTTTTTAGCGTGTATTAGTGGGGGGAAAAAAAAGGCTTATTAGCCGTTGTGTGTCGAAGCGAGAAAATGATCGCCATTTTTGGTGTGTATTAGTGACAAAAAAATATATTTGCTGTTCAGCGGTGAAGTTCCATGTACTACAGCCATTTACAGGGTGTATTAATAGGATAGATACGTACGTCTTATTAGCTGATCTGCAGGGAATTGTGATTGTTATATTTATTTTTTCGGGTGTATTAATAGGAAAAAGAATACAGGAAAATGAATGGGTGATTGTAGACTTTCTTCTGTATTAACCGAATTACGTCGATTAGCCATTCATTGGTAAAAAAAAATTGTGAAACAGCCTTTATGGGGAAAATTGATGGGTGATTGTAAACCTTCTGTATGAACCGAATTACTTCGATTAGCCATTCAGTGGTGAAATACGTTTGTGATACAGCCTTTATGGGGAAAATTGGTCGGTAGCTGTAACTATGGTCAAGGACAATATATGTCCTTTACGGTCACACCAGCAACTTGGCCAGGTGGTACTGCTTCCGCCTCCACATTCTCACGCCGTTGGTTCTGCGACAATGTCCGCCTCTTCCGTGTCCTCCACTGCAGGGACAATTCATAGTGCTGCTCCAGCATAGCACATGTGCAGGGCAAAGCGTCACGCTGTTCTACACCTCGTTTGCCTGGGTGAACGGAGCCACACAGGGGAGAAACAGCTCTGTGTCCTTCATCAAGAAATTGAATCCTGACAACTCAAAATCGGAACCATGGTGACCGACAACGGGAAGAACATGGTGTCAGCGCTGCGTCAAGGAGGGCTGAGCCATGTGCCCTGCATGGCGCACGTGTTCAATCTGGTTGTAAAGCGGTTCCTTAAGTCTGCCCATCTGCAAGACATCCTGAAAATGGCCAGGAAACTTTGCATGCACCTCAGCCACTCGTACACCGCAAAGTACACCCTCCTTGAACTACAGCGGCAGAACGGCATCCCCCAACATAGGCTGATATGCGACGTTTCCACCCATTGGAATTCCACTCTCCATATGTTGGACCGACTGTATGAACAGAGAAAGGCCATAAACAATTTCTTGATAATATAGGTGGACAGAGGTACTCCCCTGTGTAAGGCCTCATGCACATGACAGTATTTTTTTGCCGTCTGCAAAAAGGGGTTCCGTTGTTCCGTGATCCGTGTCCGTTTTTGTTTCCGTGTGTTTTCCTTTATTTTTGGAGGATCACCAGATCACCAAAAGTCAAGTTTGCCATGCAAATGATAGGAAAAAAACGGACGCGGACGACAATCTTGTGTGCCTCCATGTTTTTTCACGCACCCATTGACTTGAATGGGTCCGCGAACCATTGTCCGTGAAAAAAATAGGACAGGTCCTATTTTTTTCACGGACTGGAAACACGGATCACGGACGCGGATGACAAACGATGCATTAGCCGAGTTTTCCACAGACCCATTGAAAGTCATGGGGTCCGCTGAAAATCACGGAAAACGGAACAACGGACACAGGACACAACAACAGTCGTGTGCATGAGGCCTAACTTCGATGTTAGCCAGTGGCAGCTCATGCGTGACACCTGCCGTTCGCCCAGGCCCTTTGAGGAGGCCACGTTTTTTGTCAGTCGCCAGGACTACGGGATGAACAATGTCATTCCACTGCTTCATGTCCTGGAACAGATGCTGGTAAATCTGGCTGGTCAGGGGACTGGAGACGTGGCGCCTAGAAAGATGGCGGCAGAGTTTGATACATTTGTCTGTCAAGATCTCTGTTTATAGTCAGTGAACGGGAACATCATTTATCGCAAGGATATGCAAACACCTACTGATCGGGTGTTAATCCCCCAGAAGTAGGTCATCGGTGCAAAGGAGCGTTCATTTTCACAGCTCGAGGTATCCTCCCGGAAGCTTGACCTCTGCACGTCAATGGTCTGCATTGCGAAGTTTATCTAAAAGAAAAAATCACGCAGTGCTCCCACTTGGAGGAAACTCGTGATCTGGTACAGGCTGCTTTGCTCCATCATAAACAATGGACTGTGTACAGCGTGACACTGATGTATAATTTCTCATACACCAGACTGAAAGAGTATTCCAAGCACCTGTCTGTCCACATAGCTGCCGAGAAGCAGAAGGGTCTTGCCATTGAAGTTGGCTCAGAGCTGAACCTAAAAGCCACATTTTCCTGTTTACCTGAACTTGAAGGAAAGGACAGAGATCCTGCACTGGCTGTGCTCATACAGATTTCATCCAAGCCACCACTCACCAAGGCAAGCACAGAGGACCGGATTGTGTGGTCAGGTTGGTTCTGTGGGACGTACACAGGGGACGATCTATTGGAGGTGTTACCAGAGACATTTACTTGCCTCCCACTCTTTCTGTATAACGGCTCTGAGGCGCTCACGGCTATTGTAGGGACGTGGTTCCAAAGAAACTTTGACTGGTTGTTTCGGTAAGCTGATGATCAGTTCTCAGGACCTTATGTGGCTAGCAGTGATGGGGACTGAGTATGACATGTCTGGATCAGTGTCGGCCACATAGCTTGTTTTTTCTGTGCCTGTCGAACCTCGCGTGGACATTTCTTATGCCATCCACGCAGAGGACTTCAAGACTTTATGGAATGATATTCATAAATCAAAGGACGAGGTCAAGGTCACGTTAGAGGAAGTGGACAATGTATTCCAATGTCTTTACTCGCATTTCTTCAGACACTTTAAAATCAGCAACCCAGCTCGTCAAGGTGACGGCATCTGTAGCATCAGCCAATTGTGAAGGAAAGGACTACCTAATCCGAGTGCTGGGATTCACCACAAAGCTGGCCATCAATAATGTAGTACGCAGCCCTGCAGGGTGAGCGAATGGTGAGGTCACAGGGGTAGTTACTCACAGTTTTTATATACCCTGGGCAGGCGTACAGCAGTGATGGAGAGGCTGGCACATGGATCCTCTGGGGCACTCTCTATGTATAGGGACCAGGCCAGGTGGTAGGTGAGGTGCCCTGGGTGTTACAGGTTTAGTGTGCCGGTGGCAAGATCCCTTAAAGTTCGTGACTCCAGTGCCGGTAACGGTGGCACACCGATTTGTTGTAGGAATAATTGAGGAACACAAGTTGCAGTGAACCAGAACTTCTTTTTACTGAACAGTTCAACTATTTACAATCTTTAGTTAGTTCCACATGTAAAAAGGTTGGTAACAGGCAGGCTTCATATAAATGGCAGGCAAAGTCCTTCCAAGATACTCAGAGGGCATAAACACTTACAGATCAGGCTGCACTTTTCCTCAGGTCCTGTCTGGCTTTCTCCAAGGCCCGTATGCCCTATTGCTGGCTTTATCCTTGGGTAGGGAAACCTTCCTCTGGTATATATCCTCTTGCTGTAAAAATATCCTTCTGCCCTTCAGCTCTCTGCTTGGCTGTATCAAAGTGGCTCTGCACTGTACTTTTAAAGGAACTAGGTTTCTTCAGGAGGCAACTTCTTCCCCTGGATGCTTCTGAGCTTCCTTTGCTCAGGAACTCAGGCAGGCTAGACTGCACTAACTAGCCTCCTGGACTAAACTGGACTGCCTCTTTCCTGTCTGGGCCTAACTACCCCGTTTCCCCGAAAATAAGACAGTGTCTTATATTAATTTTTGCTCCCAAAGATGCGCTAGGTCTTATTTTCAGGGATGTCTTATTTTTCCATGACACAGGGGGGTCAGAGGGGGGAATTAAAAAGACACAGGAGAATCTGAGGGGGAGATTACCATTTTAGTACCCCTTTCTTATCCTCCTGTGTCATTTTGATTCCCCCCTCTGATCCCCCTGTGTTATTTTAAATGATCCCCCTCCCCACCCTGATCACCCTGTGTCATTTTGATTCCCCCCTCTGATCACCCTGTGTCATTTTAATTGCCGTTTTTAGTCTCCCCCCCCCCCATCTTCACCAGACATCCCCCACCTTCCATAAGATATCCCCCCCCCCACCTGTCACCCCGTCCCCTGTGTGTCCGTGCCAGCCAAGTTGTGAGACTCCATCAGGGCAGAGCGAGCAGCGGGCGGAAGAAGGTGGCAGCTTGTCCTGGCGGCGGCGCGGGCTCTCTGATTTAAAGAGACCTCGCACCGTCTGCGCTGCAGGCCAATCAGTGAGCTGCGTGGCTGCGCCTTACGGTACTGTAGCTGCGGGGTCCTTACATTCTGGGGTGGCTTGCTTTATAATCGGGGAGGCATTATGTTCGGCGGATGCTTTATAATCGGGGAGGCATTATGTTCGGGTGATGCTTTATAATCGGGGAGGCCTTATTTTCGGGGGATGGTTTATAATCGGGGTGGCCTTATTTTCGGGCGGATGCCTTATATTACAGCGATAGGCAATACTAGAGGTAGGTCTTATTTTCGGGGGATGTCTTATTTTCGGGGAAACACGGTATATATACTAGGTGGTTCCCTAGCTCCCTCTACTGCCTAGGAGGAGGAACTACACCCCTAACAGGCCTGGCACACAGGAGATAACAGGAAAATACACATTAAAACTACCATATAAAATACAATAACCATGTTCCACAGGAGGTGGAGAACAACATTACCCTAGTAGTGCCCACCTTCACATAGTGGGACACTACAATAACATCCAGTATTGAACATATGGACGACACTCATCTCGGACCTTGTCCACAATGTTCGGGACCCTCCGGACGTCTTACATGTCTTAGACATGATCCCTGCAGTGCTTACTTCATGTTATACCACTTCTTACCGTTCTGTTACAGCGGCTGTGAGACCTGCAGATACTAAGGCATATTTATGAAGATTTTCGGGTGTTGCCTGTACCGACCAGTTACCTTCCAGCTGTGATTGTGTAGGAATCAGCTGGAGTCGGCTTGTTTGCTGGACTGTCCTCCAGTTATCAGCCATAACCCCATACATTTCATGATCTATTTGCATTACCATCGTGTTCACCCCGCCACTGGTCATCAATCCAGTCTTGTTGATGAAGCACTTTTTTTGAGTTTGTCTTTTAAATCTTGTGGTTTTGCCCCTTTTGTGTCCTGTTTGTGAAATAAACGGGGTTTTTTTCTCCCTCGTTCAAAAGAAAAAAAAAAGAATTGGCTTGCGATTTGGTAGCCAAAAGCAGGAGTGGGTACAAAGCACAGAAGACATGCAAATATTCCGTTCACGTGTCATCTCTGTTTTGGATCCACTCATGGTTTTTTTTTTGGCATTAGAAATACTGATGGATTACTGACCAAATGCTGACCGAGTGAAGGCGAATGCTCAACAGACAGGATCCGTTTTTGGGGGTTATTGTTCTGACAGATCAGAGGAAGGGCAAAATAATCAGTGACGTCAACACAAACTTACTGCTGACACCCTCTCCACTCTGTCGGGGGGCTCTACTTGTATAAGCGTTTAATAGAACAGGTTCTGTAGACATCTATGTGGAATCAGCTGACGAGGGTGTGAAGGAGTGCGCTTCTTCTTGGCGCTCACATCGACCTGTAAGGCTGAGTTCATACTTGAGTTATTTGGTCAGTTTTGGCCCCGTGACTGGCCAGATAAGTGAAGTGTGCAGTGATTCTAATAGCGACGCCTGTCATCTGCATGTCATACGGACTCACAGTATTATTTCACTACCACAGCAGACTCCCTATGTGTGTTACGGCAAGGCACAGTGTTCTACACCACTATAAAGGCTCTCTGCAGCCAAGTAATAGCCGTTTAACGCGATTCGCCGTGAATAAATTTGGATCAAAGCAAATTTTTTCAAAACATTCGGTGAACCGGCTGAATCCAATTTTTTACACTATCTGTACTATCTGTACCTACATGATTTCACATGGAGAGACAGGGAAGCAGTACTATCTGTACATACATCATTGACATGGAGAGACACTGATGCAGTACTATCTATACCTACATCATTGACTTGGAGAGACAGGGAGGCAGTACTATCTGTACCTACATCAGTTACATGGAGAGACAGGGAGGCAGTTGTATCTGTACCTACATCGTTTACATAGAGAGACAGGAAGGAAATACTGTCTGTACCTACATTATTTACATGGAGAGATAGGGAGGCAGTACTATCTGTACCTACATCATTTACATGGAGAGACAGGGAGGCAGTACTATCTGTTCCTACATCAGTTACATGGAGAGACAGGGAGGCAGTACTATCTGTACCTACATCACTTACATGGAGAGAAAGGGAGGCAGTACTATCTGTACCTACATCATTTACATGGAGAGACACTGAGGCAGTACTATCTCTACCTACATCATTGACGTGGAGAAACAGGGAGGCAGTACTATCTGTACCTACATCATTTACATGGAGAGACACTGAGGCAGTACTATCTTTACCTACGTCATGTAATTGAAGAGACAGGGAGGCAGTACTATCTGTACCTACATCGTTTGCATGGAGAGACAGGGAGGCAGTACTATCTGTATCTACATCATTTACATGGGGAGACAGGGAGGCAGTACTATCTGTACCTACATCATTTACATGGAGAGACACTTAGGCAGTACTATACCTACATCACAGACATGGAGAGACAGGGAGGCAATACTATCTGTACCTACATAATTTACATGGAGAGACAGGGAGGCAGTACTATCTGTACCTACATCATTTACATGGAGAGACAGGGAGGCAGTACTATCTGTACCTACATCATTGACATGGAGAGACAGGAAGGCAGTACTATCTCTACCTACATTATTTACATGGAGAGATAGGGAGGCAGTACTATATGTACCTACATCATTTACATGGAGAGACAGGGAGGCAGTACTATCTGTACCTACATCATTTACATGGAGAGACAGGGAGGCAGTACTATCTGTACCTACATCATTGACATGGAGAGACAGGGAGGCAGTACTATCTGTACCTACATCATTGACATGGAGAGACAGGGAGGCAGTACTATCTGTACATACATCATTTACATGGAGAGACAGGGAGGCAGTACTATCTGTACCTACATCATTTACATGGAGGGACAGGGAGGCAGTACTATCTGTACCTACATCATTTACATGGAGACAGGGAGGCAGTACTATCTGTATCTACATAATTTACATGGAGGGACAGGGAGGCAGTACTATCTCTACCTACATCATTTACATGGAGAGACACAGAGGCAGTACTATCTCTATCTACATCATTTACATGGAGAGGCAGGAAGGCAATACTATCTGTATCTCCATGATGTACATGAAGAGACATTGAGGGGGTACTATCAGGGCCCACTGCCAACAAGGCGATGTGAGGCGATTGCCTCAGGCAGCACCACATGGGGAAATGGCACTAATCACTAATGAGTGCTTCCATTGTGTCAATATTCAACTGTATCGCTGTCTCTGTCAGAGGCCTGAGACGGGCTGCATACAGCTCAAAAAATATATAACAATGAGGGTGAAAGGTGAAACACGCGTTGAGGTACTTGTGCGCGGGACGGCATTCCTGATTACTAGTGAACCATGTGACAGGGTACGTCTGTTTCATTATAAGGTGCATTATATGTAAACGTTTGGTATATTTTATGCATCCGCAGTGCTGCTGAACTAATTACAGGGAGTGCAGAATTATTAGGCAAGTTGTATTTTTGAGGATTAATTTTATTATTGAACAACAACCATGTTCTCAATGAACCCAAAAAACTCATTAATATCAAAGCTGAATATTTTTAGAAGTAGTTTTTAGTTTGTTTTTAGTTTTAGCTATTTTAGGGGGATATCTGTGTGTGCAGGTGACTATTGCTGTACATAATTATTAGGCAACTTAACAAAAAACAAATATATACCCATTTCAATTATTTATTTTTACCAGTGAAACCAATATAACATCTCAACATTCACAAATATACATTTCTGACATTCAAAAACAAAACAAAAACAAATCAGTGACCAATATAGCCACCTTTCTTTGCAAGGACACTCAAAAGCCTGCCATCCATGGATTCTGTCAGTGTTTTGATCTGTTCACCATCAACATTGCGTGCAGCAGCAACCACAGCCTCCCAGACACTGTTCAGAGAGGTGTACTGTTTTCCCTCCTTGTAAATCTCACATTTGATGATGGACCACAGGTTCTCAATGGGGTTCAGATCAGGTGAACAAGGAGGCCATGTCATTAGATTTTCTTCTTTTATACCCTTTCTTGCCAGCCACGTTGTGAAGTACTTGGACGCCTGTGATGGAGCATTGTCCTGCATGAAAATCATGTTTTTCTTGAAGGATGCAGACTTCTTCCTGTACCACTGCTTGAAGAAGGTGTCTTCCAGAAACTGGCAGTAGGACTGGGAGTTGAGCTTGACTCCATCCTCAACCCAAAAAGGCCCCACAAGCTCATCTTTGATGATACCAGCCCAAACCAATACTCCACCTCCACCTTGCTGGCGTCTGAGTCGGACTGGAGCTCTCTGCCCTTTACCAATCCAGCCATCTGGCCCATCAAGACTCACTCTCATTTCATCAGTCCATAAAACCTTTGAAAAATCAGTCTTGAGATATTTCTTGGCCCAGTCTTGACGTTTCAGCTTGTGTGTCTTGTTCAGTGGTGGTCGTCTTTCAGCCTTTCTTACCTTGGCCATGTCTCTGAGTATTGCACACCTTGTGCTTTTGGGCACTCCAGTGATGTTGCAGCTCTGAAATATGGCCAAACTGGTGGCAAGTGGCATCTTGGCAGCTGCACGCTTGACTTTTCTCAGTTCATGGGCAGTTATTTTGCGCCTTGGTTTTTCCACACGCTTCTTGCGACCCTGTTGACTATTTTGAATGAAACGCTTGATTGTTCGATGATCACGCTTCAGAAGCTTTGCAATTTTAAGAGTGCTGCATCCCTCTGCAAGATATCTCACTATTTTTGACTTTTCTGAGCCTGTCAAGTCCTTCTTTTGACCCATTTTGCCAAAGGAAAGGAAGTTGCCTAATAATTATGCACACCTGATATAGGGTGTTGATGTCATTAGACCACACCCCTTCTCATTACAGAGATGCACATCACCTAATATGCTTAATTGGTAGTAGGCTTTCGAGCCTATACAGCTTGGAGTAAGACAACATGCATAAAGAGGATGATGTGGTCAAAATACTCATTTGCCTAATAATTCTGCACGTAGTGTATATATTCTTTTTGCCAGTGTAGTTTGCATCGCAGTTATCATTTGTGATATTTTAGACCTCTTCATGTAATGTGGTGTCTTGGTCAGCGACACTGCTAATGCAATATTGTGCCTAACTGACATACCTGTGGGCCTATGGGGCAATCCTTTTATTTAATCACTGAACACATTGATGTTCTTGTACGATCTATTGGTGATTGTTGAAGATTTTATATCTCATCACCTTGCTAATGATATGCTCAGTAATGCCATTTATTTCCATTGTATATCTTGTAGAACTGGATCACTATATTGGGGATAACGCCCCTCGCAATGTTCTCTGTATCAATATCCATCTGGCCTTTTTCTTTAGAATAATCTATTTTTTCTTTATAGTTATCAATTAATAAAGATTGTTGTATATTTTTTGTACATTTGGAGTCCCACAGCTTTCTTTGTATGTGCAGATGTAGATTTTTTCTTTGGGTTTAGATGCTGTCTGATTGGACAGAGAGGTTTTTGTAGGTTATTTATGTGCATACAGCTCAGGACAGAGACCGGAAGATGCCTGTGTTCTGCACCGCATTGCTGACAGTGGTATGGAGGCAAGTATTTGAGTTAGTTATTTTGCTTTGAAAGCATACCGTTGGGTAGGGTAACCATACATCCTCTTTTTCACGGACATGTCCTCTTTTTTTGGACCCAAGAAAAATGGCTCGGCCGGGATTTATGAAAAAGAAGACATGTCCGGGAATCTGGACGGGCACTATTACTAATGAGTACTTCCATTGTGCAGCGCTCATTATTACAGCCTTTGCCCCAACCTCCCTCCTCCTTCTGCTTGTGTTAAATAAAAAACTCACCTAATCCATTTGATCGCGCCACGGGGAACACTCACTGCTCACTGGACAGGACCTGTTCTCCAGCGTGATGACGTTTCACAGGTCCTGCTGCTTCCAATCAAGGAGAAACTCACTCCTTGGAAAAAGGACCTGCGAAACGTCATCACGTTGGAGCACAGGTCCTGTCCTGCGCATCCAGTGAGCAGCGAGTGTTCACTGCGGCGCCATCAAATGTTCTTTTTTTTCTTTTTTCACAAGCAGAATGGGAAGGGGGACACATTAATAATTACTTGGGAAACTAATGGGGGCATTATTAAGACTGGAGGCCATTAATGGGCGCATTAATAAGACTGGGGGCCACTAATTGGGGCATTATTAATACTGGGAACCACAGGGAACTGCAAATGGGGCATTATTAATACTGGGGGGCACTAATGGGGGCATTAATAATACTGGAGGCCATTAATGGGGGCATTAGTAATACTGGGGGCCACTAATGGGGGCATTATTATGACTGGGTGCCACTAATGGCGGCATTAATACTATTTGGGGCCACTAATTAGGGCATTATTAATACTGGGAGCTACTAATGGGAGGACTAATAATACTAGGGGCCACTATTGGAGTCATTATTAATACTGGGGGCCACTAATAGGGCATTATAAATACTGGAGACAACGAACGGGGGCATTATTAATACTGGGGGCTACTAATGGGGGCATTATTAATACTGGGGGCCACTAATGGGGGCATTATTAATACTGGGGGCCACTAATGGGGGAATTATTATGACTGGGGGCCACTAATGGCGGCATTAATACTATTTGGGGCCACTAATTAGGGCATTATTAATACTGGGAGCTACTAATGGGAGGACTAATAATACTAGGGGCCACTATTGGAGTCATTAATACTGGGGGCCACTAATGGGGCATTATAACTACTGGAGGCCACTCATGGGCATTATTAATACTGGGGACAACGAACGGGGCATTATTAATACTGGGGGCCACTAATGGGGGCATTATTAATACTGGGGGGCACTAATGGGGCATTATTAATACTGGGGGCCACTAATGGGGCATTATTAATACTGGGGGGCCACTAATGGGGGCATTATTAATACTAGAGGCCACTAATGGGGGCATTATTAATACTAGGGGCTGCTAATAGCGGCATTATTAATATTGGGGGCCACTAATGGGGGCATTATTAATACTGGGGGGCACTAATGGGGCATTATTAATACTGGGAGGCCACTAATGGGGGCATTATTAATACTAGAGGCCACTAATGGGGGCATTATTAATACTAGGGGCTGCTAATGGGGGCATTATTAATACTGGGGGGCCACTAATGGGGGAAGTAATGCTGGGGACATTGCGCAGAAAACAAACAAAAAACAAAACAAAAACAGATCCTTTATTTTGAGCATCTGTTTATGCAAATTTTACATCAGTTTTGTCCTCTTTGCAGGACTTTTTGTCCTGTTAAAAGTAACGGACCTGATGGAACAACATTAAGAACGAAGTTTTTGAACTAATCAACTTCGGATCTATGATCTGAAGCTCGATTCGCTCAAGCCTAGTAACAAACCATGTGGGATCTGTAACCTCAGCCAGTTGTCACCCAGCTTTCCCAGAGAAAGATATTTTATTATTTTCAGGAGTCTGTCCATTTTTTCATTCCTTGCAATGAAAGGAAACACCATTGTAATTGCCTGCAACATTTGTTTTTGCTTTCCTGCTGGAATACCCGGCTGGCACTTAGTGGATACCGAATTATCCTCTGCTATGAGCTCAGGATTTTCCAGAGATCTGCTCTGAACAAGCCGACCAGTGTCATCTTCTCCCACTTCTCAGAAGACATGTCAGACCAGGGACATACAGCACAAGAAGCACAGCGCCATGAAAAAGTATGTGCCCCCTCCTTCCTGATGTCCCATATTCGTCACAGTCATTCTTAGAGAATATTAGACACAGAGGACATCATGTTATCAAGTCTTGGAATTTTTCAAATGCCGAGGTTCTGTTATTTGGACAGAAGAAAGCTGATAGATTGCATCTCTGACAGTGCCGAAATGTGAACAGAGCCTTACTGAGGTTTTCTGTGACCTTTGCCTCCTGTTCCTCCTCACACCACGACCATAACAGTGTGTCATCCAAAGATCCCATAACAGTGTGTCATCCACAGATCCCCCATAACAGTGTGTCATCCACAGATCCCCCATAACAGTGTGTCATCCACAGATCCCCCATAACAGTGTGTCATCCACAGATCCCCCATAACAGTGTGTCATCCACAGGTCCCCCATAACAGTGTGTCAGCCACAGATCCCCCATAACAGTGTGTCATCCACAGATCCCCCATAACAGTGTGTCAGCCACAGATCCCCCATAACAGTGTGTCAGCCACAGATCCCCCATAACAGTGTGTCAGCCACAGATCCCCCATAACAGTGTGTCATCCAAAGATCCCATAACAGTGTGTCATCCACAGATCCCCCATAACAGTGTGTCATCCAAAGATCCCATAACAGTGTGTCATCCACAGGTCCCCCATAACAGTGTGTCATCCACAGATTCCCCATAACAGTGTATCATCCACAGATCCCCCATAACAGCGTGTCATCCACAGGTCCCCCATAACAGTGTGTCAGCCACAGATCCCCCATAACAGTGTGTCAGCCACAGATCCCCCATAACAGTGTGTCATCCAAAGATCCCATAACAGTGTGTCATCCACAGATCCCCCATAACAGTGTGTCATCCACAGGTCCCCCATAACAGTGTGTCATCCACAGATCCCCCATAACAGTGTGTCATCCACAGATCCCCCATAACAGTGTGTCATCCACAGATCCCCCATAACAGTGTGTCATCCACAGATCCCCCATAACAGTGTATCATCCACAGATCCCCCATAACAGCGTGTCATCCACAGATCCCCCATAACAGCGTGTCATCCACAGATCCCCCATAACAGTGTGTCGTCCACAGGTCCCCCATAACAGTGTGTCATCCACAGATCCCACATAACAGTGTGTCATCCACAGATCCCACATAACAGTGTGTCATCCACAGATCCCACATAACAGTGTGTCATCCACAGATCCCACATAACAGTGTGTCATCCACAGATCCCCCATAACAGTGTGTCATCCACAGATCCCACATAATAGTGTCATCCACAGATCCCACATAACAGTGTCATCCACAGATCCCCCATAATAGTGTCATCCACAGATCCCCCATAACAGTGTGTCGTCCACAGGTCCCCCATAACAGTGTGTCATCCACAGATCCCACATAACAGTGTGTCATCCACAGATCCCACATAACAGTGTGTCATCCACAGATCCCCCATAACAGTGTGTCGTCCACAGGTCCCCCATAACAGTGTGTCATCCACAGATCCCACATAACAGTGTGTCATCCACAGATCCCACATAACAGTGTGTCATCCACAGATCCCCCATAACAGTGTGTCATCCACAGATCCCACATAATAGTGTCATCCACAGATCCCACATAACAGTGTCATCCACAGATCCCACATAATAGTGTCATCCACAGATCCCCCATAACAGTGTGTCGTCCACAGGTCCCCCATAACAGTGTGTCATCCACAGATCCCACATAACAGTGTGTCATCCACAGATCCCACATAACAGTGTGTCATCCACAGATCCCACATAACAGTGTGTCATCCACAGATCCCACATAACAGTGTGTCATCCACAGATCCCCCATAACAGTGTGTCATCCACAGATCCCACATAACAGTGTCATCCACAGATCCCCATAACAGTGTCATCCACAGATCCCCCATAACAGTGTCATCCACAGGTCCCCCATAAGAGTGTGACATCCACAGGTCCCCTTATAACAGTGTCATCAACAGATCCCCCATAACAGTGTCCTCCACAGATCCTCCATAACAGTGTATCATCCACAGATCCCCCATAACAGTGTGTCATCCAAAGATCCCATAACAGTGTGTCATCCACAGATCCCCCATAACAGTGTATCATCCACAGATCCCCCATAACAGTGTGTCATCCACAGGTCCCCCATAACAGTGTGTCAGCCACAGATCCCCCATAACAGTGTGTCAGCCACAGATCCCCCATAACAGTGTGTCATCCAAAGATCCCATAACAGTGTGTCATCCACAGATCCCCCATAACAGTGTGTCATCCACAGTTCCCCCATAACAGTGTGTCATCCACAGATCCCCCATAACAGTGTGTCATCCACAGATCCCCCATAACAGTGTGTCATCCACAGATCCCCCATAACAGTGTGTCATCCACAGATCCCCATAACAGTGTATCATCCACAGATTCCCCATAACAGCGTGTCATCCACAGATCCCCCATAACAGCGTGTCATCCACAGATCCCCCATAACAGTGTGTCGTCCACAGGTCCCCCATAACAGTGTGTCATCCACAGATCCCACATAACAGTGTGTCATCCACAGATCCCACATAACAGTGTGTCATCCACAGATCCCACATAACAGTGTGTCATCCACAGATCCCCCATAACAGTGTGTCATCCACAGATCCCACATAACAGTGTCATCCACAGATCCCCATAA
The DNA here is from genome assembly GCF_014858855.1 of Bufo gargarizans. Taxonomy (NCBI): domain Eukaryota; kingdom Metazoa; phylum Chordata; class Amphibia; order Anura; family Bufonidae; genus Bufo; species Bufo gargarizans. The sequence continues at coordinate 716,227,398 of NC_058080.1, read as the reverse complement.
CAGTGTCATCCACAGATCCCCCATAACAGTGTCATCCACAGGTCCCCCATAAGAGTGTGACATCCACAGGTCCCCTTATAACAGTGTCATCAACAGATCCCCCATAACAGTGTCCTCCACAGATCCGCCATAACAGTGTCCTCCAGAGATCCCCCATAACAGTGTGTCATCCTTAGTAAGGCTTTGTAAAGTGAAAAACACTCACCTTTAAAATGTCCTGTGCCGCCACTCCAATCCCTGCCGGCGGCAGAGATTACCTGTAGTGGTCATGGAAATGCTGAATATTACATGATCATGCAGGCCCAGAAGGGATCAGAGTTACAGCGTGGGGCGGGCAGAGCAATTGAAAAGCAAATTAAAGTTACATTTTGGTTCTGTTTGGGATGCGACAATAGAGTATGGAGACCTTGTGGTGATTGCTTCAATTCTGCCTTTCCTGTGGAGCGACACACTGCCCCAAACGCTGGTGTGATGATCTGGGAGCCATCACATAGGACAGTCGGTCACCCCTAGTAGTGATAGGAGGGACACTAACAGCTCAGCGATATGTGCAGGACATCCTGCCACCACGTGTGCTCCTCTCATGGCAGGGCTTCCAACTGGATTTATCAGCAGGATAATGCTCGCCCGCACACAGCAAGGGTTCCCAGGAACGTCTCCTCCAGATTACAGCACTTCCTTGGCTGCCCGGTCACCAGATTTATCACCAACCCAGCATTTATGGGACCAGCTGGAACACCAGCTTCAGCAACCTACCAGTGTGCAGGATCTACAGGCCCAGCCGTAACATCTGTGAGCAAATGTGCCGCAGTATACCAGGAACCTGTATGCCTCCATACCCAACAGTATCTTATCTTGTATCCAGGCTGGAGGCCGTATCTCATCTTGTATCCAGGCTAGAGGTTGTATCTCATCTTGTATCCAGGCTAGAGGTTGTATCTCATCTTGTATCCAGGCTGGAGGCCGTATCTCACCTTGTATCCAGGCTAGAGGCTGTGTCTGATCTTCTATCCAGGCTAGAGGCCGTATCTCAGCTGGTATCCAGGCTAGAGGCCGTATCTCATCTTATATCCAGTCTAGAGGCCATATCTCAGCTGGTATCCAGGCTAGAGGCCATATCTCATCTTGCATCCAGGCTAGAGGCTGTATCTCAGCTGATATCCATGCTAGAGCCCGTATATCATCTTCTATCCAGGCTAGAGCCCGTATCTCATCTTCTATCCAGGCCAGAGCCCGTATCTCATCTTCTATCCAGGCTAGAGGCCGTAGCTCATCTTGTATCCAGGCTAGAGGCCGTAGCTCATCTTGTATCCAGGCTAGGGGCCGTATCTCATCTTGTATCCAGGCTAGAGGCCGTATCTCATCTTGTATCCAGGCTAGAGGCTGTATCTCATCTTCTATCCAGGCTAGAGGCCGTAGCTCATCTTGTATCCAGGCTAGAGGCCGTAGCTCATCTTGTATCCAGGCTAGGGGCCGTATCTCATCTTGTATCCAGGCTAGAGGCCGTATCTCATCTTGTATCCAGGCTAGATGCCGTAGCTCATCTTGTATCCAGGCTAGAGGCCGTAGCTCATCTTGTATCCAGGCTAGAGCCCGTATCTCATCTTCTATCCAGGCCAGAGCCCGTATCTCATCTTCTATCCAGGCTAGAGGCCGTATCTCATCTTGTATCTAGGCTAGAGCCCGTATCTCATCTTCTATCCAGGCTACAGGCCGTATCTCATCTTGTATCCAGGCTAGAGGCCGTATCTCATCTTGTATCCAGGCTAGAGGCCGTAGCTCATCTTGTATCCAGACAAACGTTGCCCATGTGAAGAGTAAAAGGAGGAGCCATGGAGTGGAGCTGCTTTTGAAAGAAAGCAGACAAGTTTTTTTTATTCGTGGCCAACTCCTTTAGACAACCGCCACTATACATGTACGGCAGAAGTTGTCTGTTTAAATATGGCGTCCGTTTCAAAAAGCAGAGGTCCGGGGCCAATGTCTGTGATCGGCAATAACACTGATCGCAGAAACTTAGCCCTAACACTGGGTTCACACCTGAGCGTTTTACAGCTCGTTCCTACGCGCTGTAAAACGCTCAACAAGGAGAAACCAATGATTCCCTATGGGAATGGTTCACACCTGGGCGTTTTACAGCGCGTACGATCGCGCTGTAAAACGCCCTACGCTCAAAAAAGTACATAAGCTTCTTTGGGGGCGTTTTGTCGCGCGTTCCCGTTCATAGACATTCGGGAACGCGCGACAATGGGCGTTTGCTTGTCTCTGTATGCGCGATTGTAAACGCCGGTACAATCGCGCATACAGAGCGCTCCTTTCGGAACGCTCAGGTGTGAACCCAGGGTTAAAGATGCAGTGGTAAAATGTGACATTTACACACTGAAACCTGGAGACGCTGCGTTTCCGGGACTGGAACAGCTCTCCCACTTGGCGATCAGGGTAGCCGTTCGTTCGCTATGATGCCCTGGGTCTTTCTGAAGAAACTCAGCATATCAGAAGTGTAGTTCCTATGTCAGCCTGTAGGTGGCAAGACTCCATAGGATAACACAATGTGCAATAGAGCCAGACTGTGGTATGGTTACATGGACGCCAAATTATGCAGTGGGTCAGGATATGGGTATAATAGTCTATAGTTTGTTCGTGACGCCAATTGCAGCGTGCGCAGGGTACTGTCACAGGGCCCTTTAACCGACTCCGGACCGCCTAACGCAGAATCGCGGTCCGGAGGCGGCAGCTCTGCGCAGAGTGACGCATATACGCGTCATCTCGCGAGAGCCGAGATTTCCTGTGAACGCGCGCACACAGGATCGGAAGGTAAGAGACAGGATCTCCAGCCTGCCAGCGGCGATCGTTCGCTGGCAGGCTGGAGATGCGATTTTTTTAACCCCTAACAGGTATATTAGACGCTGTTTTGATAACAGCGTCTAATATACCTGCTACCTGGTCCTCTGGTGGTCCCTTTTACTTGGATCGACCACCAGAGGACACAGGTAGCTCAGTAAAGTACCACAAAACACCACTACACTACACCCCCCCCCTGTCACTTATTAACCCCCTTATGAACCCCTGATCACCCCATATAGACTCCCTGATCACCCCCCTGTCATTGATCACCCCCCTGTCATTGATCACCCCCCTGTAAGGCTCCATTCAGACGTCCGTATGATTTTTACGGATCCACGGATACATGGATCGGATCCGCAAAACACATACGGACGTCTGAATGGAGCCTTACTGGGGGGTGATCAATGACAGGCGGGTGATCACCCATATAGATTCCCTGATCACCCCCCTGTCATTGATCACCCCCCTATCATTGATCACCCCCCTGTAAGGCTCCATTCAGACGTCCGTATGATTTTTACGGATCCACGGATACATGGATCGGATCCGCAAAATACATACGGACGTCTGAATGGAGCCTTACAGGGGGGTGATCAATGACAGGCGGGTGATCACCCATATAGATTCCCTGATCACCCCCCTGTCATTGATCACCCCCCGTCATGCTCCATTCAGACGTCCGTATGATTTTTACGGATCCACGGATACATGGATCGGATCCGCAAAACACATACGGACGTCTGAATGGAGCCTTACAGGGGGGTGATCAATGACAGGCGGGTGATCACCCATATAGATTCCCTGATCACCCCCCTGTCATTGATCACCCCCCTATCATTGATCACCTCCCTGTAAGGCTCCATTCAGACGTCCGTATGATTTTTACGGATCCACGGATACATGGATCGGATCCGCAAAACACATACGGACGTCTGAATGGAGCCTTACAGGGGGGTGATCAATGACAGGCGGGTGATCACCCATATAGATTCCCTGATCACCCCCCTGTCATTGATCACCCCCCGTCATGCTCCATTCAGACGTCCGTATGATTTTTACGGATCCACGGATACATGGATCGGATCCGCAAAACACATACGGACGTCTGAATGGAGCCTTACAGGGGGGTGATCAATGACAGGCGGGTGATCACCCATATAGATTCCCTGATCACCCCCCTGTCATTGATCACCCCCCTGTAAGGCTCCATTCAGACGTCCGTATGATTTTTACGGATCCACGGATACATGGATCGGATCCGCAAAACACATACGGACGTCGGAATGGAGCCTTACAGGGGGGTGATCAATGACAGGGGGGTGATCACCCCGATAGATTCCCTGATCACCCCCCTGTCATTGATCACCCCCCTGTAAGGCTCCATTCAGACGTCCGTACGATTTTTACGGATCCACGGATACATGGATCGGATCCGCAAAACACATACGGACGTCTGAATGGAGCCTTACAGGGGGGTGATCAATGACAGGGGGGTGATCACCCATATAGATTCCCTGATCACCCCCTGTCATTGATCACCCCCCTGTAAGGCTCCATTCAGACGTCCGTATGATTTTTACGGATCCACGGATACATGGATCGGATCCGCAAAACACATACGGACGTCTGAATGGAGCCTTACAGGGGGGTGATCAATGACAGGCGGGTGATCACCCATATAGATTCCCTGATCAACCCCCCTGTCATTGATCACCCCCCTATCATTGATCACCCCCCTGTAAGGCTCCATTCAGACGTCCGTATGATTTTTACGGATCCACGGATACATGGATCGGATCCGCAAAACACATACGGACGTCTGAATGGAGCCTTACAGGGGGGTGATCAATGACAGGGGGGTGATCACCCCATACAGACTCCCTGATCACCCCCTTGTCATTGATCACCCCCCTGTAAGGCTCCATTTAGACATTTTTTTGGGCACAAGTTAGCGGAAATAGATATTTTATTTTTCTTACAAAGTCTCATATTCCACTAACTTGTGTCAAAAAATAAAATCTCACATGAACCCTCACGGAAAATAAAATCTCACATGATACCCCTCACGGAATCCAAATGCGTAAAATTTTTTAGACATTTATATTCCAGACTTCTTCTCACGCTTTAGGGCCCCTAAAATGCCAGGGCAGTATAAATACCCCACATGTGACCCCATTTCAGAAAGAAGACACCCCAAGGTATTCTCTGAGGGGCATATTGAGTCCATGAAAGATTGAAATTTTTGTCCCAAGTTAGCGGAAAGGGAGACTTTGTTAAAAAAAAAAATAATAAAAATCTGCTAACTTGTGCCAAAAAAAATAACTTTCTATGAACTCGCCATGCCCCTCATTGAATACCTTGGGGTGTCTTCTTTCCAAAATGGGGTCACATGTGGGGTATTTATACTGCCCTGGCTTTTTAGGGGCCCTAAAGCGTGAGAAGAAGTCTGGGATCCAAATGTCAAAAAATGCCCTCCTAAAAGGAATTTGGGCCGCTTTGCGCATCTAGGCTGCAAAAAAGTGTCACACATGTGGTATCGCCGTACTCAGGAGAAGTTGGGCAATGTGTTTTGGGGTGTCATTTTACATATACCCATGCTGGGTGAGATAAATATCTTGGTCAAATGCCAACTTTGTATAAAAAAAATGGGAAAAGTTGTCTTTTGCCAAGATATTTCTCTCACCCAGCATGGGTATATGTAAAATGACACCCCAAAACACATTCCCCAACTTCTCCTGAGTACGGCGATACCAGATGTGTGATACTTTTTTGCCGCCTAGGTGGGCAAAGGGGCCCACATTCCAAAGAGCACCTTTCGGATTTCACAGGTCATTTTTTACACATTTTGATTTCAAACTACGTCTCACACATTAGGGCCCCTAGAATGCCAGGGCAGTATAACTACCCCACAAGTGACGCCATTTTGGAAAGAAGCCACCCCAAGGTATTCCGTGAGGGGCATGGCGAGTTCCTAGAATTTTTTATTTTTTGTCACAAGTTAGCGGAAAATGATGGTTTATTTTATTTTTATTTTTTTCTTACAAAGTCTCATATTCCACTAACTTGTGACAAAAAATAAAAAAATCTAGGAACTCGCCATGCCCCTCACGGAATACCCTGAGGTGTCTTCTTTCCAAAATGGGGTCACTTGTGGGGTAGTTATACTGCCCTGGCAATTTAGGGGCCCATATGTGTGAGAAGTAGTTTGAAATCAAAATCTGTAAAAAATGGCCGGTGAAATCCTAAAGGTGCTCTTTGGAATGTGTGCCCCTTTGCCCACCTAGGCTGCAAAAAGTGTCACACATCTGGTATCGCCGTACTCAGGAGAAGTTGGGCAATGTGTTTTGGGGTGTCATTTTACATATACCCATGCTGGGTGAAATAAATATCTTGGTCAAATGCCAACTTTGTATAAAAAATATTGGAAAAGTTGTCTTTTGCCAAGATATTTCTCTCACCCAGCATGGGTATATGTAAAATGACACCCCAAAACACATTCCCCAACTTCTCCTGAGTACGGCGATACCACATGTGTGACACTTTTTTGCAGCCTAGGTGGGCAAAGGGGCACACATTCCAAAGAGCACCTTTCGGATTTCACCGGTCATTTTTTACAGATTTTGATTTCAAACTACTTCCCACACATCTGGGCCCCTAAAATGCCAGGGCAGTATAACTACCCCACAAGTGACCCCATTTTGGAAAGAAGACACCCCAAGGTATTTTGTGATGGGCATAATGAGTTCATGGAAGTTTTTATTTTTTGTCACAAGTTAGTGGAATATGAGACTTTGTAAGGAACAAGGACATATAGAACAATAAATTTAGTGAAAAATTTATATATGGATGTCGTTTTTTTTGCAAAATTTTACAACTGAAAGTGAAAAATGTCATTTTTTTGCAAAAAAATTGTTACATTTTGATTAATAACAAAAAAAGTTAAAATGTCAGCAGCAATGAAATACCACCAAATGAAAGCTCTATTAGTGAGAAGAAAAGGAGGTAAAATTCATTTGGGTGGTAAGTTGCATGACCGAGCAATAAACGGTGAAAGTAGTGTAGTGCAGAATTGTAAAAAGTGGCCTGGTCATTAAGGGTGTTTCAGCTAGGGGGGTTGAAGTGGTTAAGGTGTTGTAACTCATGCCCCAGGTTAGGAATGCCAGAGTGGTGTATTGTCTCTGTATGGTAGTGGTAATGGTGTCAACAGTGTCTCCTACCTGGGTACGGCTGGACTCCTGGATCCTGGCTCACTTGCAATAAAATGAGTGTGGTGCTAGTAGGAGTAATAGAGGGATTTGCAGCAGTAATTGAGATCCAGACCTTGGGTAAAGTTTAAACTTGTCTTTACTGGTAGTAGCTTTCATCCAAGCAAGGTACAGCATTAGTCTTTGGTCCCAGCAGGTATTGGCAATGTGTGGCAGGAATATATCTTCTGCTCTATCATGTGCCTGGAGCTTTGCAGGAAAAGGACGTCTGCTTGCTGCTCTGTAATGTGGCAGGAATTTGCTTCTTCACTTTCTATCTTCTGCTATCTAGGGACTGACTAGCTGTGGAGGAATATGGCTTCTCCTGGGTCTCTGGTCTGTACTCACAGTTATATTCACAGGGTATGGTTCTTCCTGGAACTGGAGTGGTCTGCTTGCTTCTACCAGCTGAGGCTGCAGATCTCAAGCTGGGGATGATGATCAATGTCTTAGCCGAGACAAGATCCTGGCTTTGGATCCCTATATCTGGGAGCTCCTACACTCACAGACTTCCCCTAGCTGGGGTGGCTGGCACACTAACTTAACTTCCTTCTCCACCCATGAGGCAGGATATGGGCGCAGCCACTCTGCTCACAGGGGTGGGGGGGGGAGCTAAACTGGAATGTACTATTCCAGTTCAGGAACACTAAACTGGCTTAAAGGGCTTCTGTCAGCCCACTAAACCGTTTTTTTTTGTGTTTACTAATAATCCCTATACTGCGAGCTCCCTATACATAAGTTAAATAATCATTTTGGTTCAGTAGAATTTGATAAAAAGCTATTTTTAAAATATGTAAATTACCTTGCTACTAGCAAGTAGGGCGGCTACTTGCTGGTAGCAGCCGCATCCTCAGATCCTAATGACGCCCCCTCCGCATTGTGATTGACAGGGCCAGGGAACGGAGTCGTTCTCTGCTGGCCCTGCCTGTTTGCATTCAAAATCCGGCGCCTGCGCCGCGGCCGTACCTATCTTCAATGTGCGCAGGCGCACTGAGAGGCGGCCGCTCGCTCGGCCGCTCCATCCTCAATGCGCCTGCGCCGGGTGTAGATATGACGTCATCGGCGCAGGCGCATTGAGGATGGAGTGGCCGAGCGAGCGGCCGCCTCTCAGTGCGCCTGCGCACATTGAAGATAGGTACGGCCGCGGCGCAGGCGCCGGATTTTGAATGCAAACAGGCAGGGCCAGCAGAGAACGATTCCGTTCCCTGGCCCTGTCAATCACAATGCGGAGGGGGCGTCATTAGGATCGGAGAATGCGGCTGCTACCAGCAAGTAGCCGCCCTACTTGCTGGTAGCAAGGTAATTTACATATTTTAAAAATAGCTTTTTATCAAATTCTACTGAACCAAAATGATTATTTAACTTATGTATGCAGAGCTCGCAGTATAGGGATTATTAGTAAACCAAAAAAAAACAAACGGTTTAGTGGGTTGACAGAAGCCCTTTAAGTCCCTGCCAGAACATTGCTGCCACCTGATGGTGAACATGAAGAATGACAACAATATACATTTAGCAAGGCTTATAATGCACATTTGTGAGGATATACTGTGAAATTACATTAGATGACAAGGCAAATGCTTTTAACAGATTGTAGCGGGGTAAAAGAGTTTCGTAACACAACTCTGGGGTGTTACAAATGCAGTGATAATTCACTACAATGTAAGCTACAAGCCATCTGAAGATGGCATGTTCTAGTCCCCTAGAGCAGTGGTCCCCAACCTTTTTTGCACCAAGGACCAGTTTCATGCAAGACAATTTTCCCAGGGACCCGGTGGGGGGGAAGGAGTCGGTTATGAGGCGGGGCTTAGGGGGTGGGCGGGGCTGACTGATTCACGTGCATAACAAAGCACAAGGTGCATATTAAAATATATAACACTATATAACGACTATATAAACTGACTATGGTCTCTGCTGCACTGGTCTCTGCTGCACTGGTCTCTGCTGCACTGTACCGTATTTTTCGCCCTATAAGATGCACCTAGTTTTAGAGGAGAACAATAGGGAAAAAATATTTTCCATTACACCTCAGGTCAGACCAGCAATCAGACCCCCAATGTTAATCAGACCTCAGATCAGACCCCCAATGGCTCAGATAAACCCCCAAACCTTTAGCCATCTATCAGCCCCAATGTCAGCCATAAACCCCCCCCAATGTCAGCCATAACCCACCCAATGTCAGCCATAAACCCCCCAATGTCAGCCATAAGCCCCCCATTAGCCCCTCATGTTAGCCATAAGCCCCCCATTAGCCGCTCATGTCAGCCATAAGCCCCCCATTAGCCGCTCATGTCAGCCATAAGCCCCCCATTAGCCGCTCATGTCAGCCATAAGCCCCCCATTAGCCCCTCATGTCAGCCATAAGCCCCCCATTAGCCCCTCATGTCAGCCATAAGCCCCCCATTAGCCCCTCATGTCAGCCATAAGCCCACCATTAGCCCCTCATGTCAGCCATAAGCCCCCCATTAGCCCCTCATGTCAGCCATAAGCCCCCATTAGCCCCTCATGTCAGCCATAAGCCCCCCATTAGCCCCTCATGTCAGCCATAAGCCCCCCTATAGCCCCTCATGTCAGTCATAAGCCCCCCATTAGCCCCTCAGGTCTGCCCCATGTCCCTCAGGTCAGCCATCAGCCCCCAGTGCAAATAAAATAAAATAAACACTTACCTCTCCTGCTCCTAGTCACCATCGCGATCCTTTTCATTCTGCTGTCGGCTCACAGGGAGACCTCACACTGTGCGCAACCCTGCACAGCCGATAGCCGAGCCGTGGACCAGGAAGCGGTGAGTACAGATCCTTCACCGCTTCCTGGTCCTTCTGTACTAATGAAGTGCTTCTATAATGGAAGCGCTCATTAGTACAGCGTTAAAGACGGCCCTGATCGCCGCAGCCTGGCAAATCATCCTCCAGGGCCCGGTCCTGGGCCACGGCCCGGCGTTGGGGACTGCTGCCCTAGAGGGACCAAAAAAGTAATGTAAAAATAAGTTTTAAAAAAATATATAAAAAAATAATGTAAAAATTCAAATCTTTCCCCAGAATTAAAATAAAAATAAACATCATAGGCATCGTCGTATCCCAAAAAAAACTGAATTATTAAAATAGAAATGTATTTATCCCGTATAATGAACAGTGTAACGGAAAAAAATCATAATGGCCAATTTGCTGTTTTTTTATCGCTTTTTTATCGAATGAAAAGTGATAAAAAAGTCACACACAGTCCCAAATGGTATCAATAAAAAATATTGATCGCCCCACAAAAAATTAGCCCTCACATTGCTCCATAGATCTAAAAAAATGTATGGAGGTCAGAAAATGGCAATAAAAAGAAAAAAAAATTTTTTCAGTATTAAAACAAGTAAAACTATACAAATGTGTCATCGTACTGATCCGGAAAATGAAGAAAACAAGTCACTTTTACCTGTAAAACTGAATTATTTTTTGCCACATTGTATGAAATACTAAATGGAGCCAATAGAAAGTATAATTTGCTGCTGCTATGTGAATGAAAAAAAAAAAAGTAAGAAACGAAAATTCAAAAATGAAAAATCCTCTGGGGCTCAAAGGGTTAAAAAAAGTGCCTTATCTGTAAGACATGCGCCCCCTAACGGCCATTCAGGGTGCGTGATGAAACAGCTTGCGGTGCTCCAGTGATCTTACTGCGCATGTGCACAAGACTCCTTCTACCTGTCAATCAATCTCGCATTCGACTTCTTGAACGCAACAAGCACCAAGCAGTCAAAGGCGCGTCATTAAATGTAGGCGGAGCCACCTCTTGATTGACCTCCCTTTGAAAACGTCATTTTCATTGTCTTCGCATAACCTAGGACACGCCTCCTAGGGGCGGGGATTACCCATCCTACCGTGAAAAAGAAGCCTTGACGTAAAAAGCAGGACAAGAAAGGGGACGGGGCAAAATGACTGACAGTCCAGTTGACCAATAAAGTATCTTGATGCTTTTTCGTTCGCCAATGCGAGAGTGCGGTTGAGGCGATGGGGCGGGGCAACAAGAATTGACAGTTCAGTCGGCCAATAGTGTAGCAGGATGTTTTGCTCTGCACCAATGGCGGTGAGTGGTTGGGCGGCGGGAGGTGCTGCGGGCCGTGGCGAGGTTGAGGTTGGCCGGTTGCGTGCGCGGCTTTGAGGAGAAATTTTTTTTTTGCGGGAGAAAAATAACAATATTAATAATAAATATAATAAGAATATCGGGACGGGACCGGCGGACGGACGACGCCGGGGCGCCGCGGAGCGGGCTCTGCCCCTCCCTCCATTTTGAACAGGGGTCGTCGTTGCGTATTCCGCCCCCCCCTCCTCTACCGTCCCCGGCCGTCTAGGCCTTCCGCCGGGCTGAGGATCCCGCCTAGACCGCGGCCTTCAGGGGGGCGTCCGGAGTACTTTCAAAGCCTCACCTCACACCGGGGGCCCCGGCCTGAGAGACTGCGCGACCTCCTGTGCCCACCCCCTCCTCCAGGTAACTACCGGGCCTTGCTGGCGGCTTGTCTCACAACTTTTAGAGTGCTAGCTCTTCTGCCTATTATACCATGGTGCCTTGGCGGGTGAAACCCGCACTGAGCGGAGGGGAGAGCAGCGAGGACCCCCTCCTCAGCTCTGTTTACATTCCTGCAGCTCCCCTCCCCCAGCCCCGCTGCCCTCAGGCACCTCTGTCTCTAGATTGAAAGCTCTTCAGCCTAAACTTATTCCTCTCTCCCTCACTGTGTGTGTGCTCAACTTTTTAGTGTCTCCTGTAAGGCCTGATTGCAAGCTCTTCAGTCAAGTCTTGAATTCCTTCCCTCCTGTCTCCCTTTAGCTGAATAGATTGCAAGCTCTAAAGTCTAGACCGGAATCCTCCTCCTCCTCCTCTAGTATTGGGGTTAGATTGTTAGCTCTTCAGTCTAGACCAGAGTCCTCCTCCTCTAGTATTGTATCATAAGGTTAGATTGTCAGCTCTTCAGTCTAGACCAGAGTCCTCCTCCTCTAGTATTGGGGTTAGATTGTCAGCTCTTCAGACTAGACCAGAATCCTCCTCCTCTAGTGTTGTATTATAGGGTTAGATTGTCAGCTCTTCAGTCTAGACCAGAGTCCTCCTCCTCTAGTGTTGTATTATAGGGTTAGATGGTCAGCTCTCCAGACTAGACCAGAGTCCTCCTCCTCTATTGTTGTATTTTAGGGTTAGATGGTCAGCTCTTCAGTCTAGACCAGAGTCGTCCTCTAGTACTGTATTATAGGGTTAGATTGTCAGCTCTGCAGTCTAGACCAGAGCCCTCCTCCACTAGTATTGGGGTTAGATTGTCAGCTCTTTGGTCTAGACCAGAATCCTCCTCCTCTAGTACTGTATTATAGGGTTAGATGGTCAGCTCTTCAGTCTAGACCAGAGTCGTCCTCTAGTACTGTGTTATAGGGTTAAATTGTCAGCTCTTTGGTCTAGACCAGTGTCCTCTTCCTCTAGTACTGTATTATAGGTAGTGTTGCGCGAACTTGTGTTTTAAGTTTGGCGTCTAAAGTTGGGGTTATCGAAGAATCGCGTTATGGATTCCGCTACCACGGACAATAACGGAATTTAGAATCCATAACGCGATTCTTCGATAACCCGAACTTTAGACTCCGAACTTAAAACACAAGTTCGCTCAACACTAATTATAGGGTTAGATTGTCAGCTCTGCAGTCTAGTTCTGAGTTTCCCATTTCAGTATTAGGCCTGGTTCACACATCAGTGATTAGGAGCCAGGACCAGGAGTGGAAAGATTTGCTCCTGTTCTGGGTTTTTGACCCGGTCCTGGTTTTGCTTATCAGTCCTGGCCTTACCCTTATAATTGCCAGCTCTTTAGTCTAGGCCTCGAGCAGCCCGCTTCCAGTTCTCTCCATTATATTAGTAAATTGTAAGCTCTTGGGAGCAGGGTCCTCTCTTCTCTGATGTTAAAGAAATCTCGTACATTTCAAGCTCATCAGTGTAGAAGTTTTCTAGTTTCTTAGTAGATTGCATGCTCCTCAGCCCAGGCCTGTATGTATCCTACTACCCCAGATATCTCCTCACTATCTGCCTCTAAAACTTGATGCTGGTTCTTGTCCAAACTGCAGCAGTACTACTTTTGCAAAACTACAACTCCCAGCATGCAAGTGCGTCTCGTTGGCGTTCGTAGCTTCTCAGCGGCCGGGGAGCCGCAGGTTGCACACGATGGCCCGTGGTTTAGTCTCTCTATCCCATTGTCCTGTCTGATGTGGGGAGTATAATTAGATTGCTAGCTCTTCATTCAAGGGTCAGACCAAACTATAACCTTCTTCTAATATTGTTAATCTTCTTACATTTTATTTTTACTTTTTTAATTTTACAAATAATCTACTTAAAAAGTTGAAGGATTTTCTGGGCTAGCGATGTGGGTGACCAGTCCTCTTGAATGGGAGCTGAGCTGCAGTAACCCTGCACTACTCTTTGAATGGAGCTTCCGGCTGTGTTCTCCCTGGTGGTGCCAGCGGCTGGATCTAATAGCTGAATGTGGGGGGTTCTGGGCGTTCGACCTCCACCAGACTGATATTGGTGACTTGTAATAAATACCCTTAGCCCGGAAAACCCCTTTTAAAGGGTTTTCCAAGATTTTTCAGGATAGGTCATTAGTATCTGATCTGTGTGGGTCTGACAACCGGGACCCCCTGCTGATCAGCTGTTTAAAGGGGTTATCTGTCATCACAAACAGTCCCCTCAGAGGCAATATCCTTACCCCGCTCTCCTCCTGGTCCCCGCACCGCTGCTGCTTCTCCTCCCTGTACACTGATGAAAACATCCGGTGTCGGGGAGGGGAGCAGCCAATGGTAGGTGGGGGACGGGGACGAGCCTCCTAGCGTCACCCGCGATGCTAGGGAGGCTCGTCCCCATCCCCGCCTACCATTGGCTGCTCCTGTCCCCCCCTGACACCGTATTTTTTTATCAGTGTACAGGGAGAAGCAGCAGCGGTGCGGGGAGCTGGATAAGTATATTCCCTCTGAGGGGCCCGGCACATGTGGGGGGGCTGTTTGATATCGAATAACCCCTTTAAGAAGGCGCTGTGAGCGCCGCTGCCACCAAGCACAGTGCCGTACATTGTATAGTGGCAGTGTTTGGTATTGCACCCGGCCGCATTCACTTCTATGGGACTGAGCTGCTCCTAGGCCACGTGATCGATGAACATGAAGTCAATCGGCCTAGGAAAAGCGTAGAGAAGGCTGCGGCGCTCACTTCTCAAGCAGCTGATCAGCTGGGATCCCGGGTGTCGGATCCCCACCGATCAGATACTGATGATGTCACTTTGTAACTATTTCGTTTTTATTGCATAGTGGGTCACAGCCTCTGTTTTTATCCTACAGCTTTATTTGCTGTTGGTTATTGGAAACAGTCAGCAAGCATGTCATCGGACAGACCCTTAAAGGGATTGTCATCTCAGACTTTGATGGCATATCATTAGGCCCTACCACCAATGTCGGATAGTTCGACCTCTAGGACCCGCAGCTATCTGTCATTGGAGCCACATCCTAACGAAATGTCACCAATGTCTAAGATGAGACAACCCCTTTTAGGCTAGTTTCACATCTGCGGCTCGGACCTCCGGCAGGCTGTTCCGTCAGATGAACAGCCTGTCGGATCCATCCTGCTGCTATTGAACGTGTGCCCCCGGACTGCCGCTCCATCCCCATTGACTGTAATGGGGGCGGGGCGGAGGCTGCCGGAATAAATGTCGGACATGTAGTTTTATTCCGGCAGCCTCTCGCCGTGCCTCCGCCGGAACTCCTCCCCCATTATAGTCAATGGGGACAGAGCGGCAGTCCGGGGGCACACGTTCACTAGCGGCAGGACGGATCCGACAGGCTGTTCACCCGCCGGAACAGCCTGCCGGAGGTCCATGCCGCTAGTGTGAAAGTAGCCTTAAGGGTATGCTCTCATGTTCAGGACGATAACGTGGATTCCCCATGAGCATTCATCAGCGTGGAATAATGAGCGAGGAGCAGATCATAAAATGCACAGCGCGTTCATTATTTGTGTGGATTCTGCAAGGAAAATCTCAAATGACAATGGGGCTATTCCACGTGCGGATCCAAAATGTGAGTTTCAGCCTTGGATTATCTGGAAAATGCACACTGGATTTGGAATAGGCAAATTCTGAGTGTGAACATAGCCTTACCTCCTAGCCGAGTGGCTGGAGCAAGAATGGCGCTGAACAAGCAGGGGAGCGCAGGATAGTTTGGGCTCTGAAGTCTGCAAAATTGTGAATGAAAAGTTTACAGTGGAGATAGACTGTATATTTGTCACCGTCTCATAAGATTAGAGTGCAAGCTCCCCAGTCTAGTGTGGGTTGGATGCATAGATGTGATTGGATCTCTCATCTTCAGCACTGCTAACAATCCAGGACCAGGCCCTTTCCCCTCCTTTTCACTTGTCCGTGGTTTATCCAGAGGTTAGATTGCTAGCCTTTCAGTCTACGTAGATGAGCATAGAAATGACCACACCAGGCTGATTTTAAGGTCGGGTTTACAAGTGTATAAAATGCAATGGAAAAATCTGCTGTGGATTTTGCCGCATTTCTGCAATAAAACTGCGTGCATTACATTTCGCCCTCTAATTTGCAACGGGTGAAATCTGCACCAGAGATCTGCTGTATAAGGTGACATACTGCGGATTTTAAATCCGTAATACCGCACCTTTTCCGCTTTTTTTTTTTTTCTTTCTGCAGCATGTGAATGATAATTCAGAAATGGTCATTCTGCTGGTACTGCCCAACACTGGGTGACCCCGGGCTAAATCCTCAGCAACAAGTTCATGCTCCTGATTACTGCTGCAGATGTTACTTTTTGCAGTGCAGAGGGGGAAATCGGTGGCAAATTTAGTGCAGATGTGGATTTTGGCCAGATATGCTGCATGTGGACGTACCCATACACAACAGGATTCAGTCTAGATCAGGGTCCTTCTGCTCTAGTATTAGATTTATAAGGTTGGATTGTCAGCTCTTCAGTCTAGACCAGAATCCTCCTTTAGATTTCGGCCAGATATGCTTCACATGTGGCTGTACCTATGCACAAAATGATTGTAGAATCCCCTGAATTGAGATCCCTATTTTTATTTTTATTTTCCTTAAATTTTTTTGCGTTCCGTATACAGAACCACTTATTTCAATGGATCCGCAAAAAAAAACGGAAGGTACTCCGTACTTCCGTTTTTCCATTCCGTTCAATGATAGAACATGTCATATTATTGTCTGCATAACGGACAAGGATGGGACTGTTCTATCAGGGGCCAGATGTTCCGTTCCGCAAAAAACGGAATGCACCCAGACGTTATCCATATTTTTTATGCGCGTCCGTTTTTTGCGGACCGCAAAATACAAAAAAAAAGCCATATGGTTGTGTGCACGAGGCCTAACGCTGGTCATAGACAATCATATGGCTTTTTCAGTATTTTGCGGTCCGCAAAAATACAGATGACGTCCGTGTGCATTCCGTTGTTTGCGGAACGGAACATCTGGCCCCTGATAGAACAGTACTATCCTTGTCCATTATCCGGACAATAATAGGACATGTTCTATCTTTGATCGGAAATATGGAAACGTTGAAATGAATGGTTCCATATACGGAAAGCAAAAAACGGAACTTGCTCATCTCCACTAAAAGTTGCTAAGCCTAGAGGTGTATCTTTGTTTCCTCTGTAATGGCCTGATTTATAAGATCTCTGTTGCTTGCATAGAATGAATCTATGCAGAATCTACACGTGGAGGATATTTTCTGCTTTTCTGCAGCACAATCTGCCTGTGTCACGGATCTCGCCCTGCGCATTTCTTCAGATCTGCAGCAGAATTGACCTGAAAAATTCTGGAGAGATTTCTTCCTTTTTTTCTTTTTTTCTTTTTCTTTCTTGCAGTTTTTAAAGCCCCGTCCACATGTTTCTGTGATGTAAACTGTCACAGACTTTCGGAATCCACGTGACAATCTGCAGTGTGTGACTTCCTCTCAGCTGAGGGTTTGCTACAATAGTTTCCAGTGTAGACCATCCTCTGTAAGCTCAGCCACCTGGACTCAAGTTCCTGCACTAAGAACATTGTAGCAATCCATCAGGGAGACTTCTGCTGCTAGAATGGGAACAGATCTGTAGATTCACTGTCAGCAAGCAGAAGTCTTGAAACAAAATATAATAGAAAGTTGCAGAACGTTCATCCAGCAGTAACTATGATTTCCATTTCATCCACCATGACGGCCCACATTGAGATTGACCCTTGACCTCTGTAGGGGCAGGAACACATAGAGAGTTTAAGAACCCCCCACCCCTCCACCTCCTCAGTGCTTTCCTGCCCCTACAGGGGCCAACACGTGGAGAGTTCCTCCTTCATGGAGGATGAAATAACCGTATCTTTCTTACAGGTTCTCCAGCTGGCCTCCCGCGGCAGGGGCCAAGGCTGGCCAGCTAGGAGCATCGAGGACCCTCGTCTTGGCTTATGCCGAGGCCTGTGGTCCTCCCCATACCTTCTGACTTCCTTCCCTCCTTGTGGACGCAGTCGAAGGTGCCGGCTTCTCAGCACGCGCGGCGCTCGGCGTCCTTTTCCTTCCGGAGGACCGAGCTCCAGCGTCCGGCAGGGGGAGCAGGTGCGACGCATGGAGCGTCTCTATGGGCGGGCCGGGCGACGCACGCCTCTCTTGGTAGGCTAGTGCGGCGCAGGCCTTCGCCGTCATGCAGGGCGCAGCTTGATGACGTCAGACGCCGGGAAATTTAAAAAGAAGACCGCGGTTCCTCTCAGCACCTCTCCTGTCACACCGCGATGTCCGAGACACCTGCTCCCCGCCAGGAAGGTCCCGATCCTTCTGCCTCCAGCACAGTGAGTCCCCTTCGGGGGGGTATATATTTCAGTTCTTGTAAATCTGAATTACTGATGCTGGGTTATCTGGTTGCTTCCTTCTGCAGGGCAGCAAGGAATTAAAATCTAAAACAAAGCCCTTAAAATGCTGTGCTTGTTCCAAGCGTCTCCCCGAAAATTATAAAAAGCGACTATGCAAACCTTGCACTTCGGAGATTTGGAAAGCGGAGCAACCAGATATACTCTCGGAGATGAAGTCCTTTATTTCTGATGAGATTAAGTCCTCTTTAGCCTCCTTATCTACTCCTGCCAGCGACCCCATCCCTTCTAAGAAGCGTAAAATATCCGTTATTTCTTCCTCTGAGGGTGAAGAGGTTGAAGTGGCCTCTGCCTCATCCAGACAATTTCCTAATGAGGAACCCTTGTCGGACGGAGAGATTCTGGAGGAGGATAAAAGATACTTCTTTTCCGCTAAAGAAATGGAAGAGCTGCTCCGAGCAGTCAGGTCCACCATGGGTATTGAAGATATTCCTAAACCCCGTACGGTTCAGGATGAGATGTTTGGGGGCCTTAGAGCTAGGTCTCCTATTGTTTTCCCCATCAATGAAAATATAAAGGAGATGATATTAGAGGAATGGTCAGATCCAGAGAAGAGACTTGGCGTTCCTAAAGAATTCAGGAATAGGCTCTGCTTTGACCCGTCTGAAAGTAAAATATATAACCAGACGCCTAAGGTCGACTTGCAAGTATCCAAGGTAGCAAAAAAGACCGCCCTACCCTTTGAGGATTCCTCTCAGCTAAGTGATCCTATGGATAGAAAGGCAGATGGCCTTCTTAAGAAATCCTGGGAAGCGGCGATGTTTGGGGTAAAAACTAACATCTCCGCCACATCCGTTGCCAGAGCAATGTATATATGGCTTGGAGAACTAGACGAACATCTGAAGAACAAGACTCCAAGAGAAGAGATCAGGGAATCTCTCCCCCTTCTCCGCTCCGCCACGGCATTTTTAGCCGATGCATCGGCAGAGTCAATCAGATTTTCCGCCAAGGATGCTGCCCTTTCTAATGCTGCCCGTCGGGCTTTATGGATGAAAGCCTGGTCCGGAGACAAGGCATCCAAGGCCAAGCTTTGTTCTATCCCCTTTTCAGGGGAATTTGTCTTCGGCCCCACTCTGGATAAAATCCTAGAGGGCGCAGCAGACAAGAAGAAGGGTTTTCCAGAGGACAAAGAACCAAAGAAGAAGCCCTTTCGGCAGTACCAACCCCAGCAGAGATCCTACAGGGGGAAAGGGAAGTCTGGCCGATGGAGTTATCCAAAAGGGGGGAGAGGAAGAGGCTTTATCCTCAATCCCCAGAATAGGCAACCGAAGCAGCAATGACGCCAGGGTAGGGGGGCGACTGATGGGTTTTCTATCCTCCTGGAGTCGGGTAACTTCAAATCCCTGGGTGCTAAATATAATCTCCCAGGGCTACAGGATAGAGTTCACATCAGTCCCCCCAAAAAGATACTGCATCACATCTCAGAGCAGATCAGATCTCCCGAAAATCTGGCAGGGCGTCCAAGACCTCTTAGAGCTAGGGGTAATACGAAAGGTTCCTATACCAGAGGAAAGAAGAGGATTCTATTCCAGTCTTTTTTTAGTAAAAAAACCAGATCAATCCTTTCGCACGATAATAAACTTAAAACCCCTAAACAGGTCTATCTTATACAGGAGGTTCAGGATGGAGACCATCCCATCCACAATCCCTCTGATCCCAAAAGGAGCATTCATGTCGTCAATCGATCTGAAGGACGCTTACTACCACGTCCCCATCCATCATCTTTCCCAAAAGTATTTAAGGTTCGCTCTAAGAGGTCCAGACAGGTCTATACATCACTTCCAGTATGTCGCCCTCCCTTTTGGTATTTCCTCGGCCCCCAGGGTCTTCACAAAGATCGTAGTAGAGATGGTGGCCTGCCTTCGTCAAGAAGGAATCACAATTATACCTTATCTCGACGACTTCTTAATCCTGGGCAAGACAGAATCCGAAAACCTTTTGGCAACCCAAAGATTCTCGGAACTCTTAAGGAGCCTCGGATGGATTATAAATATAAAAAAATCCACCCTAACCCCGTCCACAAGAATAAAGTTCCTGGGCGTGGAATTAGATTCGTCTCGGCTGATGACCTTCCTCCCTCAGGACAAAGCTACTGCCCTGATAGAGAAAGTCAGAACATTCCAGAAGGCTCGCAACTGCTCCATCAGAAAGGCCATGAGTCTCCTAGGAAGCCTAACGGCCTGCATCCCCTCGGTGGCTTGGTGCCAAAGCCACACAAGAATAATCCAAAATTGGATCCTAACTATCTGGGACGGAAAACAGTTAAGCCTGGACAGGGTCTTTCGTATCCCTCAGTCTGTAAAAACAGATTTGGACTGGTGGAAAGTAAAAAGAAGGCTGCTAGGGGGCCTTCAGTGGCGGAATCATCCCGTCATTCAGGTAATTACGGACGCAAGCCTCGGAGGCTGGGGAGCAAAGATAGGAGATCATCTTCTACAGGGTACCTGGCCTGCCGAAATAAGAGACAGATCTTCCAACTACCGAGAGCTTTACGCAGTCCTGGAAGCTTTACTAAAAGGAGAGTGCCTTCTAAAAGGACAACATCTAAGAGTAATGTCAGACAACACCACGACGGTGGCCTATCTGCGTCACCAGGGGGGAACAAGATCACGGCCTCTTGGCGAGATAGCAAAAAGAATTTTCTCCTGGGCAGAAGTAAACACTTTATCTCTGTCCGCCATCCACCTAAAGGGCTGCGAGAACACAGTAGCAGACTTTCTGAGCAGAGAGACAGTAGACCCAGGAGAATGGTCTCTGAACAGGAAGATCTTCCAAAAGATCTCAGAAAGGTGGGGCTGTCCAGAGGTAGACCTATTCGCCACCAGGAAAAATGCGCAGGTAGACTGTTTCTGCTCCCTAAACCCAGGGGACAATCCATGGGCAATAGATGCTCTATCAATACATTGGAATTGGAGACTAGCCTACGCCTTTCCCCCAATACCACTGTTACCTCGGATTGTCCAGAAGCTTCTGGAGGAACCGACTACTCTCATCCTGATAGCCCCTCTATGGCCAAAGAGAAGTTGGTTCTCCACCCTAAGACAGCTATCGCTGGAGGATCCGTGGGAGATTCCCTTCCAGAGGGACATTCTAGTCCAGGGCCCTCTTCTTCACCCAGACCCAGGCATGTTCAAGCTGTCAGCCTGGATCCTGAGAGCGAGACACTAAGAAGCAGAGGACTTTCGGAAAAGGTGATATGTACTCTGAGGGCAAGTAGGAAAAAGGTGACCTCCTCCATCTACCTCAAGATCTGGAAGAAATACTGTTCCTGGTTAGGAGTTGAGCGCCCAGACACCACCTCTCCTCCCATCAACAGAATTTTGGACTTTCTACAGTGCGGCCTTGAGTTAGGCCTTAGACCTAGTACTTTGAAGGTCCAAATTTCTGCCCTAAGCTCCTTCTATGACTGTAGCCTGGCCAACCACAGATGGATCAGGAGGTTCTTCAGAGCGGTTGCTAGGTTGAGACCCTCCCTGAGATCCAGAATTCCGACCTGGGATCTTAACACCGTACTAGAGGGCTTAACAAAACCTCCTTTTGCACCTTCATCGGAGATCTCTCTAAAACACCTTTCCTTTAAGACTGCCTTTCTGATCGCCATCACCTCAGCCAGACGCATCGGGGAGATCCAGGCTTTATCATGTAGAGAGCCCTACCTCCAAATTAACAAGGATCACATCCGTTTAACTCTCGACCCAGGCTTTCTCCCCAAAGTAGTCTCTCCTTTCCATCTAGAGCAGGAGATCTTCCTACCCTCTATCCCTAGGTCCGATCAGGCAGGGTCTAGTGATAGGTTACATCTCCTGGACGTCAGGGACATAGTTATCCGTTACCTGGATTCTACCAGAGATTTTAGGGTGGACGACAATCTCCTTATTCAGTTTTCAGGGAAGAATAAAGGAAAGAAGTTAGCCAGGTCTTCCATAGCTAGATGGATCAAATCCACTATTGAATGTTGCTACAAGATCCAGAACAAACCCTGTCCTGGTAATGTTAAAGCCCATTCTACTAGGGCCACATCCTCCTCTTGGGCCGAGAAAGGAGGGGTCTCGCTGGACCAGATTTGTAAAGCCGCAACCTGGTCTAGTGCTAACACTTTCGTAAGACACTATCGTCTTAATCTTCCGGACGCAAATGAAGCTCTTTTCGGCCGGAAGGTTCTACAGGCGATATCCCCACCCATTTAGTTATCTGATATGTCTCAATGTGGGCCGTCATGGTGGATGAAATGGAAAAACCGCAATTAGACTTACCGGTAATTCCGTTTCCTTGAATCCACCATGACGGCCCATACTATTCCCCGTCCCTAAAAAAAAAAAAAAAAAAAAACATATATATAAAATATAAAAAAAAAAAAAAAAAAAAGATTTTTTGGATTTATGTTGCATATTCATGCAGGAGTTTAAGGGTATGAATCAATATCCTTTTACGTTTGTTCCACCTTTTCGGGTAATTGTGAAGCACTGAGGAGGTGGAGGGGTGGGGGGTTCTTAAACTCTCTATGTGTTCCTGCCCCTACAGAGGTCAAGGGTCAATCTCAATGTGGGCCGTCATGGTGGATTCAAGGAAACGGAATTACCGGTAAGTCTAATTGCGGTTTTTCCCCTACGCCCATGACAGCAGCACCCTTGAGAGACCGCCTCCATCCAGGACAGGAAACAGGAACTTTTGTGGAGAGCTCTTAAGGAGGGGCTCTGCACCAGTTCCTGTCCTAGGGATAGGACCTATAGTGGAGAGCTAGAAGATTAGGCTACAGGAGCCCCGCATGTGCATCAGAGATAGGGGTTACCTGGTGCCGCGCCTGCCTAGTCTGGGGCCATCCTTCTGGGTCTGAGACTATATATTGTGGCAGCGTTCCTGGGCAGTCCCGGTGTTACTGGGAGGTAATGCCGACACGCTGGACCCTCCTGGCGGTATTTAGGAGGTCTGGGCTCTTTCTTCCTTCTGGCGTCCAGAAAGCTTATAGAGGCGGGGGGAGGGCTGAGCATTTTCTGTGCATGCTCCATGCGTCCCGCAACTTCCGGTATTTGGAACACATGTGGTTCCAGGTGGCCAGCGTTCCGGAAATGATACAGGTTCACACTGACAGCTTTGTGTCATTATGATTCTGTAACAATAAGGTCAAGCAGAGACACACAGCATTATAAATCATGATAACGCCCAGAATGGATGATCACACAGAGCGCAATTCCCGCAATGGTCTTTGCTTGTGTGAAACAGCCCTTAGACGGATCAGGCTTTTATTTTATTTTTTTCCAAATCCAGGGAATGGGAAGCTCAATGCAGGTGTGAACTGTGCCTTACAAAAGCTTAACCCTAACCTGATTGCAAGCTCCTTGATATTTTTTTTTATTTTTTTTTTGCTATTTGCGTAGATGATGGGTGACTGAGGACGCGGCAGACAGGTCTGATCTACTGACGTCACCTTAGATTGCAAGTCAGTGTTACTGCTGTTTGCAGATCTTAGCATCTACTGCTTTTCTAATGGGGGGGGGGGCACTCCTTACCTGTCACACACTTTAGGGTGTCTCAGTGATTTGTGACTGCTGTATTTCACATTTTTAAAAAATCCGGGTCTTGTATTTATTGAAGGGAAGTCCACTTGTGAATGGTCATCTGAGATGTAGGGACTGTCCGTCCATTACCCTGCTCCGTCGCTGTTTTACAATACTATTGTTGCATCTTTTTGTGGTGCTTTTGTCATGGTCCACCTCGCAGATGCCGCCACTACATATCCATGACCTGACAGAAGAGTTTCACCGCTCGTTCCCCTTTAAGTCCTGCATCACTGGATCCATAGCGGAGATGGCGTGCAGCTCCCCCTCCCCCGCTCCTGTTTACATTCCTGTACCTGCCCTCCCCCACATTCTAGACTGGGGGGGGGGGGGGGGGATGTATTGGCAGAAAATGATCTAGTGTCGATCAATGTGTCTGCACTAGATGTTCCCCTTGTAAACCTGGAGAAAGCGATCGATGCCTCAGCGCGGCTACACGAGCCCTGCCATGGCTGCCCGTCCAGGCTAGGTATGTGGCTTCTTGTAGTAGTAGTAGTAGTAGTAGGTAAGTGAGTCAGTGGACTGTGTCATTGCCGAGGAGTCGTCGCAGGTTTTGCGTGTGGTTGTCTGGGACGTGTGGTGGTGTAGGAGGCCTTGTGTGGCCGGAGGCCGTGAAATGTCACTTAGGGTATGTTTTCTTCTTGCTTGTGTCTTAGTTTAAGTAATGTAATAATTATGATGTATTTATTTATTTTTTTGCGTGGCACGCGTCCGTTCTACGGCTCTTCCTGCACTGTACTCGGCTATCTCCTTTCACGCAAGGGAGTATTCCGCGCAGGTGCAATGCGTGATGCGAACGCATTGCGCCCACACGGAATCCGGACCCATTCATTTCAATGGGGCTATGTACATGAGCATTGGTTTTCAGACATCACTTCTTCGTTGCATGAAAATCACAGCATGTTCTATATTCTGCGATTTTTCACGCAATGCAGGCCCCATAGAAGTGAATGGAGCTGCGTGAAAATCGCATGCGTTTTTCACGGATGGTTGCTAAGAGATGTTGTTTGTATACATTCAGTTTTTTTTCACGCGCATGCAAAATGCATTGCACTCGTGCAATAAAAAATCTGCGTGATCGCAAACAAAACTGAATGACTTTGCCTGTTAAATCACGCTTTCTTCACGGAACGTATTCACTAGGCATCTGGACACTCGTCTGCAAGGGGCCTTAGGGTTAATGGGGGGACACAACCCACGTTCTGTTTGGTGGTCCTGGGGGTCCCAGCGGTCAGTCACCCATTGAACAGTTATTGATAGCATATCCCAGGAGCATGTCTGTAGTACTGAGACAACCTTTTGAAATTACTTGTGCACCGTCCTTAGATAATATTTAGGGGCTGTTCACACAGGTTTTATTTTTTTTTTCGAAAATCCACATCCTTTCTGGCTCCTTCACCTCTTAATAGGAGGCAGCGTTGAAAGTCGTGGATCGGCAGTTTGAAGCCGCAGCCACGTTAAAAACAAACATGTCCTTTCTCTATGTGGGAAGGCTCTAAGCCAGGGATGCCCAACCTGCGGCCCTCCCAGCTGTTGCAAAACTGCAGCTCCCAGCATGCACTGATATCTGTAGGCTGTCCAGGCACGTTGGGAGTTGTAGGTTTGCAACAGCTGGAGGGCCACAGATTGGGCATCCCTGGCTTAAAGCCGCTTCTCCGCGATCATCAGCGCTGCCTCTCTTTGATATGAATGGGAAGTAGAGAGCAGCACAACACCACGCGGCCACCATGTGAATGTCCCTGGCCTGATTCACACAACCATGCTCAGTCTGGGAAACACTCCCCACGTGTCAGACAAATCTCCAGGACCGACCGAGACACCCCCCCCCCCCGACCTGAACTGACTGCATAATATGCACTCAGTCCAGGACATGTGGCCGACACGGGGGCAGCGTTTCCTAGACTGAGTGCACGCACAGAGCGTGTGAATCCACCCTTCAGCTATAGCCACACGTCCGTGATGAGATAGTGATTTATCCGTGAAGATTTCCATGACTGATCCGGTTTTGGTCCGTGTGTCCGTTTTTTGCTCTCCGTGTGTCATCTGTGCCCCACAGACACTGCACAGCTGAAAATTTATTTTCAGATCATCCGTAAAACACGGCAAGTCCGGGAACTCCCCGTGTTTCTGCTGCTTTCTACTTCCTGGTCCTGTCTTGACCCAATCACTGGCTGAGGCGGGTCATCCCTGTGTCCAGTGATTGGTGGAAACACAACTGGGAAGTGGAGACCAGCAGGAACCCGGGCCGTATCAAAACTGCAGCGTCTGGGGAGCGTTATTATTATTATTATTATTATTATTATTATTATTCCCTTTTTAACTAGGTTTTTCCTTGATGGGATATACTTTAGTTTTGCCACCAGTGTCTATGACCGCTTTGCTCGGTCAGAAGTTGTCTATTTTGGAGGGGGGGCGGGGGAGTGACAGCTGAGCTTCATGATGCACTACAGCCTCTTCGTTTTAGGTATTTTGGGGGTCGTCGCTGTTTATACATCGGTGGTATGTTTAGTCAGTGCACCAGCCACAAAGAACATGGCCTACGTCTCATGTCCCTCCCCCATCGGTGGCATTACCACCTGTGACTGCAGAGTATGTTATTGGCGCCAGCAGCTGATTTCTATGCGCAGTGACTCCCCGTCTGGTGAAAGACCAGACCATGCTGTGTACAACATGTAGGAAGACTGCAGAAGTGTGCATGCAGCTCTGGAGTGAGCACAAGACGGGCCAGCGTCTACATGACCTTTCTTATTTTGTATTGATGAGCTGCATTCACAGTTCTGTAGTCTTCAGTGCTGAAATCTCCCAGCATTTTCTGCTCGATCAGCGCAGGACGTTTGCTCTGTTTTTTTTCTTTGGGAAGTATCGTGTCTGCATGAGACATTGTGCAGTAACTTTAAAGGGAACCTGTCACCATGAAAATGCTGTCCAATCTGCCGCCAGCATGTTATACAGCAGACGGAGCTTTATGGGATATAATTCTGCAAAAGTTGTCATT
The DNA here is from genome assembly GCF_014858855.1 of Bufo gargarizans. Classification (NCBI taxonomy): domain Eukaryota; kingdom Metazoa; phylum Chordata; class Amphibia; order Anura; family Bufonidae; genus Bufo; species Bufo gargarizans. The sequence continues at coordinate 716,200,866 of NC_058080.1, read as the reverse complement.
TAATATTTAAATTCCTGCTCATTCTGGGCTTTGTAGTCCAGGAGGCGGTCCTATCAGTGATTGACAGCTGTCTCTGTATGTACAGTTATAGCAGGAAGGCTGTCATTCACCGATAGAACCGCCTCCTGGATGTCAAGGCCCAGAATCAGTAAGAATTTAAAGAGCATCTGTCGGCATGATCAACCGTCTGAAGACAATACGTGTGTTATAGAACCGATGGTGACATATCTGCATTCTTAGGCTACTTTAACACTCGCGTTTGGTGCGGATCCGTCATAGATCTGCACAGACGGATCCGTTCAGATAATACAACCGTCTGCATCCGTTCTGAACGGATCCGTTTGTATTATCTTTAACATTGCCAAGACGGATCTGTTTTCTATTGTGCCAGATTGTGTCATAGAAAACGGATCCGTCCCAATTGACTTGCATTGTGTGTCAGGACTGATCCTTTTGGCTCAGTTTCGTCAGACGGACGCCAAAACGCTGTAAGCCTCCAAAGCGGAATGGAGAGTTAAAGAGGACCTTTCACCGATTACGACAATGTAAACTAACTATACAGACATGGAGAGCGGCGCCCGGGGATCTCGCACTTACTATTATCCCTGGGCGCCGCTCCGTTCTCCCCCTATGCCCTCCGGTATCTCCGGTCACAAAGTTATGGTAGGCGGAGTCGGCCCTTGTTCTGCTGTAGCGCTGGCCAATCGCAGCGCAGAGCTCACAGCCTGGGAGGTTATTTTCTCCCAGGCTGTGAGCTCTGCAATGCGATTGGCCAGCGCTACAGAAGAACAAGGGCAGACTCCGCCTACCATAACTTAGTGACTGAAATCTCCGCCTACTATAACTTAGTGAGCGAAGATACCGGAGGGCATAGCGGGAGAACGGAGCGGCGCCCAGGGATATTAGTAAGTGCAGTGAGATCCCCGGGCGCCGCTCTCCATGTCTGTATTCTTAGTTCACATTGTCATAATCGGTGAAAGGTCCTTTTTAACGGAGGCAAACTGATGCTTTCTGAGCGGATCCTTTTCCATTCAGAATGTATTAGGGCAAAACTGATCCGTTTTGGACCGCTTGTGAGAGCCCTTAACGGATCTCACAAACGGAAAGCCAAAACGCCAGTGTGAAAGTAGCCTTAGTAATATGCAAGCGAGCTGTTTTTTATTTTAATTTTTTTATAATTTTTTTTTGTGTGTGGTTCGTGCAGCCCGCACCCATGTGTAGATAGCCTTAAAGTATGGGCCTGTAGCTTTAATGTGCTGCCCTTACATAGTCCACTTTAAAGGGCATCTGTCAGCAGTTCTGTACCTATGACACTGGCTGACCTGTTACATGTGCACTTGGCAGCTGAAGGCATCTGTGTTTGTCCCATGTTCATATGTGCCCGCAGTACTGAGAAAAATGTCTTAATATATGCAAATGGGCCTTTAGGAGCAACAAGGGCGTTGACGTTACACCTAAAGGCTTGGCTCTCTCTGCAGTTGCCGCACCCTCTGGCCCTGTTGGAGGGCGCAGCAGTTGCAGAGAGAGCAGAGCCTCTAGGTGTAATGGTAACGCCCCCGTTGCTCATATAGAGGCTCATTTGCATATACAAAATCTGCATTGCTGGATTGTACAGTTTACTGCTGAATCCCACTTGACTATAATGGGGTCCAGTGGTGATGTGGCTTTCTGGCATAAATGCTGGGTTTTGGCCAGACAAAAATCGTTGCATGCAGCGCTTGTTGTCCAGCTAACAGGTGGCATTGGTGTCGGATCAGGCATGCTGCAGATTTGAATTTACCCTTAGGCTACATGCACACGAATGGCGTCTGTGTGCGTTCTGCAATTTGTGGAACGGCACGGAGAGCCATTAATATTAACTGCCTATTCTTGTTCGGACAAGAATAGGACAGGTTATATATAATAAAAAAATATTAACATAGCAACGGATGCGGACAGCAGACGGAGTGCTATCCGCTTCTTTTGCGGCCCCATTGAAGTAAATGGGTCCGCATCTGAACTGCCAAAACTGCGGCTCTGGTCTATGCTCGGGAGTCCTGCATTTTTTTCCTCTTTTTAAGGCCTTATGCACACGACCGTTGTGTGCATCCGCGTCCGTGGTTCCATTTTCCGTTTTTTTTCGCGGCTCCATTGACTTTCAATAGGTCCGTGGAAAAATCGGAAAATGCACCGTTTGGCAGCCGCATCCGTGATCTGTGTTTCCTGGCCGTCTAAAAAATATGACCTGTCCTATTTTTTTTCACGGTCAACGGTTCGCGGACCCATTCAAGTCAATGGGTCCGTGAAAAATCACTGATGCACACAAGATTGTCATCCGTGTCCGTGATCCGTGTCCGTTTTCCCTATCATTTTCAATGCAAACTTGACTTAGTTTTTTTTTTCACTTTTCATGTCCGTGGATCCTTCAAAAATCAAGGAAGACCCATGGACGAAAAAATGGTCACGGATCACGGACCAACGGAACCCCGTTTTGCGGACAGTGAAAAAATACTGTCGTGTGCATGAGGCCTAATGGAATCTGCAGTGGAGGTCCTGAATGCAGATGTGAATTCAGCCTAAGGGTTCATGCACACGACTTTTGTTGTTTTGTGGTCTGTTTTTCACGGATCTGTTCCGCATCGTTTTTTTTTCTTCTTCTCTGTTTTAAGTCCTCTTCCGTTCCGTTATTGCACAAAACATATCCATATGGGTTCCGTATTTGATCCTTTTTTTTTTTTTGCGGCTCAGAAACGTAAACAGTAACTTATTAATCACCAAACACATGAGCAATATGGGCTGGGCATAGCATTTCTACAGTATGGATCCGCAAAATACGAATGTTTTCTGCGTGCGTTCCGTATTTTTTGCAGACCCATTCACTTGAATTGGGCCTCGGACCATGATTTGCGGACAGTAATAGGACATGCACCGACGGAAATAGGGAAACTTAATGCACACGGAGTAACTTCCGTTTTTGGGGACCCATTGAAGTGAATGGTTCTGCATACAGTCCACAAAAAAAACGGAACGGAAGCAGAAAGAAAATACGTTTGTGTGCATGAGCCCTAAATTAAAGTTATTAAGGGTGTTGTAATAGATAAAGAGTAGAGTGTTTGGATATATTGTAATATTTTTTTTCTTGTTTCTGAACTGCAGCTTTGATCATATCCCTGTAGGAGCACCCGTCCCCGCTCCTGACAGGCCTGCCTGCATTCCCCATGTAATAGAGCTGGAGCATCTTTTCGTATAACCTTGTATCGTGCTGTTCCTCTTTTATTCCTACTAGATTTTTATTAATGGAGGGAATTAATGGAGTGTTCCCTGCACAATATGATGCCGGCAGCACTGATTGGATAACGTCAGACTGTGCAGGGACATACCCCCCCCCAAAAAAAAAAAAAAAAAAAATGGTCACGCCCAGTTGACAACTTCTGGTATGGAGAGCTGTTGGCTGTCAGGAAGCTGCAGGCATGATATCGCACCGGGGGACGTTCAGATGATTGCAGATATATCCGTGACTGTTCCATGCAAATCCATGTAAAAATACATGCACCCGTTCAGATAAATGGAACTGATTTTTGTTTCAAAAATCTCTTCCAAAAACTTGCGTTGTGTTTGTGTGAACCTACCCTTACATATTCCATGCAGGTTCTTCCAGGGAGGAAGACTGTTCTCGGGCTAAAAATAAAGGGCTGTCTAAGGCTGGTTTCACACGGGCGTTGCGGAAAAATGTGCGGGTGCGTTGCGGAAACACCCGCGATTTTTCCGCGCGAGTGCAAAACATTGTCATGCGTTTTGCACTCGCGTGAGAAAAATCGCGCATGTTTGGTACCCAAACCCGAACTTCTTCAAAGAAGTTCGGGCTTGGGATTGATGTTCTGAAGATTCTATTATTTTCCCTTATAACATGGTTATAAGGGAAAATAATAGCATTCTGAATACAGAATGCTTAGTATAATAGCGCTGGAAGGGTTAAAAAAAAACAAAAAACGTTAACTCACCTTATCCCCAGTTCCCGGTCGGTCTCTTCTTTAGCTGTGGGCTTGGGCTGAATGACCTTTGGTGATGTCAGATCACATGCTCCAATCACATGGTCCATCACCATGGTGATGGAGCATGTGATCTGACATCACCACAGGTCCTTTAGTCACAGCTAAAGAAGAGACCGACCGGGAACTAGGCGATCATGGGGATAAGGTGAGTTAACTTTTTTATTTTTTTTAACCCTCCCAGCACTATTATACTATGCATTCTGTAGTCAGAATGCTATTATTTTCCCTTATAACCATGTTATAAGGGAAAATAATACAGTGAATAGACTGTCACCTAGAACCCATGCGTGAAAATCGCACCGCATCCGCACTTGCTTGCGGATGCTTGCGATTTTCACGCAACCCCATTCATTTCTATGGGACCTGCGTTACGTGAAAAACGCAGAATATAGAACATGCTGCGATTTTCACGCAACGCATAAGTGTTGCGTGAAAATCACCGCTCATGTGAACAGCCCCATAGAAATGAATGGGTCAGGATTCAGTGCGGGTGCAATGCGTTCAACTCACGCATCGCACCCGCACGGAAATCTCGCCCGTGTGAAAGGGGCCTAAGTGCTAGCCCGACCCCCGTTACATCCATAGGATTTAACTTCAGTGACCTAAGAACTACAAAGAATAGACGGGTTGGGGATAAATGTTACATCCGCAGCCCCCTGGAACCATCTGCTATGTAAATTTTAGCATTGGCTGTCTGACACATGAGCAGATTGATGGGCTCCCCTCAGATGGCACAAGCCCTCTGTTATGTTTTGCTGTGGGTCAGACTCACTAACTGTACGTGTGGCGGCGTTACATTTCTCTGCACATTGTACTTCCCCCACAAGAATGTGTTATGTGCGGTATTTTATGTCATGGTGTAATAACAGATCTCCTCCTGTATGGAGTGGAAAGCTTGAAACTTCAGTTTTTTTAAATTTTTTAATTTTTATTTATTTATTAGTTATGAAATAGTAATAAATCTGGAAGTAGAAAAATTATATAAGGGGCTGTTCACACAGAAGGTTTTACTGCGGAATTTTGACGCGGACAGCTGCACCTTCTCTGAAATCCTACCGGCAGCCACATGGTTTGTCTCCTATTCATTTCAATGGAAGGCAGCACTGAGGATCGCAGAGCGACAGCTTAAAGGCTATGTACACCTTCTGGGCAATTTTTTTTTTTTCATGGTTGCATTTTACTCATTTGGGGCTAAAATAATTTTTTCAATTGGTCTTTATTAAAAATATTGATCCGTTTTGTCACAATGGGTTAGCTGTTTTTCTAGCCGTGTGCATCCTACTTTCACTTTGTGCCATCTCTAAATTACTAAGAGATCATAAACTCTTATTTAGGCCACATTCTTATCAGTAAGATAAGGATTGAAATTTCAGTGTTTATAAGTTCTGAGAGCAGAGATAAGGAGTCCGTCAGCTGAGCTGCCTGATGGAGCAGAGAAAATTCAGATTCTGCTAGTAGAGCAACTTGGCTCTGTACAGAGAAAAGGGTTCCATATTTTTAATAAAGACCAATAGAAAAAAAGATATATAGCTCCCAATGAATACAATGCAATAATAATAATAATAAAAAATAACAAATTGACACCAAAGGTGTACATAGCCTTTAAAGCCGCACTGAGAGTGGACATGTCTCTTCTCGGTGTGGCTGCGGCTTTAAGCCTCCTCGCTGCAATCCTCAGTGCTAGCTCCCATTGAATTGAAGGAAAAAACACGCATCTCAGGCGAAATTTCTGCGTGGGTGTCTGCGCCAAAGTTCCACGGCAAAAGATACTGTGTGAACATACCCTAAAAGTCCTTGTGCACAAACATTGGTACACTGCCAATTTTGTCGGCTGTATAAACAGAATAACCGCATATAATTTTTTTTTTTTGGCCACCTGCGTATTTTGATGCATTTATATTGTTTGCAAACGGTGGTCCAGATTTACCATCCCTATAGATGGTCTAGACCCGCAGAAGATTTATCACAGGGGTTCAGGCCGGATCATAATGTGGGGCCGGGTCTGACACTTTTCTTGGAGACAGATTTTTATGCCTGAAAGGTAATACATAGAGAGAGCTCCAGCATGCTGTGTTTTAAAGAGAAGCCAGAAAGATGAGAAAAAAAGCCGACCTAATGAACAAAAATGAAAGGAGCAAAAATATACGTGCATGGTCCTGCTTTTCATATTTTCCATAGACCTTCAGCTAACGTCTGGAGCATGTGTTATAACCACAAAAAATGCAAAAGTGCAGAAATACTGTAGCTTGCCTGCGCGGCACTCGGCGGCAGTAGCTTGCCTGCGCGGCACTCGACGGCAGTAGCTTGCCTGCGCGGCACTCGGCGGCAGTAGCTTGCCTGCGCGGCACTCGGCGGCAGTAGCTTGCCTGCGCGGCACTCGGCGGCAGTAGCTTGCCTGCGCGGCACTCGGCGGCAGTAGCTTGCCCTGATACGTAGCAGCAGCTCAGTGACAAATGGTTTTCCTGAGGCTATCCCATGTAACATATTACGATGCAGTGAAAAGCGCATTGCCGATGAATTATCATTTCAATAAACATGCAATACAAATATTATTCGTTTTTTCATGTACATCATTTTTTTTTTTTTTCTTTGTGGTAACGCCCCCTGCGTTTTTCCAGTGGCTGAAATTGTGGTCCTGCATTCATGAGTGGACTAATGATGGGTTCACATAGGGGCTGATTATCCGGAACGAGCGTTAATACAAATGATCGTTCCTGATCTGCCTGTGTAAAGTTGCGGCCATAATCTGCGATCGCCAGATGAACCAGCGAGAGATTTATTAGCTTCAAAGGATAACCCATGTAATGGGATCAGATAAAGCATGTGACGTGTTGTAGGCTTCAGGGGCCACACCTTAGACCTGTGATAGGAGCATTCTCTTCTGTAATCTTATATTCAGTATGGCGATGTCAGAAATATGTTGCTTTTTCAATAGGGATTCTTATTTTTGGCATGTTCCCTTCCTAATGTCTTCTCGTAGGCCTGCTCCACCTGGCTGCTTTCCTACTAGACCAGGAATGGCCTAGCTGCGGCTCTCCAGCTGTTGTAAAACTACAACTCCCACCATGCCCTGCTGTAGGCTGATAGCTGTCGCCAGACTGGGCATGCTGGGAGTTGTAGTTTTGCAACAGCTGGAGAGCCGCAGCTTGGCCATCCCTGCACTAGACCAATCTTTGTCCTGTCCACTGTGCTCTTTTTCCCTCGCAGTAACTACATTGCCTACTCATAGTGGTATCATATTTATATGACTGTGTGATGCAGGCGTCAGCCACCTCTGGCACTCCAGCTGTTGTAAAACTACAACTCCCAGCATACACACTTGCTTGGCTGTTCTCAGAACAGTGAATGAAGCATGCTGGGAACCTTAGTTTCACAACATTTGGCGTGGGGGAGGTTGCTGACCTCTGTCCAGAGTAAGATTTTAATTTTTATTTTCCCCCCCCCCCCCCCCTCTTTTTTTCCTACATGACCATAATTTATTTTCATTTTTTTTTTTGCTGCTATGATTAGTACCTGAGTAGTCGTAGGTCTCTAGGCGGGTTGCTGGGTCTCTGAGCACCTCACAACTTATGCGCTATGTCTCTTTTAGGTCAGACTTGAGTTGAGACTGCACCATTATGTCCTCCATATTGCCCTTTACACCTCCCGTTGTGAAACGTCTCCTGGGATGGAAGAAGTCGGCGAGTGGCACCACAGGCGCTGGTGGCGGGGAGCAGAACGGTCAGGAAGAGAAATGGTGTGAAAAGGCGGTGAAGAGCCTGGTGAAAAAGCTGAAGAAGACGGGACAACTGGATGAGCTCGAGAAGGCGATCACAACGCAGAACTGCAATACCAAATGTGTTACCATCCCAAGGTATACGCTCAGATTGGCTTTACCTGATCTCGCTGCTGACATTTGGATGAGTGCACCGGCATAGTGTGTGTTTAACCCCTTGGCAGAGCGTGGCTCAGACAAGTTCTTCTAACTCGTTTTACATCACTAACATTTGACATAGCAGATGTGACCGGGTCTTGTGCTTTCCTCGCACATTTATGAGCTGTTTTTGTAATCTAAAAGAATTGGTCTCTTTTTTTTTTTTTTTTTTAATCTGCCTCCACAAGCTTCTGTGGTGTTCTCTCATAGCTGGGAATTGTTCCCGCAGGATCCTGCTCTTTGTGTCTTACACAACTCAATGATCGTACACTGAGGCAGTCCATTCGTTAGGAACTAGCCGCGTCACTCAGTTACTCATTCTAGTGACGTCACTACCTTCCTGGTGGGCTGCACGGTGGGTCTTGCAACATAATGGCTATGTTTATCAGGCTGCTTCGTACCGAGTTTCTGTCTGCTGACATTTCAGAATATATTAAGGAAATGAGAGCAAAGCGTCTTACTTTATTATCAGGGTCACCACTTTTAGTAGCGGGTGTAGAATGGCTTCCCTTCCCCGCTGCCTAAACCAGGGATGGGCAAACTGCGGCTCTCCAGCTGTTGTAAAACTACAGGTATCAGCCTACAGCAGGGCATGATGGGATTTGTAGTTTTACAACAGCTGGAGAGCCGCTAGGTTTGCCCATCCCTGGCCTAAACAATTAGAGCCATTTTTTCCCCCTTTAGGCCCATTTCCTTTTATCAGATATTATGGGAAATCTCGGGAGTAGGGCCAGGCTAATTTTCCCCCCCAAAAAATAAATCTTGATTTTATTATTGTCAACTTTAGGATCCATTTACACGTCCGCAAATTGTGGATCTGCAAAACGCAGACATCGGCCTTGTGCATTCCACATTTTGCGAACCACACATGGTCTTCCCTGTGGACAAGAATAGGACATGCTCTATCTTTTTTTTTTTGCGGGACAGTACTACAGATGCGGACAGCAACACGGTGTGCTGTCCGCATCTTTTGCGGCCCCATTGAAATGAATTTTGCGGAGCGGATGCTGACCTGTTTATACGGACGTCTGAATAGACCCTAAGGGTACATTCACACGACCGTGTGAAATCCTTTCCGATTTGCGGTCCGCAAATAATGGAACCATGTGTCCGCATATGTTTTCAGTTTTTTTACAGTCCGCAAAAAACTGAAGGAAAAAAAGAGAGAGAAAAAAAATGAATTATTAAGGCCTTCAAAAATACGGAAACTGATCCTCAAAAAACGGATGACATACGGAAACCATTCCGTATGTCATCTGCAATTTGCGGATCCGTTGACTTGAATGGTGCTGCGGACCGATCTGTACGGACAATAGTAGGACATGCTTCATATTTTTGCAGAATAGAAATGCGGACACACGGATGCGGATAACATACTGAATGTTGTCCGCACATTTTATTCACCTATAGGAATGAATGGGTCCGCTTTTTTTTTTTTTTTTTCTGGCAATGACTTTTCTTTTGCTATAGAATTGTAGTTTTTAGGGACACCGTTTTGGTGTACCTATAATTTATTGATTAAAGGGGTTGTCTGTTTTATTTAGGCCTCCTGCACACGAACGTGCGCGCCCCGTGGTTGTGCTGCGGCCCACAAATTGCGGGCCGCAATGCACTAACACCGTCAGGACAGGTTCTATCTTTTTGTGGAACGGAAGTACAGGACGAAACCCCACGGAAGTACTCCGTACTCCTCCCGTAGGGTTTGGTTCCGTGCTTCCGTCCCGCACCATTCTACATCTCTGGATTTGCGGACCCATTGAAGAGAATGGGTTCAAATCCGTGATGCGGAATGCCCACAGAACGGCACCCGCACAAATGCGGTCCGCAATACGGCAACAGGGCGCACACGCTCGTGTGCAGGAGGCCTTATATTGATGGCTTATCCTCAGGATAGGTCTTCAATATCAGATCAGCGGGGTCTGACTCCCAGCACCCCTGCAAATCAACTGCCTTCCCTTTATTGTTTACCTGCTTGTTGTCTCAACCGCAGTAATGAGCAAGTGTAATTACACCTATGCACAGAAAAGAGCTTTCCCATTGAAATGAAAGAGACAGCTTCTTGTCATTACACCTGCTGCCCGCTGCTGTTGTGATGCCGAGCAGGTAAACAATGAAGGGAAGGCAGCGCCCGTACAAGCACAGCCTTCTCTTCAACCAGCTGATCAATGTGGGTGCCGGGAGTTTGACCCCCACCGATCAGATGTTGGGGAGCTATCCTGAGAATAGGTCATCAGTGTTAAAATCCCAGAAAACGTATAACTTTATTTCCCTGTAGACAAGTGGGTTAGAAAAACAGGAGATTACATAAAAACGTATAGTTATTATCGTGTCTCCGAATTAGTTGTGCACAATCCGGCTGTGCTATAATAATTTTTCTAAGTGACCTTACCTTGCAGATTCTGTCTCTAGCATGCACTTAGAATACTATTAGCCCTGCTCTGTCTTTTAGGCTATGTTCACACAGCAGAATTATGCATTAAAAAAAAATCTGACGTGTTCTTGCCATGGAATCTGCGGCAGAAGTCCAAGACTCCCGCTTAGATTTCTGTTGTAGTTTCAGTTTGAACTACTGCGAATCTGCAGATTTGGCCCTATCCGTTGTGCACGTGCCCACCTCTGCTTCATTGCAGCATCATGCTTGATATATTTTTATTTTTATTGCCAAAAAAGCACATTTCAAGTCTGCGTGTTGAGAAATCTGTGGCGTTTGAACTGCAGCGCTGATTTCCATTTATTTCATGGGGCACTTTTATTTTAAGCAGTTTTTGACATGGATTTCGTGGCAGAAAACGCTTTCCGTTATACCCTAAGGTGTCTTTCACATTAACTATACGGATTGTGTCAGAATCTGTTCAGGGAAAAACTGATGGCATTCCATTTTTTTTTTCTATGATTGCGTTCTGAGAGTGTGTATTTTTTATTTTTATATTTATTTATTTTTTTCTCCGAAATGCATGTGTCTTTAATGTGCACCAGAAAAAAATTGGGAGACTGACAATCTACATCTGCCAGCAACCATTAGGGAAAAACGTATTGCATCTGGACACCTTCTATTTTTCACGCAAGCCCCGTTCACTTTTATGCAGCCAGAGCTGCGTGAAAAACGCACTATATAGAACATGCTGCGATTTTCCTGAACGCTGAGATGAAGTGTGAAACACGATGCTCGTGTGCACAGACCCATTAATGCACGCATTGCATCCGGACAGAAAGCTCTCTTGTGTAAAAGAGGCCTAAGGCTAATTTCACTTACTGAGTTTTTTTCCATCTGTGTGTGGTCCGTTTTTACAATGGGTCGCCATCTGGACTAAATCCTGACCCGTTCATTTCAATGCACTATGTTTCACTGATCATATGTCCGTTCAGTATAAATTGCAGTGTTTTCTATCTTAATCAGTTTTTCATGCAGAACTGCTTCACTTAAGGCCTCATGCACACGACAGTTTTTTTTCACGGTCCGCAAAAAACGGGTCCGTAGGTCCGTGATCCGTGACCGTTTTTTCGTCCGTGGGTCTTCCTTGATTTTTGGAGGATCCACGGACATAAAAAAAAAAAGTCGTTTTGGTGTCCGCCTGGCCGTGCGGAGCCAAACGGATCAGTCCTGAATTACAATGCAAGTCAATGGGGACGGATCCGTTTGACGTTGACACAATATGGTGCCATTTCAAACGGATCCGTCCCCATTGACTTTCAATGTAAAGTCTGGAGTTCTTTTATACCATCGGATTGGAGTTTTCTCCAATCCGATGGTATATTTTAACTTGAAGCGTCCCCATCACCATGAGAACGCCTCTGTTAGAATATACTGTCGGATATGAGCTACATCGTGAAACTCAGATCCGACAGTATATTCTAACACAGAGGCGTTCCCATGGTGATGGGGACGCTTCAGGTTAGAATATACAAAAAAACGGTGTACATGACTGCTGCCTGGCAGGTGCTGCTAGGCAGCAGGGGGCAGACCTCCCCCCCCCCCCCTGTTTTTAACTCATTGGTGGACAGTGGGCCCCCCCCTCCCTCCCCTGTAGTTAACTCGTTGGTGGCCAGTGTGCGCCCCCCCCACCCCCACCTCCCTCCCTCTATTGTAGTAATAGCATTGGTGGCAGTGTGCGCCCCCGCCCCCCCTCCCTCCCTCTATTGTAATAATAGCATTGGTGGCAGTGTGCGCCCCCCCCTCCCTCCCTCTGATGTAATAATAGCATTGGTGGCAGTGTGCGCCCCCCCCTCCCTCCCTCTGATGTAATAATAGCATTGGTGGCAGTGTGCGCCCCCCCCTCCCTCCCTCCCTCTATTGTAATAATAGCATTGGTGGCAGTGTGCGCCCCCCCCTCCCTCCCTCTATTGTAATAATAGCATTGGTGGCAGTGTGCGCCCCCCCCCCCCTCCCTCCCTCTATTGTAATAATAGCATTGGTGGCAGTGTGCGCCCCCCCCCCCCTCCCTCCCTCTATTGTAATAATAGCATTGGTGGCAGTGTGCGCCCCCCCCCCCTCCCTCCCTCTATTGTAATAATAGCATTGGTGGCAGTGTGCGCCCCCCCCTCCTCCCTCCCTCTATTCAGCAAAGGAGACAGATGGAGATGCCGGGCTACGCGAATAAGTGGACTAAGGTGAGTTAAATAAAAAATTTTTAACCCCTCCAGCCCTATTGTACTATGCATTCTGTATTCAGAATGCTATTATTTTCCCTTTATAACCATGTTATAAGGGAAAATAAAAATGATCGGGTCTCCATCCCGATCGTCTCCTAGCAACCGTGCGTGAAAATCGCACCGCTTGCGGATGCTTGCGATTTTCACGCAACACCATTCATTTCTATGGGGCCTGCGTTACGTGAAAAACGCACAAAATAGAGCATGCTGCGATTTTCACGCAATGCATAAGTGATGCGTGAAAATCACCGCTCATGTGAACAGCCCCATAGAAATGAATGGGTCAGTATTCAGTGCGGGTGCAATGCATTCAACTCATGCATCGCATCCGCGCGGAATACTCGCTCGTGTGAAAGGGGCCTTAGTCTTTCACTGAACAGACCCAGACATGTTCCATATCGCTTATCTGAAAGAGGCCTTGGCATCCCGTGTCCAGTACAAGAGTCAGTGCTGTAAATGTAATGTGTTTCTAGGTGACAAAGCAGGACACTCTGGGGGTCATTTACAAAGACCGGCTTTTTTGGTGGTCTTTGTTTCCCCCACTTCGTTGCTGGAGGCTTTACCTAATTTATGGTGAGGTGCAGGCCTCCTCCTAAATTCGACGCACCTCCGGCAGTCCTTGCTCCTGGAGTAGAAACTACTCCAGCCCCTGCTTTCATGCTTAAATCTTAGTAAATTTCCCATGGCCAAAGCCTCGGCCTAGCCCCCGCCAGTCAAGAGGATGACTTAAAAACGCCCACAGGGCAATGTATTGTTTTAAAGGTGGTATCCAATTTCAAGAACCACCACCACCACCACCACATGTGCCAGCCCCTCACTGGTAATATACTTACCCCGCTCCTGGTCCCTGCACTGCCGCTGCTTCTCCCTGCACACGGATGAAAACATCCGGGGGGGTTAGCAGCCAATGGCAGGTGGGACAAGCCTCCCTAGCATCGCGGGTGACGCTAGGGAGGCTTGTCCCTGTCCCACCTGCCATTGGCTGCTCCCCTCCTGACAACGGATGTTTTCATCTGTGTGCAGGGAGAAGCAGCAGCGGTGGTGCGGCATTGGGGTAAGTATATTACTGGTGAGGGGTCCGGCACATGTGAGGGGAGATGGGGGTTCTTGAAATTGGATAACCCCTTTTAAAGGCATTTAAAAAGTTTAAAACTTGCATAAAAACTTAAAGAAATGACCCCCCTCTGTCTCCTAGTGCATAGGTATAAGCAGCTCACAGCATGGGCCTCGGCAGTATGTGCTGCTATGTAGCAAAGAATCTGCAATGCAAGTTATTTAGAAAGTTAATGAATGTGCGCACTCCCACCATGGAGTCTGTGGAATTAGAGGTAGACTGGCAGAATTGTGGATTAAATTTTTTAAGAAATAATCGCCTGAGCATTTCCTTGATATATTCTGTGAAGTGGACATGAGTGAACAGGCAGCATGTCCTCCTTTCGGTCCAGATAGAACAGTTATCATAGGAGGTAGGTTGCTACCCACCAGGTCTTCTGCACCAGAGGATCAGCTTTACTGAGTGAGCCACCAATTGACCTGTTTTGATAAGGGGTCGCTTCTAAAGTTTACTCTGGCGTTATTTCCTTGGTCAACACTTCAGTGTCATTTCAGAACTCCCAAAGCTGAATGCTATTTGTTCACTTTGTGCTGCGTAAGGACTGATTGTGCCCGGGCAGCTCCTGCCGATCCAGGAGAGCATTTCATTCTATCCCACGAGTTTATTTCATTTATTTCTGTCCTCTTTCCCACACATGACACGGCCGCATTCAGAATGCTTTTCTTGTCGGGGGTTTCCAGGATTTAACATGGATGGACTATCCTTAAAGAGAACCTGTCACCGGAATTTTGTGTATAGAGCTGAGGACATGGGTTGGTAGATGGGCGCTAACACATCCGCAATACCCAGTCCCCATAGCTCTGTGTGCTTTTATTGTGTAAAAAAACTGATTTGATACATATAACAATTAACCTGCGATGTGTCCTGTATGTGAGATGAGTCAGGGACCGGACTCCTCTCAGGTTAATTTGCATATGTATCAAATCAGGTTTTTTACACAATAATGGCACACAGAGCTATGGGGACTGGGTATTGCGGATGTGCTAGCGCCAATCTAGCAACCCATGTCCTCAGCTCTATACACAAAATCCCGATGACAGGTTCCCTTTAAAGGGGGTATTGCTGGCATATCTCTAGAATATTGATCCGAGGCTCTTTTCCTGAGTTCTGATACTTTTTCCTAATCTACAAGGTAGGCCTTTGCAATGAGGGCATTGCCATTGCTATTTGTACCCAAGCTCCTCTCCTTTCTGTGGCCAGCCCCTCCCCCACTGCATTGATTGACAGGGCGAGGCAGTGGCAAGGCAGCGAGGCAGGAGCTGGCCTCAGAAAGGAATGGAGGTTTGGTGCCAGCAAGAGCAATGGTGACGCACTCATTGCACCAATGGCTCACAGTGCCGCTCTTATCCATGCTGGGGGTCTCTGGTACCTGCGTCTTAGGCACATTATGGCAGCTGCGGTATTGAATACAGCACCCTAAGCTTTTTTGGGTACAACAATGAGGGGCTGCAGAACTTTAACCCCTTTCTGCTGATTCTTTTGGGTAAAGTTAGGTCACACAGCACTAAATCAGTGCTGTGTCCTCTCTGCTCTTCTTATCGGTGGGGGTCTTAGAGTTCAGAGGCCTATGGCGGCACTTTCTAGGATTGGATTAACCCTTTAAATTCTAATTGTGTTCCCTGTGGTAAGCTATATAGGCCTATAGGGTTTGTTAGTAAGGATGCTTTCACGTGTGCAGATTTTGATGCAGTTTTTAAAGCCAAAGTTGGGAATAGATAATAAAGGTAGATTTTAATTATTTTTTTAAATCCTCACAGTTTTGTCATCTGCGTTAAAAAAAATAATAATAATATTGAAAACGTACTATTATCTTGTTTTGCCTTTTAGTGTGTTTCGTGACCAGAGATGCGCAGCCCACTGCCTGGTATATTGTATTATCCTTTTGCCAATCAGAAATGATTGTATCTGGGGCCATAGCTACAAACCCTCATTTTTGCTCGAGCTGTTCTAGTGTCCGCAGGGACTTTCCTACGATTTGCTCATTTTGCATGCAACAGCAGTATGAGGATCTGACTGGGTTCACAGTGGCCCATTGCCAGGGATCCGCAGCCTCCGGCACTCCAGCTGTTCTGAAACTACAACTCCCAGAATACGCCTTTCACTTCTATGGGAGTTACAAGAACAGCCGAGTAAATGCGCATGCTGAGAGTTGTAGTTTCACAGCTAAAAAAAATTGTTTTATGGGCTCCGATGAGCCGAAGTAAGTTATTCACGAAGTCGCACCCGACATCGTTGAATAACTTCGGTAATTGATTATTACAGTGAAAAACCTTGGAACCAAACTCCTGCTTCGGTCCATCGGCTCATCGGAGCACATACATTCTAATACTGTACGGAGACGAATCTCCGTACAGTATTATAACAATTTTTTTTTTAACGAAGCGGCTTCAGATGTAGCATCTAAAGTCGCATTGACATATCTAACTGTGACCATTTCCAAAATTCTTTAAATAAATAAAAGGTAATTGCTCTTAGTAATTACTGCAACAACATTTTTGAGTTTTTCCAGTGATGCAATACAATATGCATGTGGTAGTTTTTATTTTTTCAGCAGAGGTTAACTCCTTATACCTGCCCCAATAACTAATAATAGCAGGGCTTGTAAACACAGGGTTTATACCTCACATTTTTTTACCATTTTTGCCTCACTGCAGGAAAAACAGGTTTTACTTAGGATTGCGGTCTGTGCTACACATTAGCAGGGGATATAGAGTCAGCGGCTCCTTTAAGAGCCTGAGGATTGTCAAAGGCTGTGGAGCCATAGTCAATGTGGAACGCGTCTCTACAGTTAAAGGGGTCCTCTCACTTCAGCAAGTGGCATTTATCATGTAGAGAAAGTTAATACCAGGCACTTACTAATGTATTGTGATTGTCCATGTTGCCTCCTTTGCTGGCTGGATTCATTTTTCCATCACATTATACACTGCTTGTTTCCATGGTTATGACCACCCTGCAATCCATCAGTGGTGGTCGTGCTTGCACATGCACAATATAGGAAAAAGCACCAGCCTATGTGCGCTCCCATGGTCCCGGCCACCAGAGAGGCTGACGCTTTTTCCTATAGCGTGCAAGCATGACCACCACTGATGGATTGCAGGGTGGTCATAACCATGGAAACGAGCAGTGTATAATGTGATGGAAAAATTAATCCAGCCAGCAAAGGAGGCAATATGGACAATAATATATGCCACTTGCTGAATTGAGACAACCCCTTTAACTCTTGTGGAATACCTAAAGTAACCCAGTTTCTGAAATCGGCTTTGAATAGTTTAAGGGGTGTAGTTTCTAAAATGGGGTCATTTATGGGTGGTTTCTATTATGCAAGTCCCTCAGTCACTGAATTGGTCCTAAAAAAAAAACGGTTTCAGAAATTTTTTGGGAAGTTGGATTTTTTTTTTCAAAATGTATTTTTCGGTCTACAAAACATGGATCCGCAAAAAATGCGGATGACATCTGTGTGCATTCTGTGTTTTATGGAACGGAACAGCCGGCCCCTAATAGAACAGTCATATCCTTGTCCGTGATGCGGACAATAATAGGACATGTTCTATTTATTTTATTGCGGAATGAACATATGGAAATGGAATGCACACGGAGTGACGGTCTGCAAAAAAAACACACGAATGGGCAACGAAATAAAGTACGTTTGTGTACATGAGCCCTAAACGATATAGACCCAAATTTACCGTTTAAGTACCACGTGTGATGAAATGGCTTGTATAAGTAAAAGCGTTCCAAAGTTACCACAAAGTGACACATGTCAGATTTGCAAAGTTAGGACTGGTCAGGAGAAGATGGTAAGGGGGTAAATGGTCCAGTCTGGAAGTGGTTAAAAGGGTTATCTGAGAATTTGGTATCAATGTCACTTGTGAACGGCAGAATCTCATTCGCCATAATAGATTTCCAAAATGAAAATGGGCCCGGTACTTGAGGGTTAAGGCGTTATTACGTGGGGCAATTATCAGGGATGAGTGTCTGTATGAACTTGTCTGTGTGCCACCCATCACCTGATGATCGCATTTTGTATCCGGTGCGTAAAATCATGGTTTGCCAGCAGCGCATCGCTGGTGACCAGTGAATGTGTGTGGGGATAAG
Organism: Bufo gargarizans; assembly: GCF_014858855.1. Classification (NCBI taxonomy): domain Eukaryota; kingdom Metazoa; phylum Chordata; class Amphibia; order Anura; family Bufonidae; genus Bufo; species Bufo gargarizans. The sequence continues at coordinate 716,183,063 of NC_058080.1, read as the reverse complement.
ACATTGCAGTAGTGATTGTTTTATCCCTATGCTAAAGTGATGATTGCTCCATATAAATGCAGCTCTCACCTCTATTCTCAATCTGGCAATTATCAGGCCTGTTCAGTTTGTTCCTGATAATTTTCAGGGCATTAGTGCTACTTTCCATAAAGCCGTTATTTTACTGGGGTAATTGTAATTTTGGTGGTCGGGGAGTCGGCAGCTTCTGGTCACTAATCTCCAGAGGGAACGGGGATCAGTCATGTTTTAATTTAAAATTTTCCAGACCCTTCTCTTTACTGAAGGGAGTCGTCGGCGGATGGTCCCACCGGACCCTATACACACGAGACTTCACTGGCAGCTCCTTGTTTGAACGATTAGGGGTTCATCTCGGCGTCTGAATGGATTTCTCTGCTCAAGATAATCTGATTTAAAAAAAATTATATAATTTCACGTTGTTTGAGTCTAATTGCATTTGGCCCGTCTCCTGAAGCTGAGTGTGTGCTGGCTGCTCCCTTGTGCGTCCCACGTTGTGTAATCCATCTATCTGTGTTTGCTTTGCGGCCTCTCAAGTATTTGATAAAAATACCAGAGGTCAGCTACGCTCCTGTAATGTAGAGAGCATGGAGAGTATTATAAAGTTCCAGGGCTAAGTTACTTTCATCACTGACTGTTTCGTCTTCGACCTGTTACCCATCCCCTAAACACAGCCTTTTCTTTCATATGGGACCGGTGACCTCACCGAAAAAGAAGACCCCCTTTGTGGTCTGCTGTCTTCTGGCGCTCTGAGCACCAAAATCAACAATTTATCCTGGCCAGAAAGACAAGATGTCAAAGGGTTGTCCGGCTGACACTTTATTCTTCAAAAATGGCATAAGAAAGTAAAAAAGTGACACTGTCCCAACCGCCCCTCACGTTTTCCAATACAATTACAATGGTAAATGTATGGTGTCATTAAAAAAAATATCTTGTCCTGCAGAAAAAATAAGTCCTCATATGGCTATGAGAATGGAGAATGTAAAAGGTTCTGGCTACTGGAATGTGCCAAGAATAGGCACAGGCTGTATGCGCCGGCATCGGTGCATTAACCCTCGCATTGCCGCAGTCAGCGCTGACCACGGCATGGATCCTGCCGGGTCCGGGGTGACCATCGGGTCCCCGCACTCCTGTGACGGGTACCTAATGGCAGGAAAGGCAGCCTGGCTGCCTTCCAGGACAGCCTGTAAGATCCAGCCCCCTCGATCTCACAGGCAGGAAGGCTGTAAGTGTATTACAGGGTGTATTACACTTATAGCCAATGCATTACAATACAGAAGTATTGTGGTGCATTGTAAAGGGGATTAGACCCCCAAAAGTTGAAGTCCCAGAGTGGGAGAAAAAATAAAGTTACATAAAAATTAGGTTTTACAAAAAAAAATTAGTTTCATGTAAAGCTCCCAAAAAAAGCATCCTTTTCCCAAAATAAAGCATAAAATGTTTTGCAAAAAATAGGGGAAAAAAAAGTAGACTTATTAGGTATCGCCGCGTCCGTATCGACTGACTCTATAAAAATATCACATGAGCTAACCCCTCAGATAAACACCATAAAAAAATAATAATAAACTGTGCTAAAAAAACATTGTTGTCAGCTTACATGACTAAAAGTGCAACACCAAGCGATCAAAAAGGTGTATGCCCCCCAAAATAGTACCAATCTAACCGTCACCTCGTTCTGCAAAAAATGAGCCCCTAAATAAGTCACCCAAAAAATAAAAAAAAACTATGGCGCTCAGACTATAGAGAACTAAAACATGATTTTTTTTATTTTTGTTTCAAAAATGCTTTTGTTGTGTTAAATATAAAAAAGTAGACATTAGGTATTGCCACGTCCGTAACCACCTGCTCTATAAAAATACCACAGGACCTAACCCCTCAGGTAAACACTGTAAAAAATAAATGTCAAAAAAGCAATTTTTTTTGTCACCTTACATCACAAAAAGTGTAATAGCAAGCGATCAAAAAGTCGTATACCCCCTAAAATAGTACCAATCAAACCGTCATCTCATACCGCCAAAAATTAGCCCCTACATAAGACAGTCGCCCCAAAAAATTAAATAAAATATGGCTTTCAGGATATGGAGACACGAAAAAATCTTTTTTTTTTTTTTTTTAGATGCTTTATTATGTAAAACTGAAACAAACCACCCAAAAAATATTTGGTATTGTCTCGTCCGTAACAACCTGCTCTATAAAAATACCACATGAACTAACTTGTCAGATGAGTGTTGTAAATAAAAAATAAAAACTGTGCCAAAACAGCTATTTTTTTATTTTTTGCCTCGCAAAAAGTGTAATATAGAGCAACCAAAAATCGTAGGTAACCAAAACTGCCACCTTATCCTGTAGTTTCCAAAATGGGGTAATTTTTTGTAGTTTCTACTCTGGGGGTGCATCAGGGGGTCTTCAAATGTGACATCGCAGAATAAAATTATCCCAGTGAAATTTGGCTTCCAAAAACCATATGGTGCTCCTTTCCTTCTGCGCCCTGCCGTGTGCCTGTACAGCAGTTTACGACCAGATATGGGGTGTTTCTGTAAACTGCAGAATCAGGGCAATAAATATTGTTTTGTTTGGCTGTTAACTCTTGCTTTCTTACTGGAAAAAATAGATTAAAATGGAAAATCTGACAAAAAGTGAATTTCTGAAATTTCGTCTAAATTTTCATTTAATTCTTGTGGAACACCTAAAGGGTTAATAAAGTTTGTAAAATCAGTTTTGAATACCTTAAAGGGTGTATTTTAAAAAATGGGGTCATTTATGGGTGGTTTCTATTATGTAAGCCTCACAAAGTAACTTCAGACCTGAACTGGTCCTTAAAAAGTGGGTTTTGGAAATTTTCTGAAAAATTTCAAGATTTGCTTCTAAACCTAAGCCTTCGAACGGCCCCAAAAAAGAAAATGTAATTTACAAATTGATCCAAACATGAAGTAGACATATGGGAAATGTAAAGTAATAACTATTTTAGGAGGTATCCCTATCTGTTTTAAAAGTAGAGAAATATAAATTTTTAAACATTTTTGGTAAATTAGTTTATATTTTAAAAAATTTTATAAATAAAAATGAAATATTTTGACTCAAATTTACCACTGTCATGAGGTACAATATGTGACGAGAAAGCAATCTCAGAATGACCTGGATAAGTAAAAGCGTTTTAAGGTTATCACCACATAAAATGACACATGCCAGATTTGCGAAAAATGGGCAGGAAGGTGAAAAATGGCAGGGTCCTTAAGGAGTGAAAGCCACGAATGCACAAAATGCTAAAATCCGCCCCACATGACCGCTTACGTGCACATGATTTCTGCACTGTGTATAATAGATTTGTTAATTGCCTGACTTTGCTTGTGCTGTGGATTTTCCATGCTCCAATATCAGCTTCACAGCAGTCACGGAACTCACAAGCGGAGCCCCGAACGCTAGTGTGAAAGTAGCCTAAAAAGAAAGGCCTGGTTTCCTGAGACAAACCTGTTGCAGCTCTCCCCAATAAGGCTCCATTCACACGTCCGTGGTGTGTTGCGGATCCGCAACACACCCGCCCGGTACCCCTATAGAAATGCCTTTTCTTGTCCGCAAGCTGCGGACAAGAATAGGACATGTTCTGTCTTTTGCGGAGCTGTGGACCCGAAGATCGGGGCCGCGCTCCGCAAATGCGGACAGCACTCTGTGTGCTGTCCGCATCCATTCCGTCCCCATAGAAAATGAATGGGCCCGCACCCGTTCCGCAAAAAATTGCGGAACGGATGTGGACCCATTTGCGGACGTGTGACTGGAGCCTAAGGGGGCATTCACATCACAGTATCTGTTTTTCGGTCTACAAATTGGGTTTCCGCAAAATACGTATAGCGGCCATCTGCATTCCACAAGCACGTCCTGCACTTTGTTTTTTTTTAAGCGGGGCTGTAGAACTGACATAAGCACTGTCTGCTGTCCACATCTTTTGCATTGAAATGAATGAGTCCACATCTGACCCCAAAAAATTGATGCAGACCAAAAATACAGTTGTGTGAATGTCACCTTAACCACCTAACTGTTTTGCCGGAGTCCAGCTCAGGCAGTGGGAAAAGTGGCTAACTGAAGGGGGGAGGGCAGCTTTAGCTGCTGATATCTCCTGAATGGTAGCAGCTAGAGACATGGAACTGGTCTTGTTTGAAAGATGACATCCCATACAAGACCAAAATGATAGCTGAAGTCCAAGCAACAGAGGAGAAATCGCTGTTAGAAATCGGGTGAGGAATAATCGCTGGTAAAACCTGATTATACTTTCACTTTCAGCTGCATTCACCGCACCCTGATTTCTATCAGTGATATCTTCCCCTGTACTGAACATATCGATGTTATTCTGGTATCGTATGAAATCTTGGAATGCCAGTGTACCTTGCAACCGAACCAGAGTTCTCTGGAAATGTTTTTATTTTTTTAACAGTAGAAATTGGTCTATCTGGCGAGACTTCGCGAAGTAACTTCGGCTCATAGGAGCCAATACATTCTAATACTGTATGGAGCGCTCGCTCCGTACAGTATTCAAATGGAATATTATGCGAATCGACTTTGGATGTTTCATCCGAAGTTGATTCGATCATCCCTAGTCTGCGTGTATAAAACCTTTACTTATTGAACACATATGTGTATTCTATTTCTTAGGCCTCATGCACTCGACCGTTGTGTGTTTTGTGGTCCGCAAATTGCGGAACGGCAAGGACAGCCTTTAATATAACTGCCTATTCTTGTCCGCAAAGTGCGGACCACGGAATGGAGCAATGCATGCGGACAGCTCGCGGAGTGCTGTCCGCATCTTTTGCGCCCCCATTGAAGTGAATGGGTCCGCATCTGAACCGCCAAAACTGCGGCTCGGATACGGACCAAAACAACGGCCGTGCGCATGAAGCCTTACTCGTACTAAATCCAAGCCGCTGGATATTGTTAGTAGGAGGTAGAGAGGATTACGCTGAAACTTGAACTTCGTGGGTAAGAACAGAGGAGATGTCAAGCAGGTCCAGATAAGAGCTTGGAGTTTATTTCTCCAGATTAAAGTCACTGACATCAAAAAGAGCTTCTTACGTGTTGCAAGCGGACACAGAACTTACAGCGTAATCTCCACGAGTGAAAGGACGTTATTTTTTTTATTTTTTTTTTATTTGCATTTGATTGTGCCAGAACTAGGCCCGCGGAGGTCAGCAACCTCCAGCTATTGTGAAACTACAACTCTGAGCAAGCATACTCAGAATTCCCATCAAAGTGAATGGAGCACACTGGGAGTTGTAGTTTAACACTACAATTGGAGTGGCGGAGGATTCTGACAGCCGAACTAGAAGATGGCATAGGCCTATGCTGAAGTCATATATTCAGTGGTGAGTTTGCAGGCATGTAATGATTTGTGGGATACGTTGGATTTCTCAGTTTATTGATTATTTGGTAGAATTTCATCCATTTTGAATGAACCTTTAATACACCACAGATTTTCCTCCAGCAGTCCTGAGGTGGAAAATCTGGAGTGTATTAACCTTAAGCATACCCTTAAAGGGGTATTCCAGTTGTAGCAAGTTATCAACAGTTAGTTTAGGGCAGTGTTGGCGAACCTATGGCACGGGTGCCAGAGGCGGCACTCTGAGCCCTCTCTGTGGGCACCCGCACCCTGGAAAAAGTCTATGGCACACTAATATGACTTAGATTTTTCCTGCCCTTCATCAGCGCAGGGCTCGCTATGAACAGCACAGGCAGCGCACGGAGTGTAGCAGGCTATTATTGCTAAATGATAGAGTACATGGAAAATTTACTATGTTTGTTTGACTGTAGAATTCAGGTTAAATTACCGTGTTGGCACTTTGCGATAAATAGGTGGGCTTTAGGTTGAAGTTTGGGCTCTCAGTATCTAAAAGGTTCACCATCACTGGTATAGGGGATAACTATCAGATTGGTGGAAGTCCAACCGCTGGGACCTCCACCGATCATGAAGACGGGGGCCCTGTACCCTGTGGAGCCCCCCTAAAGTGCATGGTGTGTCTGGTCGGAAATGTGCGCCGCACCATTCATTTCTGTGGGAGCGCCGGAGGCCGCCGAGCGTTATACTGGCATAGTATGTCAGAAACTATCAGGGAATGCCCGGCTCCCGAGCCCACCACCTATTGGGGTTTACTGCCTCTCCTTTTAGAGATGTGACAAGCCACAGTATGGCAGCTTGTCAGATTATTTAGCCACCATGAAACATGTCGGGGGGAGGGGGGGTTAATTCTGCTTTCTGTATTTATTATTAATGAATTTCATCTTGGTATGGCAGAAGAAAACGGGGAATGGTCGAGGTATAGACTGGCATAACCTGTGCCTGGCACCTGAGACTTAGCACGATGCAGCTGAAAACTGCGAGTATTCAACTTGATAATGACCACGTGGTTTGCGGTTTACATGCTGGCGTGCTCTTTGAGGAAGGCTTTGGCTCGTCTCCTGCTAAGGGGGCACTTGGTTCAGCAGCGAGCACGGCTGGACCCTCGTGATGCAACAAAAAACCGCATGGCCGTGCAACCTGCTGCGGTTGGATAATGGCTGGTTAAAAGAATTTAATTTTTAATGGCCATTTGCTTTTGTGGGTAAACCTGTAAGCTGCCCGGCCATTGACTGACAACCAACTTCTACCAGCTGCATCCTTAAAGTGTGATCCTGCCCTAAGTTATAGATCTGAAGTGTGTATGTATGTATGTATATATATATATATAATATATATAAAAATGCCAATTATAAGCAGCAACTTAATGGTGCCCGATTGCTCCGCATCTGAGAAGGGTGGAGCTAATTGTATTTGTTTTTTTAATGTGCTTGACATGTAGTCATTCACTTGATATTTTTGTTACATGTTCCTTGGCCACGTGGCAGTTAGCGTGGTATCTGCTACATGTACAGACACTCTCTTTCTTCATCATTGTTAGTGATACCTCCTAGTAACGATTAGAAGCACAAACTATCTTTAAGCCTTGATTAGAAACAACCCAGTGATGATAACGAGAAAAATCCCAATTTATCCACATTTCTCCCCGTCTCGTGTACATACAGGATTGTGATATTCACACAGAGATTTCCTATGGAGATTGATTTTCTCCTGGATACATCTGGCATTTTTAAGAGGAGCTCTTATGGAAGCAGCAGTTACACTGTGCGAATACGGTATAGTGTGATGGGGTATTGATAGGCTTTGCTTGCTGGGGGTCCGAGCTCTGGGCCCTGGTGTAGCGCTGCGTCCCCCTCACTCTTTTGCAGCAAGACCTATTTAAGTGAATGGATGACGGTGCATTTCCCTGTACCACCAAGTGGCTGGGAGAACCGCCATGCAGAGACCGCCTATAAGGGCAAGTCTTACATGGGCCGATGTCGGGCATTAAAACGTGCAAGGCTGCTCTCCATTTCTGTGGGCGTTCCATAAATGGCCGAGCAGGCGGACCTTCACGTGAATGGAGTCCATGCTTCAGTGCACTTTCATTTACTTTGGGGGCTCCATTCTAGAGATAGGTGCGGGTCCCAGAGCTGTCTGACACTGGAATATGCCACCAATATCTGAGATGAGACAGCCCTTTAAACATGTTCTTGTGCCTCTCGCACAATCTTATGAAAGTGATAGATAGACGAGCCATTGTCCATCCCGTAATTACTTTGCATCTTGCTGGCAGCACAACCCTTTACACCGGGCAATGTGCTTCCGATGAAGATGCCATTACTTGACAAAAGAGTGTTTTGCTTGTTTTTTGGTTGAATGACGGCACCTTTACCAGAGCAATTATCCAGAAGGAGCGCTGTTTATTCCCGATAATTGACCTGGTGTTTGTCCAGTGTAAAAGCGCTCTTAAACTAGTCCTGCGGCCCCTTCATTCTCAGGATTGATGGAGGACCTAGCGATATGACATTATTTTCCAGGGTAGGAAAAACCCTTTAAAGGGGTTGGCTCATCACAGACATCGATGGCATTTTGCAGCGTCACCTCTGGGACTCGCTCCTACCGGGAGAATGGTGCGCTCTCCATTTATCGAGTGGAGCACAGTTGGTTATTTTCGGACACCACCTTTCTATTCACTGCCATGGGACCGCCGAAATAGCCAGGAACTCCCTTAGTGATGAATGGAAAGCGCCCTCTACACTCGTGGGTGCTCTCTATTCACTGTGAGGGGTCTCGTTCTGGAGATAAAGCAGATTCCAGAGGTGGCAATATGCCACTAATGTCTGAGTGGGGGGGCAGTATATTCTATCGGTATTGATATTGGCCTACCTGCAAGGTCTGCTTCTCTATAGCCTATGCATTAATACAGGACCACCAACCGCTCTGTGCCGACGCCATGACTTGTGTGTGTCATTCATGTTTCGCCGCTCATTTTCGGAGATGGCGCGGGAGTCGGGGGGGGGGGAAGGGTTGTCCTGAATTCTGTAAATCCCCCGAGCTGCATTGTGATATCCATCCACTCTCCGCTCCTCTGTGTTCAGCTTTTCCACATTGTCATAGCTTCCTTCCGATCACTTCTTCCATTTAACCCCTTCCTTTACACTAACGATGCCATTCTTTTGTATCTTATATGTGAAGGAAGTGTTCTGTACATTTTCTCCATGTTTTGACCTCATGGTATATCAAGTAACCATGCTTCCATTGTTCACATCAATTTTTGTTTTTTTTTTCAATTTATTGCACAGCACTTGCTCTGAAATTTGGGGACTGAGTACACCAAATACCATAGATCAGTGGGATACCACAGCCCTTTACAGCTTCTCTGAACAAACCAGGTGAATATTCTGCACTCTGTCGCCTAGAAGGAGAGGGAGAGGGTCTAGCCGTGTATCGCAGGATGCTTCTTAATCAGTTTACAAGTACATTCTGGATGTTAATTTTTTTTATTTTTAGCTTTTATGTTTTATTTTCTTTATTAGCTGATGTTTTGACCAACGAAATCAGATTTTGGAGTGTGCCTGTTGACCGGCCACGGTGGAAGTAGCCATCTTGTGGGTGGAAACATTAGCAATTGTAGGCGGACGTCCTTGACGCCGGCTGTTCCTTGCAATTCGATCGCCCGCGGTGCCCTGAAAACCTGATTCCCTTCCACCGTGCTAGACAACACGTACATTTTAAATTTGTTTACGGACCCCAAGAGTAGCCCGTAGAGCTTATTATTCAATCCATCATTCCACGGTTCTTTTTGTCAGCCATTTGTATTGATTGAGGAGCAAGAGAATTGACGCTTCAAACAATACTAGATTATTTCTCAGTTTTATGTTTCATTATTTTTTTTTTTTCTGTTTGTCTTTTTTATTTTGTTCATTTCATAACCATTTACATCTGCATTTGTGTATGTACATATGCAGTTAGTCTTCATGGTCTATTGTGCGAAAAGCAAGCGGGAGGGGGCGTTAGAAGGTAGGTTCACCGTTGAACACCATTTCTACAACTGAAAAAGTTGAGTCACTTTTGCAAATATGTCACATCGTAGCACTCCAGAGCTGCCTTCGCAATTCTTCCATGTCTGATGTATGCAAATTGCCAGAGAGAGAAAGCTCTGCGCAGCGGACAGGGAGCAAGGGTAAGCATTCAGCTTGTGAAGAATTTTGAGTGCAGCTCTGGAGCACAAGTTGTGTAACGGACATATAAAGTGCCTCAGCTTTTTATGTGGGTTTATTCCATAGGTAAATGATGTTCAATAGTGGACAGGCTTTAAATCGGGTATATTTTTATTTTAATTTTTTTTAAATTTAGACTGCTTTTACTTTGCCACGCTTCTCCTTAATGCATCTTGCAGCTGATAGCGTCTGCTTTTACACTAGTCGGGCTTGTCTCCGAATGTAGGTAACTATTAGTGTAGAGCAGCTAGGGGGCGCTATAGGTGCAGTCCTAAATTTTCTCATCAGGATGGTTCTGCTGTGCAATATGCCGCCTCCTGTGAACATTAGGATACATGTCAGTGTCTCGGCTTTGCTTATGTTTTTGCTCCTTTTTTTTTTTTCCAGCGCTGCTGCCGTCTTTGTGTTTGCATGATGATCTAGCCTCCATTTTGCTGCAGCTTCTCTCTACGCTTGGTTATAAACTCGAGTGTATCTTCATTTTTATTTTTATTTTTTTCTGCCTCTCAACCAGTTGCCTTTCTGCCAGGTGTATGTGTTACGTACGTGTAAGTGGCGGGTACATGAATCCACAGCCCTGTACCTCCTCGTCTCGGTGAATGCTGACGTAGCTCCTGCTTTCTCTGTGCGCTCTCTCTGCTGAAATCTTCCATCTCCTCTTCTTGCTTCAGTGTTTGTACTTTTAACGCGATGGGATAATTTTAATGGTTTCTTCTTTCTTTCTTTTTTTTTTTTTCTCCCTAATATCCATTCTTGCTCTGCCCAGGTCTCTAGATGGCCGCCTTCAAGTGTCTCACCGCAAGGGCTTACCGCATGTTATTTACTGTCGTCTTTGGCGCTGGCCCGATCTCCATAGTCATCACGAACTAAAGGCGATTGAAAATTGTGAATATGCTTTTAATCTTAAGAAGGACGAAGTTTGTGTCAACCCTTATCACTATCAGAGGGTGGAGACGCCAGGTAAGTACACTTGTCCTATGCCTCTCTGTGACCAGTTTGACGTCTGCTTACTCTGACAGATTCATATACGATTCTTTATGAAACCAGTCGTAACAAAAAACTAGACTGATCTCGTTGGCTGGCACTGGGTAGAATGGCACAGCAGAGCGCTGCTTGCTGCTCTGACGCACTGAAAATCCAATGACGTCAATGGACAAGTGACAGGATACAGGTCTATAGTGAGAAAACCCTATCTAAACGATAGGTGATAACTCTTCTCTTTTGGGTGCCTGATCACAAGAATGGGGGTCCTGGACTTCTCAGTGTGAATGGAGCAGTGCTGCGTATGTATGCTCAAAACTCCTTTCACTTCTTTGGGACTGCTGGAGATAACGCCAAGTGCTTTATTCAACAGCCCCATACAAATAAATGGAGTGGTGATATCACATGTGAACCCTGGGATCCTTGTTCTCATGATCACTTAGGCTCCCATTGGTTGAATACTCATCTCAGGATAGGTCATCAATATCAAATCGTCGGGGGTCCGACACCCGGCACCCTGGCCAATCAGCTGTATGGGCGTGGTGGACCCCCGTCTATCTGATATTGACTTATCCTGAGTATAGGTCATGAATATTAAAAAGCCTAGACAACCCCTTTAAGAATATCATCTCCTTCTTACTGTAAAGTGTCCTCCGAAGTTTTTGCAAATACCGTAAGACTTGTTTTGTTTCGCCTCTATCATGTCAGTTCGTTTATTTGCGTAATTTTCATATAGGCATTTATGCGAATAAACGAACTGAAACGTGATAGAGGCAAGACAAAGTCTTGCTATATTTCCAGAAACTTTGGAAAGGCCTCCGCGGAGGACATACATTTTACAGTAGGACGGGGCCCTTATTATTAACCTAGTTTTTAGATACAGAAATACAAACCCAATTTGCTCAACCCTAGTTATTACACACCACGATCTGCCGCCTGCAAAGATAAGTTTTTAACATGTCAAAAGATTTGGATTGCCCAATGATCGAGCGTTTGTTTGTTCACCGGGCAATCGGCGGCAGTTTTACACTGCAGAATGATCTCTAACAAGTAATCAGTTGAATGCTTGTTAGCGATTTATCTCTCAAAAAATCGGGTAGTGTAATACATGCTTTAGAGAGGAGAAGCAAAACATCCTGTTCCCTGCAATCTACACCGAAATCGGTATATGACTGTGCCGCAACAATAAGGGTACATTCACCCCGTGTCTGCAGTCTACATCTTTCATATGCACTAGCGCAGCGGTCCCTAACCACTGGGCCCTGGAAGATTGTTTGCCGGGCCGCGGCAATACAGAGGAGGGTAGATGCCAGGACAGGGGCGGGCAGGGGGGAGGGCCTGCAGCCCCGCAAGTGCTTTTTTTCAGTGTGGCGGCCGGGCCCTCCTTATATTTTGAGTGCGCCAGCGCTGCGCTTCGTAACCTGTTATAATCCCGCGAGACCCGTGACCTCCTGCAGCAGGTCTCACGTCGCGGGATCACTGCTGGAATGACATGGCCGTGCGCCGCCGGCAGAGCCACGGGATTGCGCACCGAACTGAAGCCCGCCACAGCCTGCAAGTATGGGGGGCAGATGATGACCAGTGGCACTAATGTTTGAATTTAGAAAGGGGTGAGCCCGCACCGGCCATATGAGGGCAGGGCAGGGACAGCAAATAATGAGGGGCAAAAACTGAAAGAAAAAAAAAAAAAAAAAAAAATAATATATATATATATATATATATATATATAATGGGGTCAAAATGAAAAGGAAATATATAGAGAATGGGGGCAAAATGAAATATAGGTAGAGAGGGGGCCTCTGAGAAAACATTGGCAATTTATAACTGGGTTATTATTGCCAAAGTTTTGTCAGTGGCCCCTCTCTACCTATATTTCATTTAGCCCCCATTCTCTATATATTTCATTTTCATTTTGCCCCCTCATTATTTGCTGCCCCTGCCCTAATATCATATCACATTATAATAACCGGCACTAATGTCTGAATTCAGAAAGGGGGGCCCACGCAGGCCATATGAGGGCAAGGGCAGCTAATAATGAGGGGGCAAAATGAAAATGAAATATATACAGAGAGGGGCAAAAAATGAAATATATAGGAGTGGGGGCAAAATGAAATATAGTGAGAAAGGGGGCGACTGACAAAACTTTGGCAATAATAACCACGTCAGCCACATGAGGGGCACGGTGGTGCTCATAGTTATTATTGCTATGGGGGGTCCAAATTCAAAGGTTGCCCTGGGGCCCATAGAATTCTAGTTACGCCACTGCGCCAGACGCATGCGTGCCCGACGCGCATATCACACACAGCGTGCGGCCGTACAGCGGGTCGGAAGGAGAGTGTTCCTTCCAACTGTGATGCTGGCCAGCCACTGCCACCAATATGAAAGCTGAAAAGGGCTAGTGAGGGAGGGATTGGTTAGGTCTCATTGCCCCACCAATGGAAATGAACATGAAGGCGGGGGGGGGGGCATCTAGTTTCAGATAGTATCTGAGGGAGTGAGTGGGAGAATGACCTGCAGTTCCTTTTCCATGTCACCTTGAAAATATCAGCAGTGCAGCAGAGACCCTAGTCAGTTTTGAGTCACATTTAAATAATAAATGTAATAGTTATCTATTTTAACATGAACCTTGTGTTTTGTTATGCGCGTGAATCAGTCAGCGCCGACCGTCACCCACTAAGCCACGCCCACACCCAAAGCCCCGCCCAAGACCTAAGCCCCCCCCCTCCCTCCCCTGTCCCTGGGAAAATTGTCTGACATGAAACTGGTCCTTGGTGCAAAAAAGGTTGGGGACCACTGCACTAGCGCATACATTTTTATTTTATTTTTTTATATGGGATTCTAGGGTGACATATAATGAGGATTACCGTTATTTATATAGCGCCAACATATCCTGCAGTGTTTTACAATTTAGAGGGAACATATACAGAGTGGACATTACAGATAAAACTGATGTGTATGGGCAGCATTTGAGGGGTGAGTGCTATGTAATTCTTTGTGGGTTGTTTCAGAATGTAGAAAGGCTCCATGATTTGTGTCCTTTTACACTGACAGAATGTTCTTTCTCTCTGCTGTAGTTTTACCGCCTGTTCTAGTGCCGCGGCACACGGAGATATTAACAGAACTTCCTCCGCTTGATGACTACACGCATTCCATTCCGGAGAACACTAACTTTCCAGCAGGAATTGAGCCCCAGAGCAACTATATACCTGGTGAGCTGCTCATTAATATACAAACCCCCTCTTAAGGGGGTCGTCTAGGGTTAGATAAACATGACTTTTTTTTCCAAAAACCTCTTCATACCCGTCTGAGTTTTGTGTGGTATTGCAGCGCATCTTCGTTCAGCTCAATAGAGCTGAGCTGCAATAACAGACAAAATCCAATCGGACGTATTTTTCAAATCCTCGACAAGCCCATTAATAAAATTCACTACCTTTGCTATAGGGCAGGGGTTGGCAACCTTCACCACTCCAGCTGCTGTGAAACTACAACTCCCATCATGCACACTCGGCTGTTCTTGTAACGCCCATAAAAGTGAAAGGAAGATTCTGGGAGTTGTAGTTTCAGAACAGCTGAAGTGCTGAAAGTTGCTAATCTCTGTTACAGGGAATAACATTGTTGAGCTCACAATCCAATCTACCTGCCTAAGGCAGGCTGTCAGTAAAACACTGACTAAAGTAAGGCCCCCTGCACACGGCCGTGTTTCACAGCCGTGTGCCGGCCGTGGAACCGCGGCCTGGATCCCTCCTGAGAGCAGGAGCGCACGGCGTCACTGGTTGCTATGACGCCGTGCGCTCCCTGCTGCCGGCACAGTACAGGAATACACTGGTATAGAAAAAACACCCTTCGATAAAATACAGCATTAGGCCCCCCGCACACGGCTGAGAAACACGGCCGTGTGCAGGGGGCCTAATGCTGTATTTTATCGAAGGGTGTTTTTTCCCAGTGGAGGCCTCTGACGATTGGCACTTGAGCACAGTGATATGAGTTGCCCATATTTTCCTTGGGTATACATTTTTTTGTTTGATGCCTTTTGATACAATAACATAATCGACTGACATGTTCTATACCACAATGACATAAAAACAGTGGCACATTTTTCTTTTTTCCCATGCTCCCCCGGAAGAATAATTACAATGTATTCAATGTATTTTATGTTCCCCAATATTGTACTACTAAAATATAACTCCTTCCTCAAGTTATGTGGCTATGTCAGTGGGAAAAATGATATGCTGACTAAAAATTAAAAATCACTGCATCCCTAAGGCCCAAAGTAGACCATAGTCTTAAAGGGTGATTTTTCCATTTCAGACAATGGTGGCATATCGCTAGGCTATAGGGTCCCACCTTTGGAACCTGCTGCTGAAGGCGTGCAGACCATGTGCTGTCTCCAGAGCACGCACCCCCCCCCCCCACCCCAAAAGTGAAGGCATGCAGACCATGCAAGCTCAGTAACACCCCATTCCCCACAGTGGGAGTTTCGAAAAGAGCCGAGTGCTGGCTTGGCTATTTCTGGCAGTCCTGTAGCCACCAATGTCTGAGATGGATATAACCCTTTAAATGGAGATTTACATCTCGGGCATTTATGGCACGTCAACAGGATTTAATACAAATGTCTGATAGATGCGGGACTCTAGCCTACTATAGAACAGGGCCCCCTTTATAAACCACTCCTCACTTCATCACATGTGAAGTGATGTATGAAAGTAGCCAAGCCGCACAGTTGCTGTAACTACTGTCTGCCACATAATATTCTGGTGTTCCTTCAGGGAATAGCGTTATGAGTGTTTGGTAAAATTATATTAGTTAATTGCTATTTATGCAATTACCTAATTCTTTCTTTAAACTTACCTATAATTATAAATATAATCGCACCTATAGTCACTGGCCCTTCTATTTTTCAGTCTTGATTGCGGTGCTGCCCAGTGTTATATATAGTATTAGATTGGTAAATAAAGACGGGGAGGAGGGAGATGTGGCTGCAGTTTCTGCTGGGTTTAGAACTCGGGCCGTCTATTATACTCCACTATAGTTATCATATCTACAATGGGAATTCAATAGAGAAATCACATGGGCTTGGTGTTTCATTCCATATTTCTCGCCCATATTCATTGGGGGACACAGAGACCTTGGGTATAGCTATGTCCTCTAGGAGGCGTTGACACTAGATAAAGCTGTTAGCTCCTCCCCTGGTAGCTATACCCCCTCCAGCCTGGAGAGAGAGCTTCAGTTTTCTCTAGTGTCAATAGGAGGCAAGACCTCCCTGCTCTGCAGGGATCTCCTGAAGATTTTATTTTTTTTCCTTCCTTTTCAGATGGGACAACAGTGGTCGCCTCGCCTCCCTGTTCTCCCGGGGTCGAGTTGCGCCAGTGCCGATTCCGCACTGCTGCCTCCCCCACAGAAGAAAAAGTGGACCAGGGCAGCCTCGCTCCCCTGCATCCCGCCAGCCAAGGGGTCACCTAGGTCCGCCAAAGAGAAGACCCTCCCGCCATACCAGACGCCTGCCACTCCGGTGCCAGCTGCTGAGGAGGTGACCCTGCTGGAAAAGGTGACCTTGAGGGTCCACTTCGGGAGGGTGAAGAGAAGAGGATGAGAGAGGTGAGTACATGGGGCTAGGTGAGTATGAAGACCTCTTCCCCCTCCCTCCATCTTTGACAGCCTGGGTCGCCCTATGGTTAACGGCCAGGGGGCTTTAGTCAACTATGACAAGACCCCTAAGAGAGAAGGGGTTAATCCGGCGGGCGCCATGCGACACGCGGTCCCCCCTTCACTTGCCCTCTAGGCCGACTGTTTCCGGCTCTTAGAGGGTTACTGTATCTTCCCCCCGGGCACCTCCGGCGAAAGACTGGGCGCAGTCCGTCTCTGGCTGCAGTATCCTTTAATTATTCTTTCGGGAGCAGGCGTCACGCACGCAGCTCCGAAAGGGTTAACGCCCCTGGCTGTTCGCGCACCCTCCGGGGTCGTTTGCGGAGAACCTCTGGAAGACATCTGACCCCTTGCGGTAGTCTCGCGCCGAGGGGCACTTACTTAACAAGGTCCTCTGGCTGTCACGATTCCGGCCGCGGGGTGAACATCCCGGTCCTCCGGGCGCCGCTGCAAATTTAGGCCCCGGCTTCTCTTGGGGCCTATAGGCTTCCTTCCCCTGTTGTCATCCCGGCCGCGGTGCGGCTTCTCAGGCGGGATGTGTGTCGCGCTCCGCTCCGGTCCCTCCCTCCACCCTCCGGCTGACTTCAGTACAGAGGGGCAGGGTCCGGGGTGGCTGTGCATCGGTACTTTAGGCCCTGGTTTCGCGACCTGCTAGGCCGCGACTCAGAGGGGGAGGGTGGCGGGCTGGCGCGAATTATTCCCGCCTAGCTGCTGCTGCCCCGCCCCCATCAGCACCGCCCCTGGACCTAATGTCGTTATTGGTTAACCCTTTCCGGCCAGCCACTTCTGTTGGGCCAGTTCCGGATTATCAGGGGTTGGATGGCCTGGGAACAATAAAATTGCTTATTGCACTGTTAACCCCTTCCTGCCAATTATCCACTTGAGGCTAGGCAGACCAGTTTAAAAAAAAAAAAAAAAAAAAAAAAAAAAAAGTTAAATGAGGCTGGAAATAAATGTCTACTTCCATTCAGGCCCTACTCCCCTCAGTCATGTCCACTCTGACTGTGCGGCACAAAAATGGGCCCGTGTCCTGCCCCGGACATGTGACGACCTCTCTTACCGTAGTTTCCCACTCCGCCCTCTGGGCTGTTTGGTTGATAATCCTCCACCTGCGTAGTCCAGTGGAGGACCTCTGACAGTTTCCAACCCACCCTCAGGGGAAGCTTGGTTGCTTCTGTCCACCGGTGCAATGCAGTTCAGGACCGCTGCAGTTACCAATCCACCCTCCGGGGTCATTGGTCATGATTCTCCACCTGCTCAATACAGCGGAGAGCCTCTGGAACTCCCATTCCACCCTCCGGGGTCGTTTGGTTGATAATTCTCCACCTGTTCAATACAGTGGAGAGCCTCCGCAATTCCCAATTCACCCTCTGGGGTCGTTTGGTTGATAATTCTCCACCGGCTCAATACAGCGGAGAACCTCTGGAATTCCCATTCCACCCTCCGGGGTCGTTTGGTTGGTAGTTATCCACCTGTTCGATATAGCGGAGAGCCTCCACAATTCCTAATCCACCCTCCGGGGTTGTTTGGTTATAATTCTCCGCCTGCTCAATACAGCGGAGAACCTCTGGAATTCCCATTCCACCCTCTGGGGTCGTTTGGTTGATAACTCTCCACCTTCGCAACTCACAGGAGGACAGCTGAAGTATTCCCGTAATTCTCCACCTGCGCAATTCAGTTAAGGATCTCTGCGGGATCCCAATCCGTCCTCCGGTGCCGTTTGGTCGATATTCTCTACCTGAGCCATACTGTGGAGAACCTCTGGAATTCCCAATCCACCCCATGGGGTCGTTTGGTTGATAATTCCCCACCTGCGCGATTCCAGTGGGGGGAAAGGACTGGAAATTCCCAATCCACCCTCTAGGGTTGTTTGGTTGATAATTTTCCGCGGGTTCCTTTTTTGTATACGGGACCTCTGTTCCCAATCCACCCCCAGGTAGTTTGGTTGATGAGCCCCAACTGCGCAGTCCGCAACTGCTGGGGGCGATTTTCTAATGCATATACCTGCGCGCAAGCGGACCACAGCAGGTCGTCTTTTCCTCGATATCTCCACACCCCCTCTCTTCCTCCCAGGGTCACGCTCGGGTGCACCCTCTCTCACGGGAGTGGGTCCGCCCGAAGGGGGGGGTGAGGAGTATCATTGATTCGGGCCTTGACGTGATTCCGAATCAATCTCCTTAGGTTGAGTCTACGGTGGCCAGCGGCACTTGTCGTGGGCATTACCCCCTTCCTTAGGCGGTATCGTTGCACCACTACGATACGGTGTTCACCTTTATACTTGTCCCCTGCCATGGGTGGACTAGGTACAATAACACTATTTTCAGTGCATTCCACCTTCTGTAGGTGGTGGAATTGTACCTCCACTGGGTTCTGTGCCTGCCGTGTTCATTTGCTCCTTCCAAGGGTACAGGATTGCCACATGCACTAGTTTTCACCGTGGATATTAACCCCCCTTCTGGTGGAGTGTCTGCCTGTGGCACCAGTTTGGATACGGTCCGACTGTCGCACTATCCTTCCTTAGGCGGAGTGTTGCGCGTCATTGTTCTTACTACTTGCCTTACCCTCTTTCGTTAGTGATCACTAGCGGGGGAGTATCTGTACATCTTCGGATTCTGCAATTCAACGGCGCCACGGCTCTAGGTGCCTGCGCTTATTTCATTGGGGGCGTGGCGACAGTTGGTACTTGACGGTGCTCGGTACACTTACTCTAGTACTATATGGGTTCCGCCAGTGCATACGTGGCTATTCCTCCTTGTGTTCCTTGGAGCTGGTTTTGGGCAGGATTATTTCTCCTGCCCAAACCCACTTGTGTCCTAGGGGCTCCCATCTCTATGGGTTTCCATTGTCCCAATCGGGAACGGTGTTGTCCGCATCAGTAGTGGTGCGTACACCATTGCACATATCTGGTTTGTGTGCCGACGGGCCAAGTGTTACACTAACTCCTTACTCTCTTCCACCATTCCTGTTGTGGGAAGTGTTTGGGTTGGCACTCTGGTTTAGCTTGCAGCCTATTCAGCCTGTGCGGGTACTAGCGTTCGCAGTCGCTACAGTGGGGCATTCCATCAGGTAGGGGTTCTACCCTGACGCTTGCTGGGCAGTTGTTCCTGTTCAGCGCCCTTCCCGGGTGGAGCGTTTAAAGTTAGCTCTCCTTCCCTGGGGCGGTATGGTACCGTGGCTTCTACCGGCTTCCTCTACGGTATGGGGGTCCTGTAGTAGCCATTTCGTAATCTGGCTCCTCCTGTACGGCTCCTTCGTCAGTTGACGGATTCTTCTGTCTCCGTATTCGGTGGCGTGCGCTGCATAGGCTCCTCCTTGGCGGGGTATGGCATCCCTGCTTCATCCGGTGGCTACTTCTGTATACTGCTAGTCTCGGATGGGGAACGGACTTCGTCCTTCCCCCTTTTCTTTCCGTTCTTCCTTCTCTGGCTTGGGGTTCACGGCCATTCCGCAAACCTTGGGGGTTCCTCTGTTGCTACTCCCCCTCATCTATGTGATGCAGGGTTTTTGGTTCTGTGGTTTTTTCTTTTTCTTTCGGTCTCGTTCCGGAACGACTGTTGGCCTGTGGCGTTCCTGTATTCCTCCTTCTACAGGTGACTCCTACCGTTGGTCCTGGGCGCGCTACCGGTGTGTACCTCTACCTCTCGATACTTGACTGGTGTCGGCATGTCTGTCCGATGTAGTCATGCCTTTTCGCTACGCATTCCGTGGCTAGACTATGAGACTCCCCACGCCAGGATGTGCGGGGGTGCTGTCGCGTCTGTTGATGGAGTTTTGTTCCTGGGACGGGACACCCCTTCTCTTCTTCCTCCTTAAGGCAGAAGTTTTTCTCTAATCTTGGTTTGGTTGTTTGCTTCCGTCAAGCGGTTTTGCTACACCGTCGTTACACGGTCGCTAACGGAGTTCTTCCGTCTATGATTCTCATATCGTCACTACCTTTGACTATCCAATGTGTTGATTCCTGGCTTGCGGTTGGGCATGCCTCATTCAGGCAGCTTCTCAGTCTCCCGTCACACCCGGTCGGCTCGGGGGGACATTGGTGGACCACTTCCGTAGCTGGGTAGGTTCGGCACTGTGTGGCCTTCCAGCGTCCTCTGACCCACCCAGGGTCCTCAATTCCTTCCTACTGGGAATAGCCGTACGGTTCCTCCATGCCGTCCTCCTTTTACCGCCTTGGGATCAGACCTTGGTCTTTTTAGCACTCCGGAATTCTCCCCTTGAACCTGTCCTGGTTTTGCCAGGGGTAGGAGCTTTCCTGGGGTCGTTCTTCCTTTCTCCCGACGGTGATCTCTGATTTTCATCTCGATGTAGAATCTGGCCTTCAATCACTGCGTACCTCCCCTTCACACCCTCAGGAACAGGTGTTGGGTCGTTTGGCCGTTGTCAGGGCTCTGACTGTTTATTGTCAGCCTCCAGTTCCTTCCGGCGTACGTGCTCGCCTTGGTTTTGTCTTTCCGGAGGGTCCTCGCATAACATTGGCGGCCTCCAGGGTGTCAATTGCACGTCTGCATTGGTTTGAACTTCTGTCCCCGGGACAGGGTTCCACCCTTCAGTGTTGCGGCTCCTTTCACCAGAGGGGTTAGCGCTCTTGGGCTCGGATGGTTCAGGGTTCAGCCGCAGTTGTGCGGGGCGGCTACTGCCCTCCTCCGCTCATTCACAAATCTTTGCCTAGTGCATGCTTATGCATCGGCGGGCTCCGCCTCTGGAGGCTTGGTCTTGCAGGCAGCAGTTTTCTGTTGCCTGCAGGGGCGATGGCTCCGTGGGTCTGTGTTTCTTTCCCCCCCCTTGTGGACTGCTCTTGGACGTCCCAAGGTCTCTGTGTCCCCCAATGAATATGGGCGAGAAAAGGAGATTTTTGTATAACTTACCAGTAAAATCTCTTTCTCGCTCTTCATTGGGGGACACAGCACCCACCCAGTATTGTTGTTTGGTCACAGTTGTGGCAGTTGATGGTTTGAGCCTGTTGGGTCCTTGCCACGGTTGGTGTTCTGTGTTTTTTCTTTGTTGGCTTGCTTCTCCTACTGCTTCTCACAAACTGAAGCTCTCTCTCCAGGCTGGAGGGGGTATAGCTACCAGGGGAGGAGCTAACAGCTTTATCTAGTGTCAACGCCTCCTAGAGGACATAGCTATACCCAAGGTCTCTGTGTCCCCCAATGAAGAGCGAGAAAGAGATTTTACTGGTAAGTTATACAAAAATCTCCTTTTTCCACTCTGACCCAGCTGTTTTACCACTTCTCAGGTTTTGCTTGTTGAATTGTTTTTTTGTACTTGATCATTAATAAGGGCGCATTCGCACATGCCAGTCTTATCGCAATTTTTGCAAAGCTGAATCAAAAAAAAAAAAAAAAGTAACTGATTTATAAAAAAAACACTGCTTTAGATTCTGTCATGTTTTGTATGGGCTAATTAATTCTATTTCTACAGAAACTCCACCTCCGGGATACATTAGTGAAGATGGCGAGACTAGCGATCAGCAACTTAACCAAAGCATGGACACAGGTACCCTTGCCTTCAGTGTGGTTACTACAGATTTATGGATAAGGAGAATATTAAGGATTATTAAGAAGAATAAAGTGCAGTTGAATTAAGGTGGCTTTTACAGGGAGTGGTCACCACTCCTGATGTACGTTTTAGCAGCTACTCGCATATGAACAAATTGCCCGCAGTCTACAATAAAGGCCCAGCTGTGTGTTAACAGTTGAGGGGGTGTCCCTGCACAGTCTGATATTATCCAGTCAGTGCAGCCATTGTGCAGGGACACCCCCCCCCCCCCCCCCCCCAAACTGGTAACAAACACCATCATTTTAAACTGCTAGCGATTCATTCATAGATGCTCCAGAATTGTTGTTGTTTGAGATACAGAAAACAGACTTTTCAGGGGAGGGGCCAGGTCTTCTTTAAAGGGATTTTCCGAGATTTTGGGACTGATGACCTATCCTTAGGTCATCAATATATAATCGTGAGGGTCTAACACCCAGGACCCCCGCCGATCAGCTGTTCGAGAAGGCACTGACTCTCCTGTGAGCGCTGTGGCCTTCTCCCTGCCTACCAAGCACAGCGTCGTTCATTGTATAGTGGCTGTGCTTGGTATCACACCTCAGCCCTATTCACTTCAATGAGGCTGAACGCGATACCAAGCACAGCACTATACAATGTACGGCACCTTGCGTGGTAAGCTGAGAGAAGGCCGCAGTGCTCACAGGAGAGACGTGTTAGACCCCCACCGATCAGATTCTTAAGACCTGTCCTGTGGCTAGGACATCAGTAGTCTTGAGCTTCATACCATAGATCTGAAGTAATCTTCAAAAACGTCGATTCTAATGCGGTCTCTGTACAGCATTAAAATGTATGGGCTTCACATAGACTTCGGTGAATTAATTTAGTATTCCTATCTGCATCTTTAAAACCTCTTAAAATAGGAATATGAAGTCTGGTTTGGTACTGGTTGGTACCTCGGTACCAAACCTGACTTCGGATTCCTATTTTAAAATCTTAGTTTTTGAACGAATCTACTTCAGATCCATGACCCGAAACTTGATTTTCTCAAGACTAGTCATCGGTATTAAAATCTCTGAAAACCCCTTTAATGGGAAATCCAGATTCTTGGGGAAAAAAATAACAGGAATAAAAAGTGCCAAACTCCAGTAGTACAGTACATGACCACAAATGTGTTACCGTAACACCCAGCGATGGGAGCCATTATGTCCGCTGAGACTGCAACAGTCAAATGCTTTATCGATGGAGGCAGAGTGTCTGTGCTGAATTAGTGGGGATAAAAGAGGTGCGGAGTGTTTTTTTTAAAACATTTTTTTTTTCTTTTTTTTTCTTTTGTTTGTTCGTTCTTTTATTCTTCATTCAATCTTAAAAATTGATAACCTCTTCTGACCAATGTAATATGAACTTTTGTATGCCTAGAAGTAGTTCAATTTTATTTTTTTTTGTTTTACTATATACAGGCTCTCCAGCCGAACTTTCTCCTAGTACACTTTCTCCAGTCAATCATAACTTGGGTAAGTCTGATCTTTTCTATGTGCTTTGTGATTATTCTCTTAGGCCCCTTTCACACGAGCCTGACGGATTGGCTCCGGGTCTGTTTGGTCTGCGATTGCGTTCAGTTTTTTCCACGCGGGTGCAATGTGTTTTAATGCATTTTTCCCGCACGTGAGAGAAAACTGAAGGTTTACAAACAACATCTCTTAGGCTACTTTCACACTAGCGTTCGTCGGTCCGCTCGTGAGCTCCGTTTGAAGGGGCTCACGAGCGGACCCGAACGCCTCCGTCCAGCCCTGATGCAGTCTGAATGGATGCGGATCCGCTCAGACTGCATCAGTCTGGCGGCGTTCAGCCTCCGCTCCGCTCGCCTCCGCATGGACAGGCGGACAGCTGAACGCTGCTTGCAGCGTTCGGGTGTCCGCCTGGCCGTGCGGAAGCGTGCGGATCCGTTCAGACTTACAATGTAAGTCAATGGGAACGGATCCGCTTGAAGATGTCACCATATGGCTCAATCTTCAAGCGGATCCGTCCCCCATTGACTTTACATTGAAAGTTTGAACGGATCCGCGCAGGCTACTTGCGCACTTGCGAATTTTTTTAAAGTTATTAATGCAGACGGATCCGTACTGAACGGAGCCTCCGTCTGCATTAATATGATCGGATCCGTTCAGAACGGATCCGATCAAGCGCAAGTGTGAAAGTAGCCTTAGCAACCATCAGTGAAAAACGCGCTGCATCCGGATGCAATGCATTTTTAACTGAAGCCCCATTCACTTCTATGGGGCCAGGGCTGCGTGAAAAATGCAGAATATAGAACATGCTGCACTTTTTACACAACGCAGAACTGATGCGCAAAAAAAAAAAAAAATCATGTACACAGACCCATTGAAATGAATGGGTCAGGATTCAGTGCGGGTGCTATGCATTCACGTCACACATCGCACCCGCACGGAAAACTCGCTTGTGTGAAAGGGGCCTAATTCTTTCCGACTGTTTCCTGTGATGGATATAAACCTTTAGAGCTGTGGAGTTCATGCTGATTTGTGTTTGTGTTAAAAAATATATATTTTTTTTTTTTTGTTTGTTTATGGTAAAGTAGCATTCATTTCAGGTCGCTATACGTATCAAAAAGGTAAAAGGCTAAAAACAAGTACAATAAACATGAGTTTAAAGCAGGCATGCTCAACCTTTGGCCCTCCAGCTGTTGTAAAACTACAACTCCCACAATGCCCTGCTGTAGGCTGTTTGGGCATCTTGGGAGTTGTAGTTTTGCAACAGCTGGAGGGCCGCAGGTTGAGCATGCCTGGTTTAAAGGGAACCAAGCAGCATATTGTAGTGACAGGCTGTCATTTTCAGCTGTCACTGGTTTAGGAGCATTAAGTAGTTTTATTGACCTTTGAAACTATACAGCCAGCGCTGAAAGAGATGAGTCCAATGAAGTGCTTGCTCTGCAAGCTGCCACCGCTATCCGGACGATGATTGACAGTTTTTCTCTTTGCACAACAGAACAAAAACCTGTCAATGTCTGGAGGAGGATGCAAGCACTTCATCGGACTCCTTTCTCTGAGGGCTTTTGTGCTGTGTTCAGTTTCGAAGAACAGTTCTATAAAACTATATAAAGGAGTTGTGCAGCCTGTTTATATTCATGACTAGGGATGAGCGAATCGACTTCGGATTAAACATCCGAAGTCGATTTGCGTAAAACTTCGTTCTAATACTGTACGGAGCTGGAGTTCTGTACAGTATTAGGGTACTTTCACACTAGCGTTTTTCTTTTCCGGCATAGAGTTCCGTCACAGGGGCTCTATACCGGAAAAAAACTGATCAGTTTTATCCCCATGCATTCTGAATGGAGAGTAATCCGTTCAGTTTGCATCAGGATGTCTTCCGTTAAGTCGTTTTGACTGATCAGGCAAAAGAGAAAACCGTAGCATGCTACGGTTTTCTCTCCGGCGAAAAAAACTGAAGACATGCCTTAACGCCGGATCCGGCATTTTTTCCCATAGGAATGTATTAGCGCCGGATCCGGCATTCAGAATACCGGAATGCCGGATCCGTCGTTCCGGCATGCGCATGCGCAGATCGGTAAAAATGAGAAAAATGTACAAGACGGATCCGTCGGTCCGCATGACAAGCGGAGAGACGGATCCGTCCTTGCAATGCATTTGTGAGACGGATCCGCATCCGGATCCGTCTCACAAATGCTTTCAGTCAGCAGCAGATTGGCGGATCCGGCGGCCAGTTCCGACGACGGAACTGCCCGCCGGATCACACTGCCGCAAGTGTGAAAGTAGCCTTAGAATGTATTGGCTCCGATGAGCCGAAGTTATTACTTTGAAGTCTCGCAAGACTTTGCATAATACCTTCAGAAATTGATTTATACTGTAAAAAAACATTTCCCGAACTCTGGTTCGGTTCCAAGGTACCACCCCTGCTGGTGAGGGCTTACAATCACCCAGGGAAGAGACCTTAGGTGAGGGGTAGAAGCTGCTCAGATGGTACTGTGGGGTTGTGGTAGGCTTTCCTGAAAAGGTGGGTTTTGACGTTGCATTTGAAGGTTTCTATGGTGGGGGACAGTCTGGTGTGCTAGGGTAATGAGTTCTGGAGTATGTGATTACTGGGTCACCCATTGCTCACATCTTCATGGAGCACCACACACTGGTGGCTTCCTCAGCAAGGGCAAATATCCGTCTGTGGACCTGAGAAGAGCACGGACTAGATAAGTACAACTTGTGATCAGTGCCTTCCCTCAAAGGAAGCGCTGCCGGAGCATCACTTTAACTAGACCAGGACATTTTAATCTGTCTTTTAATTTGTTACTATGCAAAAATGCTGGAAAATAACTTGATACATGGCTATGTAAGTGGGGAAGATGCCTGAATCCAGGAGGGAGCCCAACCGGTCTTCTGGCATCTTGAATTTAGCTAAATGGTGACGTTGCTTTTGCTGTGATACTGTATGAAACTGGAAAATTTCAGATCATGTCCAGCTACTTAGTAGGGGACAGAAATCTGTATGTTTGTCAGCTGTACTATTGATAGCCTATCCTCAGGATAGGTCATCAGTATATGAACATCAGGGGTCCGACAACCCCTCTTAAAACCATAGCATGTGGAGGATATTCTCTGACTTGGTTCTGATTCTTGAGTGTTTTTGGTTTTACAGATTTGCAACCCGTCACTTACTCTGAACCGGCTTTCTGGTGCTCCATAGCTTATTATGAGCTGAACCAGCGAGTGGGGGAAACCTTTCATGCATCACAACCTTCGCTCACAGTTGACGGCTTCACAGATCCATCAAATTCTGAGAGATTCTGTTTAGGTTTGCTGTCCAATGTGAACCGGAACGCCACGGTGGAAATGACTCGGCGCCATATAGGTAATAAGATCAATAACCTTTGGAGAAATGTATTAATTTATTTATTTTTGCTTTTTGAAACGCCCAGTGACCATTGTGTTCTCTGCTGTCACAGGAAGAGGAGTGCGATTGTATTACATCGGGGGCGAAGTATTTGCAGAGTGCCTAAGTGATAGTGCTATATTTGTCCAGAGTCCTAATTGTAACCAGCGGTATGGGTGGCATCCAGCGACGGTGTGTAAGATTCCTCCAGGTAATTCCACTTGACAAGTGAAACTAAAAGAAATAAAACGGGTAACCTACATGTCTTTTGCCAGAATTTACAGCTTGTGGTCCTGTTTCTTAAACCCACATCAGGGTGCATTTATTTCTTGTGTTTAAGCTAGCTGCCCGAGCAATATCATGTCTGACAGTCAAAGACTTTCACAGCTGCTGTCTTCCGTATTCTCAGCACTCAATGAGACGCCGGGGTCACATGGTTTCCAGGATTCCAGTATTACTAGTCTGTTGTTGGTTCTAGTGGCGGGTTTGCACGGGCCGAGGAGCAGATGATGATCATCAGGAAGGAAGCATTCCTTCCCTTACAACTGGCTGCTCGTTAAGTGGGGGCGAATCTCTGCATTTACAGGCAGTGATCACCTCCATAGTATGAGAATAGCTGCATTGTTTCTGGGCAGCAGATCGCTGTTTAGATGACGCAGATCTGCTGCCCAGAAACTATAATTCACTTGCCTACAGGAACGACCGTTTCACCTGATGAACGAGCGTTTCTCTCATTCATACGGTGATCGGCTTCACCTTTACGGGGGACGATAATCTGTCCCACAATCGGGCCGTGTAAACCCGCCATAACTAGACCATGCTCAGCCCTAATTGTCATTGTAACAGAATTTGTTTTCCCTGCCGGGCACCCTGGGGAACAGTCAGAAGCAGTGTATGGAATATTCAGTGAAAAAGTATAGTTTAAAAACAATGGGGGTCATTTATGACCAAATATACGCCACTTTTTGACGTATATTTGGCGCAGATTTTGTCGCAAAGGTGATTTGTGACAAGATCTCCGACTTCTTCCTATTCCACACACACCAGTTTAAAAAAAGGCGTGGACGGTGAAGAGGGCGGATTTATAATTTTCTATGCCTGTTTTTGTCATAGAAAATTACCGTATTTATCGGCGTATAACACGCACTTTTTCCCCCTGAAAATAGGGGGCAAATGATGTATGCGTGTTATACGCCGATATAATGTTAAGAAGCCATGTTTTTACATACCGAATGTATAACATTAAGACGGCGCAGCGCCTGCCGCAGCTCCCTCCTCATGCGCCGCCTGTCCCAGCTCCCTCTGTCATGCGGCGCATGCCCCAGCTCACTCTGTCATGCGCCGCTTGCCTGTTCATTCATAAAGTGAGATAAGCAGGCAGGCGGCGCATGAGGAGGGAGCTGGGGCAGGCGGCGCATGAGGAGGGAGCTGGGGCAGGCGGCGCATGAGGAGGGAGCTGGAGCAGGCAGCGCATCAGGAGGGAGCTGAGACAGGCGGCGCATGACCGAGGGAGGATGCCGGTCTGCGCCGTCTTAATGTTATACCTCCGGTACTACAGTAAGTACCGTACAATTAGATATAGAGTCAGATTGAATGTTTAACAGTTGCGGGGCCCGGTGTATTAGAGTAGAGTCACTGCACCGGGCCCCGCCACGAGTGTTCCCGCCTCCTCTCTCCACACTTATCCATCTGATGGGGGATCTGTAGATGACACTTATGGGGATCTGTGGATGACATAAGTGTCATCCACAGAGCCCCATAAGTGTCATCCTTTTACATTATTTACCTTATAAGTGGTATTAATATTAATAAAAAAAAGTTACCCTTTTTTTCCTGAAATTTCCCTCTTAAAATGAAGGTGCGTGTTATACGCCTGTGCGTGTTATACGCCGATAAATACGGTATCTAAATCCACGTAGCAAGGGAGTACGCCGACGGTGGATGCGCCTAAGTTATGTAGAGGCCAGAGCCTGTCCTAATAAATGACCGAAAATATTATCTATACAGTCAGTCAGAAAAGGCAGGAACAGTGTATGGAATATGCAGTGAATTTACCATGAGGGGAATATTTAAAGTCAGTTTTGCTTGGGCCAGTGTTGGCATACTTTATGTATGGCGTATCTTTATCATATGTCTTATGTTGTTTGATAAATTTGTCTCATCCTTAAACCGAACACTTCTGTTTAGAAAAGCTACTCCGGTTTTCCTACCCGACTCTCCTACTGGAGCTGTCAGCCAGACAAAAACCGCAGAGGTATTTGGCCAACTGAAGCCATTCATTTATTTGGGAAAAGCAGCCAGATCACCGCCGGGTACCAATTTAGTCAATGGGGATCCGGAGGTACACTGTTTCTGGCAATGCTGGATACGTTGAGCTCCAGGTGCCTGATCCCCAGCCAGATTAGGCCACCGGAATTCTAACGTAACTGTGAACTATTGACAATAAAGAATGCACTATATCATCGATCAGTGAGTGCTGGTCTGTTCTTCATTCATCTATCCAGAGGATAGGACATCAGTAGGGATGAGCGAACTCGCATTTTTGAAGTTCGGGTTTGGCGTTCGGGTATTTGTGCAATTCCATTATGGATTCCGTTATCACGGAATATAACTGAATGCCCCACGGAGGCCTTTAAGGAGCATTACGTTTTGCATTCCGTCATAATAGAAGTCAATGGGCAGCATAACGGATTCAGCTGGATATGTTATGCTCCCCATTGACGTCTGTTATGAGCGAATGCAAAACGGAATGCCTCTTGAAGGCCTCCGTGGGGCATTTTGTCATAGCATTCCATTGCAGAAATACCTGAACACCGAACCCAAACTTGAATAATGAAAGTTCGCTCTTCCCTAGTCATCGGTATTACATTCTTGGAAAACCCCTTTAAGCTATGCTTAACTCAAAGAATTGGCAAGAATGTAAGAGAAGTATTTTTTTTTACTTTTTTTCATATATGCCTCAAACTTCTTTTAAAGAAGAAAATTAAAATAAAATTTCAATTGTCACACTTCAAAGATCATGTCAATAGCCCAGCAAATAAAAAAAATAAAAAAATATTTAGCCTTTAAACGCATAATAATAATTACTGAACTATGTCTGGTCCAGAAGACCTAGAGTACCATGACTTCAAATGGATTGTCCTCTCTTCTATGCTTGTCTCTTAAGACGTCTCTTTATCTCATCTCATAGGCTGCAACCTGAAGATTTTCAATAACCAAGAATTTGCTGCCCTCCTTGCTCAGTCTGTGAACCAGGGCTTCGAAGCAGTTTACCAATTAACCAGAATGTGCACCATCAGAATGAGCTTTGTAAAGGGCTGGGGTGCTGAATACAGGTAGGTCGTGGTCTCGTGGACCTGTACAATCTATTGCTGCTCACATTAGCTGACTGAATATCTTAAGCTACCCTGCACGTGTTGCAGAATTGCTGTGGAAATTTTCTGTAGTGATTATGCACGGATCAGCTGTGAGACCTGCAGCAGCAAATCTGCACCATATGGTGGACAAAAGGCGAGGAGACAAAAAAAATAATAATTTTGGTGGATTTTAGATCTACGGCAAATCCGCATCTGTCATTATTCCTGTGCATTTCATACAGAATATAACCTCATTGATATTAGTGGGAATTTTCTGCATGAGATCTGGTCCATGTTAATATAAAATCACATGCTGTGGATTTAAAAATGGTACTGTAGAACACAGTGGATTTTGCACACGAACATCCACACTTTAGTACACATCATGCGCAGGCAGCTCTATGGTATTTCCACACATTGCAGTGTGGCACAGAAAGAATCTGCTGCAGTCAACTGCACAAAAATCCATGGGAAATCAAAGTAAAGTACCTGTGCATTCCCCACGGATTAAAGGGGTTGGCCACTTTCTGGTTACTGTTGACCAGTGTGTTTGTAAGATTATTATATGAAACTTTACTAATATGGCCCTTGTTAAAATTCTTCACAATTTTCTATTCATAAGGTATGCCCTGTTTGCCAAGTCTTTTGTGTATTCCACATAGAACTCCTGTCCATAAGATGGCGGCTGATGGAGGGTCATGTGACCAGGCAAACTGCACTTGCACTGTTGGGAGTTCAGTGAAGGTGCAGTGTGTTTCGATAGAGGAGAAATCGTATGAAGGTTATGTTCTGGTCACAAGGCCCTCCATCAGCTGCCATCTTGTGGACAGGATCTCTATTTGGACAGCACAGAATATTTGCCTTACTAGGGGGTATGTCTTACTAATATGTGCCGTTTGCTATATTTTATAAGTTCCATATAGTCATGTTACATCCACATTGGTCACAAGTAGCCAGAAAGTGGCCAAGCCCTTTACCTGCATAGAGCAGTGAGGGGTTTCACACCTCTCAGAACCCATATATTCCAGGATCGCAGTCATCGTGACATGAGTGTAAGGTGCTCAGGCATTAAGGCTGCCTGCACAAAATGTGGATTACGCAGTTTTCCTGCGACTATTCTCATGAGAAAAAACCACAGTAGATTAGACACATCCCATGTAAATTGTGCTGTGCGGAAACTGACCATGCTGAGGATTTTGAAATCCTCAGCATGCCAATTTTTTTGTGGATTTCACCCTTTTCAATGCAATGATGAGATCTGCTGAAAATCCACATCAAACCCGCACCAAAACTGTGGTTTTTGGTGTGGATTTGGTGCAGAAATCCGTGAAAAAGAAAAAAAAAAAAAACATGTTTTTTGTGTTTTGAAACCTGCACCCTTGTGCAGGTACCCTAAGGCTAGGTCTACACGGTGAACAATGTCGTGCAACATTTTTTTGTAATGATAGTCAATGGTGTTGCAGCGCGACTTGCAACATACTGCGACACGACAGTCACACAAAAATCCGACATGGATGGATTTTGGCAACTTCCGTATTGCAGTCGCAGGATGCCGCGGTGTGGCACCATAGACTATCGTTATAAAAAATGTTGGTGTGGCAAGAAGTCGCCCTAGGTAGGCTAAAGGCCAATTGAAATTCTTAGAAAAAAAATGGCTGAGAATTATGTAATAAGAAAATAGTAGTACTTTACCAACCCCCCGACAATTCCCAATTCCACACTAGTCTATACCTCCTGAACCCTTTTGACCAGCAGGAAATTTCTGTGCAACCAGTCACTGGTTTAGGCTACTTTCACACTAGCGTTCGGGGCTCCGCTTGTGAGTTCTGTTTAAAGGCTCTCACAAGCGGCCCCGAACGGATCCGTACTGCCCTAATGCATTCTGAGTGGACGCGGATCCGCTCAGAATGCATCAGTCTGGCACAGTTTGTCCTCCGCTCAGCAGGCGGACACCCAAACGCTGCTTGCAGTGTTCGGGTGTCCGCCTGGCCGTGCGGAGGCAAACGGATCCGTCCAGACTTACAATGTAAGTCAATGGGGACGCAATATGGCTCAATTTTCAAAGGGATCCGTTTGCATCATCATGAACAGGAGAAAAGAAGCATTACACCATTGTTAGTGAAAGCTGTCCATCTGGTCCTCCAGAGCAACATATACTTATACTAGTTGGCCCTAAAAGAGAGACTATCCTCTAATAACACTCTGCGAATGTTTTTTGTTTGAAAAAACAAAACAAGAGGACCCCTTTAATTTGCAACTTGTCAGAGATAGTCCTTCCTCCCCCCAACAGTCCTGTTCTTGTCCATGGGATTTGTCTGGTATCTCTTAGTCCCTTTAGGTGACTTCCAGACACTGCCCATGGTTAAGAGTTGTCCTTCTGCTGTTGCCTCTGTCTGTGCATGTAAAAACAATTCTCTTCTTGCAGTAATGGGGGTCAGTGCTTTTTCCTTACGATGTGTCTTCTACCCTTTTGCAGGCGGCAGACAGTCACAAGCACTCCCTGCTGGATTGAGCTTCACCTGAATGGACCTTTGCAATGGTTGGACAAAGTGTTGACTCAGATGGGTTCTCCTTCAGTCCGTTGCTCCAGCATGTCCTAATGGGGACTCCTCCGATTTTTCATTCCCCCCCTCCCCCCCCCTTTATTTTCTTTTTTATCCATACAACCTACGGGCTTAACCCCCGAAGTCCTGACAACAGACTTTACATTACAGCTCGTCTGTCGTAGTATTTGTGTATGGTCCCCATGAACTGTTTACAATCATAATACCAAGAAGCAGCACTTGAGGTCCCATCAGCTTTGAAAGCACCTTGTTCTCCGGACATCCCATAGAAGAAAGTGCAGTGTGAAGTCACTCCTTACCGGGAAATCTAGATTTTTAAAAGGACGTTTAATGTATTATTGGGCATATAGCGGAAGTGTCTGAACGGTTTAACAATAACATGAGTACCCCCTTGCCTGTTTGTCTTGTATAGTTAACCTGTTTTGCTGTTATCCCAGATAGGGTTTGTCTGCTTTCTTATTTTAGTTGTTTCCAAAAAATCTACACCTGGGTTAAGTTTCCAATTATCTTCTCCTGAGCTTAACTGTCTTTATTTTTTATTTTTTGCCTATTTTATAAGTTGCCCTAGTCATGTTGCATCCGCTTGCTCTCCTCATTTCATTTCGTCTTCTTGCTGCGGCCACATAGACCTAGAATTATATCTTTCACAGCTTTGGACGACGATCAGCAACAATTTCTTTTTTATTTTATTTTTTGGAAAAGGTTTGCAACTTTTCCCCCCAATTTTGATTTTAACATTTCCACAGCGCAGACCGATCAGATGGTGGAAATAAAGGAAGACTTCATATTTTTGTTTTTAAGTGCATGTTATTTTGAACCCTTGGACACTACATTTTGCACCCTACTTTTTAGAATTGTGCTATGGACATGCAAGGTTAGGGCCGGGTGGGGGTCAAAAGTTGTGCAGTAAAGGGTACTCAGAATTAAGTGTACATCTTATTAACATACAGTACTTGTTCTGTAGCTGTCTGTCATCCTTTTATAAACGTGACGGTGTCAGACTTGCCTTTCTTCTTTCTCTCTCTCGTTATCACCTCGGACTGTATCAGTGACACTAGCGTACTTTGTGAGTACCTCTAGTGGAAATCATCGGGTTTTCAGAACAAACTAGCGGCCAGTGTTACTCAGGCTTTCTCTCTAGGCTGATTCGTGGACAGTGATGGCTCATGGAGGGCTTGTATACTGGCCCCACCCTCAGTAGGTCACGATACGAGGGTTCTTTCTACAGACTACGGCTTGGACGCCAGCCCAGAACGCCTTGTGTCCGGATAGGGGGCCTTCTGATAAGATGCCCTGTTATGGGGTACTCTAGTACCCCGACCTAAGAATCCCCCTTGCTGTTCTGCATATGTTGCAGTCCCAAAACCAAAAAGATCTCACACTGATGTTAAGCAGAAAGCCAAACCATTGAAACGTAACTGGCAAAGCATTTAACATTTGTGAACTAGTTTTACCAGTAGATTGGTGTATTGGTAGAACTTGTGAACTTGACGTAAGCTTTGTGCGTGTTGCATTTGCCGAGTATGTGAATACACTAATAAAAAGGATGAATTCTCACATGGTGTGGTGGTGGTGGTGTTTTCTTAGGGCCGCTTGTGGTTACTGGATTCTGAGTGGTATTACATTGTCCATACTCTGTAATGACTATACGTGGGTAAGTACAGATGAACCTCACTGCTCGCCATTCAGCAAGTCTATGGTAATATTTTATGAGTTGGCATAGAGCTGCAGTTAGAGGGGTTGTCTGAGAGTTGCTGTAGGGATTTTTTTTTTTTTTTTTTTAAGGGGTATTGCCATCTAGGACATTGATGGCATATTGTTAGGATATGCCATCAATGTCAGATAGTATGTCTGGGACCCGCTCGTATCTCCAGAACGGGAGCTTTGAGCTGCATAGAGAACAGCCATGCATGCATGACATCCCACGTTTCCGAAAATAGCTGACTTCTGCTTCGGCAATTTCCGGCATCTCCATAGCAGTGAAATGAGAGGCGGTCGTGCATTATCCATTTGCCGCTATGGGACTTCCGAAAATAGCTGAGCACGCTCTCTTGGCTGTATTCGGAGCTACCATAGTGATGAATGGAGCACATGCATGGCTGCTATCTTTCACTTCGGTTGCCCTGTTCTCTAGATGGGAGCAGATTTCAGAGGTGGGACTTGCACCTATCTGACATTAATGGCATATCCTGGTAATATGCCCTCAGTATCCTAGATGGGATAACCTCTATAAATCCCCTGCTGCGCTGGTGGTCCCAGCCAGTTTTATATACCAGGTGTGACTGCTGTAGTCATTTTCTGGCCTCTATGTTCACATGCCATACATGCGATCATCACCTCTGAGGTCACTGAATGGCTGCGGCAGTCCCACACCGGCCACTAGATAACTTTGGCATATCCATTGCTGATTCTAAATGTAAGACATCCGTGGTGTTTTATGTAGTAGTGGTTTTTACAGGTTACACATTTATTTAAAGGAAATGTCATTAGAAAATTACCTATTGTTTAAATCACGTTTTTATGTTTAACATATCTTGAAGAATTTTAGATATTTTTAATTTTCAATATCTATACTTAAATAAAAAACATAAAATCCAGCAGTTTTCGCACTAGCCACAAGTCTAATAATTGACGCCACTTCTTGCTCTGTACAGATCACTTTCCTGCAGTTACCTGCTTATCTATACACAGAAGTGATATCATTAGAGGCAGGATTAGAATGACAGATAAGACAGGTTCCACTATTCACAATAGGCGATCATCAAATCTTATCTATTCTTTCCTTGTACAATGACCTCTGCACAGGTCACACAGCATGCCTAGAAAACTCTCCCATAGAAGTCAATAGGGTCCCCTCCAGACCATTGTGTCCATGGACCATAGGGCTGTCGTAAGGCAATTTTTCTAATGCTGTAAATGCTGTTAAAAAAAGCTCAGGCAAGATGGCTGCCCCCATAATCATGTCCAGGAAATAAAATTAAAAAATCTGCGATCAGAAAATAAAAACAAATTAGAAAAAAGGGAGATGTTACGATCTAGTTTTAACTGGCAGAAAACATTTCCTTTAACACAGGCATGCTCAACCTGCGGCCCTCCAGCTGTTGTAACACTACAACTCCCATAATTCCCAGACATCCTACAGCTATCGGCCTACAGAAGGGCATGGTGTAGTTTTACAACAGTTGGAGGACCGCAGGTTGAGCATCCCTGCTTTAACACATTTATTTAATTCGTGCTTGAAGATCCACTTGTGGTAAATTCAGTTGATTCGACAGGATTTGGAAAGACACAGTCCTGTCAACATAAGGTCTCACAGCTGACAATGCATATTGAAGCAAAAAAAAAAAAAAAAGCCATAAGGAGGAAAGAACTGCCTGTAGAGCTCAGAGACAGGATTGTGTGGAGGCACAATAGAGGAAATGTAGAAGAACTAGAACTCTTCCTAGACCTGGCCGCCCACCAAACTGAGTAATCAGGGGAAAAGGGGCTTGGTAAGAGAGGTGACCAAGAACACAATGGCCACTGTGGCTGAGCTCAAAAGATTCTGCCGATGTGTGAAGATGGTTGACTGGACACTATAATCACTGCCAATGAGGCTTCAACTAAGTCCAGAGTAAAGGGTCTGAATACTAATGTCAATGCAATGTTTATATTTTCAATAAATTAAAAATTTCTACCATTCTGTTTTTACTTTCTCTTTATGGTGAATTAAGTGCAGAATGATGGGAAAACTAGTTGTTTTTAGTTGCAACATGACAAAATGTGAGAAAAATTAAAGGGTCTGAAAACTTTCTGAATGCACTGTAGATGGGGGGGAAGATCAGGTCAATTAATCAGGGATGAGTGTTCGAACTAGTGCCTGCTCCCAATAATTGCCCTATGTAAATGTGCTGCTAGGCTGTAGAGTAAAATGGCAGCAAATATTATGTTCCCCAGGGGAAGAGATGTGCTATGCATTGTCCAAAATGCCAGTCTTTGTAAATCACCCCAGATGTAAAGCCATTGAATTGAATGAGGTTAATGTGTGACTCGCTAAATACCATGACCCCAGAAGGGCAAGAAAACACAGCATCATTTTTTATTTTTTATATTTGTTATTCAGAGGTGGCCAGTTCATAAGTTAGGGATATTTGGCTTGTGGGTGACATTTCAGGATGAACCTAAATGCACTCTAACCTTTACAAGTGAACATAATGTGATCTTCTCTATACTTTTGAATGCACATGTCCAACTGTTCAGTGTTTCAGTACTTTTTGCACAACTTGCTGTTCTCTAACTAGGAGCTGAACGGCAAAATTCACAACAGTCGTTTGATCCATGAATCGCCCAATAAATTTCCTGGTTCAATTAGAATTGGTATTTAAACAATCCTCTTCATGCTGTTCACATTCTGACATCATGAGACCAAGACGACACCTAAGAATTAATCAGCAGTACCTCCCCATTGTGAGGCTTTAAGCAGGATGTTCTCAGACGGAAGTGGCCACTGAGCTTAGAGTGTCATCAGCAGGTTGTATCATAGATACAGAGAGATTGGAAGAGTCACAGAAAGGCATAGAAGTCCTTTGGCCACATTCCACACAGATTACCGCTTCATTGTTAACAATGCCCTGAGGAACCAGATGATGACTGCCACACAAATCCATGCACATTTAAGGGAGGTGAGAGGCACCCAAGTGTCACGTCAAACCATTCGAAACCAGTGTGGTCTGCATGCTAGATGACCTGCAAGGGTACCTGACTACATGCATCATCTTGCATGGGCCAGGGAGGATCTACTCTGGAGTAAGGACCAGGGGCCTCAGCACTGTTCAGTGATGAAAGTCCATTATGTTGGAGATGTCAAGGAGAGCGCTATACATCAGCCACTGTTGTCACCAAACCATCTTTTGGTGGTGGTGTTGCAGTGTGGGCAAGTGTCTAGTCAGTACAGTTGTGAATAGTACAGTGACAAGCCCATACTACTTGAATAACATCAATAATCCAGTCATTGTGCCTCTGCATGAACAATACAGGCCTAATCTTCAATGCACCAGCTCATTGAGGTCCCATTGAAAACCTATGTGATCAGCTGTGTCGCCATGTAGAGGCTCGTTACTCTGTACCCCAGAACCTCAATGACCTGAGGGCAGCCCTTCAAGAAGAGTGGGATGCCATGCCTCAGCAGACAATAAGTCGACTTGTGAACCGCATGAGAAGTCGTCGTCAAGCTGTAATTGATGCTCCAGGCCACATGACAAGTTCTTGAGACACTGACATTTTTGTGGGGGGTATACCCACCACTGGTGTTGGCTTTTGTTTCAATAAATTGTTTGAGGTGAGGAAATCACCATTGCTGCTTTAACTTAAATGCCCGACTTTCATGATATATCACTGCAGCGGGAACTTTTTAAGTTTTTCATAAATTTCACCCCAAAGCCAAATATCCCTAAACTTTTTGTGAGTAGTGTATACTGTGTGAAGGGAAACCGATGTTTCCCCTCATCCATGACGGCACCTATGTGACCAGGACCTCCCATGCAGGACAGGAAAACTGACCAGATAAAAAGGTTCACACCTCAGTTCAGTCCTCTGGATAGGAGGTACATGAGGAGTTCCCTCTAAATCATGGTTCTCACCTCGATGGCTGGGGAAGGTCCGGGTCTACTACACCGTAAAGGGACCTATCCCTGGCGGCATAAATCTCCCGTTAGAGACGTCGCCTAAGTCTGCCCTTCATCCTGCCTCCTCCCAAGCCTCTTCGGGGAGCTGCTGTGGCCGTGTTCAGGCTGCTCCCGGTCCATGGCAGTGGCTGTGTCGGCGTCCCATTTCCAAGATGGTGGAATCGGGCTCCAGGACGCTAGGCACATGCGCAGACTCAGAGCGGCTTCCGACGCATAGACGTTATTCCTGTGGCAGGTCCGGAAGTTTTGCTGCCGTGGATTAGGCACCCCCCCACCCCCTTTTTTTTTTCTTGGGCCATGGGAAGGAGCCGAGGCGCGTTATAAATTCGGCAGCAGGAGAAGGCAGCCAACCGTGGATGCACACAGTGCTTTGCAGAATCTGGAGCCGCCGCGTATCATGTCGGAGCCAGGTGACACAGTACGCGCCGACCCCGTGGAACCCTCGAGGCCCACAAGCCCGGTATTGGACCTGAGGAGGGAGAAAGATTGACGCTACACCTGGGTGCGACTGACCATCTTCTAACCCCCCGTTTATTTCTGGGTGTTGTATGCTTTATTCATAGGTTGCTAAAGTACCTGAGAGCTTCTGGCAAATCCAAACATAGAGGATGTAAAGTGCCTCTGTCTTCTACATATGTTAAACCACTATGTCAATCGTGTATTGATAAGCTAGTGATGGAAGTATTCCATAGCTTATCAAAATCGATTAAGGCCTTAATTCGTTAGAAAGTTAAATCTTCCATAAAATCCTTCAAGCGAGACTGGCAAAAATCGCCAGAGAGACAGGCCTATAACTGGGACTCTGACTCTGAGCCTTCCGGAATAGATGAAGACCTAGAATAGGGGCAGGATTTGTCCTCTGATTATAGGTAATCTGATGAAGATACAGCAGGGAAGTCTGTCTCCAGAAGATCTAGAGCCCTTATTAAAAGCCGTAAAAACTACTATGCAATTGGAGGACGTTAAAGAGACTAAAACTATTGCTGACCAGGCTTTTGAGTTTTTTCCATTCACAAGAACATTGAAGCATTATTTAAAAAGGAATGGAAAAATCCGAACAGAAAATGTTTTATTCCAAATTCTGTCAACTGTAAATACCCGTTTGAGAAATCGGTATCTAACGTATGGGACGGAGCTCCTTCCGTAGATGCTCCAGTAGCCAAGATCTAGGCTGTTTAGGAAACCCCTTAGACAAAAAGGCGGATATTTATCTCAGACGATCAAGGGAGTGTGCCTCGACAAGTCTCAGACCGGCCATTGCGGCCTCGTGGGTATCTAGGTCTTTAAGGTTATGTCTGGGGCAGTTAGAATCTCATATCGGAGACAAAACCCCAAGAGAAGATTTATTCGCCTCTCTACCAACCTTCCACAAGGTGGCAGATTTTTTTGGCAGACGACTCCACGGATGTAGTTGGTTTTTCTGCCAGAGCTGCGGCCATGTCAAATGCAGCTACGCGGGCTGTATGGCTTAGGTCTTGGAAAGGGGATCAGGGCTCAAAGTCTAGACTTTGCCCTCTCCCATGTGAAGGTTCTAGACTGTTTGGTTCCTCTCTTGATGACATTTTAGAGCGAGCTTCAGACAACAAGAAGAGGTTTTCGGTCCCCCAAAAGAATCCCTTTTTTCGTAAACATCAGGCTACGTTTAAAGGGCAGAGGAGTAAGCAGAGTTATAGAAGTGAAAGAGATTCTCTAGGAAGTCTGGGGGTTTTCGGTTCAAAACCCAGGACAACAAACCCAAAGACAATTCTCAATGACGCCAGAAGTCGGTTGGCAGGAGGACTGTCGGGCTTTCTTCCAGCCTGGAAATCTGTGTCCCAAAACAAATGGATTTTAAGCATAATAGAAAACTAATTCCGGCTGGAGTTCCTTTCTTGTCCAGAAGAATTTTTTCGTCCAGACAGCCTGCCCCAAAAATCAGGAAATAAGGAAGGCCTTACAGTCAGAAGTTATTTCCCTCTTACACAAGGGAGTAGTTTGTCCAATTCCCATAGCAGAAAGAGGCAAAGGCCTCTTTCACACGGGCGTCAGTTTTTTTGCCTGGATAAGAGCCGGGTGCGTTGCGGGAAAATGCGCGATTTTCCCGCGCGAGTGCAAAACATTGTTATGCGTTGCACTCGCGTGAGAAAAATCGCGCATGTTTGGTACCCAAACCCGAACTTCTTCATAGAAGTTCGGGCTTGGGATTGATGTTCTGAAGATTGTATTATTTTCGCTTATAACATGGTTATAAGGGAAAATAATAGCATTCTGAATACAGAATGCATAGTAAACCAGCGCTAGAGGGGTTAAAAAAAAATATATAATTTAACTCACCTTAGTCCACTTGATCGCGAAGCTGGCATCTCCTTGTGTCTCCTCTGCGCTGAGCGGCTGAACAGGACCTGGGGTGAGCTGCTCGATTAAATACAGGTTAAGGACCTTCGATGACGTCACTCCAGTCATCACATGGTACGTCACATGATCTTTTACCATGGTGATTCACCATGGTAAAAGACCATGTGATGACCGGAGTGACGTCATCGAAGGTCCTTAACCGATATTTAATGGAGCAGCTCACCCCAGGTCCTGTTCATCAGCCGAGGAGACACAAGGAGATGCCGGGCTTCGTGATCAAGTGGACTAAGGTGAGTTAAATTATTTTTATTTATTTTTTAACCCCTCTATCGCTGGTTTACTATGCATTCTGTATTCAGAATGCTATTATTTTCCCTTATAACCATGTTATAAGGGAAAATAATAATGATCGGGTCTCCATCCCGATCGTCTCCTAGCAACCGTGCGTGAAAATCGCACGGCATCCGTACTTGCTTGCGGATGCCATCCGATTTTCACACACCCCATTCATTTCTATGGGGCCTGCGTCACGTCGAAATCGGACAATATAGAGCATGCTGCGATTTCAACTGAACGCACAAGTGATGCGTTAAAAACAACGCTCATGTGCACAGCCCCATAGAAATGAATGGGTCAGGATTTAGTGCGGGTGCCATACGTTCGCCGCACGGATTGCACCCGCACGGAAAACTCGCCCGTGTGAAAGGGGCCAAAGTATTCTATTCCCCTTTGTTTCTGGGGAAAAAAAAGCCGAATGGAACATTCAGGGTTATTCTAAATTTAAATAAACTGAACAAATCCTTAGTGTACAAAAAATTCAGAATGGAGACAATAAAATCTACGGTGAATATTATTTTCCAGAGTTGCTGGATTGCAAGTCTGGACCTAGAGTACGAATACGATCATGTTCCAATTCATCCTTCCTCCCATAAAAATTTAAGAACAGCAGTATGGGTTCCGAGGAAGTTATTAAATCTCTAGTACCAAGCTTTTCCCTTCAGTGTGTTACAGGCACCGAGGGTCTTCACCAAGGTGATAGCAGAGGTGGCAGCTTTTCTAAGACAGTCAGGCATTTCTCTAATCCCTTATCTGGATGATTTTCTGATTGTTTCTCTGTCAAGAGAAGGGCTAGAAAAAGATATCAAGTTCCTATGCTCCACTTTAGAAGACCTGGGGTGGTTAATCAATTGGAAAAAAGTCAAACTTGATTCCTTCTCAGAGTTGTGTGTTTTGGGGGATTCAGTTAGATTCTTGTCTACAAAGGAGTATTCTTCCACCACAAAGAAAGGAGACAATTAAAGAATTGATGTGGTCAATCTTCCTGTTTTATCTTCAGAGAAGCAGTGGCGGTACTGGGACAAATGACATCTGCAATCCCGGCAGTTCCATATGCGCAGATCCACTCCAGAAATCTTCAAGCAGATATCCTGAGGTGGTGGGACGGTTTCCCGTATTCTTTAGATCAGAAGTTCCATCTATCCTCAAAAGCAAGGCGCTCCCTGATGTGGTGGATGATGCCAGAGCACCTTTCAGCAGGTGTCCCATGGACATTCCTAGATCAGACTATTGTGATCCCCAATGCAAGTCCTTGAGGATGGGGGTGCCCACTCCCAGAGCAGGTATTGGCAGGGGAGGTTGGACCTGAATACAAGAAAGGAATCATCCAATTTCAAGGAGTTAAAAGCGGTACAAATGGCTCTGACGGTAGCACTTCTGGAAGTAAGAAACAAGAGGATGATTTTTTTATTATGTCAATGCAACAGTGGTTTCTTATAAACCGTCAATAGTCTCCTCCCTCCTTCACCTATGCCAGGAGATTTGTTATTTAGCAGAGACAAGGATGCTCTTCCTTTCAGCAATTCACTTGAAGGGAAAGGAAAATATTGTGGCGGACTTCCTCCGTTAAGTTTCCATAAAACATGGAGACAGGTGCCTGAACAAAGAAATATTTTCTCAGATAGTCCAGAAATATGGTCTGCCTACGGTAGACCTGTTTGCCTCCTGAGCCAACAGGAAGGTAGAAAATCACTTAGACAGCCCATCAGGAGTGGATGGGTTAGCACAGGACTGGAGTCTAGAGTTGGGGTATGCCTTTCCTCCCGTTTGTCTAATCCCTCAAGTGTTGAACAAGATAGAGAGAGAAGGGGCCTCGGTCATCTTAATAGCCCCAAAGTGGCCCAAGAGATCCTGGTACTCGAGTCTTCTGAAATTGACAATTCAACCTCCCTGGACTCTGCCATTGAGGGAAGATCTTCTTTTCCAGGGCCCGTTACTTCACCCCAATCCAGAAGTCCTTCACTTGTCAGCTTGGATGTTGAAAGGGAAATCTGGTTAGGAAGGGGTTTGTCAGTTAAAGTGGTCTCCATATTGCTAAAAAGTAGAAAGCAGGTGACCTCTAAGAAATATATAAAAATTTGGAATGTGTTTTCTCCCTTCTTAGGTTATAGTCCAGATCCTCTTAAGTCTTCAGAAATTCCAAAAGTGCTAGAATCTTTACAAGCAGGGCTTGACAGACATCTTAAAGCCTCAACTTTGAAGGTTCAGATAGCTGCCCTAAGTTACTTTTTTTTTATTACAGGTTAGCGGAGCTTCTAGGTCTCAGCCTTCCCTCAGATCCTTGTCCCCTCCCTGGGATCTAAATACAGTTCTTACAGCTCTATCCCAGAAACAGTTTGAACCATTAAGTGACATTTCGATTAAGATTCTCTCTTGTAAATTGGCCTTCCTTCTTGCTATAACCTTGGCCAGAAGGGTATCTGAAATACAAGCTTTTTCTGCATTCCCTCCCTATACTACCATCCTAGAAGACAAGGTTATCATCGGGCCTATCCTTACTTTTCAGCCAAAGGTGGTTTCAGATTTCCACATAAATCAGGATGTTATTCTTCCGTCCTTTTGCCCTAACCCTGTTAATGCGTTAGAGGAGAGATTTCATTGCTTGGATGTCAGACGGTGTCTACTGTTTTACTTAGATTCCACTTCTCCTTCGAGGCTTGATGAAAACCTCTTTATTCAGTTCCAAGGAAAGTGTAGGGGCCATAAAGTCTCCCCTAGTGTGATAGCTAGATGGGTTACGAATGCTATTTCGATGGCCTATTCTTCTCTTGACCTTCCCCCTCCAACGGGGTTTGGGGCTCATTCTACTAGGGCAGTAGCTACCTCCTGGCTGAGGCTTTGTTGGGCCAGATCTGTAGAGCGGCTACTCAGAGTTCTCCCAACACTTTTTTCAAACATTATAGGTTACATCTCAACTCAGATGCGGCCTTGGGAGAAAAGTACTTCAGGCCGTAGCCCCCCCCCCCCCCCGTCCTAGTTTTTGACTTGCATTTTATTCTTGCATAGGTGTCGTCATGGGTGAGGGGAAAACAATAATTACTCTTACCGTAATTGTTTTTCTTGAAACCCATGACGGCACCCCTATTTTCCCTCCCGTTTTAAAAAAAAACATATTTTTTTTAAGAATATAAGATACAGTGGATATAAAAAGTCTACACACCCCTGTTAAAATGTCAGGTTTCTGTTATGTAAAAACATGAGACAAAGATAAATCATTTTAGAACTTTTTCCACCTTTAATGTGACCTATAAACTGTACCACTCAATTGAAAAACAAACTGAAATCTTTTAGGTAGAGGGAAGAAAAAATATAAAAATAAAATATGGTTGCATAAGTGTGTACACCCTTAAAATAATACTTTGTTGAAGCACCTTTTGATTTTATTACAGCACTCAGTCTTTTTGGGTATGAGTCTATCAGCATGGCACATTTTAACTTGGCAAGATTTGCCCACTCTTCTTTGCAAAAACACTCCAAATCTGTCAGATTGCGAGGGCATCTCCTGTGCACAGCCCTCTTCAGATCACCCCACAGATTTTCAATCGGATTCAGGTCTGGGCTTTGGCTGGGCCATTCCAAAATTTTAGTCTTCTTCTGGTTAAGCCATTCCTTGGTTAATTTGGATGTATGCTTTGGGTCGTTGTCATGCTGAAAGATGAAGTTCCTCTTCATGTTCAGCTTTCTAGCAGAAGCCTGAAGGTTTTGTGCCAATATTGACTGGTATTTGGAACTGTTCATAATCCCCTCCAGCTTAATTAAGGCCCCAGTTCCAGCTGAAGAAAAACAGCCCCTTGGCATGATGCTGCCACCATGCTTCACTGTGGGTATGGTGTTCTTCTGGTGATGTGCAGTGTTGTTTTTGCGCCAAACATATCTTTTATGGAATTATGGCC
The DNA here is from genome assembly GCF_014858855.1 of Bufo gargarizans. NCBI lineage: Eukaryota > Metazoa > Chordata > Amphibia > Anura > Bufonidae > Bufo > Bufo gargarizans. The sequence goes on along the minus strand of NC_058080.1, from coordinate 716,138,307 downwards.
AAAAAGTTCAACCTTGGTTTCATCAGACCATAACACCTTTTCCCACATGCTTTTGGGAGACTTCAGATGTGTGTTTGCAAAATGTAGCCTGGCTTGGATGTTTTTCTTTGTAAGAAAAGGCTTTAGTCTTGCCACTCTACCCCATAGCCCAGACATATGAAGAATACGGGAGATTGTTGTCACATGTACCACACAGTCAGTTCCTGCAGCTCCTTTAATGTTGCTGTAGGCCTCTTGGTAGCCTCCCAGACCAGTTTTCTTCTCGTCTTTTCATCAGTTTTGGAGGGACGTCCAGTTCTTGGTAATGTCACTGTTGTTCCATATTTTCTCCACTTGATGATGACTGTCTTCACTGTTCCATGGTATATCTAATGCCTTGGAAATTCTTTTGTACCCTTCTCCTGACTGATACCTTTTAACAATGATATCCCTCTGATGCTTTGGAAGCTCTCTGTGGAACATGGATTTTGCTGTGGGATGTGACTAAGAAAATTTTAGAAAAGACCAACTAGAGCAGCTGAACTTTATTTGGGGTTAATCAGAGGCACTTTAAATGATGGCAGGTATATGCTGACTCCTATTTAACAGGACTTTGAATGTGATTGCTTAATTCTGAACACAGCTACATCCCCAGTTTTTTTTCCCTCCGCCTAAAAGATTTCAGTTTGTTTTTCAATTGAGTGGTACAGTTTATAGGTCACATTAAAGGTGGAAAAAGTTCTAAAATGATTTATCTTTGTCTCGTTTTTTTTTTGTTCTTTTTTTTTTACACATCACAGAAACCTGACATTTAACAGGGGTGTGTAGACTTTTTATATCCACTGTGTGTGTATGTATATATATATTGTGATATAACCAACCTCGCCACTGGGTGGTGCCCCAGGATTATGAGCCCTCTCATCAGCCAGGCTTCCTTTGTTCACAAAGGACTTTTACAAACTTTTGAACCCCTGGTCTAATTCGTGCCATTTTCGGATATGTTAAATGTCTATGTGTAGTGTAAATGGTGGGACATTGTATATTTGAGTAGTGATGTCTGTCCTATTGTCTCCACGTGTGTATTGGCAATTGGCAATTTCCCTTTGTCCTGAGAGATAATTGAATTACTCCTCTGTTGTCTCCAGGGCAGAAGACACTGTGTATTCTCCTGCCTGTGATACAATTACATCAACCCATTGTGTGGGGTAATTGTATCACAGGCAGAGGGGAGGATTTTGTGCGGGAGTGTCTGAGTGTATTGTACGTGTTTATTGGTTGTTTTTACAAAACACTGTGGGTGGTAACCTTGTTGGAAAATGTGTATAAGTCAATGCTTGTGTGTTCAATAAAGAGTTCCTGTTTTACCCTTCATCATGTTGAGGCTGGTGTTTGGGTAACTGATCGACACTGGGGATTGCTATACGCTGAAGATTTGCTATACTCCCCTGGTTAGAACTACTAGCTCTTGTAAAAGCTTGTTCCAGTTACTTGTTCCTGCTCTCTGGATTTAGGAGAGGTTGACCCACTGGAGCCTGGAGCCTTGTCATAGGACCAGGGTTGGAAGGAGACGGCGAGACCTCAACCAAGCTTTGGCGGTTCGTGGGGTCTGCAGTTCTTACGGTGTCAAGTGGAGTGCTTGGAGTCCTTGGGAAGCGCTAGGAACATCATTCGACGGAGGTACCCGGTCGGGGTGCCAGGAGATCCGTTACATTGGTGGCAAGCAGTGGGATGGCGTCCTAGTGTGAGGGGAAGCAGCTCAGAGACACCGTTCGTGGAGTATATTGAAGGCAACGCTAGTATCCGTACAGCGCCCCTGGCTACAGCAGGATGGAATCTGCTAGTCTTCGGACAGCGTTCCACTATGAGGAAGAGGATTACCCGGATGGGAGGGATGCAGTCCGGAAAGGCGTCTGGCACAAGGCCCTGGAAGATATACAGCGTCAGCGGGGCGAGAGTCTCCACAGTGAGGAGCAGCAGTGGCGGATGCGAGTGGCCCTGCGAATGCCCCTTCTGGGAGAACAGCCCCTGGATGAGTGGGTGACAGAACTCGAGAGCCTGGTATGGAAGGAGCTTTGGCTAGACGACGCCTACCAGGCACTCTGGTGGTATGTGATTCGGCACTCCCCCTGGATGGCTGAGCACGACAGACCCGAGGGTGAGGATTATGATGACCCTGGCCTGTTTGACCCTCGTCCTTCGCAGAACCGGAGTTCGGAGATGCTGGAGAGTCCCGGTTCTGGGATATCTATGACTACAGGGAGGCTATGCATGATTGGGCTACAGAGAGAGAGGTGAGACAAGACCTGGCATCTCTAGTGACAATGGAGTGGGAGCTGGAGCAGGATTACCAATACTTTCTCAGCTCAATTCGGCCCCAATATACACTGCCGGAGAGCTGGGTGTCAGACCCTGGTCCAGAGCCCTTCAGCTGGGAGGATATTGTGGAGGTTTACTGGGAAAAACCCCAGGTGTCTGGTGGAGGTGGGACTGAGGTCTCTCCACCGGTCCTACAGGGAATTGGGAGCCCAGTCTCCATTCCCCAGCGTCCGTGTGATCTACAGGGAATTGGGAGCCCAGTCTCCATTCCCCAGCGGCCGTGTGATCTACAGGGAATTGGGAGCCCAGTCTCCATTCCCCAGCGGCCGTGTGATCTACAAGGAATTGGGAGCCCAGTCTCCATTCCCCAGCGGCCGTGTGATCTACAGGGAATTGGGAGCCCAGTCTCCATTCCCCAGCGGTCGTGTGATCTACAGGGAATTGGGAGCCCAGTCTCCATTCCCCAGCGGCCGTGTGATCTACAAGGAATTGGGAGCACAGTTTCCATCCCCCAGCGTCAGTTTAACGAACCAGGGGGAGACAGTAAGCCCCATAACAGGGCAGATGGGACCATGGTCTCTGCACTCACAGCACAGGGGGTAGGGACAGTCGGTCCTGTCCCCCAGCAACAGGGCTGTTTAGCCAAATGGGAGACAGTCGGTCTCCCCCCACAGCAGCATGGTGGTCTATCTAAAGGGGAGACAGTCGGTCTCTCCCTACAACAGCAGAGCGGTGTATCTAAAGGGGAGACAGTTGGTCTCCCACTACAACAACCAGGCTACAACCAGGCTTCTTCCGTGGTAGCGCTGGCACCAGGGCAAAGTACTGCTGGTCTCTGCCCACTCAGCAACTCACCAAGGCAGTCTACCAGTCCCCCACACAGCCGTGGTGAGGCACATGGACATGGACAGGTTTATCCCTTGCTCAGGTGTAGTAACCATTTATTGTGGGTGGGCTGTACTGCTGTCTCTGTTTTGTGGGTGGGCTGCTGGACTAACAAGGGCACTGACCGGCAGAAGGTCAGAGACCCTGTTAGTCTGTTTGGAAAAGGAGAGAAATGTGACAAAACCAACCTCGCCACTGGGTGGTGGAGAAGCCTGGCTACCAGCCTCTTGCCCCAGGATTATGGACCCTCTCATCAGCCAGGCTTCCTTTGTTCACAAAGGACTTTTACTAACTTTTGAACCCCTGGTCTAATTCGTGCCATTTTCAGATATGTTAAATGTCTATGTGTACAGTAAAGGGTGGGACATTGTATATTTGAGTAGTGATGTCTGTCCTATTGTCTCCACGTGTGTATTGGCAATTTCCCTTTGTCCTGAGAGATAATTGAATTACTCCTCTGTTGTCTCCAGGATAGAAGACACTGTGTATTCTCCTGGTTATTGTATCACAGGCAGAGGGGAGGATTTTGTGTGGAGGTGTCTGAGTGTATTGTATGTGTTTATTGGTGGTTTTTACAAAACCCTGTGAGTGGTAACCTTGTTGGAAAATGTGTATAAGTCAATGCTTGTGTGTTCAATAAAGAGTTCCTGTTTTACCCTTCATCATGCTGGGGCTGGTGTCTGGGTAACTGATCGACACTGGGGATTGCTATACGCTGAAGATTTGGTATACTCCCCTGGTTATAACTACTAGCTCTTGTAAGAGCTTGTTCCAGTTACTTGTTCCTGCATCGCTGTCTGAAGGAAAAGACGTTCACCCACTGGAGACTGGAGCCTTGTTGTAGGTCCAGGGTGGGTAGGAGACGGCGAGACCTCAACCAAGCTTTGGCGGTTCGTGGGGTCTGCAGTGCTTACGGTGTTGAGTGGAGTGCTTGGAGTCCTCGGGAAGCGCTAGGAGCATCTAACGACGGAGGTACCTGGTCGGGGTGCCAGGAGATCTGTTAAATACATATGCACCTAATATGTATATCAGTTACAGTGCCCCTACGGAAGTTGGGGAGTTACTAAATTAGTTTTCTCTTTTTGTGCTTTATTCTTTTCTTGGTGTTGGCATGCCTCTGGAGTTTGGTTTATTATAATCACTGAGGTGTGGTGGGGGTGTGAACCTTTTTATCTCGTCAGGTTTCCTGTCCTGGACGGGAGGTCCTGGTCGCATAGGTGCCGTCATGGGTTTCAAGAAAAACAATTACCGGTAAGAGCAATTATTGTTATCCGTGTATTTATACCAGTTGTCTGGTGTGAATCACCTGTTCCACTACTTCTGACAGTGGCTAAAGTGGGTGAGGTGGAAGATGACTTCTTTTTATTACTATGTTTTTGATAAATTTCTTCCATTAAAAAAAAAATATAAAATTTAAATTTTGCAATCCACGTGTTCTGGGAGTGTTTTATGCATGTGTATAGGAAACTGGGTGGAGCTGGGGGGCCATACTATTTTTTGCTATGGGGTCCTATGAAATTCATGGTTCTATTCCCCTATAATTCCTAGCATAAATGTGTAGTAAGGGCTCGTTCACACGAACATATTTTGTGTTCCGTATACGGGCCGTTTTCTGCGTTCCGCATACAGTACCATTCATTTCAATGGGTCCGCAAAAGAGCTCCGTTCCGTGGCCCCTCAAAAATTTTTAGTCCTTTGTAGCGGTCAGGTTAGGGAGAGACTGCAAGGCAGGATTCAAGTACAGTACAGCAGACAAGGAGACTGAAGCAAAAAACTGCTTTATTAAGGAGCAAAATGAAACTGCTGGAAAACCTGAATAACAGCACAGTACCACCGCACCAGAGGCACAATAAGTCAATGACAGAAATGGCATGAACAGGTGAACATAAATCATCAACAATGGTACAGGAAGTTTGCATAGACACAGAATTATCTAAACAGCAAACAGACAGCTTACAAGCTACTCTCAACACTTATTTCCTATCTAGCCCTGCTACCCAGGGGACGCTTCTACAGCGCACTGACTAAGTCCCTGACTCTATAACCTATCACAGCTTTGCACCGGTGCCACTCACAGTTCTGCAGATTCTCCTTAATCCAATAAGATGCAGTCCGCAGTCTGGCTCCAGGTCCGGTCGCTTGCTTGTCTGTCTTTTTCTCTCTGGTTACAGCAGATGCAGATCTTCACCTAGTTTCAGCTCTGGCAGGAAGGATCCGGCTTGTACTGGTCTCTGACAAACGGTCCCACTCCTCTGGAACACACTGTGCAGTCTCTTTCTCTGGATTACAGCTGCAGCACTTCAGTTCAGAGTCTATCTTGGCCTGTCTCCAACACAGCCAGCTTCTCAGGACTCCATCAGTCAGGCTCCATGTCCCATCACTAGCCTTTACTTGGCTTCTCACATGGCAGCCATCCTCACAGCTACCAGGGCACACACCTCCAGCCAGGACTCAAACCCTGGGAACTTCTGGCTCCTTCTGCATCTCAGAAAAAGTTCAGCTTCCTCTACTCAGAGCCACATCGACCTCTAGTGGCTGAAATAAGTCATCACAGTCTATGTAACACCATATTGTAGATATCTGTACAAAGAACAGTATTCTAGGGGCTGACCCTTACTTGCCCCCCACTTTAAAGGCGGCCGTCCTTGGCCTCGCTATATATAGTCCATGGAAAACAAAGGGGTTAATGGAACATTTAAAGGGTAGTACAACATTGTCCACAATACCTACAGGCAGACCAAATGAACTCATCAGCAGCGTACTTGTTTGGTGGAACCCCTGTAGTAGACTCTCTGGAGGTCTTGACTATCTGCTAGGACCTGACTTTCTCCACTGGGAGCTGTTAACCTGGGTTCTTCCTGGACAGCAGGAGATCTGGATGTGGTCGCAGGTTCTTCGGACCGGCATGACCGTAGCATATTCCTATGTAAAGTCCGTGAGGCAAACTCCTAAATTTCAACCTGCACTTCGTGAGCCGGACCATTGGGATAAACTCTCTTGCTCACTTTGTATGGCCGTTCCTCCCAACACTCGCTCAACTGGCCTCTGGGACGTTTCTCTTGCGGCATTACCACAGATTGGTGCGCTGGGACTCTCTTCCGGGTCCCACAAAATTGGATCCACCGTTGAAATGCTATCTGGGTAGGTTTTTGCGGAGGGGCTTGCTTCCAATAATCCAGCGGTTCTGGGTGTCGATGAATCATTCCAACACTCTCTTGCGAAATGTCCTATATTTCCACACCGCCAACACTGTGCCCTTCGACGGCCCCCTCTCCGCCTGCGTGCGGGAGGTGCCCCTAGAACTTGGTGGGGAGGCAACTTAAGGTGAGGACCTTCTGGTGTAGGAACCTGCAGGGTCGCATGATAGGCTTGTTGTCGGTCCGGACAGGCTGCCTCAGGGAGATAGCACGACTCCATTAGTTTTTCCAGGTGTGTCAACTTAGCACTCAGGGCGCTCCGTAAGTCTTGTACCATGCTGACTCTTTGCGCTTTGTAACCCCGAGGGGTGTGACGGTCTGGGTCCGTATCACTCCGGACGCATAACTTTCCTCTTTACTCCGTGCCACACCCTCTGCCAATATTTGTGGTCATGGCTATGGCCAAGAAATATCCGAAGAACCCTAAGGAGAGAAACAACGGGAACAACCTAACCCAGCTAGATGTGTCTTAGCTAACCTCACTAAATGGCTTGTTGTGTGCCCCTAAGCCATGATTGTGGGTAGGCCTGTAAGTGGGCATACCCAGGGGCGGATTAAGTGCCTCATAGGCCCGGGGCTGTTTCCCAAACTTGGGCCCCTTTTCTCTATTTATCAATGACACACCCCCCCCCCCCCCCCCCCCCCCAAATTCGGTGTTTATTCGAACCTTTATTGAAGTTTTTATAACAATGGTAAATGGTCTTTCAAATAATATATTAAATGTTTTTTTGTTTTTTTTTATTACAGGGAAAGATTTATCCAAACTAAATTAAAAGGAAAAGTGACTTGGTTACTTATAGCAAACAATTAGATTCCACCTTTCATTTCCCAAATGAGATCTGAAAAATGAAAGGTGGGATCTGATTGGTTGCTCGGGACAACCAAGTCAGTTTTCTGTACAACCAGTTTGGAAAATGTACAATAGTGCCATACTGTATACAATAGTAAGTGTCAGAGGACATACACTCTTACAGACCACATACATTTATAACATCCTCCATAATCATGTTAAAAAAATGATCAATCTAGAATCCGAAAATATTACAAAAAATATTACAAAATCATATGTGCACTCTCCACCCAGTAACTGCCTCCAAGATTGGCGCAAGTGAATGTGCCTTGTGTATAATGAGACCCCAGTATAAGGCTTTGTCTCACTTCAGTAAGTGGCATTTATCATGTAGAGAAAGTTAATACAAGGCACTTACTAATGTATTGTGATTGTCCATATTGCCTCCTTTGCTGGATGCATTTTTACATCACATTATAACACTGCTCATTTTCATGCTTATTATGACCACCCTGCAATCCATCAAATCCATCAGTAGTGGTAATGCTAGCACACTATAGGAAAGATTGTGCACTCATGTGGTCTCGGCCACCAGTGAGTCTGGAACTTTCTCCTATAGTTTGCAAGCACGACCACCGCTGCTGGATTATAGGGTGGTCGTACCTATGGAAACTAGCAGTGTATAATGTGATGGAAAAATGAATCAAGCCAGGAAAGGAGACAATATGGATAATCACTATACATTAGTAAGTGGCTCATGTTAACATTGTCTACGAGATAAATGCCATTAGCTGAAGTGAAAACCACTTAAGTATAGAAAAAGCAGAGGGTTATACATGTATAAGTTACAAGTTTGGATGAATATTTAACCAAAAAATGTATAAAGCTCCTTTTGCTATAAAAAAGTTATGTTTACAGTTGAGGACGAGTTGAAGAAAGCCAAGTTTTATTCCATATCTGTTAATATTTTATATCAATCCTTCATACAGCAGATTTGAACTTTACTACCTGGTGGCAGGTCATTTTTTATTATTTTTTTATAATGGATTATTCTGCACTATATAGGCCAAAAAAAATAGTACGGAGTGCTTCTTTAACTGGTTATTAAAGGGCTGATTTTAACAAAGGCTCTGGATTTGGTTTTCTGATTTACATATGCTCCATATATAAATATTTTTAACTTCTCACCTTTGAAATAAATAGCTTGTGATTCTCTTGTAGGACTGCCTGCCCTCGTCTTGTCTTGTAGGCTTCTGTGAGACATATTTCGGAGGCGATAATGATATCTGTAGAATAAATATAACATATTCTAGCTGCATGCTAAAATTCTTAAAGGGAATTTCTCACCAGCGACCTGCCTACCAAACAGTTTGCATAGACACAGCTTCTTACCGTCAAAATGAATGGCTTGTGATCCTCTTGTAGGACTGCCTGCCGTTGTCTTATAGGACTGCCTGCCCTTGTGTTTTTTGCTTCTGTGAGATGCTGGATTTCACTGGAGGTAATGATAGTGGAATAAGCAGATCTGTAGAATAAAAAGAACATGATGGTGGATTAGTAATCTCTATATTTGAGGAGGAACCACTCTGGAGCTTTGGCTCGGTTCTGACTGAAATGGCGACTGCTGGCCAATGTCTCTGTGCCACTGCTCTTTCTCTCTCCTCACAGGTGCCCAGTAGTGTTGAGCGAACTTCTGTTTTCAAGTTCGGTATATAAACTATGGGTTATCTAAGAATTCCGTTATAGATTCTGCAAGCAGAAACCATAACTTAGGGTCCGTGGTAGCGGAATATCCATAACGGAATTCTTAGATAACCCGAACCTTATACGCCAAACTTAAAAACATAAGTTCACTCATCCCTAGTGCCCAGCACACCAAGTGTTTGAACATCAAAATGGTGGATTACTATTGATCCTTCTCCTCACACGTGCTCAGACCAGCACAACAAGTGTTTGAACTTCAAAATGGTGGATTATTAATCCCTGTATCAGATTCATACAGGGATTAATAATCCATCATTTTGATGGTCAACAACTTGGTGTGCTGGGCTAGGCACCTGTAAAGAGAAGGATCAATTGTAATCCACATTTTAATATCAAACACTTGGTGTAATAATCCATAATTTTTATAGTCAAACACACTCTGTGATGGGCAGTGGCACCTGTGAAAAAAAGAGGCAAAGCAGAGGCCAGACAGCAGCAGCCATTTCAGTCAGATTAGAGCCAAAGCTGCAGAGTGGCTGTAGCCTGTAATCTGACTAAAATGGCCACTGCTGGCTGCTCTGCCTCTCACTCACAGACACAGGCAGGCAGCCCACAGTTCCACTGCCCTGCTGCCCAGGCCATCACCATTCATAAAAATTTACTAGCTTTGGCTGCTGCTGCGCCTGCTCACTGGAATGCTGGAAGTTTCAAAGCAGGTCCTCCTTGGTGCTTTATCTCACAAGACCCAGCCAGGCTGTCCTGACTCCTGGCGCTGGCAATAGTAAGTGGTGGCACTGAGAAGACTGGAGGCGAGCACATCGGTGGCGGGAACAAAGCACTGCAGCGCTCCTTCTGTGATGGAGGAGGCGGAGCTACAGTGAGTGACTGACTGAGTCACGTGCCCCCCTCCTCTCCTCAGCAGTCTGTCTTCCGCCGAATCCGCCCTGCTTAATTTTTACAGGCAGCCTTCCACTGAGTTCCACCACGACGCTGACGGGGGCGGGATCAAGCAAGCCGCCCTGCTGTTACAGTCAGGCAGCACAGCGTGTAAGTGAAGCGCTGGCTGTGCGTCGCTGCCTACTATTGCAGATATGTTTTAGTAACTTTGGGGTCTGGTGGTGGCGCAAAATGGGGCGTTTAGGATGGCAAATTGGCGATGGGCCCTTCACTCACCCTGGGCCCGGGGCTGCCGACCCAAACGCCCCAATTATAATCCGCCACTGGGCATACCCTGTGGAAATGAGAAGATAAGGGAGGGAGGGTGGGGCACCTGAGAACACACGCCTGTGAGTGAGGCTGTGGCTCGTATATGAAGAGCCTCCGCCCCTCCCACAAATGCAGGCTGACTAATCAGCCTTACCAACTTGTGGTCATGGCAACGGCCAAGAGATATCCGAAGAACCCTAAGGAGAGAAACAACGGGAACAACCTAACCCAGCTAGATGTGTCTTAGCTAACCTCTCTAAATGGCTTGTTGTGTGCCCTAAGCCATGATCGTGGGTAGGCCTGTAAGTGGGCAAAAACCAAGCCAAGTAGGGTAGAAAAGGAACTCTAATGGTATGTGCAAACTAATCCCCAAGCCAACTGCAAGGTGTCAGGGATCTAGAGCGAAAAATTCGGGGTGTATGAGGCAAGGCCAGAAGGAGACCTACAACCCATCTTGTGGATGACAAGGCCAGAGACATGATGCTCAATATTGCGGATACTGCCCTAAAGCGGAATGGAGGACCGGGAATACGTTGTGAAATGGATCATGAAAACCAACTGAACCTTGTAAAGTTTTGGTTCTAGGGAGTACTGGCAATGCCCTAGCCTCAGGAGATCGTGGGACCGAAATCTAACTGCCTAGACTATGCAGGAATGAGGGCCAAAAATAACTATGTAGATAGGAAGAGAATCCTTGAATTAGAGTTGTTGCGATACCAAATTTTTGATTCGGTTTCGATACCATGAAAAAGTATTGCGATACTCGATACCATTCGATACCACGCGAAAAAAAATAAACCAAAAAAGCCACGTGCATTCCGCATTTTTAAAAATGGCGAATCGCGCATTTTTTTTTTTTCTGTTCCGGCGTTCACCACCTAGATTTTTTTTTATATTTTAATAGTTTGGACTTTTCTGACGTGGCGATATGTAATATGTTTACATACAACATTTAACGTGGCCTGGACGATCCAGGTAACACATAACATGTAACTCGGCCTGGGTGATCCAGGTAACAAGACAAATTACAAAGCCGTGATCTGCAGTGGCTGAACCTGGACGATCCTGGTGACATACAACATTTAACTCGGCCTGGACGATCCAGGTAACACATAACATGTAACTCGGCCTGGACGATCCAGGTAACACATAACATGTAACTCGGCCTGGGTGATCCAGGTAACACATAACATGTAACTCGGTCTGGGCGATCCAGGTAATACACAACATGTAACTCGGCCTGGACGATCCAGGTAACACATAACATGTAACTCGGCGATCCAGGTAACATACAACATGTAACTTGGCCTGGGCGGTCCAGGTAACACACAACATGTAACTCGGCCTGGGCGATCCAGGTAACACATAATATGTAACTCGGCCTGGGCGATCCAGGTAACACATAACATGTAACTCGGCCTGGGCGATCCAGGTAACACACAACATGTAACTCGGCCTGGACGATCCAGGTAACACACAACATGTAACTCGGCCTGGGCGATCCAGGTAACACACAACATGTAACTCGGCCTGGGCGATCCAGGTAACACACAACATGTAACTCGGCCTGGGCGATCCAGGTAACACACAACATGTAACTCGGCCTGGGCGATCCAGGTAACACACAACATGTAACTCGGCCTGGGCGATCCAGGTAACACACAACATGTAACTCGGCCTGGGCGATCCAGGTAACACACAACATGTAACTCGGCCTGGGCGATCCAGGTAACACATAACATGTAACTCGGCCTGGGCGATCCAGGTAACACATAACATGTAACTCGGCCTGGGCGATCCAGGTAACACATAACATGTAACTCGGCCTGGGCGATCCAGGTAACACATAACATGTAACTCGGCCTGGTCGATCCAGGTAACACATAACATGTAACTCGGCCTGGGCGATCCAGGTAACACACAACATGTAACTCGGCCTGGACGATCCAGGTAACACATAACATGTAACTCGGCCTGGGCGATCCAGGTAACACACAACATGTAACTCGGCCTGGGCGATCCAGGCAACACACAACATGTAACTCGGCCTGGACGATCCAGGCAACACACAACATGTAACTCGGCCTGGACGATCCAGGTAACACATAACATGTAACTCGGCCTGGACGATCCAGGTAACACATAACATGTAACTCGGCCTGGGCGATCCAGGTAACACATAACATGTAACTTGGCCTGGGCGATCCAGGTAACACACAACATGTAACTCGGCCTGGACGATCCAGGTAACACACAACATGTAACTCGGCCTGGGCGATCCAGGTAACACACAACATGTAACTCGGCCTGGGCGATCCAGGTAACACACAACATGTAACTCGGCCTGGGCGATCCAGGTAACACATAACATGTAACTCGGCCTGGGCGATCCAGGTAACACACAACATGTAACTTGGCCTGGACGATCCAGGTAACACACAACATGTAACTCGGCCTGGACGATCCAGGTAACATGTAACTCGGTCTGGGCGATCCAGGTAACACACAACATGTAACTCGGCCTGGGCGATCCAGGTAACACACAACATGTAACTCGGCCTGGGCGATCCAGGTGACACACAGCATGTAACTCGGCCTGGGCGATCCAGGTGACACATAACATGTAACTCGACCTGGGCGATCCAGGTAACACATAACATGTAACTCGGCCTGGACGATCCAGGTAACATGTAACTCGGCCTGGGCGATCCAGGTAACACACAACATGTAACTCGGCCTGGGCGATCCAGGTGACACACAGCATGTAACTCGGCCTGGGCGATCCAGGTGACACACAGCATGTAACTCTGCCTGGGCGATCCAGGTGACACACAGCATGTAACTCGGCCTGGGCGATCCAGGTAACACATAACATGTAACTCGGCCTGGACGATCCAGGTAACAAATAACATGTAACTCGGCCTGGGCGATCCAGGTGACACACAGCATGTAACTCGGCCTGGGCGATCCAGGTGACACACAGCATGTAACTCGGCCTGGGCGATCCAGGTGACACACAGCATGTAACTCGGCCTGGGCGATCCAGGTGACACATAGCATGTAACTCGGCCTGGGCGATCCAGGTGACACATAACATGTAACTCGGCCTGGGCGATCCAGGTAACACATAACATGTAACTCTGCCGGGGCGATCCAGGTAACACATAACATGTAACTCGGCCTGGGCGATCCAGGTAACACATAACATGTAACTCGGCCTGGGCGATCCAGGTAACACATAACATGTAACTCGGCCTGGGCGATCCAGGTAACACATAACATGTAACTCGGCCTGGGCGATCCAGGTAACACATAACATGTAACTCGGCCTGGGCGATCCAGGTAACACATAACATGTAATTCGGCCTGGGCGATCCAGGTAACACATAACATGTAATTCGGCCTGGGCGATCCAGGTAACACATAACATGTAACTCGGCCTGGGCGATCCAGGTGACACATAACATGTAACTCGGCCTGGACGATCCAGGTAACAAATAACATGTAACTCGGCCTGGGCGATCCAGGTAACACATAACATGTAACTCGGCCTGGGCGATCCAGGTAACACATAACATGTAACTCGGCCTGGGTGATCCAGGTAACACATAACATGTAACTCGGCCTGGACGATCCAGGTAACAAATAACATGTAACTCGGCCTGGGCGATCCAGGTAACACATAATATGTAACTCGGCCTGGGCGATCCAGGTAACACACAACATGTAACTCGGCCTGGGTGATCCAGGTAACACATAACATGTAACTCGGCCTGGGCGATCCAGGTAACAAGACAAATGACATAGCCGTTATCTGCAGTGGCTGAACCTGGGCGATCCAGGTGACATACAACATTTAACTCGGCCTGAGCGATCCAGGTAACAAGACAAAAACATATAGTATCAGCTGTGGCTGAACCTGGACGGACAAGGTAACATGCGGCCTGTGCACCTGAGGACACACGCCTGTGAGTGAGGCTGTGGCTCCTATATGAAGAGCCTCCATCTCCATAATCAGCCTTACCAACTTGTTGGAAGGTTAGACCCTGACTCGTTCTCGCAGGGCCTGTCTCAGGGGGGTGCTGTAGAGTCCCTGAATGAATTGTTCCTGCGGTATCCGGTCTACGGACCCCAGGCTGGTTACACCGTCTGCCTCTTTTTTCTGTACCTCGGCTAATATTCCCTGTAACGCCATCGCCTATTGTGAGACCCCTTCCTCTTCTCGTTGAATCTGGTAAAAGAACGTTGCCCGGAGGTGCCCCACACTAGTTGTCTCTCACCATATATTTCTTCTAGAAATTGCACAATCTCTTCCAATGTCCTACGGGTGGCTTCTGGTTGTAGGAAAACAGTCTTCCGTGCCTCACGTTCTAAGGCGGCCAATGCGATTTCCATTGTAACCTTATCACTCAGTACGACAGTGACATATTCTGGCCATCAAATTTGAGTAGCAAGTTAAACAACGTGCCAATAAGGAGGGCCCTTGCAGGGGTTCCACCATTGCCTGAGATGCTCACATTCGCATTATGCACATTGCCTTCAGCCGCCTCCATCTCTGTGACTGTACCCTGCTCGCAGAGCCACTTGTAACAGTCAGGTGAGAGAGAGACCTCAAGGCAGGATTCAAGTACAGTGCAGCAGACAAGGAGACTGAAGCAAAAAACAGCTTTATTAAGGAGCAAAATGAAACTGCTGGAAAACCTGAATAATAGCACAGTACCACCGCACCAGAGGCACAATGGGTCAATGACAGGAATGGCATGAACAGGTGAACATAAATTATCAACAATGGTACAGGAATTTTGCATAGACACAGAATGAGCTAAACAGCAAACAGACAGCTTACAAGCTACTCTCAACACTTATTTCCTATCTAGCCCTGCTACCCAGGGGATGCTTCTACAGCGCACTGACTAAGTCCCTGACTCTATAACCTATCACAGCTTGGCACCAGTGCCACTCACAGTTCTGCAGATTCTACTTGATCAAATAAGATGCAGTCTGGCTCCAGGTCCGGTCGCTTGCTTGTCTGTCTTTTTCTCTCTGGTTACAGCAGATGCAGATCTTCGCCTAGTTTCAGCTCTGGCAGGAAGGATCCGGCTTGTACTGGTCTCTGACACACGGTCCCACTCCTCTGGAACACACTGTGCAGTCTCTTTCTCTGGGTCACAGCTGCAGCACTTCAGTTCAGAGTCTATCTTGGCCTGTCTCCAACACAGCCAGCTTCTCAGGACTCCATCAGTTAGGCTCCATGTCCCATCACTAGCCTTTACTTGGCTCCTCACATGGCAGCCATCTTCACAGCTACCAGGGCACACACACACCTCCAGCCAGGACTCAAACCCCAGGAACTTCTGGCTCCTCCTACCTCTTGTGCGTCTCAGAAATAGTTCAGCTTCCTCTACTCAGAGCCACAGCGACCTCTAGTGACTGAAATAAGTCATTACAGTCTATGTAACACCATATTGTAGATATCTGTGCAAAGAACAGTATTCTAGGGGCTGACCCTTACACCTGTCCTATTCTTGTCCGTTTTGTGGACAAAAATAGGCATTTCTTTAATAGGCCTCCTGTTCTGTTCCGCAAATTGCGGAAGGCACACAGGCGCCATCTGTGTTTTGAGGATCCGTAATTTGCGGACTGCCAAAAACGGCACGGTCATGTGAACGAGCCCTAAACCTGTTGGTGTGCGGGAGGCCACGCCCTGCACAAAATGAAGTACAGACTTTAATAAATTCCCTCTCGAATGCAACGCAAAGCTTTTGTTCAGGACTGCAAATTAGGTCCCCAAATATTGTAGACTAAACACCACTATCATCAGATGCTTGTGGTTGCACAGAGCTGTCTACCATGGATATTTCAGAGTAATATGCTGGTATTTGGATGTTTTCCTCCTCTGCTTTTTTCTGACGAGATTGATTCCCATTTTGAACTAAAAATACTGCACTGTATACCATTTTGTCACTCAGTTGTTACCAAATATGCATTATGTTAGCCTGCCACAAGATGGCGACACATACCTTCACTAGTTATAATATAGGCACATTGTCTTGTATGAGCAATTAGTAATTCACTGTATTACATGTGTTTGATGCTGAGTTTATAGGCTATTTGTAATGTGATTCCTATGTTACGTCAGGCTCCAGTTGTGGTATTTATGGGCTTATTTTGCATTGATTTATTATATGTAGACTCTTAACATTGATGAAGGTGTGATATGACCGGAACGTCCCGTTTAATTACAAGCAGCTATAACTATGTATCAATATAATCTATTATATCAGCACCCTGCTTGAAATTTTGCACCGATAACAGTATATCATTATATGAAGCCCTATTACATTTGAGTGCTATAGAATACTTTCCCTGTATGGCTATTGGCTATGACAAGCCCTGTTCTAGGCACCTAGGAGCGCAGGTGTCGATAATTTTGTTGTCGCATAACCGTGGCATATACAGTACAGACCAAAAGTTTGGACACACCTTCTCATTCAAAGAGTTTTCTTTATTTTCATGACTATGAAAATTGTAGATTCACACTGAAGGCATCAAAACTATGAATTAACACATGTGGAATTATATACATAACAAAAAAGTGTGAAACAACTGAAAATATGTCATATTCTAGGTTCTTCAAAGTAGCCACCTTTTGCTTTGATTAATGCTTTGCACACTCTTGGCATTCTCTTGATGAGCTTCAAGAGGCTTCAAAAATGAACAAGATAAAAGTAAAAAAATAAATGATGCCCCTATCCAGGGGCGTAACTATATGGGCTCATTCACACGGCTGTTGATAGGCAGTACCGTGCATTAGGGGACCACAATTTGCGGTCCCCAATACACGGGCAATATCCGTGCGTATTCTGCACTACAAAAAATGTAGCGCATGCACTACTTTTTTGTGGTGTGGAGGCACGGACAGAAAACCCACGGAAGCACTCTGTAGTGGTTCCGTGCCTCTGTTCCACACCATTTAACTGATGTGGTGTGCACATAGCCGGTGCCTGCATATTATGGACCCGCTTTTTGCAGGCCGCTATATGGGCACGACCATGTGCATGAGCCATAGGACCCCATAGCAAAATAAGGTGGAGCCACAACCACCCAGTTTAAGACAGAGAGCAGCATAAGCAGTAATAATTAAAGATATGTTTAATAGCAACATATATCAGAAAACCCACATTATAGCAAAAAGCCACCATATCGTTCTTCTCTGCAAAAAAGTACAATATTCTTGCACCTATTGGGGGCCCAAAACCTGGGTCTCCATAGCAAGTGCTATGATTATACAGGGAGTGCAGAATTATTAGGCAAGTTGTATTTTTGAGGATTAATTTTATTATTGAACAACAACCATGTTCTCAATGAACCCAAAAAACTCATTAATATCAAAGCTGAATATTTTTGGAAGTAGTTTTTAGTTTGTTTTTAGTTTTAGCTATTTTAGGGGGATATCTGTGTGTGCAGGTGACTATTCCTGTACATAATTATTAGGCAACTTAACAAAAAACAAATATGTACCCATTTCAATTATTTATTTTTACCAGTGAAACCAATATAACATCTCAACATTCACAAATATACATTTCTGACATTCAAAAACAAATCAGTGACCAATATAGCCACCTTTCTTTGCAAGGACACTCAAAAGCCTGCCATCCATGGATTCTGTCAGTGTTTTGATCTGTTCACCATCAACATTGCGTGCAGCAGCAACCACAGCCTCCCAGACACTGTTCAGAGAGGTGTACTGTTTTCCCTCCTTGTAAATCTCACATTTGATGATGGACCACAGGTTCTCAATGGGGTTCAGATCAGGTGAACAAGGAGGCCATGTCACTAGATTTTCTTCTTTTATACCCTTTCTTGCCAGCCACGTTGTGGAGTACTTGGACGCGTGTGATGGAGCATTGTCCTGCATGAAAATCATGTTTTTCTTACCTTGCAGACTTCTTCCTGTACCACTGCTTGAAGAAGGTGTCTTCCAGAAACTGGCAGTAGGACTGGGAGTTGAGCTTGACTCCATCCTCAACCCAAAAAGGCCCCACAAGCTCATCTTTGATGATACCAGCCCAAACCAGTACTCCACCTCCACCTTGCTGGCGTCTGAGTCGGACTGGAGCTCTCTGCCCTTTACCAATCCAGCCATCTGGCCCATCAAGACTCACTCTCATTTCATCAGTCCATAAAACCTTAGAAAAATCAGTCTTGAGATATTTCTTGGCCCAGTCTTGACGTTTCAGCTTGTGTGTCTTGTTCAGTGGTGGTCGTCTTTCAGCCTTTCTTACCTTGGCCATGTCTCTGAGTATTGCACACCTTGTGCTTTTGGGCACTCCAGTGATGTTGCAGCTCTGAAATATGGCCAAACTGGTGGCAAGTGGCATCTTGGCAGCTGCACGCTTGACTTTTCTCAGTTCATGGGCAGTTATTTTGCGCCTTGTTTATCCAGACGCTTCTTGCGACCCTGTTGACTATTTTGAATGAAACGCTTGATTGTTCGATGATCACGCTTCAGAAGCTTTGCAATTTTAAGAGTGCTACATCCCTCTGCAAGATATCTCACTATTTTTGACTTTTCTGAGCCTGTCAAGTCCTTCTTTTGACCCATTTTGCCAAAGGAAAGGAAGTTGCCTAATAATTATGCACACCTGATATAGGGTGTTGATGTCATTAGACCACACCCCTTCTCATTACAGAGATGCACATCACCTAATATGCTTAATTGGTAGTAGGCTTTCGAGCCTATACAGCTTGGAGTAAGACAACATGCATAAAGAGGATGATGTGGTCAAAATACTCATTTGCCTAATAATTCTGCACGTAGTGTAGTTACGACATTGCCCGTATCACAGTCAATCAAATGTGAATATATGCCTAAAATATTCCCATAGTAAGCGAGCGCTATATTATGCATCAGAGCAATGATAAATCAGTAAGACATAAAGAAATCATGATATAGGAACCCCAGATCTGTAAAATGACATCATAGTGGTACTACAAGTAGCAGCATGTCGTGAGATGGAGAAGGAGTGAACCTCTTTGTTTGCATTATTACCCTGTGTATACATAAAAGTCCAACCAAGGGCGCAAGATGTTCATTCCACGACTTGCTGCTACTTGTAGTACCACAATTATGTCATTTTACAGATCTGGGCTTCCTATTTTATAATTTCGCTGTCTATTTTTCAGATGCATAATATAGCGCTCGTTTACTATAAAAATATTTTAGGTATATATTCACATTCTTTTATTTTACTTATTTTCTTTGTTGTGTTTCATTCACTGTAGGGTGATTTATATGTTAAAAGGATAGTCCAGGATTAGAACAACATGGCTTTTTTCTTCCAAAAACAGCACCACCCCTGCTTATGAGTTGCGTCTGGTATTGCAGCTCAGCTCTGTTGGAGCCTCTGGGACAGATCTGCAATACTGCACACAACCTGTGGACAGGGGTGGTGCTGTTTTTTTTAAGAAAGAAGCCATGTTTTTGTAATCCTGGACAACCCCTTTAAGTTGGGTTTCAGATGTGGTTTTTGCATTTATGTAGTTTGTAGACTGTTGGTCCTATGTGACCGAAATGTCTGGTGTAATTATAACTAGGCACAATTATAGATTAGATTGCCTTGTGTGGTAGATATTCAACTATACTGCAGTGATCGCTATATTTATATCTACAAATCCAAGCGGGACACTGGTGTTTTTGTTATATTCTCATGCATTTGGTTGCTACATATTTCATATTCAGATATTTTGATGTATATGTTTTATGTGTATTTTAGGGGTTTGTTTTTATATTATTTTTAATAAATTAAATTTACATCATCCAACAGTGTTTTCCTTTTGAGAGTGCCCCCTCATCTATTTATTTACAATTATAATCTGTCATACATGGACTTTGCCTGGAATTTAGCACCCAAAAAAGTTATCGTTCTTGTGGAGTCTTGTGGAATATGGCAGAATAATGAGTGCAGCTCTGAACTAAAATGCAGGATGTAACTCAGGATCGGTACAGGATAAGTAATGGAATGTATGTACACAGTGACTGCACCAGCAGAATAGTGAGTGCAGCTCTGGAGTATAATACAGGATTTAACTCTGGATCAATACAGGATAAGTAATGTAGATACACAGTGACTGCACCAGCAGAATAGTGAGTGCAGCTCTGGGGTATAATACAGGATGTACAGTAACTCTGCATCAGTACAAGATAAGTAATTATGTACACAGTGACTCCTCCAGCAGAATAGTGAGTGCAGCTCTGGAGTATAATACAGGATGTAAATCAGGATCAGTACAGGATAAGTATTGTAATGTATGTACACAGTGACTCCACCAGCAGAATAGTGAGTGCAGCTCTGGAGTATAATACAGGATGTAACTCAGGATCAGTACAGGATAAGTAATGTATGTACACAGTGACTCCACCAGCAGAATAGTGAGTGCAGCTCTGGAGTATAATACACGATGTAATTCAGTATCAGTACAGGATAAGTAATGTAATGTATGTACACAGTGACTCCTCCAGCAGAATAGTGAGTGCAGCTCTGGAGTATAATACAGGATGTAACTCAAGATCAGTACAGGATAAGTAATGTAATGTATGTACACAGTGACTCCTCCAGCAGGATAGTGAGTGCAGCTCTGGAGTATAATACAGGATGTAACAGGATCAGTATAACAAGTAATGTAATATATCTAAAAAACATATATCAAGATATGTTATATAGATTACTTATATGGTGAAAAAAAAAAAAACTTTTATTTTCTTCGATTTCAGAGGCTTCTCCACCAATAAAATAGAGCATCCCCCAGCATCTGTTTCCTACGTAGGAGACCATGATAAATCAGAAACTGCTCTAGCAGAAAGGGAATGTCATGAACTAGAAAATCATGTCTGCTTTCTTCCAAAAAGAGCCTCACAGCTTTCCATGGGTCATGTCTACTAAGGTAAATGGAGCTGTGCTGCGTCATCACACATAAAATGTGGACAGGTGTGGCCCTGTTGTGGGAACAAAGAAGCCATGTTTTTCTAAGACACATGGAATGAATATATTTTCGTGAAAGTAGAATAGCCCTATAAGACCACCGCCCCCAATTTTCCTGTACGTCTTAGAGCAGAAAGTAACTTTCCATACATTATCACAGTTTAAAGAAACAAATTATCTTCGTCTTCTCCTTGCACAGCCCTCCATTGTGTCGAGAAGAATAGAAGAACATCTTGAGGAGAAGGCACAATTTGGTTTGACCCACTGAAGCGTAGATTCTACTAATAATTAAAGTCCAACAAAAGCCAGCGTGGTCAATTATTAATTGTTAATTAGAAGTTTGTTCGGTTCTACCCCTGACCTTTCACTCAGCACAATAGTCGGCCCAGGAGCCTTTGTGTTGACTCTCTTAATTTGGGCAGTGTCAAGTGTTGGATGAACGCACCATGGCTGAACCGCTGCCGTAACCGGAGAATGCTCACCAATGCTGGACTAATTAGTCCAAAATTAATTTTCCACTCTTCCTGATCAAGAATAACAAGGGCATCTTAAAATACCAGAATGCTCTTTGAAGAAGACACAAGGAGGACTAATCACTCGGAAAACAGATATCACCTAAGACCTACATCTACCTTACTCAACCAGGGGACGGGGCCGCTAATGAGGGGACCTGAAAGGGATCTCTCAGTTCTTATTGTTTGCTGGAGAAAGACTCATTAATATATAAGACTTCTAAACACAGAGGAAGTGAAAGGCTGGGTACAGCCCGTCATACCGGCGGGCCTAGGGACTGGTCACTGTGAAGGACTGGAACCACAAGGATCAATAATCTCATTATCTGGGTCCTATTTATTTAAAGGGGAAGATATATATTGTAGCTTGGCTTCTCTTATCCACTGCAAAGTTTGGTGCCCTAGCCTTATACCCTAGTCAAAGCAGAATGGATTGGTGGCACCCAGAATCTGTGGCCCAAAGCAGAACAGGCATAGATTTTCCCTGGATATTTCTTCTTTTTTTTTATTACTTAAAGGGCTCCTTTGCTCCCCTGGCTCTGCTGCAGCTCCTGGGTCTCCCTGCGTCAACATCTTGTTTGACGTGTTTCACCTGTCCGTGGTAGCCAATGACTGGTCGCAGCAGTGATGTGTAAGCCATGCGTCATGTCACAAGGTTACGTAATGCATGGGTGACATGCACTGGCTGCAGTGGCCACGTGACCGGCATCAAACTGGATCAACATGTGCGGAGACTCAGGAGTGATGGAGTATAATTGCCTCTGTGTCTATGGCCATGCTGGTAGGTCTGCAGAACATGTCCCCAGGGGTGAACAACCCCTTTGAAGAGGACCTGACATGTCTTTTTTTTTTTTTTTGTAATCACTTGCATTCTCTGTGTAATAACAAGTGTGGATCATAATTTCTTAGATCTCTATGTTGAGATGTTGTCATTCTTCTAATACTCCTAATAGAAGTTTATCAATAAGGCTAGGTCTACACAGCGACATGTGTTGACTGACAATAAGTCATCCGACAAAAAGGGTACAACTACATTGCGACCTGTGTCGCACCAATGTCATTTATTGTAATGATAGCCTATGGCGTCGCACTGCCATGGATTTTGGAAGGACTTTTTTTGCCACCGTCGTGTACGCAGTCGCAGCATGTTGCAGTGCAACACCATAGACTACAAATGCAATAAATGTCGCGCGACATTGGTGCCACAAATGTCGCTGTGTACCTAGCTTTAATTGGCAGCAGTCTGCAATAAAGTTTCATCTGGGTGTTACCAGTTGGGGTGTGTCCCTGCACAATCTGCCACCGGCAGCACAGATTGGACAGTATTAGACAGTACAGGGACACCCCACAACTGGTAACACCCAGGTGAACCTTTAATGGAGACTACTGGCAATTCATTCATAAACTTCTAGTAGGAATAACAGGAGTGACGATTGTTATAACGTGGGGAATGCAAGTAGTTAATAAAGTAGACCTTGTGCCTTTTCTCATTACAATTAAAATTTTATTAGTAACGAGAAAAGATGCAAACTTTTGTGCAAATTTGTCAGAGGTCCTGTCAGCACAAACTGGCAAAAAATGTTCACATCAAGCTTTCTTTTTTTTTTTTTTTTTTTTATTCTTTAATTTCTGCATGCCTTCTGTTACTTGCAGGATCCCTGGTGGTCAGGAGGAGGGAGGCTGAAATAAGGACGGTGCTGTGAGTAACAATGTGCACTACTTGGTGCCGTGATTTAAAACAAACAACATCTGCTATAGCTTACTGGTTGGGGAGTCTCCTCTCCCCCGTTGTCAGGCGCTTATTCCTTTACATTACTGCATATATTATCTGAATTCTGTTACATTGTATCTATTCACACTAGCGCCAATGCTTCCATTGTACATGGAGCCATGACAGATAGATATGAGAGATCCTTTTTCAAACGGATCCCAATGATTTGTCAATTATCCGATGTAAAGTCACACATTATTGTGGATGGACTCCATAAAAAGTGTAAATATGTCACCCCCCCAACCCGTGAAATCCTCGGTTTTAAGTTTGAAATCCTGCATTTGCATCAACTTCAACCCACTCCCTTATTCCTAGATCAAGGAAATCCTACACAGGGACCACAGGGCTCATACAACCACTGCCTTCTATTCATTGTTTACCTGCTCGCCATCGCAACCGCAGCGCTGAGCAGGTGTAATTACAAGAAGACTTCCCATTCATTTCAATGGGACGGCTCCTTCCTATTCTCTTTAAACAACTGATGTGATCTGATATTGATGACAATCTACATCAATATTACAAAAGAGGACTACCCCTTTAATGATTACATTTATTTATTTAGAGAGCAGGATGTTGGACAATTTTCTAATATACATCTATTTCAAATTTTGCTTGCAGACTTTTATTATATCTATACACTAGCCTTTCCCTAAAGAAAACAAATGGTATGTGTAGAAACAGATCTATGTGTAGAAACAGATCTATTTTTTTACACCTGACTTTATTGAAACCATGACAACATCACCTAGAGACAGGCAGCCATTTTACAAGATCACCTAGAGACAGGCAGCCATTTTACAAGATCACCTAGAGACAGGCAGCCATTTTACAAGATCACCTAGAGACAGGCAGCCATTTTACAACATCACCTAGAGACAGGCAGCCTTTTTACAACATCACCTAGCGACAGGCAGCCATGTAAATACACACCTTAATGTAGTTACTGTAATAACTTCAATAAAAATAATTATTTCACCACTAGTCTTATTTACTTATCTCATGAATGTGTCCTGTGTGCTGACCCAGCACATGTATGTCATGTAACACTGCTGCTTACTGAATGTCAGGGATTATATGATGTGAAGAGTGTCACATGACTGATGCCATGGTTGAGTTAGGCTATGGATACATTACACTGGACTGATACATGGTTTATACCATTCTACTGCATACAGGGGTCAACCGCCTGATATAAGTAGGTTATGTATGCAGAATTTTAAATAAATGTATATTCGAAAATTGTATAATTTTCTATTATATAAACAAAAAAAAAAATATATATATATATATAAAAAATAAATAAAAATGGAACCCCCCTTTAATGGATTCATTTCCAGGTTATTTTAGCTGTGGGACTTAAAGCCATAAGAGTTGGCACAGAGTTGGTTAATATACTTGCATGGCCGTCAATGCTATATAGGATTTCAATTCATTTTGCACATTGACAAGCCGCCATGTATAAATTCTGGCCCCACAATTAAGTAAAGTATCATTCTGTTTATGAGCAGGAAACACGGCTCTTCCCAGCTGTGGAGGTCTCAGGCTAAATCAATGAAGTGACAATAAAACCCGTCTACGGTCTAGACGAGTACTGTGTCAGCTGAAATACTCTGCGTTCGATGTCTGAGCCCAAAGTGGAAGGTTACCAAATATTGACTAAGGGTGTAAGAACTATGGTGGCACCTAGTGTGGGTCTATGGTGGGAGCTCAGGTTGGTCCCACCACACTTATTCATGGGCAAATTGCACTTGTACATAGCTCATCTATCAACCACCCTGAGGGGTCATACAACAAAGAGAGGTCAACACGTGCCAGGTCAGTCTATACTGGATGGAAGAATGTGGTGGACTGAACCAGGAAAGAGACGCTATTTGCCTGTTTGACATCGGTTCCCTCTCCTTTCTAGGTGCCACCTTGCCAAGGAGATTAGCAATTATCACAGAAGAAGATATAACTGGATCAGATACTCAAGGAATCCAGACCCATGATATAATCTAGATCAATTGCTTAATCCTGGTGGTTATGCTGGCCAGATTCCTGTAGTGCAAGATCACTGTGGGAGTCGTCATGCTATTGGAGAAAACCATGGGCCTAAAAAGTTTTCATTAGACACCACAAAATTGTCCCACTGGTAAATCTCACTCAATAAAAAACAAAAACTTGCACCTAGTTCCTGAGGAGCTGGAGCAGAGCATAGGAGTAATAGTGGCCCTGCTGATGATGTGTCATTGTATACTCCCTCAGGCCTTCACTCGCTGGGGTTGGTGCAGTGAAAGAGAGGGACCATATATTTCCTCTAGGGCACGCCATATAGTTAGGGCTCCTGCTGGGGGGTGGTCTTGGGGTGATCTTGATGTTATACGTCTGTGTAGGTGCAGGTCAAGGCTTGTAATGTTGACCAGGCCAGATTAACCAAATGAAAGTCTCTATTTACTGGGTAGAAAATAGGAGTTGTAGTACATTCAGCAATTATCTGTGCATAGTGCAAAGTCCCAGATGTCCAAGCATGAGCTAAGTGGGTGGGTCTTAACTGGGCTTGGAGTCTGGAGGAGAGAGGAGCACATGGAGACTGCTCCCTACCTCCTCCCTCTCTACAGCTAGACTGACCAGAAAACTCTGGAACTAGGGGGTGGGACCAGCCCACAGCCTAAGCTCAGAGAGGGCTGGGCACGCCTAAGTATACCGTGCATACAGTTAACAATACAAACCAACTGCAGATACCCTCTTCCACTGGGATACTGCAAACTCAGAACACTGGTACTGGAATAAGCCAGTGGTACTGGTCATCCATGAGGAAGGGAAAGTGTTTTAACAGTGATCCTCCTCTTCGGTTTTGTTTTTCACAGACCGTCGATGGTGGTGGGATGGGCTGATGGAGAAGTCCAGTCGGGATCTCAAGTTTTGGAGCATTGGTGAAGCTAATAATTGGTTGGCATCTCCAATGCACACTCCAATTTCAAGCTTTACATATGACCACATGGACTGTAGTGGGTTCAAAACGGTTTTCATTGATATAGACAGAATCATTATTGATGAGGCAAGATTACACAACGACTTCAAAGCTATGCAGTAGACCACGTAGGGTTCTCATCCTTCACACCAAGCAGCTTCTTGGATTGAACACCCATCATCCTATTAGGGATCATTTATGTGTGACTAATAGGCGTTTTAGTTGTAATATGCTTAGTTCCTGAGTTGCTTCATGCACATGTGGAATTTCATAGTCCATGAAATTCAGTATATAGATCTAATCAGATGTCATCATACCTTCACCCCATGTCCTATTTACTGATTGAAGCCCTTGGCATTGGCTTAGTCTATACATTTGAATATACAACTTTCCGCCGCCTATCACGACTTTGTGCTTGGTTTTGGATTCTGACCATGCACATTAAATCTGCTTCCTTAATTACTTTTCATTGGTTTCTATGAACTACATAACATAGAGCCTTAAAGGGGTTGTCTCACTTCAGTAAGTGTCATTTATCATGTAGAGAAAGTTAATACAAGCCACTTACTAATGTACTGTTATTATCCATGTTGCTTCATTTGTTGGCTGGATTCATTTTTCCATCAGTGGTGGTCATGCTTGCACAGTATAGGTAAAAGCACCAGCCTATGCGCGTTCCCGCGGTCCCGGCCACCAGAGAGGCTGATGCTTTTTCCTATAGTGTGCAAGCACGACCGACCACCACTGCTGGATTGCAGGGTGGTATGTAACCATGGAAACGAGCAGTGTATAATGTGATGGAAAAATGAATCCAGCAAAGGATTATGGACAATCACAATACAGTAGTAAGTGCCTTGTATTAACTTCCTCTACATAATAAATGGCACTTACTGAAGTGAGACAACCCCTTTAAAGCTCTGAACCCGGACATAACTCCTTCTTCACCCAGGTAGCCCCTCTGAGTGGAGCATTGAAGCATTTAAGGCTCCGCCTGGCAGTGTTCCCAGTGACGTCGCCGGCACTAATAGGCAGGGCAGCGCTAAAATCCGCCCATTAGTGATGGTGACATCACCAGGCTCAGTGATAGGCGGAAGCCTCCACCTAGCATTCCCATATAGAAACCCAGGATGTCACCAGATCTGCTGAAAAAGCCCTTGCCCTGTGTCATTCGGTGCAGGGCAAGGAAGAGCATCGGAGCATTAAATGCTCTAATGCTCCACTCAGAGGGGCTGCATGGGCGAAGAAGGGGATATTTCCGGGTTCAGCTCTGAACCTGCTCAACCCCTT